>NC_069801.1:36793551-37393551 GCF_027406575.1 Nycticebus coucang | reverse complement strand
TTTTCTAATATTCTTACCTTTGTACATTATAGTTTTCTTTCGCCGGGCTGCTTTGAGAATCTTCTCTTTCATGTTAACTTTAGTGAAGCTAATTATGATATGTCTGGGGGATGACTTATTGGGGTTGAATCGTCCTGGGTATCTGAAGCTGTCAGCTATCCGAATTTCAGATTCTGTAGGTATGTCTGGAAAATTTTCTTTCATAATTTCATGCAGAAGGGCCTCTGTGCCCTTCGAGGCCACTTCATGGTTCTCAGAAATCCCAATAATTCGTAAATTGCTTTTTTTCGAATTATCTGAGAGTTCTCTGAGTGAGTGGTCCGTTTTTGCTCTCCATTTCTCTTTCTCTTTGAGAGATTGGGAGCGTTCGAAGACTTTATCTTCAATGTCAGAAATCCTTTCTTCTGCTTGCTCCATTCTTTTGCTGCTGGATTCTACTGTATTTTTCATATCTTTGAGGGCTGTAAATTCTTGCTTCAGTGTGTCTAAGTCTTTGGTGGTTTTTTCTTTAAATTTGTTAAATTCTTGAGACAACTTTTGAATTTCTCCTCGAATTCCTAATTCCATTTTGTTAATCTTGTCTGCAATCCAAATTCTGAATTTGATTTCTGACATCTCAGCCAGTTGTTTATGAATGGGATCTTCAATCACATCTGCCGTATCTTTTTTTGGGGGGTTGATCTATTCTGGTTATTCATGTTAACAGAGTTTTTCCGCTGATTCTGCCCCATGGTTATTTTGATCCCTTTGATTTTTCCCCTGGGGCTTTATCAAGGGCCCATACAGTGTTGTGGCCTGAGGAACTGGGGCCCTGTCTTGTGTGGTGGGGCTAAGTGGTTCTGCCATGTTTTTAGCTGGCTTCTGTTCGATCCTATGGCCAAGTCTACTCTGGCTTGAAGTCTCGGCTGTGTAGAAAAATCAGCAAGTAACTCACCCCGCCCGCCGACCTCTGGCATCAGTTTGAAAAGGAGAATCAAACCTTCCTACAACCGCACACCCAGGGCACCACCTGAAAAGTCTTCAGTCTATTAGCCCAGTTCAAAATGTCCAAATCAACTGTCTCAATCGGCACCTGTCTCGGGTGGGAGAGTTCAAGAGGTCTCTGGGAACTGGATCACAGGGGCCTGGTGACTCCTGTGACATGGCTCACCCCAGTGCAGCGTGGAGTCGGGGGGGCCACCCAGCATACAGAGCAGTCCGGGAAGGTTGACGTCTCCTTCCCCACTTTGCCCCTCTGACGGACCCAGTCACTGGTATCTCTGCAGATGGCTAACCCAGTTGCCCGCAGTGAACAGACACTCCAGGGATTTGCACCTGCCTGAATCACAAGGAAGTCTGCCAGGCCCCCGCAGTCTGCCGCTGTCTAGCAGGAGGAGATGGGGCCTGACATCTTTGAGTGCTTGATGCAGGTGATGAGAAGGAGGTGTTCACTTAGGCTTAGCCCCGTCCCTGATTGATGCTGCTAACAGAACAGAACAGAACAGACTACTTTGCAGGGTTCTGTCTCTGTTCCTGCCGAAATCGCCTACAGAAGGTGGGCTGTTCTGAGTTCCAACGTCTTTGCTGCTGGAGGTTCGTGTCCTCTTTGCTGCTGGAGATTTGCGTCTGATCACCTCTCTGGGTCGGCCCCACCTTGGAAGCTTCCCGGGTTTGTGAGCAGTGTCAGGAAATCCCCCGCTGACATGTGGCCTCCTCTGGTTTCCCAGGGAGGCAGAGGGTGTGGCCTCAGAATATCTAGAATTGAGCCGTTCTGCTGTTAAAGAAAAAACGGCTGTTGCTCTGCCTCTAAGAAACTGTCGCTGTGGTGTGGGCACTCAGCCGACCCTTTTCTCCTCTGTCTCGTGCCCCAGAGTCAGCATTGAGTGGCTGCAGTTTATGCTGGGTCCACACCCCTCGAGAGATCCCCCAAGAATCCGAACTCTTAAAAAAAAAAAAAAAGAATCCGAACTCTTGGGGGACAGGCCCCCAGACCCCGAATGGGAGTGAGGGGGAAGCTAGAGTTGCATTCAGTTTTATGCCCGGCCGTATTGTTGCCCGGGGAGGGCTGCTGCACCGCACTGCAGGGAAGTGCCGCCAAGGCTTCATCCCCCTGTGCACAGGGCCCTCTCCTCGCTCCCGTGTCTCAGAATCAGCGCTGACCTGACACAGCTCGGGCACTGTGCACTCCCCTCGAGAAATCACCCAAGGGTCCGAACTCCTGGGGGATAGGCCTCCAGACCCCGAGTGAGAGTGGGAGGGTGTGCTGGGTGCTCGGCAGGGAAGCCAGAGTTTTGTTCAGTTTTGGCCGTATTGTTGCCCGGGGAGGGCTGCTGCACCCCACCGCAGGGAAGTGCCGCCAAGGCTTGATTCCCCCTCAGCAGAGTGCCCTCTCCTCGCTCGCATGTCTCAGAGTCGGTGCTGACCTGATGCAGCTCGGGCACTGTGTACTCCCCTCGAGAAATCACCCATGAATCCAAAGTCCTCGGGGACAGGCCTCCAGACCCTGAGTGAGAGTGGTGGCGAGTACTGGGTGCTCAGAGGGGAAGCTAGAGTTTTATTCAGTTTTATGCCCAGCAGGAGAATGCCACGGCTCCCCAATAGGGGAGGTAGGTCCAGTTTGTAGACCGTCTCTCCCGTGGAGTGTAGTGGGAGGGCCTTTAATTTCTGCCCGTTTGTTTAATTGTGGGGCTCTTGAGCCGGTCTCATGGGGGAGGGGGACTTGCGTCCGCTTGGTGGTGGATTTTGTACCTTTTGTTTGTGTTCTTGTGATCACAGCTTGCCTCAGCGGTGTTGATGTGCGTTCTTCAACCTTTTCTCTTGGTGTGGCTCAAGTCCACCAGGATACTTACTAAATTCCTGTCCCTTAACTCTCCTTCTGGATGGGAGCCTCTGTTGAAAGCTGGATTTAGTCTGCCATCTTGTCTCTCCCCTCCTCTATTTTTTAATTTAATTTAATTTAATTTTGTTAAATCATAGCTGTGTACTTCAATATGATCATGGGGCACCATACACTTGGTTCATAGAATTTTTGACACATTTTCATCTCATTAGTTGACATAGCCATCCTGGCATTTTCTTGGTTACTTTGCCAAGACATTTACATTCCACATTTCCCAAGCCTCACATGTACCCTTGTAAGATGCACCACAGGTGTGATCCTTTCAATCCCTCTCCCTCTACCCACCTCCCCGCTCCCTCCCCACCCATTCCCCCTTCCCCCTGTTCTTAGGTTGTAACTTGGTTATAGCTTTCATGTGAAGGTCCTAAGTTAGTTTCATAGTAGGGGTGAATACATTGGATATTTTTTCTTCCATTCTTGAGATACTTTACTGAGAAGAATATGTTCCAGCTCCATCCATGTAAACATGAAAGAGGTAAAGTCTCCATCTTTCTTCAAGGCTGCATAGTATTCCATGGTGTACATATATCACAATTTGTTAAACCATTGATGGGCACTTGGGTTTTTTCCATGACTTACCAATTATGAATAGGGCTGCAATAAAGATTCTGGTACAAATATCACTGTTATGATGTGGTTTTTGGTTTTCTGTGTATATGCCCAGCAGAGGAATTACAGGATTGAATGGCAAATCTATTTTTAGATCTCTAAGTGTTCTCCATATATCTTTCCAAAAGGTATGTATTAGTTTGCATTCCCACCAGCAGTGCAAAAGTGTTCCCTTTTCTCCACATCTATGCCAACATCTCTGGTCTTGGGATTTTGTGATGTAGGCTAGTCTCACTGGAGTTAGATGATATCTCAAAGTAGTTTTGATTTGCATTTCTCTGATGATTAAAGATGATGAGCATTTTTTCATTTGTGTGAAGGCCGCTCGCCTGTGTTCTTCAGAGAAGTTTCTCTTCAAATCCCTTGCCCAGCCTGCGATGGGATCCCTTGTTCTTTTCTTGCTAATGCGTTTGAGTTCTCTGTGGATTCTGGTTATTAAACCTTTGTCAGAGACATAACCAGCAATTATCTTTTCCCATTCTGTGGGCTGTTTGCTTGCTTTACTTACCATGTTCTTGGCTGTGCAGAAGCTTTTTAGTTTGATCAAGTCCCAAAGGTGTATTTTTGAAGCTGCTTCCATTTCCTGGGTGTTCCTTCTCATAAAAACTCACCCAACCCAATTTTTCAAGGGTTTCCCCTGCACTGTCTTCTAGTATTTTTATAGTTTCATGTCTTACGTTTAGTTCTTTATTCCAGTAAGAGTCTATAGTAGTGGGTGGTGAAAGGTGTGGATCCAGTTTCAGCCTTCTCCAGGCTGCCAGCCAGTTCACCCAGCACCATTTGTTAAATAGGGAATCTTTTCCCCACTGGATGTTTTTAATTGGTTTGTCAAAGATTAAATAACGGTAAGTAGCTGGGTTCATCTCTTGGTTCTCTATTCTGTTCCAGACATCTACTTCTCTGTTTTTTGTGCCAATACCATGATGTTTTGATCACTATCATTTTGTAGTAGAGTCTGAGGTCTGGTAGCGTAATTCCTCCTGCTTTGTTTTTTATAGTAATATCTTGGCTATTCGATGTTTTTTCTCATTCCATAGAAAGCAAAGTATTGTTTTTTCAAGATCTTTAAAGAATGACAGTGGAAATTTAATAGGTATTGCATTGAAATTATATATTGCTTTGGGGGGTATGGACATTTTAACAATGTTGATTCTTTCCAGCCATGAGCATGGTATATTTTTACATTTATTAACATTCTCGGGTATCTCTTTTCTTAGAGTTTCATAGTTCTCTTTATATAGATCTTTCACATCCTTTGTTAGATAAACTCCCAAATATTTCATTTTCTTTGGCATTACTGTGAATGGGATAGAGTCCTTAATTGTTTTTTCAGCTTGACTATTGTTGGTATATATAAAGGCTACCGATTTATGAATGTTGATTTTGTAACCTGAGATGTTGCTGTATTCCTTGATCACTTCTAAGAGTTTTGTAGTAGAGTCCCTAGTGTTTTCCAGATATACAAGCATATCATCTGCGAAGAGCGAAAGTTTGATCTCTGTTGACCCTATGTGGATACCCTTGATCGCCTTTTCTTGCCTAATTGCGGTGGCTAAAACTTCCATTACAATGTTAAAAAGCAATGGAGACAATGGGCAGCCTTGTCTGGTTCCTGATCGGAGTGAAAATGATTCCAATTTAACTCTATTCAATATGATATTGGCTGTTGGTTTGCTGTAGATGGCCTCTATCAGTTTAAGAAATGTCCCTTCTATTCTGATTTTCTTAAGTATTCTGATCATGCAGGGATGTTGGATGTTATCAAAAGCTTTTCCTGCGTCAATTGAGAGGATCATATGATCTTTATTTTTTACTTTGTTTATGTGCTGAATTACATTTATAGATTTACGTATATTGAACCAGCCTTGAGACCCTGGGATAAAGCCAACTTGATCATGATGTATGATTTGTTTGGTATGTTGCTGGATTCTGTATGTTAGGATCTTGTTGAATATTTTTGCGTCTATATTCATTAGTGATATTGGTCTATAATTTTTTGGGGATCAAGGTGATGTTTGCTTCATAGAATGTGTTGGGGAGTCTTCCTTCTATTTCTACATTTTGGACAGTTTGAGTAATATAGGTATTACTTCCTCTTTAAAGGTTTGGTAGAATTCTGATGTGAAACCATCTGGTCCCAGGCTTTTCTTTTTGGGGAGGTTTTGTATGGTTGATGTTATTTCCGAACTTAAAATGGGCCTGTTGAACATTTCCACTTGATTCTGGTTAAGTCTTGGAAGGTGACGAGCTTCCAAGTATCCGTCCATTTCCTTCAGATTTTCATATTTCTGAGAGTAAAGTTTCTTGTAATATTGATTAAGGATTTTTTGGATCTGAGGAGACTGTTGTTATTTCACCTTTGTCATTTCTTTTTTTTCTTTTTTTATCCCTGAAAATTTTGCAGTTTTCAGAAAAGTTTATTTCATTTTCAGCTTATTTATTTTTTTTATTGTTGGGGATTCATTGAGGGTACAATAAGCCAGTTACACTGATTGCAATTGTTAGGTAAAGTCCCTCTTGCAATCATGTCTTGCCCCCATAGAGTGTGACACACACCAAGGCCCCACACCCCTTCCTCCATCCCTCTTTCTGCTTCCCCCCTATAAACATAATTGTCATTAATTGTCCTCATCTCAAAATTGAGTACATAGGATTCATGCTTCTCCATTCTTGTGATGCTTTACTAAGAATAATATCTTCCACTGCCATCCAGGTGAATACGAAGGATCTACAGTCTCCATTTTTTTTTAATGGCTGGATAGAATTTCGTGGTATACATATACCACAGCCTGTTAATCCTTTCCTGGGTTGGTGGGCATTTAGGCTGTTTCCACATTTTGGCGATTGTAAATTGAGCTGCAATAAACAGTCTAGTACAAGTGTCCTTATGATAAAAGGATTTCTTTCCTTCTGGGTAGATGCCCAGTAATGGGATTGCAGGATCAAATGGGAGGTCTAGCTTGAGTGCTTTGAGGTTTCTCCATACTTCCTTCCAGAAAGGTTGTACTAGTTTGCAGTCCCACCAGCAGTGTAAAAGTGTTCCCTTCTCTCCACATCCACGCCAGCATCTGCAGTTTTGAGATTTTGTGATGTGGGCCATTCTCACTGGGGTTAGATGATATCTCAGGGTTGTTTTGATTTGCATTTCTCTAATATATAGAGATGATGAACATTTTTTCATGTGTTTGTTAGCCATTCGTCTGTTGTCTTTAGAGAAAGTTCTATTCATGTCTCTTGCCCATTGATATATGGGATTGTTGGCTTTTTTCATGTGGATTAATTTGAGTTCTCTATAGATCCTAGTTATCAAGCTTTTGTCTGATTGAAAATATGCAAATATCCTTTCCCATTGTGTAGGTTGTCTCTTTGCTTTGGTTATTGTCTCCTTAGCTGTACAGAAGCTTTTCAGTTTAATGAAGTCCCATTTGTTTATTTTTGTTGTTGTTGCAATTGCCATGGCAGTCTTCTTCATGAAGTCTTTCCCCAGGACAATATCTTCCAGTGTTTTTCCTATGCTTTCTTGGAGGATTTTTATTGTTTCATGCCTTAAGTTTAAGTCCTTCATCCATCTTGAAGCAATTTTTGTGAGTGGGGAAAGGTGTGGGTCCAGTTTCAGTCTTTCACGTGTAAACATCCAGTTCTCCCAACACTATCTATTGAATAGGGAGTCTTTCCCCCAAGGTATGTTCTTGTTTGGTTTATCAAAGATTAGGTGGTTGTAAAATGTTAGTTTCATTTCTTCGTTTTCAATTCGATTCCAAGTGTCTATGTCTCTGTTTTTGTGCCAGTACCATGCTGTCTTGAGCACTATGGCTTTGTAGTACAGACTAAAATCTGGTATGCTGATGCCCCCAGCTTTATTTTTGTTACAGAGAACTACCTTAGCTATACGGGTTTTTTTCCGGTTCCATACAAAACGCAGAATCATTTTTTGCAAATCTTGAAAGTACGATGTTGTTATTTTGATAGGAATCGCATTGAATATGTAGATTGCTTTGGGAAGTATAGACATTTTAACGATGTTGATTCTTCCCATCCATGAGCATGGTATGTTCTTCTATTTGTTAATATCCTCTGCTATTTCCTTTCTGAGGAGTTCATAGTTTTCTTTTAGAGGTCCTTCACCTCCTTCGTTAGGTATATTCCTAGGTATTTCATTTTCTTTGAGACTATGGTGAAGGGAGTTGTGTCCTTAATTAGCTTCTCATCTTGACTGTTATTTGTGTACACAAAGGCTACTGACTTGTGGACAGTGATTTTATATCCTGAAACATTACCGTATTTTTTGATGACTTCTAGGAGTCTTGTGGTTGAGTCTTTGGGGTTCTCTAAGTATAAGATCATGTCATCAGCAAAGAGGGAGAGTTTGACCTCCTCTGCTCCCATTTGGATTCCCTTTATTTCCTTGTCTTGCTTAATTGTATTGGCCAAACTTCCAGCACTACATTGAATAGTAAAGGTGACAGAGGACAACCTTGTCTGGTTCCAGTTCTAAGAGGAAAAGCTTTCAGTTTTACTCCATTCAGTAAAATATTGGCTGTGAGTTTGTCATAGATAGCTTCAATCAGTTTTTGAAATGTGCCACCTATGCCTACAGTCTTCAGTGTTCTAATTAGAAAAGGATGCTGGATTTTATCTAATGCTTTTTCTGCATCTATTGAGAAGATCATGTGATCTTTATTTTTGCCTCTGTTAATATGTAACGTTTATAGACTTGCATATGTTAAACCAGCCTTGCATCCCTGGGATAAAGCCTACTTGATAATGATGAATGACTTTTTTGATGAAAAGCTGTAATCTATTGGCCAGGATGTTGTTGAGAATTTTTCCATCTATATTCATGAGTGAGGTTGGTCTGAAACTCTCATTTATGTTTGGGTCTTTTCCTGGTTTTGGTATCAGGGTGATGTTTGCTTCATAGAATGTGTTGGGGAAGATTCTCTCTTCCTCAAATTTTTGGAATAATTTCTGCAGTACAGGAATAAGCTCTGCAGTACAGGAATAAGCTCCAAGAATTCTGGAGTGAAGCCATCTGGACCAGGGCATTTTTTGGTTGGAAGATTTTTTATTGTTTCTTTGATCTCAGTGCTTGAAATTGGTCTGTTCAGGAGCTCTGTTTCTTCCTGGTTGAGTCTAGGGAGAAGGTGTGATTCCAAATATTGATCCATTTCTTTCACATTGTCAAATTTCTGGGCATAGAGTTTCTGGTAGTATTCAGAGATGATCTCTTGTATCTCTGTGGGATCAGTTGTTATTTCCCCTTTATCATTTCTGATTGAGGTTACTAGAGATTTTACTTTTCTATTCCTCGTTAGTCTGGCCAATGGTTTATCTATTTTATTTATTTTTTCAAAAAACCAACTCCTTGTTTCATTAATTTTCTGAATGATTCTTTTGTTTTCAATTTCATTGATCTCTGATTTGATTTTGGATATTTCTTTTCTTCTACTGAGTTTAGGCTTAGATCGTTCTTCTTTTTCCAATTCCATAAGATCTCTTGTGAGATTGTTGATGTGCTCTTTTTCTGTTTTTCGAATGTAGGCATCGAAAGCGATGAATTTTCCTCTCAAAACTGCTTTTGCAGTATCCCATATGTTTTGGTAGCTTGTGTCTTCATTGTTGTTATGCTCAAGGAAGTTAATTATTTCCTCTTTTATTTCTTCCTGCACGCATCTGTTATTCAACAGAAGATTGTTTAATTTCCATGCCTTTGGGCGGGGTCAAGCATTTTTGTTAGAGTTGAGTTCCACCTTTAGTACCTTATGGTCTGAGAAGATGCAAGGTAAAATTTCAATTCTTTTGATTCTGTTGATATTTGTTTTGTGTCCCAGGATATGATGAATTTTGGAGAATGTTCCATGGGGTGATGAGAAGAATGTATATTCTTTATCTTTGGGATGGAGTGTTCTATATGCGTATATCAAGCACAGTTGTTCTAGGGTCTCATTTAAATCTCTTATATCCTTGTTTAATTTCTGTTTAGAGGATCTGTCAAGCTCTGTAAGAGGAGTGTTAAGGTCCCCTGTTATTATGGTATTATCAGATATCATATTGCTCAGACTGAGTAAGGTCTGTTTCAAGAATCTGGGAGCATTTAAATTGGGTGCATAGATATTTAGAATTGAAATGTCTTCTTGTTGTATTTTTCCCTTGACCAATATAAAGTGACCATCTTTGTCTTTTTTGACTTTAGTTGCTTTAAATCCACATGTATCTGAAAATAAGATTGCAACTCCTCTTTTCTTCTGAATTCCATTTGCCTGAAAAATTGTCTTCCAACCCTTGACTTGGAGCTTTAATTTGTCTTTTGAAGCCAGGTGTGTTTCTTACAGAGAGCAAATGGATGGCTTTTGTTTTTTAATCCAGTCAACCAATCTATGTCTCTTCAGTGGGGAATTCAAGCCATTAACATTTATTGAGATAATTGATAAGTGTGGTAGTATTCTATTCGTCTTATTTTGTGAGAGTGCATTGCTTAGTTTTATCTTTTGCATCAGTGTGGAGGTTAGGTTCTGTCCTTTAATTTCTGAGTTCTTACTTTGCTGCTGATCCATTGTGGTGGTCAGTGTGCAGAACAGGTTGAAGTATTTCCTGTAGAGCTGGTCTAGTTGTGGCGAATTTCCTCAATGTTTGTATATCCGTAAATGGTTTGATTTCTCTGTCAATTTTGAGGTTAGTTTAGCAGGGTACAGAATTCTGGGCTGGAAATTGTTCTGTTTAAGTAGATTAAAGTTAGATGACCATTGTCTTCTTGCTTGGAAAGTTTCATTATAGAAGTCTGCGGTCACTCTGATGGATTTGCCCCTGTAGGTCAACTGGCGCTTACTCCTGGCAGCTTGCAGAATCTTGTCTTTTGTCTTGACTTTGGACATGTTCATCACAATGTGTCTTGGAGAAGCTTGGTTAGAGTTGAGGCGACCTGGGGTCCGATATCCCTCTGAAAGTAGTGTGTCAGAATCTTTGGTGATATTTGGGAAATTTTCTTTTATAATATTCTCTAGTATGGCTTCCATTCCTCTGGGGAATTCTTCTTCCCCTTCTGGAATTCCTATAACTCGTATGTTGGAACGCTTCATAAAGTCCCATAATTCTGACATGTTCTGCTTTCTCTCTCTTCTTTTCTGCCTCTTTTACTATCTGAGTTATCTCAAAAACTTTGTCTTCTACCTCTGAAATTCTTTCTTCTGCATGGTCTAACCTGTTGCTGATACTTTCCATTGCATCTTTAAGTTCCCTAATCGACTGTTTCACTTCCTTCAGCTCTGCTATATCCTTTTTATATTCTTCATATCATTCATCTCTTATTTGATTCTGTTTTTGAATGTCCTTTTGGTTATTTTCCACTTTATTAGCAGTTTCCTTTATTGTTTCCATCATTTCTCTCATTGTTTTCAACATGTGTATTCTAAATTCCCTTTCTGTCATTCCTAACATTCTTTATAGGTGGAATCCTCTGCAGTAGCTACCTCATGGTCCATTGGAGGGGTTGTTCTGGACTGGTTCTTCATGTTGCCTGGAGTTTTCTGCTGATTCTTCCTCATGGGTGATTTCTTTTATCTGTTTCCTTGCCCTAATTTTCCTTTCACTTCCTCTTGCTCTTTTAATTCTCGTGCCTGTGGACTACGGGTTACAGCACCAGAAGGTTGAGAAGGTTAAAGAGCAAAAAAGGGATGAAAGAAAGGAGGACCGAGTGATAAGAAAAAAAAAAAGAAAAATAGAGAAAGGAGAGGGGGGTGGGCAAAAGGAATATTGACAAAAAGAAGAGAGGCACAGAAAGAGGGAGACCGAGCAATATAGGTGTACAGTAGGGTACTTTGATGCAACCTTAAAAAATACACCTTCTGGAGGTGCCAGTTGGGTGGTTCCCTTGAGGTCAGCAGCTCTTTGCTAACGTGATCAGACACAGTACCCCACCTCCACCAAGTAGAGAGGAAAGACAAAAATGGTATAAATCAAACCAAAACAAGCAAACAGAAAACTTTACGGGATAAAATTGGCTGGAAAAAACCAATAATAGCGGTAGAAACACTAACAAAAATGAGGTTCTAATTATTGAAATAGGCAGCAATGGGAAATTATAATTAAACTAGAAAAATTGAGAAAGAAAAAGGATCTGTATGGAAAAGGTTGAACTTAAAAAACAGAACAATAATGAACTACATCAAAACAAAACAAAAAAAAAAAACAACCAAGCCAAAAAAAAAAAAAAAAAAAACACAACCAAAACCAAAGCAGTATGTATACGTTATTGAATATTGTCTGGACAACTCGTGGTCTTCTGTGGTATGAGATTTTAATCACAGTTCTGATACGACTGGAGGCTCCTAGTTTCTCAAACTCCAGCAGGTAGACATTTCACATGTAAGGCCTTTCTTGTTTGCAGTCTTGCTGCTACTGAACTTACAGTTGCGGATGGGTTTAGACGGATTGAACACATGCAACCATTTGCCGTTTTTCACTGTTTTAGTCCTCCTCTTGGGTTCCAGAAGTCTCTTCTGACTCCCTGTATCCTCTCAGTGGTGATGATAGGCAGATCCCACCAGCCAGAGATGCCTGGAGTCCTATCTCCCTAGACTCACGGTGCCCAAATGCAAGGAAGCTGTTTCTCGGCTGCCATTTTGCTCCACCCTCCTGATTATCACTATTTTTATTGCAGTTGTTCTTATATTGCTGTTGTCGTGGCTGTTACCTGTATGTCTATGTGTTTCCGTCTGTCTCTGTATCTATGGGCCCATGTGCCTGGTAACCTTTGTATCTGTTTATTTGTTCATTTGGTCTCAATGAGCTTGGTGTTACAACCTGAGCTCCTAACACTCCCCTCCACTCTCACTCCGTGATCTGGATACCTGCCCCCTCAGGAGTCCAGATTCTTGGGTGAACTCTCGAGAGTTGCAGACAGGACCTGGACAGCAGCTGGCCAGTGCTGACTCTTTAGCAAAGGCGCGAAAAGACAATGGTCATCTAAGAGGGAGTCACACTGGAGCAGTGGTGGCCCGAGGTGCAGAGCAACAGCCATCTTCAGCAATAACAAGGCCCAAACCCAGATATCCCATAGCCTCTCCTCCTACCTTCCTGGGCAACCAGATGAGGCTGAGCATATTCTCATATGGCCACCACCATGGAACAGACCTGGGACTGAAACACAGGCCCAGTGAGTAAAGGGTTTGCCTGAGGTTGCACTGACCTGGGTGGAACACGGGGACTAGAAAAGACACCTGCAGAGCCGGGAAACTCGCAAGGTAGGGCTGATCCAGAAGACTGCTTGACTGAGCCTAAGATGCACCTGGCCCTCAGGGGATCACCAGCCTATAGACAAAGGAGGCCAAGATGCTGTAGCCAACAACTGATCGTGCTGCGAATACAAATCCACAGGACTAAAAACAGGGCCTGAGGCACAGGTTCTGGGAACTCTAATCAGCCTCTTCTCTGCAGAAGAATCTAGCAGGGTCAGAAAGAAACTCCCACAGGGTGTTCCGTTCACCCAGTAACATAAACTAAGGGTGGGGCTGGAACTGAGTGAACACCTCCAGCCTCCATCAAGTGCCAGAGGTTGACAGGCCACACCACTCCCTGCTGGTTAAGACACAGAGTAGCGGCCTAGACAAGCAGACACAGACTACCCTGTGACTTAGGCAGGTGCAAACCCCTGGAGTATCTGCTTACTGCAGACAACTGACTGGGTCACAGCCCTGTGGGGCTAGCAGCGACTGGGTGTGACAGAGATGCTAGGTGGGGAAGGAGGCATTAATCGTCCCAGACTGATCTATTTACTGGGTGGCTCTTCCTCATTCCATGCAGCACTGGAGCAAGCCATATTAGAGCAGTCACCAGACCCCTGTGATCCAGTTCCCAGGGAACTCTTGAACTCTCCCACACGAGGCAGCTGCTGACTGAGACAATTGATTTGGACCTTTTGAACTGAGCCACTCACCTGGGGACAATCCAGGTGGTGCCCTGGGTGTGTGGTTGTAGGAAGGTTTGATTTTCGTTTTCCATTTGTTGCCTGTGGTGGGTGGGGTGACTTAATTGCTGGTATTTCTCTGCAGCTGAGACTTCAACCCAGAGTAACTGTTTCACTAGGGTCAAATAGAAACCAGCTGAAAACAAGACAGAACCACTGAGCCCCTCTACACCAAACAGGGCCCCAGGTTCTCAGGCCACAGCAGTGTACGGGTCCTTGACAAAACACCATGGAAGAAATCAAAGGGAGTAAAACAATCATGGGGCGGAATCAGCGGAAAAACTCTGGTAACATGAATAACCAGAGTAGATCTATCCCGCCAAGGAAAGATACGGCAGAAGAAATTGTAGATCCCATTCACAAACAACTGGCTGAGATGTCAGAAATCGAATTCAGAACTTGGATGGCAATCAAGATTAACAAAATGGAACTAGGAATTCCTGGAGAAATTCAAAAGCTGTCTCAAGAATTTAACGAATTTAAAGACAAAACCACCAAAGACTTAGACACACTAAAGCAAGAATTTGCAGCCCTCAAAGATACGAAAAATACAATAGAATCCCTTAGCAACAGAAAGGACCAAGCAGAAGAAAGGATTCCGACATCAAAGGTAAAGCCTTTGAATGCTCCCAAACTCTCAAAGTGGAAGAGAAATGGAAAGCAAAAATGGATCACTCTATCAGAGAGCTCTGGGATAACTCGAAGAACGCAAATATCCGACTCATAGGAATTCCTGAAACAGATGAAGTGGCCTCACTGGGCGCAGAGGCCCTTCTGCATGAAATTATGAAAGAGAATTTTCCCGACATGACTAGAGATTCTGAAATTCAGATAGCGGACAGCTTCAGAACAACAGCATGACTCAATCCCAATAAGACATCCCCCAGGCATATCATAATTAACTTCCCTAAAGTGAATATGAAGGAGAAAATCCTCAAACCTGCCAGAAGAAAGAAAACACTTACCTGCAAAGGGAAGAATATTAGAATGACTGCAGATCTCTCTGCTGAAACTTTTCAACGTAGAGGTTGGTGGTCACCGACTTTTAATCGCCTAAAGCAAAATAATTTTCAACCCTGGATCTTGTATCCAGCTAAACTGAGTTTCATTTATGATGGAGAAATTAAATACTTTAATGACATTCATATGTTGAAGGAATTTGCCATAATCAAACCAGGTCTTCAGGAACTCTCACACCTATCCTCCATAATGATCGACCCAATCTTATACCACAAACGTAAACTCACTCAGAAACTTCGGATCAAACTCCAATTTCCACACTGGCGAAAGGATTAAAAATTCCTACTGGACTTTTGAAAAACTCGATACCCAAAACTTCACCAGACTTATAAGTCTTATCCATTAATGTGCTTAAACTGCCCTCTAAAGAAGCATAGGTTAGCTGACTGGATACAACAACTCGGGCCAGATATTTGTTGCATACATGAGTCACATCTTAACTTAAAAGACAAATACAGACTCAGGGTGAAAGGATGGTCGTCCATATTTCAGGCAAATGGTAATCAGAACACAGCACGTGTTGCTATTTTATTTGCAGATACAATAGGCTTTAAACCAACAAAAGTAAGGAAGGACAAGAACAGTCACTTTATATTTGTTAAGGGTAATACTCAATATGATGAGATCACAATTATTAATAACTATGCACAAAATCAGAATGCACCTCAATTTATAAGAGAAACTCTAAGAGACATGAGCAACTTGATTTCCTCCAGCTCCATACTTGTCGGAGATTTCAACACTCCTTTGGCAGTGTTGGATCGATCCTCTAACAAGAAGCTGAGCAAAGAAATCTTAGATTTAAACTTAACCATCCAACATTTGAATTTAGCAGACATCTACAGAACTTTTGAACTCAACAAAACTGAATACACATACTTCTAATAAGCCCATGGAACTGACTCCAAAATCGATCACAACTTAGGTCACAAGTCTAACCTCAGTGAATTTAAAGGAATAGAAATTATTCCTTGCATCTTCTCGGACCACCATGGAATAAAACTTGAAATGAGTCACAACAGCAATCTGCATACTCATACAAAAACATGGAAGTTAAATAACCTTATGCTGAATGATAGCTGAGTCAGAGATGAGATTAAGAAAGAAATCGCTAATTTTTTGGAAAAAAACGACAATGAAGACACGAACTATAAGGACATCTGGGACACGGCCAAGGTAGTTCTAAGAGGGAAATTTATAGCACTGCAAGCCTTCCTCAAGAGATCGGAAAGAGAAGAAGTTAACAACTTAATGGGACATCTCAAGCAACTGGAAAAGGAAGAACATTCCAACCCCAAACCCAGTAGAAGAAAAGAAATAATCAAAATTAGAGCAGAATTAAATGAAATTGAAAAAAAAGAATAATACAACAGATCAATAAATCAAAAAGCTGGTTTTTCAAAAAGGTCAATAAAATCAATAAACCTTGGGCCAACCTTACAGGAAAAAAAGAGTAAACTCTCCAATCTCATCAATCAGAAACAACAAAGACGAAATAACAACAGACTCCTCAGAAATCCAAACAATCCTTAATGAATATTAGAAGAAACTGTATTCTCAGATATATGAACATCTGAAGGAAATTGACTGATACTTGGAGGCACGTCACCTTCAATGTCTTAGCCAGAATTAAGTGAAAATTTTGAACAGCCCCATATCATGTTCAAAAATGCATCGACCATAAAAAACCTCCGTAAAAAGCAAAGCCCGGATAAGAATGTTTCACGTCAGAATTTTACCAAACTTTTAAAGAGGAATTAGTACCTATATTAATCACCCTATTCTAAAAGGTAGAAGAAGAAGGAAGACTACCTAAAATGTTCTATGAAGCAAACATCACCCTGATCCCAAAACCAGGAAAAGACCCAACAAGAAAAGAAAATTATAGACAGATATCACTAATGAATTAGATGCAAAAATATTCAACAAGATCCTAACAAACAGAATCCAGCAACACATCAAACAAATTATACATCATGACCAAGTCAGTTTTATCCCAGGGTTTCAAGGCTGGTTCAATATCCATAAATCTATAAATGTAATTCAGCACATATACAAATTAAACACAAAGACCATATGATTCTCTCAATCAATGCAGAAAAAGCTTTTGATAATATCCAGCATCCCTTCATGATCAGAACACTTAAGAAAATCGGTATAGAAGGGACATTTCTTAAACTGATAGAGGTCATCTATCACAAACTCACAGCCAATATCATATTGAATGGAGTTAAATTGGAATCATTTCCACTCAGATCAGGAACCAGACAAGGCTGCCCATTGTCTCCATTGCTATAGAACAATGTAATGGAACTTTTAGCTACCACAATTAGGGAAGAAAAGGCGATCAAGGGTATAGGCTGAGAAGGGATCAAACTTTCGCTCTTCGCAGATGATATGATAGTATATCTGGAAAACACTACGGACTGTACTACAAAACTCTTAGAAGTGATCAAGGAATACAGCAGTGTCTCAGGTTACAAAATCAACATTCATAAATCGGTGGCCTTTATATATATAAATAGCGAAGTTGAAAAAACATTTAGGACTCTGTCCCATTCACAGCAATGCCAAAGAAGATGAAATATTTGGGAATTTATCTAAAAAAGTATGTGAAAGATCTCTATAAAGAGAACTATGAAACTCTAAGGAAAGAAATAGCTGAAAATATTAACAAATGGATAAATATACCATGCTCATGGCTGGGAAGAATCAACATTGTTAAAATGTCCATACTACCCAAAGTAATATATAATTTCAATGCAATCCCTATTTAAGCTCCACCATCATACTTTAAAGATGTTCAAAAAACAATACTTCCGTTTATACGGAATCAGAGAAAACCTCAAATAGCCAAGACATTACTCAAAAATAAAACCAAAGCAGGAGGAATTACACTACCAGACCTCAGACTATACTACAAATCGTGAGTGATCAAAACAGCATGGTATTGGCACAAAAACAGAGAAGTAGATGTCTGGAACAGAATGGAGAACCAAGAGATTAATCCAGCTGCTTACTGCTATTTAATCTTTGAGAAGCCAATTAAAAACATTCAGTGGGGTAAAGATTCCCTGTTTAACAAATGGTGCTGGGCGAAATGGCTAGCAACCTGAAGAAGAGTGAACTGGACCTAAACCTTTTACCATTAACTAAGATATAGTCTCACTGGATGAAAGATTTAAACTTAAGACATGAAACTATAAAAATACTAGAGGAGAGTGCAGGGAAATCCATTGAAGAAATCGGTCTGGGCGGGTATTTTATGAAGAGGACCCCCCAGGCAATTGAAGCAGCTTCAAAAATACGCTACTGGGACTTGACTGAACGTAAAAGCTTCTGCACAGCCAAGAACACAGTAAGTAAAGCAAGCAAACAGCCCTCAGAATGGGAGAAGATATTTGCAGCTTATGTCTTCGACAAAGGTTTAATAACAAGAATCCACAGAGAACTCAAACGCATTAGCAAGAAAAGAACAAGGGATCCCATCGCAGGCTGGGCAAGAGATTTGAAGAGAAACTTCTCTGAAGAAGACAGGTGCACAGCCTTCAGACATATGAAAAAATGCTCATCATCTTTAATCATCAGAGAAATGCAAATCAAAACTACTTTGAAATACCAGGTAACTCCAGTGAGACTAGCCTATATCACAAAATCCCAAGACCAGAGATGTTGGCGCGGATATGGAGAAAATGGAACACTTTTCCACTGCTGGTGGGAATGCAAATTAATACATTCATTTTGGAAAAGATAGGGAGAACACTTAGAAATCTAAAAATAGATCTGCCATTCAATCCTGTAATCCCTCTACTGGGCATATACCCAGAACATGAAAAATCACATCATAACAAAGGTATTTGTACCAGAATGTTTATTGCAGCCCAATTCATAATTGCTAAGTCATGGAAGAAGCCCAAGTGCCCATTGATCCATGATTGGATTAATAAATTATGATATATGTACACCATGAAATATTATGCAGCTTTAAAGAAAAATGAAGACTTTATCTCTTTCATGTTTACATGGATGGAGCTGGAACATATTCTTCTTATTAAAGTACCTCAAGAATGGTAGAAAAAGTACCCAATGTACTCAGCCCTAATATGAAATTAATTTAGGGTTTTCACATGAAAGCTATAACCCAGTTACAACCTAAGAATTGGGGGTAAGAGGAAAGGGAGGGGAGGGAGGGGGGTTGTGGGTAGGGGGAAGGGGATTGGTGGGATTACACCAGTGGTGCATCTTACAAGCTTATATGTGAAACTGTAAATGGTCTCCGAGGCTAGTGAATGATTCCTCATGATCATATCAATGTACACTGCTATGATTTAATAAAAAAAAAAGTCGTAATTAGTAATTCGAGGGGAAATTCAAAAGTTGTCTCAATAATTTAACAAATTTAAAGACAAAACCACCGAAGATTTTGGTGCACTGAAGCAAGAATTTGCAGCCCTCAAACATCTGAAAAATACAGTAGAATCCCTCAGTAACAGATTGGAGCAAGCAGAAGACAGGATTTCTGACATTGAAGACAAAGCTTTTGAATGCTTCCAAACTCTCAAAGAGGAACATGAATGGTGAGCAAAAATGGATCATTCTCTCAGAGAGCTGTGGGATAATTCAAAGAAGGCTAATATCCGCATCATTAGAATCCCTGAAAGTGATGAAGTGGCCTCTCAAGGCACAGAGGCCCTTCTCCATGAAAGTATGAAAGAGAACTTTCCAGACATGCCAAGAGATTCTGACCTTCAGATAGCAGACAGTTTCAGAATCCCAGTACAACTCAATCAGAATAAGACATCCCCCAGGTATATCATAATGAACTTCAATAATTTAATATGAAAGAGAAAATTCTGAAAGCAGCCAGATGTAAGAAATCCATTACCTAAAATGGGAAGAATATTAGAATAACTGCAGATCTCTCTGCTGAAACTTTTCAAGCCAGAAAAGGGTGGTCATCGACTTTTAATCTCCTAAAGAAAAATAACTTTCAACTTGGGATCCTGTATCCAGCTAAACTGAGTTTCATTTATGATGAAGAATTTAAGTACTTTAATGACATTCATATGTTGAAAAATTGTGCCATAATCAAATGAGCTCTTCACGATATTCTAAAACCTATCCTAAATAATGACCAGCCCAATCATCTATCACAAAAGTAAACTCACTCAGAAACTTTTGATTAAACTCCAACTGCCACAGGGGAAAAAGAATAAAAAATGTCCACTGGACTTTCAAAAACTCGATACCCCAAATTTTACCAGACTTATCAATATTCTCCATTAATGTGAACGGTTTAAACGGTCTTCTAAAGAAGCACAGGTTAGCTCACCAGATTGAAAACTCAGGCCAGGAAGAAGTGATAGTGAGAGGCGGACCAAGATGGCAGCCGAGTAACAGCTTCCTTGCATCTGGGCACTGTGAGTCTGGGGAGATAGGACTCCAGGCATCTCTGGCTCGAAGGATCTGCCTATCATCACCCCTGAGAGGATACAGGGAGTCAGCGAGAGACTTCTGGAACCCAAGAGGAGCACTAAAAGAGTGGAAAACCGGCAAGTGGTCGCGTGTGTTCAATCCATCTAAACCCACCCGCAACTGTAAGTTCAGTAGCAGCGAGACTACAAACCAGAAAGGCCTTACCTGTGAACTGTTTTGGTGTATGGCACTCAGCTGAACTGCTTGGGGAGAGCCTGAGCGGGAGTGTAGAGAACTTTGCCCGTTGTCTAGGGCCCCAGTCTGAGCCGCTGAGCCAGATAGAGCTAATAGTGTTTGGCTCTGGGTCACAGGCAGCCATTGTGAGCGATCTGCCCCGGCAAGCTTTGCCCTCAGGGTCACAGAGCTAGAATTGGGTGGGAGCTGGTAACCCAGCAACCAAGTAGCCTAAGGGCTAGGTCTGAGCCGCCTTGAAGCCCTAACCCTCGGAGGCAGAGGGAGACCAGTTTTGGCACACAGGGTAAGTGGATAGCCACTTCAGCAGTAATTCCAGCGACAAGCACTTCCCTGGGAAAGCTTCTGCTCAGCAAGTGAACAAGTTCAAAGTGCCTTTTAAGTGGGCTGAAGAGAGATTTAGGGTGTCTACCTGTTGGGGTTTGAGAAACTAGCAACCTCCAGTTGTATCAGAACTGTGGTTAACATCTCATACCCCAGAAGACCACGTGTTGCCCAGACAATATTCAATGACATATACATACTGCTTTGTTTTTGGTTGTGTTTTTTTTTTTTTTTTTGGTTTGGTTGGATTTTTTGTTTATTTTGATAATGTTGATTGTTGTTGTTTTTTTAAGTTCAACCTTTTCCATACAGATCCTTTTTCTTTCTCAATTTTTCTAGTTTAATTATAATTTCCCATTGCTGCCTATTTCAATAATTAGAACTTCATTTTTGTTAGTGTTTCTACCGCTATTATTTGGTTTTCCACCCAATTTTACCCCGTAAAGTTTTCTGTTTGCTTGTTTTAGTTTGATTTATAGCATTTTTGTTTTTCCTCTCTACTTGGTGGAGGTGGGGTACTGTGTCTGATCAGGTTAGCAAAGAGCTGCTGACCTCAAGGGAACCACCCAACTGGGCACCCCCAGAAGGTGGTTTTTTTTTTAAGGTGGTATCAAAGTACCCTACTGTACACCTATATTGCTCTGTCTCCCTCTTTCTGTGCCTCTCTACTTTTTGTCAATATTCCGTTTACCCACCCCCTCTCCTACCTCTATTTTTCTTTTCTTTTTCTTATCTCTCGGTCCTCCTTTCTTTCATCCCTTTTTTACTCTTCAACCTTCTCACACGTCTGGTCCCGTAAACCTTAGTCCACAGGCATGAGAACTTAAAGAGCAAGAGGAAGTGAAAGGAAAATTAGGGCAAGGAAACAGATAAAAGAAACCACTCATGAGGAAGAATCAGCAGAAAACTCCAGGCAACATGAAGAACCAGTCCAGAACGACCCCGCCAAGGGACCATGAGGTAGCTACTGCAGAGGATTCCACCTATACAGAAATGTTAGGAATGACAGAAAGGGAATTTAGAATACACATGTTGAAAACAATGGAAGAAATGATGGAAACAATGAAGGAAACTGCTAATAAAGTGGAAAATAACCAAAAGGACATTCAAAAACAGAATCAAATAAGAGAGGAACAATATGAAGAATATAAAAAGGATATAGCAGAGCTGAAGGAAGTGAAACAGTCAATTAGGGAACTTAAAGATGCAATGGAAAGTATCAGCAACAGGTTAGACCCTGCAGAAGAAAGAATTTCAGAGGTAGAAGACAAAGTTTTTGAGATAACTCAAGATAGTAAAAGAGCAGAAAAGAAGAGAGAGAAAGCAGAACGTTCACTGTCAGAATTATGGGACTTTATGAAGCGTTCCAACATACGAGTTATTGGAATTCCAGAAGGGGAAGAAGAATTCCCCAGAGGAATGGAAGCCATACTAGAGTATATTATAAAAGAAAATTTCCCAAATATCACCAAAGATTCTGACACACTGATTTCAGAGGGCTATCGGACCCCAGGTCGCCTCAACTCTAACCGAGCTACTCCAAGACACATTGTGATGAACCTGTCCAAAGTCAAGACAAAAGAAAAGATTCTGCAAGCTGCCCGGAGTAAGCGCCAGTTGACCTACAGGGGCAAATCCATCAGAGTGACCACAGACTTCTCTAATGAAACTTTCCAAGCAAGAAGACAATGGTCATCTACCTTTAATCTACGTAAACAGAACAATTTCCAGCCCAGAATTCTGTACCCTGCTAAGCTAAGCTTCAAAATTGATGGAGAAATCAAATCATTTACGGATATACAAACATTGAGGAAATTCGCCACAACAAGACCAGCTCTACAGGAAATACTTCAACCTGTTCTGCACACTGACCACCACAATGGATCAGCAGCAAAGTAAGAACTCAGAAATTAAAGGACAGAACCTAACCACCACACTGATGCGAAAGATAAAACTAAGCAATGGACTCTCACCAAATAAGACGAATAGAATACTACCACACCTATCAATTATCTCAATAAATGTTAATGGCTTGAATTCCCCACTGAAGAGACATAGATTGGTTGACTGGATTAAAAAAAACAAGCCATCCATTTGCTGTCTGCAAGAAACACACCTGGCTTCAAAAGACAAATTAAAGCTCCGAGTCAAGGGTTGGAAGACAATTTTTCAGGCAAATGGAATTCAGAAGAAAAGAGGAGTTGCAATCTTATTTTCAGGTACCTGTGGATTTAAAGCAACTAAAGTCAAAAAAGACAAAGATGGTCACTTTATATTGGTCAAGGGAAAAATACAACAAGAAGACATTTCAATTCTAAATATCTATGCACCCAATTTAAATGCTCCCAGATTCTTGAAACAGACCTTACTCAGTCTGATTAATATGATATCTGATAATACCATAATAACAGGGGACCTTAACACTCCTCTTACAGAGCTGGACAGATCCTCTAAACGGAAATTAAACAAGGATATAAGAGACTTAAATGAGACCCTAGAATAACTGTGCTTGATAGACACATATAGAACACTCCATCCCAAAGATAAAGAATATACATTCTTCTCATCAGCCCATGGAACATTCTCCAAAATTCATCATACCCTGGGACACAAAACAAATATCAACAGAATCAAAAGAATTGAAATTTTACCTTGTATCTTCTCAGACCATAAGGCACTAGAGGTGGAACTCAACTCTAACAAAAATGCTCAACTCCACCCAAAAGCATGGAAATTAAACAATCTTCTGTTGAATAAGAGATGGGTGCAGGAAGAAATAAAACAGGAAATCATTCACTTCCTTGAGCATAACAAAAATGAAGACACAAGCTACCAAAACCTGTGGGATACTGCAAAAGCAGTTTTGAGAGGAAAATTCATCGCTTTCGATGCTACAGTCGCAAAACAGAAAGAGAGCACATCAACAATCTCACAAGAGATCTTATGGAATTGGAAAAAGAAGAACAATCTCAGTAGAAGAAAAGAAATATCCAAAATCAAATCAGAGATCAGTGAAATTGAATACAAAAGAATCATTCAGAAAATTAATGAAACAAGGAGTTGGTTTTTTGAAGAAATATATAAAATAGATAAACCATTGTCCAGACTAATGAAGAATAGAAAAGTAAAATCTCTAATAACCTCAATCAGAAATGATAAAGGGGAAATAACAACTGATCCCATAGAGATACAAGAGATTATCTCTGAATACTACCAGAAACTCTATGCCCAGAAATTTGACAATGTGAAAGAAATGGATCAATATTTGGAATCACACCCTCTCCCTAGACTCAACCAGGAAGAAATGGAGCTCCTGAACAGACCAATTTCAAGCACTGAGATCAAAGAAACAATAAAAAAGATTCCAACTAAAAAATGCCCTGGTCCAGATGGCTTTACCCCAGAATTCTATCAAACCTTCAAGGAAGAGCTTATTCCTGTACTGCAGAAATTATTCCAAAAAATTGAGGAAGAAGGAATCTTCCCCAACACATTCTATGAAGCAAACATCACCCTGATATCAAAACCAGGAAAAGACCCAAACAAAAAGGAGAATTTCAGACCAATCTCACTCATGAATATAGATGCAAAAATTCTCAAGAAAATCCTAGCCAATGGATTATAGCTTTTCATCTAAAAAGTCATTCATCATGATCAAGTAGGCTTCATCCCAGGGATGTAAGGCTGGTTTAATATACGCAAGTCTCTAAACGTTATCCACCATATTAACAGAGGCAAAAATAAAGATCACATGATCCTCTCAATAGATGCAGAAAAAGCATTTGATAAAATCCAGCATCCTTTTCTAATTAGAACACTGTAGGGTATAGGCATAGATGGCACATTTCTAAAACTGATTGAAGCTATCTATGACAAACCCACAGTCAATATTTTACTGAATGGAGTAAAACTGAAAGCTTTTCCTCTTAGAACTGGAACCAGACAATGTTGTCCTCTGTCACCTTTACTATTCAACGTAGTGCTGGAAGTTCTAGCCAATACAATTAGGCAAGACAAGGAAATAAAGGGAATCCAAATGGGAGCAGAGGAGGTCAAACTCTCACTCTTTGCTGACGACAAGATCTTATACTTAAAGGACTCCAAAGACTCAACCACAAGACTCCTAGAAGTCATCAAAAAATACAGTAATGAGGATATAAAATCAATGTCAACACCTCAGTAGCCTTTGTGTACGCCAATAACAGTCAAGATGAGAATCTAATTGAGGACACAACTCCCTTCACCATAGTTTCAAAGAAAATGAAATACCTAGGAATATACCTATCGAAGGAGGGGAAGGATCTCTATAAAGAAAACTATGAAATCCTCAGAAAGGAAATAGCAGAGGATATTAACAAATGGAAGAACATACCATGCTCATGGATGGGAAGAATCAACATTGTTAAAATGTCTATACTTCCCAAAGCAATCTACCTATTCAATTGCATTCCTATCAAAATACCAACATCATACTTTCAAGATTTGAAAAAATGATTCTGCGTTTTGTATGGAACCGGAAAAAAACCCGTATAGCTAAGGCAGTTCTTAGTAACAAAAATAAAGCTGGGGGCATCAGCATACCAGATTTTAGTTTGTACTACAAAGCCATAGTGCTCAAGACAGCATGGTACTGGCACAAAAACAGAGACATAGACACTTGGAATCGAATTGAAAACGAAGAAATGAAACTAACATTTTACAACCACCTAATCTTTGATAAACCAAACAAGAACATACCTTGGGGGAAAGACTCCCTATTCAATAAATGGTGTTGGGAGAACTGGATGTCTACATGTAAAAGACTGAAACTGGACCCACACATTTCCCCACTCACAAAAATTGATTCAAGATGGATAAAGGACTTAAAATTAAGGCATGAAACAATAAAAATCCCCCAAGAAAGCATAGGAAAAACACTGGAAGATATTGTCCTGGGGAAAGACTTCATGAAGAAGACTGCCATGGCAATTGCAACAACAACAAAAATAAACAAATGGGACTTCATTAAACTGAAAAGCTTCTGTACAACTAAGGAGACAATAACCAAAGCAAAGAGACAACCTATACAATGGGAAAGGATATTTGCATATTTTCAATCAGACAAAAGCTTGATAACTAGGATCTATAGAGAACTCAAATTAATCCACATGAAAAAAGCCAACAATCCCATATATCAATGGGCAAGAGACATGAATAGAACTTTCTCTAAAGACGACAGACGAATGGCTAACAAACACATGAAAAAATGTTCATCATCTCTATATATTAGAGAAATGCAAATCAAAACAACCCTGAGATATCATCTAACCCCAGTGAGAATGGCCCACATCACAAAATCTCAAAACTGCAGATGCTGGCGTGGATGTGGAGAGAAGGGAACACTTTTACACTGCTGGTGGGACTGCAAACTAGTACAACCTTTCTGGAAGGAAGTATGGAGAAACCTCAAAGCACTCAAGCTAGACCTCCCATTTGATCCTGCAATCCCATTACTGGGCCTCTACCCAGAAGGAAAAAAGTCCCTTTATCATAAGGACACTTGTACTAGATTGTTTATTGCAGCTTAATTTACAATAGCCAAAATGTGGAAACAGCCTAAATTCCCACCAACCCAGGAATGGATTTATAAGCTCTGGTATATATATACCATGGAATATTATTCAGCCATTAAAAAAAATGGAGACTTTACATCCTTCGTATTAACCTGGATGGACCTGGAAGACATTATTCTTAGTAAAGCATCACAAGAATGGAGAAGCATGAATCCTATGTACTCAATTTTGATATGAGGACAATTAATGACAATTATAGTTATGGGGGGAAACAGAAAGAGGGTAGGTGGGAGGGTGTTGGGACCTTGGTGTGTGTCACACTTTATGGGGGATAGACATGATTGCAAGAGGGTCTTTACCTAATAATTGCAATCAGTGTAACCTGGTTTATTGTACCCTCAGTGAATCCCCAACAGTAAAATAAATAAATAAATAAAAAATAAATGAATGAATAAATAAAAAAGAAAACGCAGGCCAGATATTTGCTGCATACAAGAGTCACATCTTACATTAAAAGATAAAGTAGACTCAGTGTTAAAGAATGGTCATCCATATTTCAGGCAAATGGTAATCAGAAAAAAGCAGGTGTTGCAATTCTGTTTGCAGACACAATAGGCTTTAAACAAACAAAAGTAAAGAAGGATAAGAATGGTCACTTCATATTTGTTCAGAGTAATACTCAATATGGTGAGATTTCAATTTTTAATATTTATGCACCCAACAAGTATGTGCCTCAATTTATCAGAGAAACTCTAACAGACCCAAGCAACTTGATTTCCTCCAGGTCCATAATAGTTGGAGATTTCAACACTCCTTTGGCAGTGTTGGATCGATTCTCCAATAAGAAGCTGAGCCAAGAAATTTTAGATTTAAAGCTAACCATCGAACATTTGGATTTAGCAGACATCTACAGAACATTTCATCTCAACAAAACTGAATACACATACTGCTCATCAGCCCACAAAACATACACCTAAATCGATCACATCTTATGTCACAAGTCAAACCTCAGTAAATTTCAAGGAATAGAAATTATTCCTTGCATCCTCTCAGACCACTATGGAAGAAAAGTTGAACTCAGTAACAACAGGAATCTGCATACTCATACAAAAACATGGAAGTTAAATAACCTTATGCTGAATGACAGCTGGGTCAGAGATGAGATTCAGAAGAAAATTACCAAATTTGTGGAACAAAACGACAATTAAGACACGAATCATCAGAACCTCTGGATTCCCGAAGGCAGTCCTAAGAGGAAAATGTATAGCCATGCAAGCCTTCATCAAAAGAACAGAAAGAGGGGAAATTAACAACTTAATGGGACATCTCAAGCAACTGGAAAAGAAAGAAAAGTTTCCAATCCCAAACCCAGTATAAGAAAAGAAATAACCAAAATTAGAGCAGAATTAAATGATTTTGGGGAAAAAAAGAATTATACAACAGGGCAATAAATTAAAAAGTTGGGTTTTTTTAAAGGTCTACAAAATAGATAAACCTTTCATTAATCTAACCCCCCAAAACGTGTAAAATCTGTAATCTCATCAATCAGATACTACAAAAACAAAATAACAGACTCCTCAGAAGTTAAAAAAATCATTAATAAATATTACAAGATATTGTATTCTCAGAAATATGAAAAACTGAAGGAACTTGGCCAATACTTGGAAGCACGTCACCTTAAAAGAGTTAGCCAGAATCAAGTGGAAATTTTGAACAGGCCCATATCAAGTTCGGAAAAAGCATCAAACATACAAAATCTCCCTAAAAAAAAAGCTCGGGACTAGATGGCTTCACATCACAATTCTACCAAACCTTTAAAGAGAATCTAGTACCTACATTACTCAACCTGTTCCAAAATGTAGAAAAAGAAGGAAGACTACCCAACACATTCTATGAAGCAAACATCACCCTGATCCCCAAACCAGGAAAAGACCCAACAAGAAAAGAAAATTATAGACCAATATCACTAATGAATATAGATGCAAAAATATTCAACAAGATCCTAACAAACAGAATCCAGCAACACATCAAACAAATTATATCATGACCAAGTCGCTTTTATCCAAGGGTCTCAAGGCTGGTTCAATATAAGTACATCTATTAGTATAATTCAACACATAAACGAATTAAAAACCAAAGATCATAGGATTCTCTCAATTGATGCAGAAAAAACTTTTGATAACATCCAGCATCCCTTCACGATCAGAACACTTAAGAAAATTGGTACACAAGAGACATTTCTTAAACTGATAGAGGCCATACACAGCAAACCGACAGCCAATATCATATTGAATGGAGTTAAATTGGAATCATTTCCACTCAGATAAGGAACCAGATAAGGCTGCCCATTGTCTGCGCTGCTCTTTAACATTGTAATGGAAGGTTTAGCCATCGCAATTGGGGAACAGAAGGCAATCAAGGGTATCCATATAAGGTCAGAGAGATCAAACTTTCACTCTTTGCAGATGATATGATTGTATACTGGAAAACACCAGAGATTCTACTACAAAACTCTTAGAAATGATCAAGGACTACAGCAACATCTTAGGTTACAAATCAACCCTCATAAGTCGGTAGTCTTTATATATACCAACAATAGTCAAGCTGAAAAAAAAAAAAAAGTTAAGGACTCTATTGCGTTCACAATAGTGCCAAAGAAGATGAAATATTTGGGAGTTTAACAAAGGACGTGAAAAATCTCTATAAAGAGAAATATGAACTCAAAGAAAAGAAATAGATGAAAATGTCAACAAATGGAAAAACATACCATGCTCATGGCTGGGAAGTATCAACATTGTTAAAATGTCCATACTACCCAACGAAATATACAATTTTAATGCAATCCCGATTAAGGCTCCACTGTCATACTTTAAAGATCTTGAAAAAATAATACTTCGTTTAATATGGAATCAGAAAAAAATCTCGAAAACCCGACATATTAAGCAGAAATTAAAAAACAAAAAACAGGAGAAATCATGCTACTAGACCTCAGACTATACTATAAATCGATAGTGATCAAAACAGCATGGTTCTGGCACAGAAACAGAGAAGTAGATGTCTGGAACAGAATAGAGAACCAAGAGATGAATCCAGCTACTTACCGTTATTTGATCTTTGACAAGCCAATTAAAAACATCCAGTGGGGAAAAGATTCCCTATTTAACAAATGGTGCTGGGTGAACTGGCTGGAAACCTGCAGAAGACTGAAACTGGACCCACACTTTTCACCATTAACTAAGATAGACTCTCACTGGATTAAAGTTTTTAACTTAAGACACGAAACTCTAAAGATACTAGAAGAGACTGCAGGGAAAACCCTTGAAGAAATCAGTCTGGGCGAGTATTTTATGAGGAGGACCCCCGGGCAATTGAATCAGCTTCAAAAATACATTACTGGGACCTGATCAAACTGAAAATACATTACTGGGACCTGTTCTGCACAGCCAAGAACATAGTAAGTAAAGCAAGCAAACAGCCCTCAGAATGAGAGAAGATGTTTGTAGGTTATGTTTTCGACAAAGGTTTTATAACAGGAATTCACAGAAAACTCAAACGTATATGCAAGAAAAGAACAAGCAATTCCATTGCAGGCTGGGCAAAGGACTTGAAGGAAACTTCTCTGAAGAAGACAGGCACACGACCTACAGACAAATGAAAAAATGCTCATCATCTTTAATCATCAGAGAAATGCACATTAAAACTACTTTGAGTTATCATCTAATTCCAGGAAGATTAGCCCATATCACAAAATCCCAAGACCAGACATGTTGGCGTGGATGTTTAGAAAAGGGAACACTTCTACACTGCTGGTGGGACTGCAAATTAATACATTCCTTTTGGAAAGATGTTAGGAGAACACTTAGAAATCTAAAAATAGATCTGCCATTTAGTCCTATAATGCCTCTACTAGGTATATATCCAGAAGACGAAAAATTACATTATAACAAAGATATTTATACCAGAATATTTATTGCAGCCCAATTCATAATTGCTAAGTCATGGAAAAAGCCCAAGTGCCCATTGCTTCACGAATGGATTAATAAATTGTGGTATATGTACACCATGGAATATTATGCAGCCTTAAAGAAAGATGGAGACTTTACCTCTTTCATGTGTACATGGATGGAGGTAGAACATATTCTTCTGAATATATAAAGTATCTGAAGAATGGAAGAAAACGTGTCCAATGTACTCAGCCCTACTATGAAACTAATTTATGGCTTTCACATGAAAGCTATAACCCAGTTATAACCTAAGAATATGGGGAATGGGAAGAGAAAGGGGTGGGAGTGGGAGGATGAGCTGAGGGAGGGTGATTTGTGGGATTACATCTGCGGTGCATCTTAGAAGGGCACATGTGAAACTTAGTAAATGTAAAATATAAATGTATTAACACAATAAAAAAAGAGTTTTTCCTACATTCTCTTCTAGTATTTTTATAGTTTCATATCTTAAGTTTAAATCTTTAATCCAGTGAGAGTCTATCTTAGTTAATGGTGAAAGGTGTGGGTCCAGTTTCAGTCTTCTTCAGGTTGCCAGCCAGTTCACCCAGCACCATTTGTTAAATAGGGAATCTTTTCCCACTGAATGTTTTAATTGGCTTGTCAAAGATCAAATAACTGTAATCATGTCTTGGATCTCTATTCTGTTCCAGACATCTACCTCACTGTTTTTGTGTCAGTACCATGCTTTTTTTTTTTTTTTATCACTATCAAGTTCTATTACAGTCTTAGGTCTGGTAGCATAATTCCTCCTGCTTTGTTTTTGTTTCTGAGTAATGTCTTGGCTATTGGAGGTTTTTTCTGACTCCATATAAAACGATGTACTATTTTTTTGAGATCTTTAAAGTATGACAGTGGAACTTTAATACTGATTGCATTAAAATTGCATATTGCGGGTGGCGCCTGTGTCTCATTTGGTAAGGCGCCGGCCCCATATACCGAGGGTGGCGGGTTCAAACCCGGCCCTGGCCAAACTGCAACAAAAAAATAGCCGGGTGTTGTGACAGGTGCCTGTAGTCCCAGCTACTCAGGAGGCTGAGACAAGAGAATCGCTTAAGCCCAGGAGTTGGAGGTTGCTGTGAGCTGTGTGATGCCATGGCACTCTACCGAGGGCCATAAAGTGAAACTCTGTCTCTACAAAATAAATAAATAAATAAATAAAGTAAAATTGTATATTGCTTTGTGTAATAAGGACATTTTAACAATGTTGATTCTTCCCACCCATGAGCATGGTATGTTTTCCCATTTGTTAACATTTTCAGCCATTTCTTCACTTACAGTTTCGTAGCTCTCTTTACAGAGATCTTTCGCGTCCTTTATTAGTTAAACTCCAAAATATTTCATCTTCCTTGGCACTACTGTGAATGGAATAGAGTCCTTAACTTTTTTTCAGCCTGACTATTGTTGATGTACATAAAGGCTACCAATTTATGAATGTTGTTTTTATAACCTGAGATGCTGCGGTGTTCCTTGATCAGTTCTAAGAGTTTTGTAGTAGAATCCCTTGTGTTTTCCAAATATACAATCATATAATCTGCAAAGAGTGAAAGCTTGATCTCTTCTGACCCTATATGAATACCCTTGATCGCCTTTTCTTTCCTGATTGCAATGGCTAAAACTTCCATTTCAATGTTAAAGAGCAGTGGAGACAATGGGCAGCCTTGTCTGGTTCCTGATCTGAGTGGAATTGATTTCAATTTAACTCCAACAATACGATATTGGCTGAGGGTTTGCTTAGCTGCCCTGTATCAGTTTAAGAAATGTCCCTTCTATACCAATTTTCTTAAGTGTTCTGATCATGAAGGGATGCTGGATATTATCAAACGTTTTCCTTAATCAGTTGAGAGAACCATATGGTCTTTGTTTTTTTATTTTGGTTATATGCTGAATCATATTTATAGATTTACATATATTGAACGAACCTTGAGACACTGGGATGAAACCAACTTGGTCATGATGTATAATTTGTTTGATATGTTGCTGGATTCTGTTTGTTAGGATCTTGTTGAATATTTTTGCATCTATATTCCTTAGTGATATTGGTCTATAATTTTCTTTTCTTGTTGGGTCTTTTCCTGTTTTGGGGATCAGGGTGATGTTTGCTTCATAAAATGTGTTCGGTAGTATTCCTTCTCTTTCTGTTTTTGAACAGGTTGAGTAATATAGATACTAGTTCCTCTTTAAGGTTGGATAGAATTCTGACATGAAGCCATCTGGTCCAGGGCTCTACTTTTTAGTGAGATTTTGTATGGTTGATGCTATTTCAGGACATGATATAGGCCTGTTCACAATTTCCACTTGATTCTGGCTAAGTCTTGGAAGGTGCCATGCTTCCAAAGTATTGGTCAATTTCTTTCATCTTTTCATATTTCTGAGAATAAAGTTTCTTGTAAGGATATTTTGAATTTCAGAGGTGTCTGTTGTTATTTCATCTTTCTCATTTCTGAATGTTGAAATTAGGGATTTTACTCCTTTTCTCCTGGTTAGGTTAACCAAAGGTTTATCTATTTTATTGACCTTTTCAAAAAAGCAGCTTTTTGATTTATTGATCTGTTGTATTATTCTTTTGTTTTCAATTTCATTTAATTCTGCTCTAATTTTGGTTATTTCTTTTCTTCTACTGGGTTTGGGGTTGGAATGTTCTTCCTTTTCCAGTTGCTTGAGATGTCCCATTAAGTTGTTAAGTTCCTCTTTCTCCGTTCTCTTCAGGAAGGCATGCAGTGCTATAAATTTCCCTCTTAGAACTGCCTTTGTGGTATCCCAGAGGTTCTGATAATTCATGTATTCATTGTCATTTTGTTCCAAAAAATTGGGAATTTCCTTCTGAATCTCATCTCTGTTATTTAACTTACATGTTTTTCTAGGAGTATGCAGATTCCTGTCGTTACTGAGTTCAACTTTTATTCCATGGTGGTCCGAGAAGATGCAAGGAATAATTTCTATTCCTTTAAATTTACTGAGGTTAGGCTTGTGACCTAAGATGTGATCGATTTTGGAGTTTGTTCCATGAGCTGATGAGAAGTATGTGTATTCAATTTTGTTTGGATGAAATGTTGTGTAGATGTCTGCTAAGTCCAAATGTTGGATGGTTAGGTGTAAATCTAAAATTTCTTTACTCGTCTTCTTATTGGAGGATCTATCCAACACTACCAAAGGAGTGTTAAAATCTCTGACTATTATGGAGCTGGCGGAAATCAAGTTGCTCATGTCTGTTAGAGTTTCTCTTATAAATTGAGGCCCATTCTGGTTGGGTGCATAAACATTAATAATTGAAATCTCATAATATTGAATGTTACCCTGAACAAATATGAAGTGACCATTCTTGTCCTACCTTACTTTTGTTGCTTTAAGGCCTATTGTATCTGCAAATAGAATTGCAACACCCGCTTCTATCTGATTACCATTTGCCTGAAATATGGCCAACCATCCTTTCACCCTGAGTCTATATTTATCTTTTAAAGTAAGATGTGATTCTTGTATGCAGCAAATATCTGGCCTGAGTTTTAATCCAGTCAGCCAACATATGCCTCTTTAGAGGACAGTTTAAGCCATTCACATTAATGGAGAATATATATAAGTGTGGTGAAATTTGGTGTATCAAGTTTTCTGAAAATCCAGTGGACATTTTTAATCCTTTCACCACTGTGGAGAGGGGAGAGGAAGATGTTGGCTGAGTAACAGCTTCCCTGTAACTGGGCACCCTGAGTCTGGGGAGATAAGACTCCAGGCATCTCTGGCTGGCGGGATCTGCCTATAATCATCCCTTTGAGGATACACGGAGTCAGCAAGATACTTCTAGACCCCAAGAGGAGGACAAAAACAGTGGAAAACTGGCCAGTGGTTGCATGTGCTCGACTGTTCTAATCCCGTTGGCAGCTGTAACTACAGCAGCAGAGAGACTGCAAACCAGAAAGGCCTTACCGGTGAACTGTTTTGTTGCTTTTGGATTTGGCACTGAGTTGAACAGCTTTGGGGAGAGCTTGAGCAGGAGTGCAGAGAACTTTGGGCATTGTCTATGGCTAAGTCTGAGCTGCTGAGCTGGATGGAGCTAATAGTGTTCAGCTGTGGGCCGCAAGAAGCCATTCTGAGTGAACTTCCCTTGCAAGCTCTGCCCTTAGGGTCACAGAGCAAATATCAGGCGAGAGCTAGTAACCTAGTGACTGAGCAGCCTATAGGCGGGGACTGAGCTGCCTTACAGCCTTAACCCTCAGGGGCAGAGTGAGACCGGTTTTGGCACACTGGATAAGTGGATAGCCACTTCAGCAGTGATCCCAGCAAGAAGCAATACCCTGGGAAAGCTTCTGCTTAGCCAAGTTTAGAAGTTGAAAGTGCCTTTGAAGAGGGCTGAAGAGAGATTTGGGTCTCCAACCTGTGGGGTTTGAGAAATCAGCGGAGGCCTCCAGTCGTGTCAACATTGTGATCAACGTCTCATACCCCAGAAGACCACCTGTTGTACAAACAATATTCAACAAGATATATTTTCTGCATTGTTTTTGAAATTTTTTGTTTGTTTGTTTTTTATTTTGTTATTCTTGTTGTTTTGTTTTTTAATTTAAATCTTTTCTGTGCATATTTTTCCTTTTCATTTTTTTCTTTCTTGTCTTTCTTCGTTTTTCTTTTTTTTCTTGTTTTTTCTATTTATTTTTTTATTAAATCATAGCTGTGTACATGTTATGATCATGGGGCATCATACACTCTCTTCATAGACCATTTGACACATTTTCATCACAATGGTTAACATAGCCTTCCTGGCATTATCTCAGTTACTGTGCCAAGACATTTACATTCTACATTTACCAAGTTTCGCAAATACCCCTGTAAGATGCACCGCAGGTATAATTCCACAAATCCCCTCCCTTTACCCACCACCCCCCTCCCTCACCTACCTTCCCACTTCCACATATTGTTAGGTTATAACTGGGTTATAGCTTTCATGTGAAAGCCCCAAATTAGTTTCATAGTAGGGCTGAGTACATTGGGTACTTTTTCTTCCGTTCTTGAGAAAATTTACTAAGAAGTATATGTTCCAGCTCCATCCACATAAACATGAAAGAGGTAAAGTCTCCATCTTTCTTTAAGGCTGCATAATATTCCATGGTGTACATATACCACAATTTATTAATCTATTTATGGATCGATGGGCACTTGGACTTTTTCCATGACTTAGCAATTATGAATTGGGCTGCAATAAACATTCTGGTACAAATATCTTTGTTATGATGTGATATTTGGTCTTCTGGGTATATGCCCAGCAGAGGAATTACAGGATTGAATGGCAGATCTATTTTTAGATCTCTGAGTGTTCTCCATATATCTTTCCAAAAGGAATGCATTAATTTCCATTCCCACCAGCAGTGCAGAAGTGCTCCCTTTTCTCCACATCCACGCCAACATCTCTAGTGTTGAGATTTTGTGATATAGGCTAGAGTCACTGGAGATAGAAGATACCTCAGAGTAGTTTTGATTTGCATTTCTCTGATGATTAAAATGATGAGCAGTTTTTCATATGTCTGAAGGCCGTGCACCTGTCTTCTTCAATGAAGTTTCTCTTCAAATCCCTTGCCCAGGCTGCGATGGGATCCCTTGTTTTTTTTCTTGCTAATGCGTTTGAGTTCTCTGTGGATTCTGGTTATTAAACCTTAACCTGCAAATATCTTTTTCCATTCTGAGGGCTGTTTCCTTGCGTTACTTACTGTGTTCTTCGCTGTGCAGAAGCTTTTTAGTTTGATCAAGTCCCAATAGTGTATTTTTGAAGCTGCTTCAATTGCCCGGGGGAGTCCTCCTCATTAAATACTCGCCCAGACCGATTTCTTCAAGGGTTTCCCCTGCACACTCCTCTCGTATTTTTATAGTTTCATGTCTTAAATTTAAATTTTCAACCCAGTGAGAGTCTATCTTAGTTAATGTTGAAAGGTGTGGATCCAATTTCAGTCTTCTGCAGGTTGCCAGCCAGGTCACTCAGCACCATTTGTTAAATAGGGAATCTTTTCCCACTGAATGTTTTTAATTGGCTTGTCAACGATCAAATAACGGTAAGTAGCTGGATTCATCTCTTGGTTCTCTATTCTGTTCCAGACGTCTACTTCTCTGTTTTTGTGCCAATACTATGCTGTTTTGATCACTCTCAATTTGTAGTATAGTCTGAGGTCTGCTAGCGTGATTCCTCCTGTTTCGTTTTTGTTTCTGAGTAATGTCTTGGCTATTCGAGGTTTTTTCTGATTCCATATAAAACGAACTATTGATTTTTCAAGATCTTTAAAGTATGACAGCAGAGCTTTAATAGGGAGTGTGTTGAAATTATATATTGCTTTAGGTAGTATGGACATTATAATAATGTTGATTCTTCCCAGCCATGAGTATGATATGTTTTTCCATTTGTTAACATTTTCAGCTATTTCTTTTCTTAGAGTTTCATAGTTCACTTTATAGAGATCTTTCACGTCTTTTGCTAGGTAAATTCCCAAATATTTCATCTTCTTTGGCACTACTGTGAATGGGATAGAGTCCTTAACTGCTTTTTCAACTTGACTATTGTTGGTGTATATGAAGGATACCAATTTATGAATGTTGATTTTGTAACCTGAGATGTTGCTGTATTCCTTGATCACTTCTAGGAGTTTTGTAGTAGAGTCCCTAGTGTTTTCCAGATACACAGTCATTATCTGCGAAGAGCAAAAGTTTGATCTCTTCTGACCCTATAGGCATACCCTTGATCGCCTTTTCTTGCCTAATCGCGGTGGCTAAAACTTCCATTACAATGTTAAAAAGCAATGGAGACAATGAGCAGCCTTGTCTGGTTCCTGATCTGAGTGGAAATGATTCCAATTTAACTCCATTCAATATGATATTGGCTGTGGGTTTGCTGTAGATGGCCTCTATCAGTTTAAGGAAAGTCCCTTCTATACCAATTTTCTTGAGTGCTCTGACCATGAGGGGATGCTGGATAGTATCAAAAGCTTTTTCCGCATCGATTGAGAGAATAATATGGTCTTTGTTTTTTAATTTTTTATGTGCTTAATTACATTTATAGATTTACGTATATTGAACCAACCTTGAGACCCTGGATAAAACCGACTTGGTCATGATGTATAATTTGTTTGATGTGTTGCTGGATTCTGTTTGTTAGGATCTTGTACATATTTTTGCCTCTATATTCATTAGAATATTGCTCTATAATTTTCTTTTGTGTTGGGTCTTTTCCTGGTTTGGGGATCAGGGTGATGTTTGCTTCACACAATGTGTTGGGTAGTCTTCCTTCTTTTTCTACCTTTTGCAACAGGTTGAGTAATATAGATACTAATTCCTCTTTAAAGGTTTGATGTGACACCTTCTGTTCTGGGCTTTTCTTTTTAGGGAAGTTTTGTATAGTTGATGCTATTTCGGAACTTGATATGGGCCTGTTCAGTATTTCCACTTGATTCTGGCTGAGACGTGGAAGGTGACGTGCTTCCAAGTATCGGTCAATTTCTTTCAGATTTTCATTTTTCTGAGAATAAAGTTTCTTGTAATATTCATTAAGGATTTTTTGGATTTCTGAGGAGTCTGTTATTATTTCGTCTTTGTTGTTTCTGATTGATGATATTAGAGATTTTATTCTTTTTTTTCTGATTAGGTTGGCCAGAGGTTTATCTATTTTATTGACCTTTTCAAAAAACCAGCTTTTTGATTTATTGATCTGTTGTATTATTCTTTTGTTTTCAATTTCATTTAATTCTGCTCTAATTTTGGTTATTTCTTTTCTTCTACTGGGTTTGGGGTTGGAATGTTCTTCCTTTTCCAGTTGCTTGAGATGTCCCATTAAGTTGTTAACTCCTTCTCTTTCCATTCTCTTGAGGAAGGCTTGCAGTGCTACAAATTTCCCTCTTAGAACTGCCTTTGCGGTGTCCCAGAGGTTCTGATAGTTTGTGTCATCATTGTCGTTTTGTTCCCCAAAATTGGCAATTTCTTTCTTAATCTCATCCCTGACCCAATTATCATTCAGCATAAGGTTATTTAACTTCCATGTTTTTGTATGAGTATGCAGATTTCTGTTGTTACTCAGTTCAAGTTTTATTCCATGATGGTCCAAGAAGATGCAAGGAATAATTTCTATTCCTTTAAATTTACCGAGATTATACTTGTGACCTAAAATGTGACCAATTTTGGAGTAAGTTCTGTGGGTTGATGAGAAGTATGTGAATTCAAAAAAAAAGAAAAGAAGAAGTATGTGTATTCAGTTTTGTTGGGATGAAATGTTCTGTAGATGTCTGCTAAATCTAAATATTGAATGGTTAGGTTTCAATCTAAGATTTCTTTGCTCAGCTTCTTGCTGGAGGATCGATCCAACACTGCCAAAGGAGTGTTGAAATCTCCAACTATTATGGAGCTGGAGGAAATCAAGTTGCTCATGTCTGTTAGAGTTTCTCTTATAAATTGAGGTGCATTCTGGTTAGGTGCATACATATTAATAATTGAGATCTCATCATATTTAGTATTACCCTGAACAAATATGAAGTGACCATTCTTTTCCTTCCATACTTTTGTTGGTTTAAAGCCTATTGTATCTGCAAATAAAATTGCAACACCTGCTTTTTTCTGATTACCATTTGCCTGAAATATGGATGACCATCCTTTCACCCTGAGTCTGTATTTTTCTTTTAGTTAAGATGTGACTCTTGTATGCAACAAATATCTGGCTTCACTTTTTGTATCCAGTCAGCTAACCTATGCCTCTTTAGAGGACAGTTTAAACCGTTCACATTAATGGAGAGTATTGATATGTCTGGTGGAAATTTGGGTATCGAGTTTTTCAAAGGTCCAGTGGACATTTTTAATCCTTTCACCAGTATGGAAGTTGGAGTTTGATCCGAATTTTCTGAGTATGTTTACTTTTGTGGTATAGGCTTGGGTTGGTTGTTGTGGAGGATAGGTCTGAGAATATCCTGAAGATCTTGTTAACTTATGGCAAATTTTTTCAGCATGTGAATGTCATTGAAGTATTCAATTTCTCAATCATAAATGAAACTCGGGGGAACATGGTGGACTGAAGCCAGCTTTCCACAGAGGCTCCCGTCCTGAAGTAGAGTTAGCGGACGAAAATTTAGCAAATAACCTGATGGATTCGAGCAACAACAAGCAAGAAAGTTGAAGAACGCACATCAACCCCGCTGAGGAGAGCTTGGACCACAAGGAAGCAAACAAAAGTTACAAAACCCATCAGCAAGCGGACGGGAGTCCCCCCTCCCCCACCTGATCTGCTTAAGGGCCCCACAAACAAAAGGGCAGAAATCAAAGGCCATCCCAGTACACTTCACGGGAGAGGCCTACTACAAACTGGACCTACATCCCTTACTAGGATGTCTAGGTGTTCTCCTGCCAGGCATAAAACTATAAATCTGTAAATATCCTTTGCCGGCAACTCTGAGCACCCAGCACTTCCCTCCACTCTCTCTGAGGTCTGAAAGCCTGTCCCCCAGGAGTTTGGATTCTTGGGTGACTCCTAAAGGGGAGAGGACAGTCCCCGAGCTGTGGTTGGTCAGCACTGATTCTGGGGCATGGGAGAGAGGTGAGGACAGTCAGCAGAGGGAGACCCTCACCAGGGCGGTGCTTCCCTGAAGCGAGGTGCAGCAGCCCTCCTTGGGCAACAATACAACCAGACATATATCTGAGTTGAACTCGCTACCAGCTGCTCTGAGATCCCTGCTGCTCTGAATTCTTGCCGCTCCCCCCACCCTCACTCTGTGGTCCGGAGACTTGAGCACCTGCCGTGTGACCAGACAGGGATCTGGGTGGAGCTGAGTCTGTTTTGCGTTGTCCGGCGGTTCTGGGCTCCAGCTGCTCCTTCCACCCCGCCCCCACTCTGAAGCCTGAAGGCTTGAGCTGCGGCGGTACAACTGGGTGAGAGACTGGGAGAAACTGAATTTGCTCACTGCCAACTGGGCTCCCTGCAGCTCTGAGCCCTAGCTGGCTCTGGGCTCATGGCGCTCGCTCCGCCCTCGCTCTGTGGTCTGGAGACCTGAGCGCCAGCCATGTGGCTGGGCAAGGAACTGGGTGGAGCTGAGTCTGTTCGCTGCCTGGAGGTTCTGGGCTCCAGCCACTCCCCCAACCCCACCCTCACTCTGAAGCCTGGAGGCTTGGGCTGCGGTGGTGCAGTGGAGCCAAAGATTGGGAGGAATTGAGTTAGCTTCGTCCTGTGCCTCTGAGCTCCCTGCGCCACACCCAACCCTCACTCTGGGATCTGGAGGCCTGTCCCCCGGGAGTCCAGATTCTTGAGGGAATTGTCGGGGCGTGGACAGTGCCCGAAATGTGGCTGATCGGTCCTGACTCTGGGACACAGGAGTGAGGCTGGGGGAGGCCCACATCAGAGCGGCAGTTCCCTGAGGCACCTGAAGCCATACCCCCTGCCTCTCTGGCAACCAGAGGAGGCCACCCCTGAGTATAGGATTTGCCTGAAGTGACTCACAGACCCCGGAAACATCCAGGGTAGGGCTGACTCAGAGAACTGAGACTTCAACCCAGAGTAAGTGCTTCACTGAGGTCAAACAGAAGCCAGCTGACAATAAGTCAGAACCACTCAACCCCACCACACCAGACAGGGCCCCAGTCTCTCAGGCTACAACATTGAACGGGTCCTCAACAAAACCCTAGGGGAAAAATCAAAGGGAGTAAAACAACCATGGGGTGGAATCAGTGGAAAATCTCCGCTAACATGAATAACCAGAATAGATCAACGCCCCCAAGGAAAGAAATGGCTGATGTAAATGAAGATCCCATTCGTAAACAACTGGCAGACATGTCAGAAATCGAATTTAGAATTTGGATTGCAGACAAGATGGATAAAATGAATTAGGAATCCGAGGAGAAATTCAAAAGTTGTCTCAAGAATTTAATGAATTTAAAGCCAAACCACCAAAGATTTAGACACACTGAAGCAAGAATTTGTAGCCCTTAAAGATATGAAAAATACAGCAACAGAATGGACCAAGCAGAAGAAAGGATTTCTGACATCGAAGATAAAGCCTTTGAACGCTCCCAAACTCTCAAAGAGGAAGAGAAATGGAGAGCAAAAACGGATCTTTCTCTTAGAGAGCTCTGGGATAATTTGAGAAAGGCAAATATATGAATAATAGGAATTCCGGAAAACGATGAAGTGGCATTGATGGGCACAGAGGCCCTTGTGCATGAAATTATGAAAGAGAATTTTCCAGACATGCCTAGAGATTCTGAAATTCAGAAAGCAGACAGTTTCAGAACTCCAGCACGATTCAACCCCAATAAGTCAACTTCCAGACATATCATAATTAGCTTCACTAAAGTCAACATGAAGGAGAAAATTCTCAAGGTTATCAGATGAACGAAAGCCATTACCTACAAAGGTAAGAACATTAGAATGACTGCAGATCTCTCTGCTGAAACTTTTCAAGCCAGAAGAGGGTGGTCATCAACTTTTAATCTCCTAAAGCAAAATAACTTTAACCACAGATCTCGTACCCAGCTAAACTGAGTTTCATCAATGATGGAGAAATTAAATACGTTTTTTTTTTTTTTATTAAATCATAACTGTATACAATGATATGATTATGGGGCATCATACACTCACTTCAGAAACCATTTGACACATTTTTATCACAGGGGTTAACATAGCCTTTCCGGCGTTATCTCAGTTACTGTGCCAAAACATTTACATTTTACATTTACCAAGTTTCGCTAATACCCCTGTAATATGCACCACAGGTGTGATCCCACCGATTCCCCTCCCTCTACCCATCCCCCCCTTTCCCACTTCCCCCTATTGTTAAGTTGTAGCTGGGTTATAGCTTTCATGTAAGAGTCCCAAATTAGTTTCATAGTAGGGCTGTGTACATTGGGTATTTTTTCTTCCATTCTTGGGATACTTTACTAAGAAGAATATGTTCCAGCTCCATCCATGTAAACATGAAAGAGGTAAAGTCTCCATCTTTATTTAAGGCTGCATAGTATTCCATGGTATACATATACCACAATTTATTAATCCATTCGTGGATCGATGGGCACTTGGGCTTTTTCCATGACTTAGCTATTATGAATTGGGCTGCAATAAACATTCTGGTACACATATCTTTGTTATGTTGTGATTTTTGGTCTTCTGGCCCAGCAGAGGAATTACAGGATTGGATGGCAGATCTATTTTTAGATCTCTGAGTGTTCTCCATATATCTTTCCAAAAGGAATGTATTAATTTGCATTCCCACCAGCAGTGCAGAAGTGTTCCCTTTTCTCCGCATCCACGCCAACATCTCTGGTCTTGAGATTTTGTGATATAGGCTAGTCTCATTGGAGTTAGATGATATCTCAAAGTAGATTTGATTTGCATTTCTCTGATGATTAAAGATGATGAGCATTTTTTCATATGTCTGAAGGCCGTGCGCCTGTCTTCTTCAGAGAAGTTTCTCTTCAAATCCCTTGCCCAGCCTGCGATGGGATCCCTTGTTTTTTTCTTGCTGATGCGTTTGAGTTCTCTGTGGATTCTGGTTATTAAACCTTTGTCAGAGATATACCCTGCAAACATCTTCTCCCATATTGAGGGCTGTCTGCTTGCTCTGCTTACTGTGTTCTTAGCTGTGCAGAAGCTTTTTTGTTTGATCAAGTCCCAGTAGTGTATTTTTGAAGCTGCTTCAATTGCCCAGGGGGTTCTCCTCATGAAATACTCACCCAGACCGATTTCTTCAAGGGTTTTCCCTGCATTCTCCTCTAGTATTTTTATAGTTTCTTGTCTTAAGTTTAAATCTTTAATCCAATGAGAGTCTATCTTAGTTAATGGTGAAAGGTGTGGGTCCAATTTCAGTCTTCTGCAGGTTGCCAGCCAGTTCACCCAGCACCATTTGTTAAATAGGGAATCTTTTCCCCACTGAATGTTTTTAATTGGCTTGTCAAAAATCAAATAGCGGTAAGTAGCTGGATTCATCTCTTGGTTCTCTATTCTGTTCCAGACATCTACTTCTCTGTTTTTGTGCCAATACCATGCTGTTTTGATCACTATCGATTTGTAGTAAAGTCTGAGGTCTGGTAGTGTGATTCCTCCTGTTTTGTTTTTATTTCTGGGTAATGTCTAGGCTATTCGAGGTTTTTTCTGATTCCATATAAAACGAAGTAATGTTTTTTCAAGATCTTTAAAATATTACAGCAGAGCTTTAATAGGGAGTGCGTTGAAATTATATATTGCTTTGGGTAGTATGGACATTTTGATAATGTTGATACTTCCTAGCCATGAGCATGGTATGTTTTTCCATTTGTTAACATTTTCAGCTATTTCTTTTCTTAGAGTTTCATAGTTCTCTTTATAGAGATCTTTCACGTCTTTTGTTAGGTAAATTCCCAAATATTTCATCTTCTTTGGCACTACTCTGAATGGGATAGAGTCCTTAACTGCTTTTTCAATTTGACTGTTGTTGGTGTATATAAAGGCTACCGATTTATTAATGTTGATTTTGTAACCTGAGACGCTGCTGTATTCCTTGATCACTTCTAGGAGTTTTGTAGTAGAGTCCCTAGTGTTTTCCAGATACACAATCATATCATCTGCGAAGAGCGAAAGTTTGATCTCTTCTGACCCTATATGGATACCCTTGATAGCCTTTTCTTCCCTAATTGCGGTGGCTAAAACTTCCATTACAATGTTGAAAAGCAATGGAGACAATGGGCAGCCTTGTGTGGTTCCTGATCTGAGTGGAAATGATTCCAATTTAACTCCATTCAATATGATATTGGCTGTGGGTTTGCTGTAGATAGCCTCCATCAGTGTAAGAAAAGTCCCTTCTAGACCAATTTTCTTGAGTGTTCTGATCATAAAGGGATGCTCGATATTATCAAAAGCTTTTTCTGTATCAATTGAGAGAATCATATGGTCTTTGTGTTTTAATTTGTTTATATGCTGAATTACATTTATAGATTTACGTATATTGAACCAGCCTTGAGACCCTGGGATAAAACCAACTTGGTCATGATGTATAATTTGTTTGATGTGTTGCTGGATTCTGTTTGTTAGGATCTTGTTGAATATTTTTGCATCTATATTCATTAGTGATATTGGTCTATAATTTTCTTTTCTTGTTGGGTCTTTTCCTGGTTTGGGGATCAGGGTGATGTTTGCTTCATAGAACGTGTTGGGTAGTCTTCCTTCTTTTTCTACATTTTGGAACAGGTTGAGTAATATAGGTACTAATTCCTCTTTAAAGGTTTGGTAGAATTCTGACGTGAAACCATCTGTTCCCGGACTTTTCTTTTTAAGGAGGTTTTGTATAGTTGATGCTATTTCTGAACTTGTTATGGGTCTGTTCAACATTTCCACTTGATTCTGGTTAAGTCTTGGAAGGTGGTGGGCTTCCAACTATCGGTCTATTTCCTTCAGATTTTCATATTTCTGAGAATAAAGTTTCTTGTAATATTCATTAAGGATTTTTTGGATTTCTGATGAGTCTGTGGTTATTTCGTCTTTGTTGTTTCTGATTGATGATATTAGAGATTTTACTCTTTTTTTCCTGATTAGGTTGGCCAGAGGTTTATCTATTTCATTGACCTTTTCAAAAAACCAGCTTTTTGATTTATTGATCTGTTGTATTATTCTTTTGTTTTCAATTTCATTTAATTCTGCTCTAATTTTGGTTATTTCTTTTCTTCTACTGGGTTTGGGGTTGGAATGTTCTTCCTTTTCCAGTTGCGTGAGATGTCCCATTAAGTTGTTAACTTCCTCTCTTTCCGTTCTCTTGAGGAAGGCTTGCAGTGCTATAAATTTCCCTCTTAGAACTGCCTTTGCAGTGTCCCAGAGGTTCTGATAGTTTGTGTCTTCATGGTCGTTTTGTTCCAAAAAATTGGTGATTTCTTTCTTAATCTTATCTCTGACCCAGCTATCATTCAGCATAAGGTTATTTAACTTCCATGTTTTTGTATGGGTATGCAGATTCCTGTTGTTGCTCAATTCAAGTTTTATTCCATGATGGTCCGAGAAGATGCATGGAATAATTTCTATTCCTTTAAATTTACTGAGGTTAGACTTGTGACCTAAAATGTGATCAATTTTGGAGTAAGTTCCGTGGGCTGATGAGAAGTATGTGTATTCAGTTTTTTGGGGATGAAATGTTCTGTAGATGTCTGCTAAATCTAAATATTAGATGGTTAGGTTTAAATCTAAGATTTCTTTGCTCAACTTCTTTCTGGAGGATCGATCCAACACTGCCAAGGGAGTGTTGAAATCTCCGACGATTATGGAGCTGGAGGAAATCAAGTTACTCATGTCTGTTAGAGTTTCTCTTATAAATTGAGGTGCATTCTGGTTGGGTGCATAGATAATAATAATTGAGATCTCGTCATATTGAGTATTACCCTTAACAAATATGAAGTGACCATTCTTGTCCTTCCTTACTTTTGATGGTTTAAAGCCTACTGTATCTACAAATTAAATTGCAACACCTGCTTTTTTTCTGATTACCATTTGCCTGAAATATGGATGACCATCCTTTCACCCTGAGTCTGTATTTGTCTTTTAAGTTGAGATGTGACTCTTGTATGCAACAAATGTCTGGCTTGAGTTTTTGTATCCAGTCAGCTAACCTATGCCTCTTTAGAGGACAGTTTAAGCCATTCACATTGATGGAGAGTATTGATAAGTCTGGTGGAATTTTGGGTATCGAGTTTTTCAAAGGTCCAGTGGACATTTTTAATCCTTTTGCCAGTGTGGAAGTTGGAGTTTGATCCGAAGTTTCTGAGTGAGTTTACTTTTGTGGTATACGATTGGGTTGGTCATTGTGGAGGATAGGTCTGAGAACATCCTGAATAGCTGGTTTACTTATGGCAAATTTTTTCAACATATGAATGTTATTGAAGTATTTAATTTCTCCATCATAGATGAAACTCAGTTTAGCTGGATACAAGATCCTGGGTTGAAAGTTTTTTTGCTTTAGGAGATTAAAAGTTGATGACCAGCCTCTTCTTGCTTGAAAAGTTTCAGCAGAGAGATCTGCAGTTATTCTAATATTCTTACCTTTGTACGTTATAGTTTTCTTTCTCCGTGCTTCTTTGAGAATCTTCTCTTTCATGTTAACTTTAGTGAAGCTAATTATGATATGTCTGGGAGATGGCTTATTGGGGTTGAATCGTGCTGGGGTTCTGAAGCTGTCTGCTATCTGAATTTCAGATTCTCTGGGCATGTCTGGAAAATTTTCTTTCATAATTTCATGCAGAAGGGCCTCTTTGCCCATCGAGGCCACTTCATCATTCTCAGAAATTCCAGTTATTCCTATATTGCTCTTCTTCGAATTATCCCAGAGTTCTCTGAGAGAGTGATCCGTTTTTGCTCTCCATTTCTCTTCCTCTTTGAGAGATTCTGAGTGTTCGAAGACTTTATCTGCAATGGCAGATATCCTCTCTTCTGCTAGCTCCATTCTGTTGCTCAGGGATTCTACTGTATTTTACATATCTTTGAGGGCTGTAAATTCTCGCTTCAGTGTATTTAATTCTTTGGTTGTTTTGTCTTTATATTCGTTAAAATTCTTGAGACAACTTTTGAATTTCTCCTCGAATTCCTAATTCCATTTTATTCATCTTCTCTGCAATCCAAATTCTGAATTCAATTTCTGACATCTCTGCCAGTTGTTTATGAATGGGATCTTCAATTATATCTGGCGTATCTTTTCTTGGAGGGTTTATCTATTCTGGTTATTCATGTTACCAGAGTTTTTCCGCTGATTCTGCCCCATGGTTATTTTACTCCCTTTGATTTTTCAACTGGGGCTTTATTGAGGACCCATGCAATGTTGTGGCCTGAGAAACTGGAGCCTGTCTCATGTGGTGGGGTAAGTGGTTTTGTCTTGTTTTCAGCTGGTTTCTGTTCAATCCTATTGTAACATGTACTCTGGCTTGAAGTCTCAGCTGTGTGGAAAAACAGCAATTAAGTCACCCCGCCCGCCCACCTCTGGCACCAATTGGAAAAGGAAAATCAAACCTTCCTAGAAGCACATACCCAGGGTGCCGCCTGAGAAGTCCTCAGTCTCTTAGTTCAATTCAAAAGGTCCAAATCGATTGTCTCAATCGGCACCTGTTGTGGATGGGAGTGTTCAAGAGGTCTCTGGGAACTGGATCCCCGGGGTCTGGTGACTACTCTGACATGGCTTACTCCAGTGCTGTGTGGAGTCAGGAGGAGCCACCTAGCAGATAGATTAGTCTGGGAAGTTTGATGTCTCCTTCCCCACTTTGCCCCTCCGTCGGACCCAGTCGCTGGTATGTCTGCAGATGGTTAACCCAGTTGCTTGTAATGAACAGATACTCCAGGGGTTTGCACCTGCCTGAATCAGAAGGAAATCTGCCAGGCCCCTGCTGTTTGCTGCTATCTGGCAGGAGGAGATGGGGCCTGACATCTTTGAGTCCTTGATGCAGGTGGGAGGTGAGGTGTTCACTCAGGCTTAGCCCCATCCCTGATTGATGTTTCTAACAGAACAGAACAGAACAGACAACTTTGCGGGATTCTGTTTCTGTTCCTGCTAAAATCGCCTGCAGAAGACTTGGTGCTCTGAGTTCAAACGTCTTTGTTGCTGGGGGTTTGTGTCCGATTACCTCTCTGAGTTGGTCCTGCCCTGGAAGCTTCCCGGGTTTGTGAGCAGCATCAGGCAAATGCTTTGCTCACTGGTGGCCTCCTCTGGTTGCTCAGGGAGACAGGGGGTGTGGCTTCAGAATATCCAGAAGTTAGCCATTTTGCTGTTAAAGAAAAACATCTGTTGATCTACCTCCAGGAACTGCCGCTCTGGTGTGGGCACCCAGCCGACCCTTTTCTCCTCTGTCTCATGCCCCAGAGTCAGCACTGACCAGCCGCAGTTTATGCCCTGTCCACACCTCTCAAGAGATCTCTGAAGAATCCGGACTCCTGGGGGGCAGGCCCCCATACCCCCGAGTGAGAGTTGGGGGGAGTGCTGGGAGCTCAGAACTGGAAACGGGGAAGCTACAGTTTTCCTCAGTTTTATGCCTGGCCGTATTATTGCCCAAGGAGGGATGCTGCACCGCACCACATGGAAGTGCTGCCGAGGCGTGACTCCCCCTCAGCCGAGTGCCCTCTCCTTGCTGGCATGTCTCAGTGTCAGCACTGACCAGTTGGAGCTCTGGAACTGTGTACTCCCCTTGAGAAATCAACCAAGGATCCGAACTCTTGGGCGACAGGCCCCCAGACCCTGAGTGAGAGTGGGAGGGAGTGCTGGGAGCTCAGCGGGGAAGCTACAGTTTCACTCAGTTTTATGCCTGGCCGTATTGCTGCCTGGGGAGGGCTGCTGCACCACACAGGAGGGAAGTGCTGCTGAGGCGTGACGCCCCCTTAGCTGGGTGCCCTCTCCTCACTAGTGTGCCTCAGAGTCAGCGCTGACCAGTTGAAGCTCAGGGACTGCCCACTCCCCTTGATAAATCACCCAAGAATCCGAACTCCTGGAGGACAGGCCTCCAGACCTCAGTGTGAGTGGGGGAAGAGTGTTGGGAGTTCAGGGTTGCCGGCAAAGCATATTTAAAGTTTTATGCGTAGCAGGAGAACATCATGGCACCCTAGTAGAGGAAGTAGGTCCAGTTTTTAGAAGGTCTGTCCTGTGGAGTGTAGTGGGAGGGCCTTTAATTTCTGCCTGTTTGTTTAATTGTGAGGCTTTTGAGCCAGTCTCATGGGGGAGGGGGACTCCCATCTGCTTTGTGATGGATTTTGCACCTTTTGTTTGCATCCTTGTGATCACAGCTTGCCTCAGCATTGTTGATGTGCATTCTTCAACCTTCTCTCTTGGTGCAGCTCAAATCCATCAGGACACTTACTAAATTTTTGTCCCTTAACTTTCCTTCTGGCCGGGAGCCTCTGTAGGAAGCTGGCTTCAGTCCGCCATCTTGTCTCTCCTTCTCTTTCTCCGTTTTTCTAGTTTAAATACAATTTACCATTACTGCCTTTTTCAATAATTAGAACTTCATTTTTGCTAGTGTTTCTACCCCTATTATTTGTTTTTTTCACCCAATTTTATCTCTTAAAGTTTTCTGTTTGCTTCTTTTGGTTTGATTTATTGCATTTTTGTCTTTTCTCTCTAGTTGGTGGAGGTGGGGGTACTGTGTCCGATTAGGTTAGTAAAAAGCTACTGACCTCAAGGGAACCATCTTTCCAGGAAAACCCAGTGGTTGGGTTTTTTTTAAGGTTGTGTCATGGTCCCCTCTTGTACACTTATATTACTCTGTCTCCCTCTTTCTGTGCCTCTCTTCTTTTTGTCAATATTCCCTTTTACCCACACCGTCTCCATTCTCTATTTTCTTTTCGTTCTTTCTTTTTCTTTCTTTTATCCCTTCTTGCTCATAAACCTTCTCATCCTTCTGCTTCTGTACCAAAAGGACTCATCAGAACCTTAGTCACCAGGCCCGGGAACTTAAAGAGCAAGAGGAAGTGAAAGGAAAATTTGGGCAAGGAAACAGATTAAAGAAAAACCACTCATGAGTCAGAATCAGCAGAAAACTCCAGGCAACATGAAGAACCAGTCCAGAGCAACCCCTCCAAGCGACCATGAGGTAGCTACAGCAGAGGTTTCCACCTATAAAGAAATGTAAGGAATGACAGAAAGGGAATTTAGAATACACATGATGTAAACAATGAAGAATATGAAGGAAACAATGAAGGAAACTGCTAATACAGTGCAAAATAACCAAAAGGAAATCCAAAAACAGAATCAAATAAGAGATGAATGATATGAAGAATATACAATGGATATAGCAGAGCCGAAGGATCTGAAGCAGTCAATTAGAGAACTTAAAGATGCAATGGAAAGTATCAGCAACAGGTTAGACCATGCAGAAGTAAGAATTTTGAAGGTAGAGGACAAAGTTCTTGAGATAACTCAGATAGTTAAAGAGGAAGAAAAGGAGAGAAAGCAGAACATTCACTGTCAGAATTATGGGACTCTATGAAGCATTCCAACATACGAGTTATACGAATCCCAGACAGAGAAGAAGACTGCCCTAGAGGAATGGAAGCCATACTAGAGAATATTATAAATGATAATTCCACAAATATTACCAAAGATTCTGACATACTGCTTTCAGAGGGATATTGGACCCCAGGTCGACTCAATTCTAACCGAGCTTCTCCAAGACACATTGTGATGAACCTGTCCAAAGTCAGGACAAAAGAAAAGATACTTGAAGATGCCAGGAGTAAGCGCCAGTTGACCTACAGGGGCAAACCCATCAGAGTGACTGCAGACTTCTCTAATGAAATTTTCCAAGCAAGAAGTCAATGGTCATCTACCTTTAATCTACTTAAACAGAACAATTTCCAGCCCAGAATTCTGTACCCTGCAAAGCTAAGCTTCAAAATTGACGGAGAGGGAGGGAGACAAGATGGCGGACTGAAGCCAGCTTTCAACAGAGGCTCCCGTCCAGAAGGAGAGTTAAGGGACAGGAATTTAATAAGTATCCTGGTGGACTTGAGCCACACCAAGAGAGAAGGTTGAAGAACGCACATCAACACCGCTGAGGCAAGTTGTGATCACAAGGACGCAAACAAAAGGTACAAAATCCACCACCGAGCGGACGGGAGTCCTCCTCCCCCATGAGACCGGCTCAAGAGCCCCACAATTAAACAAACGGGCAGAAATGAAAGGCCCTCCCACTACACTCCATGGGAGAGACCTTCTAAAAACTGGACCTACCTCCCCTACTGAGGTGCCGTGGCGTTCTCCTGCCGGGCATAAAACTCAATAAAACTTTAAAAATACTTTGCCAGCAAACCTGAATCCCCAACACTCCCCTCCCGCCCACTGAGTTCTGGAGGCCTGTCCCCCAGGAGTTCGGATCCTTGAGTGATTTCTCAAGGGGAGTGGACAGTCCCCGAGTTGCGACTGGTCAGCATTGACTCTGAGGCATGCGAGTGAGGAGAGGGCACCGGGCTGAGGGGGAGTCACGCCTCGGCGGCACTTCCCTGTGGTGCGGTGCATCAATACGGCCAGGCATAAAACTGAATGAAACTCTAGCTTCACCCCCACTCTCACTCGGGGTCTGAGGGCCTGTCCCCCAGGAGTTCGGATCCTTGGGTGACTTCTCGAGGAGAGCGCACAGTGCCTGAGCTGCGACTGGTCAGCGCAGACTCTGAGACACGTGAGCGAGGAGAGGGCACCGGGCTGAGGGGGAGTCACGCCTCGGCGGCACTTCCCTGTGGTGCAGTGCAGCAGCCCTCCCCGGGCAACATTACTACACAAAACTGAATAAAATTCTAGCTTCCCCGCTGAGCGCCCCTACTCTCACTCGGGGTCTGGAGGCCTATCCCCCGGAGTTTGGATCCTTGGGTGATTTCTCAAGGGGAGTACACAGTGCCCTAGCTGCGTCAGGTCAGTGCTGATTCTGAGACAAGTGAGCGAGGAAAGGGCACTCTGCTGAGGGGAAATCAAGCCTTGGTGGCACTTCCCTGCAGTGCAGTGCAGCAGCCCTCCACGGGCGGGCAACAGTACGGCCAGGCATGAAACTCTAACTTCCCCCCCACTCCCACTCGGGGTCTGGGGGCCTGTCCCCAAAGAGTTCGGATTCTTGGGGGTCTCTCGAGGGGTGTGGACCAGCATAAACTGCAGCTGCTCAAGGCTGACTCTGGGGCACGAGACAGAGGAGAAAAGGGTCGGCTGAGTGCCCACACCAGAGCAGCAGTTCCCTGGAGGCAGAGCAACAGCCGTTTTTCTTTAATGGCAGAACAGCTCACTTCTGGATATTCTGAGGCAACACCCCCTGTCTCCCTGGGCAACCAGAGGAGGCCACCGGTGAGCGGGGGATTTCCTGACACTGCTAACAAACCCGGGAAGCTTCCAGGGCGGGGCGGACCCAGAGAGGTCATCGGACGCAAGCCTTCAGCAGCAAAGAGGACACAAACCTCCAGCAGCAAAGACGTTTGAACTCAGAACAGCCCGTCCTCTGTAGGCGATTTTGGCAGGAACAAAGACAGAACCCCGCAAAGTTGTCTGTTCTGTTCTGTTCTGTTAACAGCACCCATCAGGGAAGGGGCTAAGCCTGAGTGAACACCTCCTTCCCATCACCTGCATTAAGCACTCAAAGATGTCAGGCCCCATCTCCTCCTGCTACATAGCGGCAGTCTGCGGGGGCCTGGCAGACTTCATTGCGATTCAGGCAGGTGCAAACCCCTGGAGTGTCTGTTCACTGAAGGCAACTGGGTTAGCGATCTGCAGAGATACCAGTGACTGGGTCCGACAGAGGGGCAAAGTTTGGAAGGAGACGTCAACCTTCCCAGACTGCTCTGTTTGCTGGGTGGCTCCTCCTGCCTCCATGCTGCACTGGGATGAGCCGTTTCAGAGGAGTCACCAGGCCCCTGTGATCCAGTTCCCAGAGACCACTTGAACTCTCCCACCTGAGACAGGTGCAATTGAGACAGTTGATTTGGACCTTTTGAACTGGGCTAATAGACTGAGGACTTTTGAGGCGGTGCCCTGGGTGTGCGGTTCTAGGAAGGTTTGATTCTCCTTTTCCAACTGGGGCCATAGGGGGGGCAGGCGGGGTGACTTAATTGCTGATTTTTCCACACAGCTGAGACTTCAAGCCAGAGTAGAAGTTGCAATAGGATCTAACAGAAACCAGCTGAAAACAAGACAGAACCACTTAACTCCCCCACACAAGACAGGGCCCCAGTTTCTCAGGCCACAACACTGTACGGGCCCTTGATAAAACCCCAGGGGAAAAATCAAACGGAGTAAAATAACCATGGGGCGGAATCAGTGGAAAAACTCTGGTAACGTGAATAACCAGAACAGATCAACCCCCCCCAAGAAAAGATATGGCAGATGTGATTGAAGATCCCATTCATAAACAACTGGCTGAGATGTCAGAAATCGAATTCAGAATTTGGATTGCAGACAAGATTAATAAAATGGAATTACGAATTCGAGGAGAAATTCAAAAGTTGTCTCAAGAATTTAACGAATTTAAAGACAAAACCACCAAAGACTTAGACACACTGAAGCAAGAATTTACAGCCCTCAAAGATATGAAAAATACAGTAGAATCCCTCAGTAACAGGATGGAGCAAGCAGAAGAAAGGATTTCTGACATTGCAGATAAAGTCTTCGAACGCTCCCAATCTCTCAAAGAGGAAGAGAAATGGAGAGCAAAAACGGATCACACACTCAGAGAGCTCTCAGATAATATGAAAAAAAGCAATTTACGAATTATTGGGATTTCTGAGAATGATGAAGTGGCCTCGATGGGCACAGAGGCCCTTCTACATGAAATTATGAAAGAAAATTTTCCAGACATGCCTAGAGAATCTGAAATTCAGATAGCAGACAGCTTCAGATCCCCAGCACCATTCAACCCCAATAAGTCATCCCCCACACATACCATAATTAGCTTCACTAAAGTCAACATGAAAGAGAAGATACTCCAAGCAGCCCGGCAAAAGAAAACAATTACGTACAAAGGTAAGAATATTAGAATAACTGCAGATCTCTCTGCTGAAACTTTTCAAGCCAGAAGAGAGTGGTCATCAACTTTTAATCTCCTAAAGCAAAATAACTTTCAACCCAGGATCTTGTATCCAGCTAAACCGAGTTTCATCTATGATGGAGAAATTAAATACTTCAATGACATTCATATGTTGAAAAAATTTGCCATGAGTAAACAAGCTCTTCAGGATGTTCTCAGACCTATCCTCCACAATGACCAACCCAATCCTATACCACAAAAGAAAACTCACTCAGAAACTTTGGATCAAACTCGAACTTCCACACTGGCGAAAGGATTAAAAATGTCCACTGGAGCTTTGAAAAACTCGATACCCAAAATTCCATCAGACTTATCAATACTCTCCATCAATGTGAATGGCTTAAACTGTCCTCCAAAGAGGCATAGGTTAGATGACTGGATACAAAAACTCAAGCCAGATATTTGTTGCATACAAGAGTCACATCTTATCTTAAAAGACAAATACAGACTCAGGGTGAAAGGACGGTCATCCATATTTCAGGCAAATGGTAATCAGAAAAAAGCAGGTGTTGCAATTTTATTTGCAGATACAGTAGGCTTTAAGCCATCAAAAGTAAGGAAGGACAAGAATGGTCACTTCATATTTGTAAAGGGTAATACTCAATATGATGAGATCTCAATTATTAATATCTATGCACCCAACCAGAATGCACCACAATTTATAAGAGAAACTCTAACAGACATGAGTAACTTGATTTCCTCCAGCTCCATAATCGGTGGAGATTTCAACACTACTTTGGCAGTGTTGGATCGATCCTCCAGCAAGCAGCTGAGCAAAGAAATCTTAGATTTAAAACTAACCATCCAATATTTAGATTTAGCAGACATCTACAGAACATTTCATCCCAACAAAACTGAATACACATACTTCTCATCAGCCCACGGAACTTAATCCAAAATTAACCACATTTTAGGTCACAAGTCTAACCTCAGTAAATTTTTAGGAATAGAAATTATTCCATGCATCTTCTCGGACCATCATGGAATAAAACTTGAATTGAGTAACAACAAGAATCTGCATACTCATACATAAACATGGAAGTTAAATAACCTTATGCTGAAGGATAGCTGGAGCAGAGATGAGGTTAAGAGAGAAATCGCCAATTTTTTGGAACAAAATGACAAAGAAGACACAAACTATCAGAACTTCTGGGACACCGCTAAGGCAGTTCTAAGAGGGAAATTTATAGCACTGCAAGCCTTCCTCAAGAGAACGGAAAGAGAGGAAGTTAACAACTTAATGGGACATCTCAAGCAACTGGAAAAGGAAGAACATTCCAACCCCAAACCCAGTAGAAGAAAAGAAATAACCAAAATTAGAGCCGAATTAAATGAAATTGAAAACAAAAGAATAATACAACAGATCAATCAATTAAAAAGCTGGTATTTTGAAAAGGTCAATAAAATAGAGAAACCTCTGTCCAACCTAATCAAAAAAAAAGAGTAAAATCTCTAATATCATCAATCAGAAACAACAAAGACGAAATAACACCAGACTCATCAGAAATCCAAAAAATCCTTAATGGATATTACAAGAAACTTTATTCTGAGAAATATGAAAATCTGAAGTAAATTGACCAATACTTGGAAGCACGCCACCTTCCAAGACTTAACCAGAATCAAGTGGAAATGTTGAACAGACCCATATCATGTTCAGAAATAGCATCAACTATACAAAACCTCCCTAAAAAGAAAAGCCCGGGACCAGATGGTTTCACGTCAGAATTCTACCAAACCTTTAAAGAGGAATTAGTACCTATATTACTCAACCTGTTCCAAAATGTACAAAAAGAAGGAAGACTACCTAACACGTTGTATGAAGCAAACATCACCCTGATCCCCAAACAAGGAAAAGACCCAACAAGAAAAGAAAATTATAGACCAATATCACTAATGAATATAGATGCAAAAATATTCAACAAGATCCTAACAAACAGAATCCAGAAACACATCAAACAAATTATACATCATGCCCAAGTTGGTTTTATCCCAGGATGTCAAGGCTGGTTCAATATATGTAAATCTATAAATGTAATTCAGCACATAAACAAATTAAAAAACAAAGACCATATGATTCTCTCAATTGATGCAGAAAAAGCTTTTGATAATATCCAGCATCCCTTCATGATCAGAACACTCAAGAAAATTGGTATAGAAGGGACTTTTCTTAAACTGATAGAGGCCATCTACAGCAAAACCACAACCAATATCATATTGAATGGTGTTAAATTGGAATCATTTCCACTCAGATCAGGAACCAGACAAGGCTGCCCATTGTCTTCATTGCTTTTCAACATTGTAATGGAAGTTTTAGCCACCGCAATTAGGGAAGAAAAGGCTATCAAGGGTATCCATATAGGGTCAGAAGAGATCAAACTTTCACTCTTCACAGATGATGTGATTGTGTATCTGGAAAACACTAGGGACTCTACTGCAAAACTCCTAGAAGTGATCAAGGAATATAGCAGCATCTCAGGTTACAAAATCCACATCCATAAATCAGTAGCCTTTATATACACCAACAACAGTCAAGTTGAAAAAGCAGTTAAGGACTCTATCCCATTCACAGTAGTGCCAAAGAAGATGAAATATTTTGGAATTTACCTAACAAAAGACGTGAAAGATCTCTATCAAGAGAACTATGAAACTCTAAGAAAAGAAATAGCTGAAAATGTTAACAAATGGAAAAACATACCATGCTCATGGCTGGGAAGAATCAACATTGTCAAAATGTCCATACTACCCAAAGCAATATATAATTTCAACGCACTCCCTATTAAAGTTCCACTGTCATATTTTAAAGATCTTGAAAAAAACAATATTTCGTTTTATGTGGAATCAGAAAAAAACTCGAATAGCCAAGACATTACTCAGAAATAAAAGCAAAACAGGAGAAATCACACTACCAGACCTCAGACTTTACTACAAATCGATAGTGATCAAAACAGCATGGTATTGGCACAAAACAGAGAAGGAGATATCTGGAACAGAATAGAGAACCAAGAGATGAATCCAGCTACTTACCGCTATTTGATTTTTGACAAGCCAATGAAAAACATTCAGTGGGGAAAAGATTCCCTATTTAACAAATGGTGCTGGGTGAACTGGCTGGCAACCTGCAGAAGACTGAAATTGGACCCACACCTTTCACCACTAACTAGGATAGACTCTCATTGGATTAAAGATTTAAACTTAAGACATGAAACTATAAAAATACTAGAAGAGAATGCAGGGGAAACCCTTGAAGAAATTGGTCTGGGTGAGTATTTCATGAGGAGAACCCCCCGGGTAATTGAAGCAGCTTCAAAAATACACTACTGGGACTTGATCAAACTAAAAAGCTTCTGCACAGCTAAGAACACTGTAAGTAAAGCAAGCAAACAGGCCTCAGAATGGGAGAAGATATTTGCAGGGTATATCTCTGACAAAGGTTTAGTAACCAGAATCCACATAGAACTCAAACGCATCAGCAAGAAAAAAACAAGGGATCCAACCGCAGGCTGGGCAAGGGATTTGAAGAGAAACTTCTCTGAAGAAGACAGGCGCACGGCCTTCAGACAAATGAAAAAATGCTCATCATCTTTTATCATCAGAGAAATGCAAATCAAAACTACTTTGAGATATCATCTAACTCCACTAAGACTAGCCTATATCACAAAATCTCAAGACCAGAGATGTTGGCGTGGATGCGAAGAAAAGGGAACACTTCTGCACTGCTGGTGGGAATGCAAATTAATACATTCCTTTTGGAAAGATATATGGAGAACACTCAGAGATCTAAAAATAGATCTGCCATTCAATCCTGTAATTCCTCTGCTGGGCATATACCCAGAAGACCAAAAATCACAACATGACAAAGATATTTGTACCAGAATATTTATTGCAGCCCAATTCATAATCGCTAAGTCATGGAAGAAGCACAATCGCCCATGGACCCACGAATGGAGTAGCAAATTTTGGTACACGTATACCATGGAATATTATACAGCCTTAAAGAAAGATGGAGACTTTACCTCTTTCATGTTTACATGGATGGAGCTGGAACATATTCTTCTTTTTTTTCTTGTTTTTTTTTGTAGAGAAAGAGTCTCACTTTATGGCACTCGGTAGAGTGCCGTGGCCTCACACAGCTCACAGCAACCTCCAACTGCTGGGCTTAAGCGATTCTCTTGCCTCAGCCTTCCGAGTAGCTGGGACTACAGGCGCCCGCCACAACGCCCGGCTATTTTTTGGTTGCAGTTTGGCCGGGGCCGGGTTTGAACCCGCCACCCTCGGTATATGGGGCCAGCGCCTTACCGACTGAGCCACAGGTGCCGCCCTGGAACATATTCTTCTTAGCAAAGTATCTCTAGAATGGAAGAAAAAGTATCCAATGTACTCAGCCCCATATGAAGCTAAATTATAGCTTTCACATGAAGGCTATAATGCAACTATAGCAGAAGACTGTGAGGAAGGGACTAAGGAAGGGGAAGGGAGGTGGGGAGGGAGGGTAATGGATGGGGCCACACCTAGAGTGCATCTCAGAATGGGTACAGGCAAAACTGACTAAAGGTAGAATACAAATGTCTACATACAATAACTAAGAAAATGCCATGAAAGCTACGTTGAACATTTTGATGAGAATATTTCAGATTGTATATGAAACCAGCACATTGTACTTCTTGATTGCACTAATGTACACAGCTATGATTTAACAATAACACAAAAATTAAAAAAAAAAGAGAGAGAAAAGAAAAAAAATAAAAATAAAAAAAGATCTGCCATTCAATCCTGTAATCCCTCTGCTGGGCATATGCCCAGAAACCAAAAATCACAACATAACAAAGATATTTGTACCAGAATGTTTATTGCAGCCCAATTCATAATTGCTAAGTCATGGAAAAAGCCCAAGTGCCCATCGATCCATGAATGGATTAATAAATTGTGGTATATGTACACCATGGAATACTATGCAGCCTTAAAGAAAGATGGAGACTTTACTTGTTTCATGTTTACTTGGATGGAGCTGGAACATATTCTTCTTAGTAAAGTATCCCAAGAATGGAAGAAAAAGTACCCAATGTACTCAGCCCTACTATGAAACTAATTTGGGGCTCTCACATGAAAGCTATAACCCAGTTATAACCTAACAATAGGGGGAACTGGGGAAGGGGGGGGTGGGTAGACAGAGGGGTATCAGTGGGATCACACCTGTGGTGCATCTTACAGGGGTATTTGCGAAACTTGGTAAATGTAGAATGTAAAGGTTTTGGCACAGTAACTGAGATAACGCCGGAAAGGCTATGTTAACCACTGTGATAAAAATGTGTCAAATGGTCTACGAAGCGAGTGTATGATGCCCCATGATCATATCAATGTATACAGTTATGATTTAATAAAAAAAATATTGACGGAGAAATCCAATCATTTATGGATATACAAACATTGAGGAAATTCGCCACAAGACCAGCTCTACAGGAAATACTTCAACCTGTTCTACACACTGAGCAAAACAATGGATCAGCAGCAAAGTAAGAACTCAGAAATTAAAGGACAGAACCTAACCTCCTCACTGATGCAAAAGATAAAACTATGCAATGAACTCTCACAAAATAAGATGACTAGAATACTACCACACCTATCAATGATCTCAAAAAATGTTAATGGCTTGAATTCCCCACTGAAGAGACATACATTGGCTGACTAGATTAAAAAACACAAGCCATCCATTTGCTGTCTGCAAGAAAAACACCTGACTTCAAAAGACAAATTAAACCTCCGAGTCAAGGGTTGGAAGACAATTTTTGAGGCAAATGGAATTCAGAAGAAAAGAGGAGTTGCAATCTTATTTTCAGATACATGTGGATTTAAAGCAACTAAAGTCAAAAAAGACAAAGATGGTCACTTTATATTGCTCAAGGGAAAAATACAAGAAGACATTTCAATTCTAAATATTTATGCACCCAATTTAAATGCTCGCAGATTCTTGAAACAGACCTTACTCAGTCTGAGCAATATGATATCTGATAATACCATAATAACAAGGGACTTTAACACTCCTCTTACAGAGCTGAACAGATCCTCTAAACAGAAATTAAACAAAGATATAAGAGATTTAAATGAGACTCTAGAACAACTGTGCTTGATAGACGCATATAAAACACTTCATCCCAAAGATAAAGAATATACATTCTCATCACCTCATGGAACATTCATCAAATTTGATCATATCCTGGGGCACAAAACAACAACTATCAACAGAATAAAAAGAATTGAAATTTTACCTTGTATCTTCTCAGACAATAAGGCACTAAATGTGGAACTCAACTCTAATGAAAACGTTCAAACCCACACAATGGCATGGAATTAAACAACCTTCTGTTGAATAAAAGATGGGTGCAGGAAGAAATAAAACTGGAAATCATTAACGTCTTTGAGCATAACAAAAATGAAGACACAAGCTACCAAAACCAGTGGAATACTACAAAAGCAGTTTTGAGAGGAAAATTTATCGCTTTAGATGCCTGCACTCAAAAAACAGAAAGAGAGCACATCAACAAACTTAGGGAATTGGAAAGCTATATTATAGAATTGAAAAATAAGAGCAATCTAAGCCTAAACCCAGTAGAAGAAAAGTAATATCCAAAATCAAATCAGAGATCAACAAAATTAAAAACAAAAGAGGCATTCAGAAAATTAATGAAACAAGGAGTTCGTTTTTTGAAAAAATAAATAAAACAGATAAACCATTGGCCAGACTAACTAGAAAAAGAAAAGTAAAATCTCTAGTAACCTCAATCAAAAATGAAAAAGAGGAAACAACTGATCCCACAGATACAAGAGATCATCTCTGAATACTACCAGAAACTCTATGCCCAGAAATTTGACAATGTGAAGGAAATGGATCAATATTTGGAATCACACCCTCTCCCTAGACTCAGCCAGGAAGAAATTGATCTCCAGAGCAGACCAATTTCAAGCACTGAGATTAAAGAAACAATAAAAAATCTTCCAATCAAAAAATGCCCTGGTCCAAATGGCTTCACACCAGAATTCTATCAAACCTTCAAGGAAGAGCTTATACCTGCACTGAAGAAATTACTCCAAAAAATTGAGGAAGAAGGAATCTTCCTCAACACGTTCTATGAAGCAAACATCACCCTGATACCAAAACCAGGAAAAGACCCTACCAAAAAGGAGAATTTCAGACCAATCTCACTCATGAATATAAATGCAAAAATTCTCAACAAAATCCTAGCCAATAAATTACAGGTTATCATCAAAAGTTATACACCATGATCAAGTAGGTTTCATTCCAGGGATGCAAGGTTGGTTTAACATACGCAAGTCTATAAACGTTCACTGTATTTAGAGGCAAAAAAAAAGATCATATGATCCTCTCAATAGATGCAGAAAACGCATTCGATAAAATCCAGCATCCTTTTCTAATTAGAACACTGAAGAGTATAGGCATAGGTGGCACATTTCTAAAACTGATGGAAGCTATCTTTGACAAACCCACAACTAATATTTTACTGAATAAAGTCCAACTGAAAATTTTTCCTCTTAGAAATGGAACCAGACAAGGTTGGCCTCTGTCACCTTTACTGTTCAACATAGTGCTGGAAGTTCTACCCAATACAATTAGGCAATAAAGGGAATCCAAATGGGAGCAGAGGAGGTCAAATGCTCCCTTTTTGCTGACGACATGATCTTATACTTGGAGAATCCCAAAGATTCAACTACAAGACTCCTAGAAGTAGTCAAAAAATACAGTAATGTTTCAGGATATAAAATCAATGTACACAAGTCAGTAGCCTTTGTAAATGCCAATAACAGTTAAGATGAGTATTAATTAAGGATACAACTCCCTTCACCATAGTTCCAAAGAAAATGAAATACCTAGGAAAATACCAAACGAAAGAGGTGAAGGACCTCTATAAAAAAAAAATTATGAAATCCTCAGAAAGGAAAAAGCAGAGGATATTTACAAATGGAAGAACATACCATGGCTCATGGATGAGAAGAATCAACATTGCTAAAATGCCTATACTTCCCAAAGCAATCTACTTATTCAATGCCATTCCTATTAAAATAACAACATCGTACTTTCAAGATTTAGAAAAAATAATTCTGCATTTTGTATGGAACCAGAAAAAAAAAAAACGCGTATAGCTAAGGCAGCCCTTAGCAATAAAAATAAAGCTGGGGGCATCACCCTACCAGATCTTAGGCTGTACTACAAAGCCATAGTTGTCAAGACAGCATGATACTGGCACAAAAATAGAGACATAGACGCTTGGAATCGAATAGAAAACCGGGAACTGAAACTAACATCTTACAACCACCTAATCTTTGAGAAACCAAACAGGAACATAACTTGGGGAAAAGACTCCCTGTTCAATAAATGGTGTAGGGAGAACTGGATATCCATAATGTAAAAGACTGAAAATGGACCCACACCTTTCGCCACTCACAAAAATTGATTCAAGATGGATATAGGACATAAATTTAAGGCATGAAACAATAAAAATGCTCAACAAAAGCATAGGAAAAACACTGGAAGATATTGGCCTGGGGAATGACTTCATGAAGAAGACCGCCATGGCAATTGCAACAACAACAGAAACAAACAAATGGGACTTCATTAAACTGAAAACCTTCTGTACACCTAAGGAGACAACAACCAAAGCAAATAGGCAACCTACACAATGGGAAAGGATATTTGCATATTTTGAATCAGACAAAAGCTTGATAACTAGGATCTATAGAGAACTCAAATTAATCCACATGAAAAAAGCCAACAATCCCATGTATCGATGGGCAAGAGACATGAATAGAACCTTCTCTAAAGAAGACAGACGAATGGCTAACAAACATATGAAAAAATGTTCATCATCACTATATATTAGAGAAATGCAAATCAAAACCACCCTGAGATACCATCTAACCCCAGCGAGAATGGTCCACATTACAAAATCTCAAAACTGCAGATGCTGGCGTGGATGTGGAGAGAAGGGAACACTTTTACATTGCTGGTAGGACTGCAAACTAGTACCACCTTTCTGGAAGGAAGTATGGAGAAACCTCAAAGCACTCAAGCTAGACTTCCCATTCGATCCTCCAATTCCATTACTGGGCATCTACCCAAAAGGAAAAAATCCTTTTATCATAAGGACACTTGTACTACACTATTTATTGCAGCTCAATTTACAATCGCCAATATGTGGAAACAGCCTAAATGCCCACCAACCCAGGAATGGATTAACAAGCTGTGGTATATGTATGTCATGGAATACTATTCAGCCATTTAAAAAAATGGAGACTTTACATCCTTTGTATTAACTTTGATGGAAGTGGAATACATTATTCTTCGTAAAGCATCACAAGAATGGAGAAGCATGAATCCTATGTACTCAATTTTGATATGAGGAAAATTAATGACAATTAAGATCACGGTGGGGGTGGTGGAAAGGGAAAGCAGAGAGGGAAAGAAGGAAATAGGGGTGGGGAAAGGAAGAGCAGAGAGTGGGAAGGAGGGAGGAGGTGAGAACTTGGTGTGTGCCACACCTTTTATACTCAAGACACGGTTGGAAGAGGGACTTTACGTAACAAGTGCAATCAGTGTTACCTGGCTTATTTTACCCTCAATGAATCCCCTAAAATAAAATAAAATAAAATCCTTTCACCACTATGGAATTCTGCTGTATTTTTCACATCTTTGAGGATAGCAAATTCTTGCTTCAATGGGTCAAAACCTTTGGTGGTTTTGTGTATAAATTCGTTGAATTCTTGAGACAACTTTTGAATTTCTCCTCGAATTTCTAATTCCAAATTTTGAATTGCTGCTGGAATTTCTAATTCCAACTTTTCCTCCATTCTATTAATGTCTGCAGTCCAAATTCTGAATTCGATTTCTGACATCTCAGTCATCTGTTTATTAATGGAATCTTCAGTTACATCTGCCATATCTTTTCTTGTGTGTGTAGGGGTTTGATCTACTCTGGTTATTCATATTACCAGAGTTTTTCTGCTGATTCCACCCCATGATTATTTTACATCGCTTGACTTTTCCCATGGAGCTTTGCTGAGGACCCTACAGTGCTACGGCCTGAGAAACTGGGGACCTGTTTGGAGTGGTGGGGCGAAGTGGCTTTGTCTTGTTTTCAGCTGGTCTCTGTCCGACCCTAATGAATCAGTTACTCTGGGTTGAAGTCTCAGCTGTGGAGAAATACCAGCAATTATGTTACCTCGCCCACCACAGGCAACAATTGGAAGAAGAAAATCAAACCTTCCTACAACCACACACACAAGGAACTACTTGGATAGTCCTCAGGCGATTGGCTTAGTTCAAAAGGTCCAAATCAATTGTCTCAGTCAGCACTTGTCTCAGCTGGAAGAGTTTAAAACGTCTCTGGCAACTAGATTGCAGGGGTCTTCTTACAACTCAAATATGAATTGCTCTGGTGCTCTGTGAGGTCAGGAGGACCCACCAAGCCAATAGATTAGTCTGGGAAAGTTGATGCCTCCTTCCCCACCTTGTACCTCTGTGACACCCAGCCATTGATAACACCACAGGGCTGTGACCCAGTTGCCTCCAATGAGCAGATACTACAGGGTTTTGCACCTGCCTGAATCACAAGGAAATCTATGTCTCTTCACCAGGCTGCTGCTCTCTGCCTCCATCTGGCAGGGGGAGGTGAGGTCTAAAAACCGCTTGATAGAGGCTAGGGGTGTTCACTCAGTTCCAGCCCCACCACTTATTGATATTACTGAAAAAACAGAACAACTTTGCAGAATTTGTATCTGTCCTGGCTAAATTCCTGGGGCCTGGGTTTTCATCCCAGATCTGGTCCACCAGTGGTTACCACCTGAGAAGATGCCCGACCTCCTCTGGTTGCCCAGAGAGACGGGGTGTGACTCCGGAAAATCCCGGGGTGAGCCCTATTGTTGCCAAGAACAGCTACTACTCTGTGCCTTGGGGAACAGCCACTTTGGTGTGGTTCCCTCTCAGCTGACTGTCCTCTCCTCACTCTCATGCTGCAGAATCAGCACTGACCAGCTGCAGTCTAGGCCCTGTCCACACCCCTCGAGGAATCACCCAAGAATCTGGACTTCTGGGGGAAAGGCCTCCAGACCTCAGAGTGAGAGTGGAGAGGAGTGCTGGGAGCTCAGAATTGCAGGTAGATAATATATACAGGTTTACACAGTTTTATGCCTGACAAGAGAGCGCCATGGCACCCTAGTACAGGAATTAGGTCTCTCCTGTGGAGTATAATGGGAGGACCTTTGAACTCTGCTCATTTCTTTATAAGGTTCTCTGAGCCATTCTCATGAGGGAGGGGCCTCCCATCCGCTTGGTGATGGATTGTGTACCTTTTGTTTGTATTGTTGGGGTCACAACTCGCCTCAGCAGGGTTGATGTGCGTTCTTCAACCTTCTCTATTGGCACAGCTCTAATCCGCCTGGTTACTTGCTAAATTTCTGGCCTTTAACTCTCCTGGATGGGAGCCTCTGTGGAAAGCTGGCTTCAGTCAGCCATCTTGTTTCTGTTCTGATTCCTTTTCTGAATGTATTTATGTTCGTTTGTTCTTTACAAGGTTTTTGTTTCTAATCCTTATCTTAAATATTTTTTTTTACTGTTATTTGCATTTATTTTATGTTGCATCTATTCCCGTGCCATAAGTTTTTGTTTCTTCTGGGGTATCTTTTTCTTCTGTGCTACCTCTTCTTCTGGTTTGGGAACAATCTGTTCCTTTTCAGTAAGGATCACCTCAATGTGGCAGGGGGAGCTCATGATTGTTATTATTAATTTTTTAGTCTGTTTAATTTTATGAAGGCAAAAAAATGGAAAGTTAATTAACACATGTATATGTAAAAATCAAAATTAAAATTAAAAAAATAAAATGCTCATCTATATGAGAAAAAAGAAATATTTTGAGATCATCAAACTCCAGTAGGATTAGCCCATATCACAAATCCCAAAACCAGAAATGTTGGCGTGAATGTCAAGAAAAGGGAACACTACTACACTGCTGATGGGAATGAAAACTTATACATTCCTTTTGGAAAGATGTTTGGAGAACACTTAGAGATCTAAAAATGGACCTGCCATTCGATCCTACAATTCCTCTATTAGGTATATATCCAGAAGACCAAAAATCTCATTATAACAACAATATTTGTACCAGAATGTTTATTGCAGCCCAATTCATAATTGCTAAGTCATGGAAAAAGCCCAAATGCCCGTCGACCCATGAATGGATCAATAAATTGTGGTATATGTACACCATGGAATATGATGCAGCCTTAAAGAAAGATGGAGACTTTACCTCTTTGATGTTTACATCGATGAAGTTGGAACATAACATTCTTCTTAGCATAGTATCACAGAATGAAAGAAAAAGCATCCAATGGGAGACAAGGTGGCTGACTGAAGCCAACTTTTCACAGAGGCTCCCGTCCAGAAGGAGAGTTAAAGGACAGAAATTTCGCAAGTTACCTGGTGGATTATAGCTGCACCGTGAGAGAAGGTTCAAGAATGCACATCAACCCCTGTGATGGGAGCTGCGACCCCAAGGATACAAACAAAAGGTACAAAATTTATCACCAAGCAGACGAGAGTCCCCTCCTCCATGAGAACTGCTCCGATTGCCCTACAAAAAACCGAGAAGAGTTCAAAGGTCCTCCAACTACACTCCACAGGAGAGACCCACTAAAAACTGGACCTACCTCCCATAATAGGGTGCCATAGCATTCTCCTTCCAGGCATAAAACTGTGTATATTCTCTACCTGCACCTGAGCTCCCAGCACTCCCCTCCACTCTCACTCTGAGGTCTGGAGGCCTTTCCCCCATAAGTCCAGATTCTTGGGTGATTCCTTGAGGGGTGTGGACAGGGCCTAGACTGCAGCTGGTCAGTTCTGATTCTGCGAAATGAGAGTGAGGAGAGGACGGTAGGTTGAGAGGGAACCACACCGGAGCCACTGTGCCCCGAGGTGCAGAGCAGCATCCGTCTTTTGGCAACAATAGGGCTCACTCCCAGATATTCTGAAGACACACCGCCTGTCTCCCTGGGCAACCAGAGGAGGCCGGGCATCTTCTCAGGTGGCAACCACCTTGGAATAGATCTGGGATGGAAACACAGGCCCTGTGAGTAAACGGTTTGCCTGAGGTAGTACAGGCCTGGGTGGAGTGCAAGGAGTAGAAACACACACAGAGCCAGGAAGTGCCCAGGGCAGGGCTGACCAGAGGACTGCTTTACTGAACCTAAGACACACCTGGCCCTCAGGGGATCATCAGCCTACAGACAAAGGAAGGGAGGAGGCTAGAACTGACAGCTAACCAAATACAAACCTGCAGGAGCAAAGACAGGGCCTGAGATGCAGGCTCTGGGAACTCAAAACAGCTTCTCTTCTGCAAGGGAATTTAGCAGGGACAGAAACAAATTCCTGCAAAGTTACTCTGTTCTGTTCTCTCAGTAACATTAATCAGGGACAGAGCTGGAACTGAGTGAGCACCCCACAGCCTCCATCAAGCGCCCAAGGTTGTCAGGCCTCACCTCCCCCTGCTGAATACAGGCAGAGCACACCAGCCTTTCTGAGACAAAATAGATTTCCTTGTGATTCAGGCAGGTGCAAACCCCTGGAATATCTTTTCATTAGAGACAATTGAGTCACAGCCCTGTGGACCTATCACTGACTGGGTGTGACAGAAGTGCAAGGTTGGGAAGGAGGCATCAACCTTCCCAGACTAATCTATTTGCTGGGTGGGTCCATCTGACTCCACGGAGCACCAGAGGAAGCCATATCTAAGTTGTCAACAGAACCTTGTGATCCTGTTGCCAAGAAACTTTTAAATTCTCCCACCTGAGACAGGTGCTGACTGAGACAATTGATTTGAACCTTGAGAACTGAGCCAATTGCCTGAGGACTGTCTAAGTCATACCCTGGGCATGTGGTTGTAGGAAGGTTTGATTTTCCTTTTCCAATTGTCATCTGGGCAGGGCAAGTGTGGGGTGACTTAATTGCTGCTATTTGTTCACAGCTGAGACTTCAAACCGGAGTAACTGTTTCACTAGGGTCAAACAGAGACCAGCTGAAAACAAGACAGAACCACTTAGCCCCAGCACACCAAACAGGTCCCTGGTTTCTGAGGCCATAGCACTGTATGGGTCCTCGACAAAGCTCCATGTGAAAAATCAAATGGTGTAAAACAATCATGGGGTAGAATCAGCAGAAAAACTCTGGCAACATGAATAACCAGAATAGATCAACCCCCCACCAAGTAAAGATATGGTAGATGTAACTGAAGATCCCATTCATAAACAGTTGGCCAAGATGTCAGAAATCAAATTCAGAATTTGGATTGCAAACAAGATAAATAGAATGGAGGAAATTTTGGAATTAGAAATTCGAGGAGCAATTCAAAAGTCAGAATTAGAAATTCAAGGAGAAATTCAAAAGTTGTCTCAAGAATTTAACAAATTTAAAGACAAAACCATGAAATATTTTGAAGCACTGAAGCAAAAATTTGCAGCCCTCAATTATGTGGAAAAAAAAAAAAACAGTAGAATCCCTCAGTAATAGATTGGAGCAAGCAGAAGAAAGGATTTCTGACATTGAAGACAAAGCCTTTGAATGCTCCCAAACTCTCAAGAAGAAGAGAAATGGAGAGCAAAAACGGATCATTCTCTCGAGGGAGCTCTGAGATAATCCAAAGAAGGCTAATATCCGCCTCTTTGGAATCTCTGAAAGTGCTGAAGTGGCCTCACAAGACAGAGGTCTTTCTCCATGAAATTATGAAAGAAAATTTTCCATATATGTCAAGAGATTCCAAATCCAGATAGCAGACAGTTTCAGAACCCCAGCATGACTCAATCCCAATCAGACATCCCCCAGGTATGTCATAATTAACTTCACTAGTGTCAATATGAAGGAGAAACTTTTGAAAGTAGCTAGACACAAGAAATCTATTACCTACAAAGGAAAGAAAATTAGAATGACTGCAGATCTCTCTGCTGAAACCTTTCAAGCCACAAGAGGGTGGTCATCAACTTTTAATCTCCTAAAGCAAAATAACTTTCAATGCCGGATCTTATATCCAGCTAAAGTGAGTTTCATTTATGATGGAGAATTTAAATACTTTAATGACATTCATATGTTGAAGAAATTTGCCATAACCAAACCAGTTCTCCAAGATATTCTCAGACCTGTCCTCCATAATGACCACCCCAACCCTCTACCACAAAATTAAACTCACTCAGATACTTTTGATCAAACTCCAACTTCCAAATGGTGAAAGGATTAAAATTGTCCACTGGACCTTCAAAAAACTCGATACCCAAAATTCTACCAGACTTATCAGTATTCTCCATTAATGTGAAAGGAGTAAGCTGTCCTCTAAAGAGGTACAGGTTAGCTGACTGGATACAAAAACTCAGGCCAGATATTTGCTGCACACAAGAGTCACATCTTACCTTAAACGATAAATATGGACTCAGGGTGAAAGGATAGTCGTCCATATTTCAGGCAAATGGTTATCAGAAAAAAGCAGGTGTTGCAATTCTATTTGCTGACACAATAGGCTTTAAACCAACAAAAGTAAAGAAAAATAAGAATGTTCACTATACATTTGTTAAGGGTAATACTCAATATGATGAGATTTTTCAATTATGAATATTTATACACCCAACAAGAATGCACCTCAATTTATAAGAGAAACTCTAACAGACATGAGCAACTTGATTTCCTCCAGCTCCATAATAGTCAGAGATTTCAACACTCCTTTGGCAGTGCTGGATAGATCCTCCAATAAGAAGCTGAGCAAAGAAATTTTAGATTTAAACCTAACCATCCAACATTTGGATTTAGCAGACATCTACAATACATTTCACCCCAACAAAACTGAATACACACTTCAGCCCACAGAATATACTCCAAAATTGATCACATTTACATCACAAATCAAACCTCAGTAAATTTCAAGGAATAGAAATTATGCCTTGCATCCTCTCGGACCACAATGGAATAAAAGTTGAACTCAGTAACAACAGGACTCTGAACACTCATAAAAACCTGAATGTTAAATAACCTTATGCTGAATGACAGCTGGGTCAGACATGAGATTAAGAAGGAAATTGCCAAACTTTTGGAACAAAATGACAATGAATACACGAATTATCAGAACCTCTGGGATACTGCAAAGGCAGTCCTAAAAGAAAAATTTATAGCACTGCAAACTTTCCTCAAAAGAACAGAAAGAGAGGAAGTTAACAACTTAATGGGACATCTCAAGCAACTGGAAAAGGAAGAACATTCCAACACCAAACCCAGTAGAAGAAAAGAAATAACCAAAATTAGAGCAGAATGAAATGTAATTGAAAACAAAAGAATTATACAAAACATCAATAAATCAAAATCTTAGCTTTTGGAAAGGTCAATAAAATAGATAAACGTTTGGCTAACCTAACCAGGAAAAAGAGAGTAAAATCTCTAATATCATCAATCAGAAACGACAAAGATGAAATTAAAAGACTCCTCAGAAATTCAAAAAACCCTTAATGAATATTACAAGAATCTTTATTCTCAGAAATAGGAAAATCTGAAGGAAATTGACCAACACTTGGAAGCACATCACCTTCCAAAAGTTACCCAGAATCAAGTGGAAATTTTGAACGTGCCAGTATCAGATTCGGAAATAGCATCAACTATACGAGATCTCCCTAAAAAGAAAAGCCCAGGACCAGATGGCTTCATGCCTGAATTCTACCAAACCTTTAAGGAGGAACTAGTACCTATATTACTCAACCTGTTCCAAAACGTAAAAAAAGTAGGAAGACTACCGAATACGTTCTATGAAGCAAATAACACCCTGATCCCCAAACCAGGAAATGACCCAATAAGAAAAGAAAATTATAGACCAATGTACCTAATGAATATAGATGCAAAAATATTCAACGAGATCCTAACCAAAATAATCCAGCAACACATCAAACAAATTATACATCATGATAAAATCGGTTTTATTCCAGGGTCTCAAGGCTGGTTTAATATACGTAAATCCATAAGTATAATTCAGCACTTAAATTAAAAAACAAACACCATATTATTCTCTCAGTTGACACAGAAAAAGCTATTGATAATATCCAGATTCCCTTCATGATCAGAACACTTAAGAAAATAGGTATAGTTTTGCTTTTTTTTTTTAATGTCATAATATTTTATATATTTATTTATTTTTTTTTAATTTTTTTATTAAATCATAACTGTATACAATGATATGATTATGGGGCATCATACACTCACTTCATAAACCATTTGACACATTTTTATCACAGTGGTTAACATAGCCTTTCCGGCGTTATCTCAGTTACTGTGCCAAAACATTTATATTCTACATTTACCAAGTTTCGCAAATACCCCTGTAATATGCACCACAGGTGTGATCCCACCAATTCCCCTCCCTCTACCCACCCCCCCCTTACCCACTTCCCCCTATTGTTAAGTTGTAGCTGGGTTATAGCTTTCATGTGAGAGTCCCAAATTAGTTTCATAGTAGGGCTGTGTACATTGGGTATTTTTTCTTCCATTCTTGGGATACTTTACTAAGAAGAATATGTTCCAGCTCCATCCATGTAAACATGAAAGAGGTAAAGTCTCCATCTTTCTTTAAGGCTGCATAGTATTCCATGGTATACATATACCACAATTTATTAATCCATTCGTGGATTGATGGGCACTTCGGCTTTTTCCATGACTTAGCAATTATGAATTGGGCTGCAATAAACATTCTGGTACAAATATCTTTGTTATGTTGTGATTTTTGGTCTTCTGGGTATATGCCCAGCAGAGGAATTACAGGATTGAATGGCAGATCTATTTTTAGATCTCTGAGTGTTCTCCGTATATCCCTCCAAAAGGAATGTATTAATTTGCATTCCCACCAGCAGTGCAGAAGTGTTCCCTTTTCTCCGCATCCACGCCAACATCTCTGGTCTTGAGATTTTGTGATATAGGCTAGTCTCATTGGAGTTAGATGATATCTCAAAGTAGTTTTGATTTGCATTTCTCTGATGATTAAAGATGATGAGCATTTTTTCATATGTCTGAAGGCCGTGCGCCTGTCTTCTTCAGAGAAGTTTCTCTTCAAATCCCTTGCCCAGCCTGCAATGGGATCCCTTGTTTTTTTCTTGCTGATGCGTTTGAGTTCTCTGTGGATTCTGGTTATTAAACCTTTGTCAGAGTTATACCCTGCAAATATCTTCTCCCATTCTGAGGGCTGTCTGCTTGCTCTGCTTACTGTGTTCTTAGCTGTGCAGAAGCTTTTTAGTTTGATCAAGTCCCAGTAGTGTATTTTTGAAGCTGCTTCAATTGCCCGGGGGGTTCTCCTCATGAAATACTCACCCAGACCAATTTCTTCAAGGGTTTTCCCTGCATTCTCCTCTAGTATTTTTATAGTTTCATGTCTTAAGTTTAAATCTTTAATCCAATGAGAGTCTATCTTAGTTAATGGTGAAAGGTGTGGGTCCAATTTCAGTCTTCTGCAGGTTGCCAGCCAGTTCACCCAGCACCATTTGTTAAATAGGGAATCTTTTCCCCACTGAATGTTTTTAATTGGCTTGTCAAAAATCAAATAGCGGTAAGTAGCTGGATTCATCTCTTGGTTCTCTATTCTATTCCAGATATCTACTTCTCTGTTTTTGTGCCAATACCATGCTGTTTTGATCACTATCGATTTGTAGTAAAGTCTGAGGTCTGGTAGTGTGATTCCTCCTGTTTTGTTTTTATTTCTGAGTAATGTCTTGGCTATTCGAGGTTTTTTCTGATTCCATATAAAACGAAGTAATGTTTTTTCAAGATCTTGAAAATATGACAGTGGAGCTTTAATAGGGAGTGCGTTGAAAGTATATATTGCTTTGGGTAGTATGGACATTTTGATAATGTTGATTCTTCCTAGCCATGAGCATGGTATGTTTTTCCATTTGTTAACATTTTCGGCTATTTCTTTTCTTAGAGTTTCATAGTTCTCTTTATAGAGATCTTTCACGTCGTTTGTTAGGTAAATTCCCAAATATTTCATCTTCTTTGGCACTACTGTGAATGGGATAGAGTCCTTAACTGCTTTTTCAATTTGACTGTTGTTGGTGTATATAAAGGCTACCGATTTATGAATGTGGATTTTGTAACCTGAGACGCTGCTGTATTCCTTGATCACTTCTAGGAGTTTTGTAGTAGAGTCCCTAGTGTTTTCCAGATACACAATCATATCATCTGCGAAGAGCGAGAGTTTGATCTCTTCTGACCCTATATGGATACCCTTGATCGTCTTTTCTTCCCTAATTGCGGTGGCTAAAACTTCCATTACAATGTTGAAAAGCAATGAAGACAATGGGCAGCCTTGTCTGGTTCCTGATCTGAGTGGAAATGATTCCAATTTAACTCCATTCAATATGATATTGGCTGTGGGTTTGCTGTAGATAGCCTCTATCAGTTTAAGAAAAGTCCCTTCTAGACCAATTTTCTTGAGTGTTCTGATCATGAAGGGATGCTGGATATTATCAAAAGCTTTTTCTGCATCAATTGAGAGAATCATATGGTCTTTGTTTTTTAATTTGTTTATGTGCTGAATTACATTTATAGATTTACGTATATTGAACCAGCCTTGAGACCCTGGGATAAAACCAACTTGGTCATGATGTATAATTTGTTTGATGTGTTGCTGGATTCTGTTTGTTAGGATCTTGTTGAATATTTTTGCATCTATATTCATTAGTGATATTGGTCTATAATTTTCTTTTCTTGTTGGGTCTTTTCCTGGTTTGGGGATCAGGGTGATATTTGCTTCATAGAACGTGTTGGGTAGTCTTCCTTCTTTTTCTACATTTTGGAACAGGTTGAGTAATATAGGTACTAATTCCTCTTTAAAGGTTTGGTAGAATTCTGACGTGAAACCATCTGGTCCCGGGCTTTTCTTTTTAGGGAGGTTTTGTATAGTTGATGCTATTTCTGAACTTGATATGGGTCTGTTCAACATTTCCACTTGATTCTGGTTAAGTCTTGGAAGGTGGCGTGCTTTCAAGTATCGGTCTATTTCCTTCAGATTTTCATATTTCTGAGAATAAAGTTTCTTGTAATATTCATTAAGGATTTTTTGGATTTCTGATGAGTCTGTGGTTATTTTGTCTTTGTTGTTTCTGATTGATGATATTAGAGATTTTACTCTTTTTTTCCTGATTAGGTTGGCCAGAGGTTTATCTATTTTATTGACCTTTTCAAAAAACCAGCTTTTTGATTTATTGATCTGTTGTATTATTCTTTTGTTTTCAATTTCATTTAATTCTGCTCTACTTTTGGTTATTTCTTTTCTTCTACTGGGTTTGGGGTTGGAATGTTCTTCCTTTTCCAGTTGCGTGAGATGTCCCATTAAGTTGTTAACTTCCTCTCTTTCCGTTCTCTTGAGGAAAGCTTGCAGTGCTATAAATTTCCCTCTTAGAACTGCCTTTACAGTGTCCCAGAGGTTCTGATAGCTTGTGTCTTCATTGTCATTTTGTTCCAAAAAATTGGTGATTTCTTTCTTAATCTCATCTCTGACCCAGCTATCATTCAGCATAAGGTTATTTAACTTCCATGTTTTTGTATGGGTATGCAGATTCCTGTTGTTACTCAATTCAAGTTTTATTCCATGATGGTCCGAGAAGATGCATGGAATAATTTCTATTCCTTTAAATTTACTGAGGTTAGACTTGTGACCTAAAATGTGATCAATTTTGGAGTAAGTTCCGTGGGCTGATGAGAAGTATGTGTATTCAGTTTTGTTGGGATGAAATGTTCTGAAGATGTCTGCTAAATCTAAATATTGGATGGTTAGGTTTAAATCTAAGATTTCTTTGCTCAGCTTCTTTCTGGAGGATCGATCCAACACTGCCAAGGGAGTGTTGAAATCTCCAATGATTATGGAGCTGGAGGAAATCAAGTTACTCATGTCTGTTAGAGTTTCTCTTATAAACTGAGGTGCATTCTGGTTGGGTGCATAGATATTAATAATTGAGATCTCGTCATATTGATTATTACCCTTAACAAATATGAAGTGACCATTCTTGTCCTTCCTTACTTTTGATGGTTTAAAGCCTACTGTATCTGCAAATAAAATTGCAACGCCTGCTTTTTTCTGATTACCATTTGCCTGAAATATGGATGACCATCCTTTCACCCTGAGTCTGTATTTATCTTTTAAGTTGAGATGTGACTCTTGTATGCAACAAATATCTGGCTTAAGTTTTTGTATCCAGTCAGCTAACCTATGCCTCTTTAGAGGACAGTTTAAGCCATTCACATTGATGGAGAGTAAGGATAAGTCTGGTGGAATTTTGGGTATCGAGTTTTTCAAAGGTCCAGTGGACATTTTTAATCCTTTCGCCAGTGTGGAAGTTGGAGTTTGATCCGAAGTTTCTGAGTGAGTTTACTTTTGTGGTATAGGATTGGGTTGGTCATTGTGGAGGATAGGTCTGAGAACATCCTGAAGAGCTGGTTTACTTATGGCAAATTTTTTCAACATATGAATGTCATTGAAGTATTTAATTTCTCCATCATAGATGAAACTCAGTTTAGCTGGATACAAGATCCTGGGTTGAAAGTTTTTTTGCTTTAGGAGATTAAAAGTTGATGACCAGCCTCTTCTTGCTTGAAAAGTTTCAGCAGAGAGATCTGCAGTTATTCTAATATTCTTACCTTTGTACGTTATAGTTTTCTTTCGCCGGGCTGCTTTGAGAATCTTCTCTTTCATGTTAACTTTAGTGAAGCTAATTATGATATGTCTGGGAGATGGCTTTTTGGGGTTGAATCGTGCTGGGGTTCTGAAGCTGTCTGCTATCTGAATTTCAGTTTCTCTAGGCATGTCTGGAAAATTTTCTTTCATAATTTCATGTAGAAGGGCCTCTGTGCCCTTGGCTGCCACGTCATCAGTCTCCGAAATTCCTATAAACCTTATGTTATTTTTTTTCGAATTATCTGAGAGCTCTCTGAGTGAGTGATCCGTTTTTGCTCTCCATTTCTCTTCCTCTTTGAGAGATTGGGAGCGTTCGAAGACTTTATCTTCAATGTCAGAAATCCTTTCTTCTGCTTGCTCCATTCTGTTACTGAGGGATTCTACTGTATTTTTCATATCTTTGAGGGCTGTAAGTTCTTGTTTCAGTGTGTCTAAGTCTTTGGTGCTTTTGTCTTTAAATTCGTTAAATTCTTGAGACAGTTTTTGAATTTCTCCTCGAATTCCTAATTCCATTTTATTAATCTTGTCTGCAAACCAAATTCTGAATTCGACTTCTGACATCTCAGCCAGTTGTTTATGAATGGGATCTTCAATCACATCTGCCGTATCTTTTCTTGGGGGGGTTGATCTATTCTGGTTATTCATGTTACCAGAGTTTTTCCGCTGATTCCGCCCCATGGTTTACTCCCTTTGGTTTTTCCCCTGGGGTTTTATCGAGGGCCCGTACAGTGTTGTGGCCTGAGAAACTGGGGCCCTGTCTGGTGTGGTGGAGCAAAGTGGTTCTGTCTTGTTTTCAGCTGGTTTCTGTTCGATTCTATTGCAACTTCTACTCTGGCTTGAAGTCTCAGCTGTGTGGAAAAATCAGCAATTAAGTCACCCCGCCTGCCCACTTCTGGCCCCAGTTGGAAAAGGAGAATCAAACCTTCCTACAATCGCACACCCAGGGCACCACCTGAAAAGTCCTCAGTCTATTAGCCCAGTTCAAAAGGTCCGAATCAACTGTCTCAATCGGCACTTGTCTCAGGTGGAAGGGTTCAAGAGGTCTCTGGGAACTGGATCACAGGGGCCTGGTGACTCCTCTGAGACAGCTCACCCCAGTGCAGCGTGGAGTCAGGAGGAGCCTCCCCGCAAACAGAGCAGTCTGGGAAGGTTGACGTCTCCTTCCCCACTTTGCCCCTCCGTCGGACCCAGTCACTGGTATCTCTGCAGATGGCTAACCCAGTTGCCTGCAGTGAACAGACACTCCAGGGGTTTGCACCTGCCTGAATCGCAAGGAAGTCTGCCAGGCCCCCGCAGACTGCCGCTATCTAGCAGGAGGAGATGGGGCCTGACATCTTTGAGTGTTTGATGCAGGTGATGGGAAGGAGGTGTTCACTCAGGCTTAGCCCCGTCCCTGATGGATGCTGCTAACAGAACAGAACAGAACAGACAACTTTGTGAGGTTCTGTCTCTGTTCCTGTCGTCGCCTACAGGAGACGGGCTGTTTTGAGTTCAAACGTCTTTGCTGCTGGAGAATTGCGTCTGAACACCTCTCTGGGTCGGCCCCGCCCTGGAGGCTTCTGGGTTTGTGAGCCGTGTCACCGGTGGCCTCCTCTGGTTGCCCAGGGAGACAGGGGGTGTGGCCTCAGAATATCCAGAAGTGAGCGTTCTGCCGTTAAAGAAAAAACGGCTGTTGATCTACCTCCAGGGAACTGCTGCTCTGGTGTGGGCACTCAGGCGACCCTTTTCTCCTCTGTCCCGCGCCCCAGAGTCAGCACTGAGCGGCCGCAGTTTGTGCTGGGTCCACACCCCTTAAGAGATCCCCCAAGAATCAGAACTCTTGGGGGATGGGCCCCCAGACCCGGATTGGGAGTGGGGCGGGGGGAAGCTAGAGTTTCATTCAGTTTCACGCAATACTACGGTCCGGGGAGGGCTCCTGCACTGCACCGCAGGGAAGTGCCGCCAAGGCTTGATTTCCCCTCAGCGGAGTGCCCTCTCCTGGCTCACGTGTCCCAGAGTCAGCGCTGACCTGACACAGCTCAGGCACTGTGCACTCCCCTCGAGAAATCACCTAAGGAGCCGAACTCCTGTGGGATAGTCCCTCAGACCCCGAGTGAGAGTAGGGGTTCTCCGCTCTCAGCGGGGAGGCCAGAGTCTGATTCAGTCTTGGGCCCCGTATGCCTGTGGAGGGTTGGTGCACTGCACCGCAGGGAAGTGCGCGAGGCGCGACTCCCCCTCAGCCCGGTGCCCTCTCCTCACTCGCCTGCCTCAGAGTCAATGCTGACCAGTCGCAACTCGGGGACTGTCCACTCCACTTGAGAAATCACCCAAGGATTCGAACTCCTGGGGGATAGGCCCTCAGACCCCGAGTGAGAGTAGGGGCTCTCAGCTCTCAGCGGGGAGGCCAGAGTCTTATTCAGTCTTGTGCCCGGGGAGGGTTGGTGCACTGCACCGCAGGGAAGTGCCGCGAGGCGTGACTCCCCCTCAGCCCGGTGCCCTCTCCTCACTTGGCGCGCCTCAGAGTCAATGCTGACCAGTCGCAACTCGGGGACTGTCCACTCCCCTTGAGAAATCACCCAAGGATCCGAAATCCTGGGGGACAGGCCTCCAGACCTCAGTGGGCGGGAGGGGAGCGCCGGGGATTCAGGGTTGCCGGCAAAGGATTCCCAAAGTTTTATTCAGCCCTATGTCCGGCAGGAGAACACCACGGCACCCCAGTAGGGGAGGTAGGTCCAGTTTTTAGAAGTTCTCTCCCATGGAGTGTAGTGGGAGGGCCTTTAATTTATGCCCGCTTGTTCAATTGTGGGGCTCCAGAGCCGGTCTCATGGGGGAGGGGGACTCCCGTCCGCTTGGTGGTGGATTTTGTACCTTTTGTTTGCGTCCTTGTGATCACAACTTGCCTCAGCGGTGTTGATGTGCGTTCTTCAGCCTTCTCTCTTGGTGAGGCTCAAGTCCACCAGGATACTTACTAAATTCCTGTCCCTTAACTCTCCTTCTGGACGGGAGCCTTTGTTGAAAGCTGGCTTCGGTCCGCCATCTTGTCTCCCCTCCGTCTATAGTTTTGCTTTGATGAAAGGATGGAGGAGGGAGGAGACAAGATGGCGGACTGAAGCCGGCTTTCCACAGAGGCTCCCATCCTGAAGGAGAGTTAAGGGATGAAAATTCAGTTAAGTAACCTGATGGATTTGAGCTGCACCAAGAGACAAATTTGAAGAACGTGTATCAACCCCACTGAGGAGAGCTACGAACACAAGGATGCAAACAAAAGGTACAAAACCCATCACCAAGCGGATGGATGGGAGTCCTCCCTCCCCCATCCGATGCCTTAAGAGCCCCACAAACAAACGGGCAGAAATCATAGGCCCTCCCACTACACTCCACAGGAGAAACCTACTGAAATCTGAACATATCTCCTCTACTAGGGTGCCAAGGCGCTCTCCTGCCAGGCATAAAACTGTATAAATCTGTAAATAGCCTTTGCCCATAAGTCTGAACTCCCAGCCCTCCTTGGGCAGCAATATAACCAGGCATAAAACTGAGTGAAACTGTGTGAGCTTGCTGCCGGTGGCTCTGGGCTCCCAGCGCTGCCCCCCCCCACTTTAAAATCTGGAGGACTGAGCGGCAGTGGTGTGGCCAGGCAAAAAACTGAGTAGAACTGAGTGTGCTCACCACCAGCGGCATTCAGTTCCCAGTGCTCCACCCTCTGCCCTCACCCTGTATACTGGAGGTCTGAGCGGCGGCAGTGCAGCTTGGCAAAATACTGAGCGGAACTGAGTGTGCTCGCTACTGGCGGCACTGGGCTCCCAGCACTCCACCTTCCGCCCTCAGTCTGTAAACTGGAGGCCTGAGTGGTGGCAGCATGACTGGACAAAAAACTGAGCAGATCTGAGTGTGCTTGCTACTGGTGGCTCTGGGATCCAAGTGCTCTAACCTCCGCCCTCACTTTGTAAACTGGAGGCCTGAGCAGCGGCAGTGCGGCCAGGAAAAAAACTGAGTAGAACTGAGTGTGCTCGCTACCAGCAGCTCTGGGCTCCCAGCGCAGAACCCTCTGCCCTCACTCTGTAAACTGGAGGTCGGAGTGGTGGCAGTGTGGCCTGGGAAAAAACTGAGTGGAACTGAGTGGGCTCGCTACCGGAGGCTCTGGGCTCCCAGCACTCCCCCCGTCCCCCCTCCTGCCCTCACTCTAAGATCTAGAGGCCTGAGCGGTGGCAGTTTGGTGAGGCATAAAACTGAGTGGATCTGAGTGTGTTCACTACCGGCGGCTCTGGGCTCCCATCGCTCCACCTCCTACCCTCGCTCTGAGATCTGGAGGCCTGAGAGGCAGCAGTGAGGCCGAGCATAAAACTGAGTGAAACGATGTGTGCTCACTGCCTGCGACTGTGGGCTCCTAGTGCTCCCCTCCACCCTCACTCTGAGTTCTGGAGGCCTGTCCCCCAGGAGTCCAGATTCTTGGGGGAATTATCAGGGCGTGGACAGAGCCCAATCTGCGGCTGGTCAGTGCAGACTCTGGGGTGAGGTAGTGAGGCTGGGAGAGACCCACACCAGAGTGGCAGTTCCCTGAGGTGGCTGAAGCCACACCCACTGTCTCCCTGGGCAACTAGAGGAGGGCACCCGTGAGTAAAGGATTTCCCTGAAGTGACTCAAAGACCCAGGAAGCTTCCAGGGCAGGGCTGACTCAGAGAGCTGAGACATCGATCCAGAGAAAGTGCTTCACTGGGGTCAAACAGAAACCAGCTGAAAATAAGACAGAACCACTTAGACCCACCACACTAGACAAGGGCCCCAGTCTGTCAGGCCACAACACTGTACAGGCCCTCAACAAAGCCCCAGGGGAAAAATCAAAAGGAGTAAAACAAACATTGGGTAGAATCAGCAGAAAAACTCTGGTAACATGAATAACCAGAATAGATCAACTGTCCCAAGGAAAGATATGGCAGATGTAATTGAAGATTCCATTCATAAACAACTGGCAGACATGTCAGAAATAGAATTCAGAATTTGGATTGCAGACAAGATTAATAAAATGGAATTAGGAATCTGAGGAGAAATCCAAAAGTTGTCACAAGAATTTAATGAATTCAAAGACAAAACCACCAAAGCCTTAGACACACTGAAGCAAGAATTAACAGCCCTCAAAGATATGAAAAATATAGTAGAATCCCTCAGCAACAGAATAGAGCAAGCAGAAAAAAGGATTTCTGACACTGAAAATAAAGTCTTTGAAAGCTCCACACCTCTCAAAGAGGAAGAGAAATGAAGAGCAAAAACAGATGATTCTCTCAGAGAGCTCTGGGATAACTTGAAGAAGGCAAATATCCAACTCCTAGGAAATCCTGAAACCGATGAAGTGGCCTGAATGGGCACAGAGGCCCTTCTGCATTAAATTATGAAAGAGAATTTTCCAGACATGCCTAGAGATTCTGAAATTCAGATAGTGGACAGCTTCAGAACCCCAGCATGACTCAACCCCAATAAGACATCCCCCAGGCATATCATAATTAACTTCACTAAAGTTAATATGAAGGAGAAAATTCTCAAAGCAGCCAGGCAAAAGAAAACTATTACCTTCAAAGGCAAGAACATTGAATGACTGTGGATGTCTCTGCTGAAAGTTTTCAAGCCAGAAGAGGGTGGTCATCGACTTTAATCTCCTAAAGCAAAATAACTTTCAACCACAAATCTTGTATCCAGCTAAACTGAGTTTAATTTATGATGGAGAAATTAAATACTATAATGACATTCATATGTTGAAGAAATTTGCCATAACCAAACCAGCTCTTCAGGATATTCTCCGACCTATACTCCATAATGACCAACCCAATCCTCTACTACAAAAGTAAACTCACTAAGAAACTTCGGATCAAACTCCAACTTCCACAATGGCAAAAGGATTAAAAATGTGGACTTTTGAAAAATCCGATACACCAAACTTCACCAAACTTATCAATATTCTCCATTAATGTGAATGGCTCAAACTCTCCTCTAAAGAGACATAGGTTAGCTGACTGGATAGAAAACTCAGGCCAGATATCTGTTGCATACAAGAGTCACATCTTAACTTAAAAGATAAATATAGACTAAGGGTCAAAGGATGGTCATCCATATTCCAGGCAAAGGTAACCAGAAAAAAGTAGGCATTGCAATTTTATTTGCAGATACAATAGGCTTTAAATCAACAAAAGTAAGGAAGGACATGAATGGTCACTTCATATTTGTTAAGGGTAATACTCAATATGATGAGATCTCAATTATTAATATCTATGCACCCAACCACAAAGCACCTCAATTTATAAGAGAAACTCTAACAGACATGAGCAACTTGATTTCCTCCAGCTCCGTAATAGTCAGAATTTTAACACTACTTTGGCAGTGATGGATCGATCCTCCAACAAAAAGCTGAGTAAAGAATTTCTAGATTTAAATCTAACCATCCAGCATCTAGATTTGGCAGACATCTACAGAATATTTCATCTGAACAAAACCGAATAAACGTACTTCCCATCAGCCCATGGAACTTACTCCAAAATTGATCACATCTTAGGTCACAAGTCTAACCTTAGTAAATTTAAAGGAATAGAAATTATTCCATGCATCTTCTCTGACCACCATGCAATAAAACTTGAATGAGTAACAACAGGAATCTGCATACTCATACAAAAACATGTAAGTTAAATAACCTTATGTTGAGTGATAGCTGGGTCAGAGATGAGATTAAGAAAGAAATCACTACCAGACCTCAGACTATACTACAAATCAATAGTGATCAAAACAGCATGGTATTGGCACAAAAACAGAGAGGTAGATGTCTCGAATAGAATAGAGAATCAAGAGATGAATCCAGCTACTTACCGTTATTTAATCTTTGACAAGCTAATTAAAAACATTCAGTGGATGGGCGGCGCCTGTGGCTCAGTGAGTAGGGTGCCAGCCCCATATGCCGAGGGTGGCGGGTTCAAACCCGGCCCCGGCCAAACTGCAACAACAACAACAAAAAAATAGCCGGGCGTTGTGGCGGGCGCCTGTAGTCCCAGCTACTCAGGAGGCTGAAGCAAGAGAATCGCGTAAGCCCGAGAGTTAGAGGTTGCTGTGAGCCGTGTGACGCCACGGCACTCTACCTGAGAGCGGTACAGTGAGACTCTGTCTCTACAAAAAAAAAAAAAAAAAAAAAAAAAATTAAAAAATTAAAAACATTCAGTGGGGAAAAGATTCCCTATTTAACAAATGGTGCTGGGTGAACTGGCTGTAAAAGACTGAAAGTGGACCCACACCTTTCACCATTAACTAAGATAGACTCTCACTGGATCAAAGATTTAAACTTAAGACATGAAACTATAAAAATACTAGAGGAGAGTCCAGTGAAAACCCTTGAAGAAATAGGGCTGGGCGAGTATTTTATGAGGAGGACCCCCCGGGCAATTGAAGCGGCTTCAAAAATACACTACTGGGACTTGATCAAACTAAAAAGCTTCTGCACAGCCAAGAACACAGTAGGTAAAGCAAGCAAACACCCCTCAGAATGGAAGAAGATATTTGCAGGTTATGCCTCTGATAAAGGTTTCATAACCAGAATCCACAGAGAACTCAAACACATTAGCAAGAATAGAACAAGGGATCCTATCACAGGCTGGGCAAGAGATTTGAAGAGGAACTTCTCTGAAGAAGACAGGCGTGCAGCCTTCAGACATATGAAAAAATGCTCACCATCTTTAATCATCAGAGAAATGCAAATCAAAACTACTTTGAGATATCATCTAACTCCAGTAAGATTAGCCCATATCACAAGATCCCAAGACCAGAGATGTTGGCGTGGATATGGAGAAAAGGGAACACTTTTGCACTGCTGGTGGGAATGCAAATTAATACATTCCTTTTGGAAAGAGATATGGAGAACACTTAGAGATCTAAAAATAGATTTGCCATTCAATCCTGTAATCCCTCTACTGGGCATATACCCAGAAGAAGAAAAATCACATCATAACAAAGATATTTGTACCAGAATGTTTATTGCAGCCCAATTCGTAATTGCTAAGTCATGGAAGAAGCCCAAGTGCCCATCGATCCACGAATGGATTAATAAATTGTGGTATATGTACATGATGGAATATTATGCAGCCTTAAAGAAAGATGGAGACTTTACCTCTTTCATATTTACATGGATGGAGCTGGAACATATTCTTCTTAGTAAAGTATCTCAAGAATGGAAGAAAAAGTACCCAATGTACTCAGACCTACTATGAAAATAATTTAGGGTTTTCACATGAAAGCTATAACCCAGTTAGAACCTAAGAATAGAGGGAAGGGGGAATGGGAGGGGAGGGCGGGGAGAGGTGGGTAGACGGAAAGGGATTGGTGGAATTACACCAGCGGTGCTTCTTACGAGGGTATATGTGAAACTTGGTAAATGGTCTGTGAAGCTAGTGAATGATGCCCCATGATCATATCAATGTACACAGCTATGATTTAATAAAAACAAAAAGTAGAATATCTTTCTATTTGTTGTCTTTGCTTTTAATGTTCTTACTTGACAGAATAAAATTCTGACAACACAAAAAAAAAGAAAAAAAATAAAGAACGAAATCGCCAATTTTTTGGAACAAAACAAAAATGAAGACACTAACTATCAGAACCTCTGGGAAACCGCAAAGGTAGTTCTCAGAGGGAAATTCATAGCAATGCAAGCCTTCCTCAGGAGAACAGAAAAAGAGGAAGTTAACATTTTAATGGGACATCTAAACCAACTGGAAATGGAAGAACACTCCAGCACCAAACCCAGTAGAAGAAAAGAAATAACCAAAATCAAAGTAATCAGAACTAAATGAAATTGAAAACAAAAGAATAATACAGCAGATCAATAAATCAAAAAGCTGGGTTTTTTTGAAAAGGTCAACAAAATAAATAAACCTTTGGCCAACCTAATCAAGAAAAAAAGAGTAAAGTCTCTAATCTCATCAATCAGAAATGAAAAAGATGAAATAACAACAGACTCCTCAGAAATCAAAAAAATCCTTAATGAATAGTACAAGAAACTTTACTCTCAGAAATATGAAAATCTGAAGGAAATGGACCGTTACTTGGAAGCACATCACCTTCCAAGACTTAACCAGAATCAAATGGAAATGTTGAATAGGCCCATATCAAGTTCGGAAATAGCATCAACCATACAAAACTTTCCGAAAAAGAAAAGCCCGGGACCAGATGGTTTCACGTCACAATTCTACCAAACCTTTAAAGAGGAATTAGTACCTATATTACTCAACTTGTTCCAAAATGTAGAAAAAGAAGGAAAACTACCCAACACGTTCTGAGAAGCAAAGATCACCCTGATCCCCAAACCAGGAAAAGACCCAACAAGAAAAGAAAATTATAAACTGATATCACTAATGAATATAGATGCAATAATATTCAACAAGATCCTAAGAAACAGAATTCAGCAACACATCAAACAAATTATACATCATGACCAAGTCGGTTTTATCCCAGGGTCTCAAGGCTGATTCAAGATACGTAAATCTATTAATGTAATTCAGCACATATACAAATTAAAAACAAAGACCATATCATTCTCTCAATTGATGCAGAAAAAGCTTTTGATAACATCCAACATCTCTTCATGATCAGAACAATTAAGAAAATTGGTATACAAGAGACATATCTTGAACTGATAGAAGCCATCTACAGCAAACCCACAGCCAATATCATATTGAATGGAGTTAAATTGGAATCATTTCCACTCAGATCAGGAACCAAACAAGGCTGCCCATTGTCTTCATTGCTTTTTAACATTGTAATGGAAGTTTTAGCCACCGCGATTAGGGAAGAAAAGGCGATCAAGGGTATCCACATAGGGTCAGAAGAGATCAAAATTTCACTCTTCGCAGATGATATGATTGTAAATCTGGAAAACACTAGGGACTCTACAACAAAACTCTTAGAAGTTATCAAGGAATACAGCAACGTCTCAGGTTACAAAATCAACATCCATAAATCAGTAGTCTTTATATATACCAACAATAATCAAATTGAAGAAACAATTAAGGACTCCATCCAATTCACAATAGTGCCAAAGAAGATGAAATATTTCGGAGTTTATCTAACAAAGAACATGAAAGATGTATATAAAGAGAACTATGAAACTCTAAGAAAAGAGATAGCTGAGAATGTTAACGAATAGAAAAACATACCATGCTCATGGCTGGGAAGAATCAACAGTGTTAAAATGTCCATACTACCCAAAGCAATATATAACTTCAAGGCAATCCCCATTAAAGCTCCATTTTCATACTTTAAAGATCTTGAAAAAACAATACTTCGTTTTATATGATATCAGAAAAAACGTCGAGTATCCAAGGCTTTACTCAAAATAAAAACAAAGTAGGAGGAATCACGCTACCAGACATCAGACTATACTACAAATTGATGGCGATCAAAACAGCATGGTACTGGCACAAAAACAGAGAGGTAGATGTATGGAACAGAATAGAGAACCAAGAAATGAATCCACTAATTACCGTTATTTGATCTTTGACAAGCCAATTAAAAACTTTCAGTGGGGAAAAAGATTCCCTATTTAACAAATGGTGCTGGGTGAACTGGCTGGCGACCTGTAGAAGACTGAAACTGGACCCACACTTTTCATCATTAAGTAAGATAGACTCTCACTGGATTAAAGATTTAAACTTAAGACATGAAACTATAAAAATACTAGAGGAGAACGCAGGGAAAACCCTTGAAGAAATTGGGTTGGGTGAGTTTTTTTTTTTTTTTTTTTTGGCTGGGGCTGGGTTTGAACCCGCCACCTCCGGCATATGGGACCGGCACCCTACTCCTTAAGCCACAGGCGCCGCCAGGGTTTGGTGAGTTTTTTATGAGGAAGACCCCCAGGGCAATTGAAGCAGCCTCAAAAATACAATACTGGGACTTGATCCAACTAAAAAGCTTCTGCACAGCCAAGAACACAGTAAGTAAAGCAAGCAAACAGCCCTCAGAATGGGAGAAGATATTTGCAGGTTATGTCTCTGACAAAGGTTTAATAACTTATATCCACAAAGAACTCAAACGCTTTAGCAAGAAAAAAACAAGGATCCCATCACAGGCTGGGCAAGGGCCTTGAAGAGAAAATTCTCTGAAGAAGACAGGCAAGCGGCCTTCAGACACATGAAAAAATGCTAATCATCTTTTATCATCAGAGAAATGCAAATCAAATCTACTTTGAGATATCATCAAAACTAGTGAGACTAGCCTATATCACAAAATCCCAAGACCAGAGATGTTCATGTGGATGTGGAGAAAAGGGAACTCTTTTGCACTGCTCTTAGAAGTGCAAATTAATACATTCCTTTTGAAAAGATATATGGAGAACACTTAGAGATCTAAAAATAGACCTGCCATTCAATCCTGTAATTTCTCTACTGGGCATATACCCAGAAGACCAAAAATCAAATCCTAACAAAGATATTTGTACCAGAATGTTTATTGCAGCCCAATTCATAATTGCTAAATCATGGAAAAAGCCCAAATGCCCATTAATCCACGAATGGATTAATAAATATGGTATATGTACACCATGGAATACTATGCAGCCTTAAAGAAAGATGGAGACTTTACCTCTTTCATGTTTACATGGATGGAGCTGGAACATATTGTTCTGAGTAAAGTGTCTCAAGAATGGAAGAAAAAATACCCAATGTACTCACCCCTACTATGAAACTAATTTAGTACCTTCACATGAAAGCCATAACCCAGCTACAAGCTAAGAATAGGGGGAAGGGGGAATGGGTGGGTAGGGAGGAGGGATGTGGGTTGAGGGAGGCGGATTGATAGGATTACACCTGCGGTGCATCTTACAAGGGTATATGTGAAACTTAGTAAGTGTAGAATGTAAATGTCTTAGCAAAATAACTAAGAAAATGCCAGGAAGGCAATGTTAACTATTGTGATGAATATGTGTCAAGTGGCCTATGAATTAAGTGTATGGTGCCCCATGATCAAGTTAATGTACACAGCTATGATTTAATAAAAAAAAATAAATAAATAAAAATAAAATTAAAAAATGAAAGGATGGAACAATTCCAACTTATTCTAGTGATGTATGAGAACAGTCCTTTTTCTCTGTAGTCACGCGAAAAGTAGATATTATTGATCTTTATTGAAGTTAGCTATATCTTTAGAGATAAATCACTGTTTCTTCACATTTCTCTGAATTTGGATAACTTTTCTGTGCTTATTCTTATAAAATATTAAGATTATTTTTATAATTTTCTCATTAATATACTTTACTCATTTTTCCATTTGGCTGTCTTTTATGCAATTTACAAGACTTATTTGTATGTGATACACTATTTTTGTTATTAGGAATATATTTTTCCGTATATTTGTTTGTCTTATATATGACAGTTTTTGACTCTTTAAATAAATTTTCTGATTGGTCTGATTGCAAATATTTATCACTATACCATTCTACCTCCATGTATAATCTCCTTTGATGCTTAACAAAAGATGGATACCTAGGGTTTTTGATGTTTAAGATAAGGATGTGAGACTAGAAGGGGAGCTAATTTGCCTAAGATTGTCCATGCCATGTTGTGGAATATTCTTTTATTCTTTACACAATATAAGACTTCAAGAGTGAAAAAAAAAAAAAAAGAAAGAAAGAAAATAGGTATAGAAGGGACATTTCTTAAACTGATAGAAGCCATCTACAGCGAACCCACAGCCAATATTGTATTGAATGGAGTTAAACTGAAATCATTTCCACTCAGACCAGGAACTAGACAAGGCTGCCGATTGTCTCCACTGCTTTTTAACATTATGATGGAAGATTTAGCCATCATGATTAGGGAAGAAAAGGCGATCAAGGGTATCCATCTAGGGTCAGAAGAGATCAAATATTCGCTCTTCACAGATGATATGATTATATATCTGGAAAACACCAGGGATTCTACTACAAAACTCTTAGAAGTGATCAAGGAATACAGCAGCGTCTCAGGTTATAAAATGTATATTTATAAATTGATAGCCTTTAGATATACCAACAATAGTCAAGCTGAAAAAACAGTTAAGGACTCTATTCCGTTCATAGTAGTCCCAAAGAAGATGAAATATTTGGTAGTTTATCTAATAAAGGACGTGAAAGATCTCTATAAAGAGAACTATGAAACTCTAAGAAAAGAAATAGCTGAAAATGTTAATAAATGGAAAAACAGGGGGGAGGAGACAAAATGGCTGACTGAAGCCAGCTTTCCACAGAGGCTCCCGTTCAGAAGGAGAGTTAAAGGACAAAAATTCAGGAAGTAACCTGGTGGATTTGAGCTGCACTAAGAGAGAAGGTTGTAGAACGCACGTCAACCCCACTGAGGCGAGCTGTGACCACAAGGATACAAACAAAAGGTACAAAATCCATCACCAAGCGGACGGGAGTCCCCTCCCGCATGAGAACGGCTCAGAGTGCCCCACAAACAACCGGGCAGAGTTCAAAGTTCCTCCCACTACACTCCACGGGAGAGACCCTCTAAAAACTGGACCTACCTCCCCTACTGGGGTGCCACGGCATCCTCCTGCCAGGCATAAAACTGTATAAACTGTATATGGTCTCTACCTGGAATTCTGAACTCCCAGTGGTCTCCTTCGTTGACACTGGGGTCTGGAGGCCAGTCCCGGTTGGTCGGCGGAGAGGGGACTGCACCAGAGTGGCGGTCCCTGAGGCACAGTGTGACGGCCGTCTTTTGGTAATAATATGGCCAGGCATAAAACTGTGTAAAGCTGTGTGTGTTCTCTGCCCACAACCCCAGGCTTCCAGTGCTCCCCGCACTCCCCTCTGCTCTCGCTCCAAGGTCTGGAGGCCTGTCCCCCAGGGATCCAGACTCTTGGGCGATTGCTCAAGGGGTGTAGACAGTGCTGGGCTGAGGCCTGTCAGTGCAGACTCTGGGGTACAGAGCGGAGAGAGGATGATTGGCCGGAGGGGAGCAACACCAGAGCAACAGCTGCCTGAGCCATGGGGCTGCAGCCCTCTTTTGCTAGCAATACGGCTCACTAGAGAATATTCTGAAGCCACACCCCCTGTCTCCCTGGGCAACCAGAGATTCTGAGTTTATCTGAGGCAACATAAACTTGGAAATCAGGGAAACTCCCAGGGCGGGGCTGACCCAGAGGTCCGCTTTACTAAATGTAAGCTGCACCTGGCCCTCAGGGGATCGTCAGCCTATAGACAACACAAGAGCAAAGACAAGCTGATTTGGAACTCAATTCAGCTTCTCTTCTGCAGGGGAAACGCAGAGTTGTTCTGTTCTGTACTGTCAGTAACATTAATCAGGGGTGAGACTGGACCTGAGTGAAAATCCCTCAACCTTCATCTAGCACCTGAGGTTGTCAGACCTCACCTCCTCCTGCTGGAGAGATGCAGAGCGCAGCAGCCTGGCAGACTTCCTTGTGATTCAGGCAGGTACAAACTCCTGGAGTACCGATTCACTACAGGCAACTGGGTCAGCCAACTGCAGGGCTATTAGTGACTGGGTGTGAAGTGGTGCAAGGTGGGGAAGGAGGCAGCCACCTTCCCAGACTGATTTATAGGCTGGGTGGCTTCTCCTGACTCAATGCAGCACTGGAGCAAGCCACAACAGAGTAGTCACCAGACCCCTGTGATTCAGTTCCCAGAGACCTCTTAAACTCTCTCACGCAAGACAGGTGCAGACTGAGACAATTGATTTGGACATTTTTGAACTGAACCAATCACTTGAGGACAAATCAGGTGGTGCCCTAGGTGCACGGTGGTGGGAAAGTTTGATTTTTCTTTTATAATTGTTTGCCGGTGGGGGGCGGGGAGACTCAATTGCTGATATTTCTCCACAGCTGAGACTTCAATCCAAAGTATCTGTTTCACTAGGGTGGAACAGAAACCAGCTGAAAACAAGGCAGAACAATTTAGCCCCACCTCACCAGACAGGGCCCCAGTTTCTCAGGGCACAACACTGTACGGGCCCTCAACAAAGCCCCAGGGGAAAAAATCAGAGGGAGTAAAACAACCATGGGGTGGAATCAGCGGAAAAACTCTGGTGACATGAATAACCAGAATAGATCAACCGCCCCAAGGAAAGATATGGCAGATGCAATTGAAGATCCCATTCATAAACAAAAGGCTGAGATGTCAGAAATTGAATTCAGAATTTGGATTGCAGACAAGATTAACAAAGTGGAATTAGGAATTTGAGGAGAAATTCAAAAGTAGTCTCAACAATTTAACGAATTTAAAGACAAAACCACCAAAGACATAGACACACTGAAGCAAGAATTTGCAGCCCTCAAAGATATGAAAAATACAGTAGAATCCCTCAGTAACAGAATGGATCAAGCAGAAGAAAGGATTTCTGACATCGAAGATAAAGCCTTTGAATGCTCCCAAACTCTCAAATAGGAAGAGAAATGGAAAGCAAAAACGGATCACTCACTCAGAGAGCTCTGGGATAATTCAAAGAATGTGAATATCCAAATCATAGGAGTTCCAGAAACAGATAAAGTGGCCTCGCTGGGCACAGAGGCCCTTCTGCATGAAATTATGAAAGAGAATTTTCCAGACATGCCTAGAGATTCTGAAATTCAGATAGCGGACAGCTTCACAACCCCAGCACGATTCAACCCCAATAAGACATCCCCAAGGCATATCATAATTAACTTCACTAAAGTTAATATGAAGGAGAAAATCTTCAAAGCTGCTAGGAGAAAGAAAACTATTACCTTCAAAGGCAAAAATGTTAGAATGACTGCAGATCTCTCTGCTGAAACTTTTCAAGCCAGAAAAGGGTGGTCACCGACTTTTAATCTCCTAAAGCAAAATAACTTTCAACCCCGGATCTTGTATCCAGCTAAACTGAGTTTCATTTATGATGGAGAAATTAAATAATTTAATGGCATTCATATGTTGAAGAAATTTGCCATAACCAAACCAGCTCTTCAGGATATTCTCAGACCTATCCTCCATAATGACGAACCCAATCCTATACCACAAAAGTAAACTCACTCAGAAACTTCGGATCAAAATCCAATTTCCACACCGGCGAAAGGATTAAAAATGGCCACTGGACCTTTGAAAAACTCGATACCCAAAACTTCACCAGACTTATCAATATTCTCCATTAATGTGAACGGCTTAAACTGTCCTCTAAAGAGGCATAGATTAGCTAACTGGATACAAAAACTGAGGCCAGATATCTGTTGCATAAAAGAGTCACATCTTAACCTAAAGGACAAATACAGACTCAGGGTGAAAGGATGGCCATCCATATTTCAGGCAAATGGTAATCAGAAAAAAGCAGGTGTTGCAATTTTATTTGAAGATACAATAGGCTTTAAACCAACAAAAGTAAGGAAGGACAAGAACGGTTACTTCTTCTTTGTTAAGGGTAATACTCACTATGATGAGAACTCAATTATTAATATCTATGTACCCAACCAGAATGCACCTCAATTTATAAGAGAAACTCTAACAGACATGAGCAACTTGATTTCCTCCAGCTCCATAATAGTCGGAGATTTCAACACTCCTTTGGCAGTGTTGGATCGATCCTCCAACAAGAAGCTGAGCAAAGAAATCTTAGATTTAAACCTAACCATCCAACATTTGGATTTAGCAGACATCTACAGAACATTTCATCCCAACAAAACTGAATACACATACTTCTCATCAGCCCACGGAACTTACTCCAAAATTGACCACATTGTAGGTCACAAGTCTAACCTCAGTAAATTTAAAGGAATAGAAATTATTCCATGCATCTTCTCCGATCACCATGGAATAAAAGTTGAGCTGAGTAACAACAGGAATCTGCATAGTCATACAAAAACATGGAAGTTAAATAACCTTATGCTGAATGATAGCTGGGCAAGAGATGAGATTAAGAAAGAAATCGTAATCATATCATTGTATACAGTTATGATTTAATAAAAAAATTAAAAAAAAAAACAAGAAAGAAATCGCCAATTTTTTGGAACAAAACAACAATAAAGACACGAACTATCAGAACCTCTGGGACACCGCAGAGGCAGTTCTAAGAGGGAAATTTATAGCACTTCAAGCCTTCATCAGGAGAACGGAAAGATAGGAAGTTAACAAGTCAATGGGACATCTCAAGCAACAGGAAGAGGAAGAATATTCCAACCTCAAACCCAGTAGAAGAAAAGAAATGACCAAAAGTAGAGCATAATTAAATGAAATTGAAAACAAAAGAATAATACAACAGATCAATAAATTAAAAAGATGGTTTTTCGAAAAGGTCAATAAAATAGATAAACCTTTGGCCAACCTAATCAGAAAAAAAGAGTAAAATCTCTAATCTCATCAATCAGAAACAACAAAGATGAAATAACAACAGACTCCTCAGAAATCCAAAAAATCCTTAATGACTATTACAAGAAACTTTACTCTCAGAAATATGAAAATCTGAAGGAAATTGACCAATACTTCGAAGCACGTCACCTTCCAAGACTTAGCCAGAATCAAGTGGAAATGTTGAACCGGCCCATATCAAGTTCGGAAATAGATTCAACTATACAAAACCTTACCAAAAGGAAAAGCCCAGGACCAGATGGTTTCACGTCTGAATTCTACCAAACCTATAAAGAGCAATTACTACCTATATTACTTAACCTGTTCCAAAAGGTAGAAAAAGAAGGAAGACTACCCAACACGTTCTATAATCCCCAAACCAGGGAAAGACCCAACAAGAAAAGAAAATTATAGACGGTATCACTAATGAATACAGATGCAAAAATATTCAACAAGATCCTAACAAACAGAATCCAGCAACACATCAAACAAATTATACATCATGACCAAGTCGGTTTTAACCCAGGATCTCAAGGCTGGTTCAATATACGTAAATCTATAAATGTAATCCAGCACATAAACAAATTAAAAAACAAAGACCATATGATTCTCTCAATCGATGCAGAAAAAGCTTTTGATAATATCCAGCATCCCTTCATGATCAGAACACTTAAGAAAATTGGTATAGAAGAGACATTTCTTAAACTGATAGAGACCATCTACAGCAAACCCACAGCCAATATCATATTGAATGGAGTTAAATTGGAATCATTTCCACTCAGATCAGGAACCAGACAAGGCTGCCCATTGTCTCCATTGCTTTTTAACATTGTAATGGAAGTTTTAGGCACTGCAATTAGGGAAGAAAAGGCAATCAAGGGTATCCATATAGGGTCAGAAGAGATCAAACTTTCACTCTTCGTGGATGATATGATACTGTATCTGGAAAACACTAGGGACTCTACTACAAAACTCTTAGAATTGATCAAGGAATACAGCAGCGTCTCAGGTTACAAAATCAACATTCATAAATCGGTAGCCTTTATATATACATACCAACAACGGTCAAGTTGAAAAAACAGTTAAGGACTCTATCCCATTCACAGTAGTGCCAAAGAAGATGAAATATTTGGGAATTTATCTAACAGAGGACATGAAAGATCTCTATAAAGAGAACTATGAAACTCTAACAAAACAGATAGGTGAAAATATTAACAAATGGAAAAACATACCATGCTCATGGCTGGGAAGAATCAACATAGTTAAAATGTCTATACTACCCAAAGCAATATATAATTTCAATGCAGTCCTTATTAAAACTCCACTGTCATACTTTAAAGATCTTGAAAAAACAATATTTCGTTCTTTATGGAATCAGAAAAAACCTTGAATAGCCACGACATTACTCAGAAATAAAAACAAAGCAGGAGGAATTACGTTATCAGACCTCAGACTATACTAGAAATCAATAGTGATCAAAACAGCATGGTATTGACACAAAAACAGAGAGGTAGATTTCTGGAATAGAATAGAGAATCAAGAGATGAATCCAGCTACTTACCGTTATTTAATCTTTGACAAGCCAATTAAAAACATTCAGTGGGGAAAAGATTCCCTATTTAACAAATGGTGTTGGGTGAACTGGCTGGCAACCTGTAAAAGACTGAAAGTGGACCCACACCTTTCACTATTAACTAAGATAGACTCTCACTGGATCAAAGATTTAAACTTAAGACATGAAACTATAAAAATACTAGAGGAGAGTGCAGGGAAAACCCTTGAAGAAATCTGTCTGGGCGAGTATTTTATGAGGAGGACCTCCTGTGCAATTGAAGCAGCTTCAAAAATACACTACTGGGACTTGATCAAACTAAAAAGCTGCACAGCCAAGAACACAGTAAGTAAAGCAAGGAAACAGCCCTCAGAATGGGAGAAGATATTTGCAGGTTATGTCTCCGATAAATGTTTCATAACCAGAATCCACAGAGAACTCAAACGCATTAGCAAGAATAGGACAAGGAATCCTATCACAGGCTGGGCAAGGGATTTGAAGAGAAACTTCTCTGAAGAAGACAGGCGTGCAGCCTTCAGACATATGAAAAAATGCTCATCATCTTTAATCATCAGAGAAATGCAGATCAAAACTACTTTGAGATACCATCAACTCCAGTGAGACTAGCCTATACCACAAAATCCCAAGACCAGAGATGTTGGCGTGGATGTGGAGAAAAGGGAACACTTCTGCACTGCTGGTGGGAATGCAAATTAATGCATTCCTTTTGGAAAGAGATATGGAGAACACTTAGAGATCTAAAAGTAGATCTGCCATTCAATCCTGTAATTCCTCTACTAGGCATATACTCAGAAGACCAAAAATCACGTCATAACAAAGATATTTGTACCAGAATGTTTATTGCAGCCCTATGCTGCACCCTCGGCACCAAGCCGCAGCGAGGTGGCGCTGTCCGCGTTGTAAAACGACGGAAAGGAGGTCTGTGCTCCCCGGAGCGAAGCCCCCAGCACCCCCAGTGTGCACAGCGACAGAGATGTTGCCCAGCATGCTGTTTTTTGTCGCATTAACCTAAGGGTATGGCTTTCTGTTACAGTATACGTGTATGTTAAGCTGAATGTCTGTTTGTCCTGATAAGTAAGCAATAAGTCCTTGTCAGAATGAACACAATGATAGTTGATCCAGAAACAGCACAAGAAGTATAACTGTGCCAGACTCAGTGGCTCCAAGTAAGCCTACACAAAAGCAAGTCCCCACCATAAACGCCAGTGGGCTAAGACAATGCAGGCACAGCAAACAAGATGTTTAAACAAGATGTTCCAACACGACATGCACCATCACCACCCACAGTAAAACTTTCCTTAAAAAACATCTTACTTCACTTACTTTTTAGTCAATCAACTCACAATGGAATAATCACATATGATTAATAATAAGCACATAATAAAAGTATATATAACCAACATTAACTTAAAATTTATATATCTAATAAGAGCCTTAAAACAAATTATGCCTTTACTATTACTTAAACACAAATGTAAAGAATTACACTATACTAACATTCCTCAGATAAGAGGAAGCAAGAGGAAGCAAGAGAAAGCAAATAGTTTTCGCTGATAACCACTAACCTTTGTTCTCCTTAAGGGCAGAATATTGAAAAATAGTAATGGATAACTACCCACGTTTGCAAACTTAAAATATAACTTGTAAAAGTCAGCAAGTTGTAAAAATACTTTGTGTAACCTGTAATGCTTTGTGTAAATTGTATAAAAACCGTACTTAAAACTCAGTAAAGTACAGCTGCATACTTCACCAAGTGCTGTGTGCCAGACTGTCATTTTCCTGCGTCGACCTTTCAACCAACCTGACTCCGTTTCCCTGCTTTCCCTCGGACTGAAGCCCACCGACAGGGTGGTCCGCGGCAGCCCAATTCATAATTGCTAAGTCATGGAGGAAGCCCAGGTGCCCATCGATCCACGAATGGATTAATAAATTGTGGTATATGTACACCATGGAATATTATGCAACCTTAAAGAAAGATGAGACTTTACCTCTTTCATGTTTACATGGATGGAGCTGGAACATATTCTTCTTAGTAAAGTATCTCAAGAATGGAAAAGAAAGTACCCAATGTACTCAGCCCTACTATGAGACTAATTTAGGGTTTTCACATGAAAGCTATAACCCAGTTACAATCTAAGAATAGGGGGAAGGAGGAAAGGAAGGAGAGGAAGGGGTGAGGTGGGTAGAGGAAAGGGGATTGGTGGGATTACACCAGCGGTGCATCTTACAAGGGTATATGTGAAACTTGGTAAACAGTCTGTGAAGCTGGTGAATGATGCCCCATGATCATATCAATGTACACAGCTATGATTCAATAAAAAAAAAATAAAAATAAAAAAATGGAAAAACATACCATGCTCATGGCTGGGAAGAATCAACATAGTTAAAATGTCCATACTACCCAAAGCAATATACAATTTTAATGCAATCCCTATTAAAGCTCTACTGTCATACTTTAAAGATCTTGAAAAAACAACACTTCATTTTATATGGAATCAGAAAAAACCTCGAATACCCAAGACATTAACCAGAAATAAAAACAAAGCAGGAGGAATCACACTACCAGAACTCAGACTACACTATAAATCGATAGTGATCAAAACAGCATGGTACTAGCACAAAAACAGAGAAATAGTTACCTGGAACAGAATGAGAACCAAGAGATGAGTCCAGCTACTTACCGTTATTTGATCTTTGACAAGCCAATTAAAAACATTCAGTGGGGAAAAGATTCCCTATTTAACAAATGGTGCTGGGTGAACTGGCTGGCAACCTGTAGAAGACTGAAACTGGACCAACACCTTTCACCATTAACTAAGATAGACTCTCACTGGATTAAATATTTAAACTTAAGACATGAAACGAGAAAAATACAAGAAGAGAGTGCAGGGAAAACTCTTGAAGAAATCGGTCTGGGCTAGTATTTTATGAGGAGGACTCCCCTGGGCAATTGAAGCAGCTTCATAAATATACTACTGGGACCTGATCTAACTAAAAACCTTCTGCACAGCCAAGAACATAGTAAGTAAAGCAAGCAGACAGCCCTCAGAATGGGAGAAGATATTTGCCTGTTATGTCTCCAACAAGGGTTTAATAACCAGAATCCACAGAAAACTCAAATGTATAAGCAAGAAAAGAACAAGTGATCCCATCGCAGGCTGGGCAAGGGACTTGAAGAGAAACTTCTCTGAAGAAGACAGGCACATAGCCTACAGACACATGAAAAAATGCTCATCATCTTTAATCATCAGAGAAATACAAATCAAAACTATTTTGAGATATCATCTAACTCTAGGAATATTAGCCCGTATCACAAAATTTCAAGACCAGAGATATTGGCATGGATGTGGAGAAAAGGGAACACTTCTACGCTGCTGGTGGGAATGCAAATTAATACATTCCTTTTGGAAAGATGTTTGGAGAACACTTAGAGATCTAAAAATAGATCTGCCATTCAATCCTATAATTCCTCTACTAGGTATATACCCAGAAGACCAAATATCACATCATAACAAAGATATTTGTACCAGAATGTTTATTGCAGCCCAATTCATAATTGCTAACTCATGGAAAATGCCCAAGTGCCGATTGATCCACAAATCGATTACTAAATTGTGGTATATGTACACCATGGAATATTATGCAGCCTTAAAGAAAGATGGAGACTTTACGTCTTTCATGTTTACATGGATGGAGCTGGAACATATTCTTCTGAATATGTAAAGTATCTGAAGAATGGAAGAAAACGTGTCCAATGTACACAGCCCTACTATCAAACTAATTTAGGGCTTTCACATGAAAGCTATAACCCAGTTATAACCTAAGTATAGGGGGAAGGGGGAGAGGGACGGGAGGGAGGGAGGATGATGGGCGGAGGGAGGGTGATTTGTGGGATTACACCTGAGGTGCATCTCACAAGGGTACATGTGAAACTTTGTAAATCTAGAATATAAATGTCTTAACACAATAACTAAGAAAATGTTAACCAGTGTGATGAAAATGTGTCAAACTGTCTATAAAACCAGTGTACAGTGCCCCATGATCGCATTAATGTGCACGGCTATGATTTAATAATAAATATGAATAAATAAATAAATAAATAAAATAGAAAAGAAAGACAGAAAAAGTATCCAATGTACTCAGCCCTACTATGAAACTAATTTATTCCTTTCGAGCTACAACCCAATCATAGCCCAAGAATATGGGAAGGGAAAAGAGAGGGGAGGGGATGGAGGAGGATGGGCAGAGGGAGCATAATATGTGGGACCACACCTGGGTGCATCTTACAAGGGTACATGCGAAACTTGCCAAATGTAAAATATATATGTCTTAACACAATAACTAAGTAAATGCCATGAAGGCTATGTTAACCAGTTTGATGCAAATATTTCAAATTGTATATAAAACCAGCACACTGTGCTCCATAACTGCCTTAATGTACACAGCTGTGATTTAATTAAAAAAAATAAATTTCATTTGGAACAATATAAATCTGAAAGTGTAAATTGAAGAAATCTAGAATTTCTGTGCCCATGTTCAACTAATGAGCACTTGAGATGTGCTGTGAAGTGTGAATTTTTTACCTGATTTGAAACCGTGTGAAGAAACAGTATATAATTTCTCAATTATCATGTTGAAACTTTGAAATGACGACAATTTAGATATATTGAATTCAAATAAACGCTGTTAAAGGCAGTTTCCCCTGAGTCGTTGCTCCCTTTTAATGTGCACCTGCTTTACAATAGGAGAGATTTCAGACTCCTTCCAAATTTTTTTTAGGAAATGATTGACCAAGCTGAGGTCCACTATGTGACCATGACCCTTTTGATCTATGCCTTCTGGCCAGTCTCCTCCTGGTGTGTCCTAAGATGGTCTAGTAACCAGCCTGGGTCTTGAGAAGCCCAGGCAGGTGAGTGGAGCAGCAGAAGGGAATGGGGCAGGAATAAAGTCCTCAGAGAAGGGAACAGGAAGCATAGATATAGGCAGGGGACTGGGGATGCTCAAGTGATCTAATGCAACAGGGTCCTATGGCAGGGACACTGTTGCCTGTAAACTGCATGGGACACTATTTCCTAGAGACTTGACGAGACCAGCAGCAGGCCAGCCACCTGAGGACAAAGAGAAAAGCCAGACAGGACCAGGAAGACCAAGGCTATGGTGCTCACTGGAAGGAGTACCCATAAAAGATCCACCAGACCAAGATCTTGCATGAATTATACCTCATATGGCATGGCACCAAGAAACTCTACACACATTATCATGTGAATCCACTCCCCAAGGGTGAGGGGTGGAGGGATATGAAGGGCAAGAGCTGGAGGGTGCTACTAAGGAAGGGCCTGAGGACTGAAGGCTGAGGTGGTAGATCTCAAGGAAGGAAAAGAGTTTCTCTCACACCACCTCCAAAACCTCAGACCCAGGATTTGGGAGGGTCTTACGTGCTTCACATCAGACGTGTCAAGTATATTAGAATGTATGCACATCACAATTATGTACTCTTAACAAGAAAAGTTAAACAGTTTTATATAAAGTAGTTTTTGTTGATGATGCTTAACATATGGTCTAGGAAGTTCAGGATAGGTGATTCTGGGCCCAAGGCGCTCCCCCAATAAAACAACCCTGCCCTCCACTCTTATCTCTGCACACTCCTTGGAGGTTTCATCTTGGCCTGTCACATTAGCTCCTCTTGATGCCACTGAGCCTCAGATGGAGTTTCAGACCCTCACCCCCACACCCCTCCCAGCTGCCTTCCCTGCACCGCCCCCAGGAACCTCAAACTTTGCAGGTGGAAAGCTGGGCTCATCTGCACCTTCTGCCTCACTCAGCTAATTCCAGATCATCCTGTCTCAGCAGGAGGCACCACAGTCCTTCACTCTCCAAAGTTCAAAGCCTGGGAGTCATCCTCAAAATCTCTGTCTCACTTATTCCTCCACATAGTGAGGCACAAGTGCTAACAAGGCATTTCTCCTTGTTCCTGTTCCTACTTCAGTGAGGGACACCTTCAAGCACATGGAGGCATCTCCCTCTCTGCTCACATAATTTACCCCCTGTGTAGCACCTCAGTGAGCCTCTTTCTACCCTCACTGGACAAGCCTCAGCAGGGTCTTAGTGACTGCTGATTGGACTGCCTGACAGGCTACCAACTATTCTCCTTCACTCTAAGCTAGGTCCCAGGGGACGTCCTCCACCACAGCCAGCCAGAGATATGCTGCAGGCCAACTGGATCAGTTCAGTCCTTTCATAAAATCTTTAGTATTACTGGCATAGTAGGAAATGACACTGTCTCCCAAAGCAGGAGGTCAAGTGTTGTGTAGCCTTTGGTGGTCATGAAGATTGAGTCTCAGGGTGATGTCTGTGGGTGGAAACACAAAAGGCAGAGCTCTCGGGACTTCACCCTGATCAGGCAGACTTCTTGCCACTGAACAGGGGAAGCCACAGTCAGTGAACACCTCTCCACCTCTTGTCTCCTGCTGACAGTTGCAGTGAATTGCATAGCATAGATTGTACAGGATTTATGTGTCAATGCTCACTTGCACTAAGTTCTCTATGTGACTTTTACACAATTAGGTGCTGGATGCCTAGTGAGGACTGGGTGCTGCTCCAGAAGCTGGGGACTCACTCAGGAGACACAGCCCTCCCCTCGCAGAGCTCTCACATAGTATAAAAGGAGCTGGCAGTGTGGTCTCCACTGGAGTCAGTAGGATAGGGAGTCCAGCCACACAGCCAGGCTCTTGTTGTTCAGACTCACAATCCTGTTCATCTGAATGCTGTCAGATGTTTCCCAGCACAGACACCCATCCCCAGAGTGGGGCCTGTCTTAGTCCAGGTCCATCATCTCCAAACCCAGTTCGGCTCACTTCCCCACAGGGGTTTTTCTGATCCTGCATCCTCCTCTCTAGATTAACCAAGAATGCCAGAACCACAGGTTGAACCACTTCTGGGTGTACAAGGATATCACTCTGCACAAAGCTAACATATGGAGCCGGGGAGAAGATGACCGCCACAAGTAGCCTCCCGGCAGTGCTGTTTGTCCCCGTATCTGATGCCTGAAGAGTGCACTGCACAGCAAAATAAACTTTACTTTAAAGCAGAATCCTGGGAGGGAGACAAGATGGCGGACTGAAGCCAGCTTTCAACAAAGGCTCCCGTCCAGAAGGAGAGTTAAGGGACAGGAATTTAGTAAGTATCCTGGTGGACTTGAGCCTCACCAAGAGAGAAGGCTGAAGAACGCACATCAACACCGCTGAGGCAAGTTGTGATCACAAGGACCCAAACAAAAGGTACAAAATCCACCACCAAGCGGACGGGAGTCCCCCTCCCCCATGAGACCGGCTCAAGAGCCCCACAATTGAACAAGCGGGCAGAAATTAAAGGCCCTCCCACTACACTCCACGGGAGAGACCTTCTAAAAACTGGACCTACCTCCCCTACTGGGGTGCCGTGGCGTTCTCCTGCCGGACAAAGGGCTGAATAAAACTTTGGGAATCCTTTGCCGGCAACCCTGAATCCCCGGCGCTCCCCTCCCGCCCACTGAGGTCTGGAGGCCTGTCCCCCAGGACTTCGGATCCTTGGGTGATTTCTCAAGGGGAGTGGACAGTCCCCGAGTTGTGACTGGTCAGCATTGACTCTGAGGGGCACAAGTGAGGAGAGGGCACCGGGCTGATGGGGAGTCACGCCTGGCGGCACTTCCCTGCGGTGCAGTGCACCAACCCTCCCCGGGCATACAGGGCCCAAGACTGAATAAGACTCTGGCCTACCCGCTGAGAGCTGAGAACCCCTACTCTCACTCGGGGTCTGAGGGCCTATCCCCCAGGAGTTCGGCTCCTTGGGTGATTTCTCGAGGGGAGTGCACAGTGCCTGAGCTGCGTCTGGTCAGCGCTGACTCTGGGATACGTGAGCGAGGAGAGGGCACTCTGCTGAGGGGAAATCAAGCCTTCGCGGCACTTCCCTGCAGTGCAGTGCAGGAGCCCTCACCAGACCGTAGTATTGCGTAAAACTGAAAGAAACTCTAGCTTCGCCCCCCACTCCCAATCAGGGTCTGGGGGCCCATCCCCCAAGAGTTCTGATTCTTGGGGGATCTCTTAGGGGTGTGGACCCAGCACAAACTGCGGCCGCTCAGTGCTGACTCTGGGGCGCGGGACAGAGGAGAAAATGGTCGCCTGAGTGCCCACACCAGAGCAGCAGTTCCCTGGAGGTAGATCAACAGCCGTTTTTTTCTTTAACGGCAGAACGTTCACTTCTGGATATTCTGAGGCCACACCCCCCGTCTCCCTGGGCAACCAGAGGAGGCCACCGGCGACTCGGCTCACAAACCCGGGAAGCATCCAGGGCGGGGCCAACCCAGAGAGGTGTTCAGATGCAATTCTCCAACAGCAAAGACGTTTGAACTCAAAACAGCCTGTCTTCTGTAGGCGACGACAGGAACAGAGACAGAACCTCACAAAGTTGTCTGTTCTGTTCTGTTCTGTTAGCAGCATCCATCAGGGACGGGGCTAAGCCTGAGTGAACACCTCCTTCCCAACACCTGCATCAAACACTCAAAGATGTCAGGCCCCATCTCCTCCTGCTAGATAGCGGCAGTCTGCGGGGGCCTGGCAGACTTCCTTGCGATTCAGGCAGGTGCAAACCCCTGGAGTGTCTGTTTACTAAAGGCAACTGGTTTAGCCATCTGCAGAGATACCAGTCACTGGGTCCGACAGAGGGGCAAAGTGGGGAAGGAGACATCAACCTTCCCAGACTGCTCTGTTTGCGGGGTGGCTCCTCCTGACTCCACGCTGCACTGGGGTGAGCTGTCTCAGAGGAGTCACCAGGCCCCTGTGATCCAGTTCCCAGAGACCTCTTGAACCCTTCCACCTGAGACAAGTGCCGATTGAGACAGTTGATTCGGACCTTTTGAACTGGGCTAATAGACTGAGGACTTTTCAGGTGGTGCCCTGGGTGTGCGATTGTAGGAAGGTTTGATTCTCCTTTTCCAACTGGGGCCAGAGGTGGGCAGGCGGGGTGACTTAATTGCTGATTTTTCCACACAGCTGAGACTTCAAGCCAGAGTAGAAGTTGCAATAGGATCGAACAGAAACCAGCTGAAAACAAGACAGAACCACTTTGCTCCACCACACCAGACAGGGCCCCAGTTTCTCAGGCCACAACACTGTACGGGCCCTCGATAAAACCCCAGGGGAAAAACCAAAGGGAGTAAACCATGGGGCGGAATCAGCGGAAAAACTCTGGTAACATGAATAGCCAGAATAGATCAACCCCCCCAAGAAAAGATACGGCAGATGTGATTGAAGATCCCATTCATAAACAACTGGCTGAGATGTAAGAAGTCGAATTCAGAATTTGGTTTGCAGGCAAGATTAATAAAATGGAATTAGGAATTCGAGGAGAAATTCAAAAATTGTCTCAAGAATTTAACGAATTTAAAGACAAAACCACCAAAGACTTAGACACACTGAAACAAGAACTTACAGCCCTCAAAGATATGAAAAATACAGTAGAATCCCTCAGTAACAGAATGGAGCAAGCAGAAGAAAGGATTTCTGACATTGAAGATAAAGTCTTCGAACGTTCCCAATCTCTCAAAGAGGAAGAGTAATGGAGAGCAAAAACGGATCACTCACTCAGAGAACTCTCAGATAATTCGAAAAAAAAAACAACATAAGGGTTATAGGAATTTCGGAGAACGATGAAGTGGCTGCCAAGGGCACAGAGGCCCTTCTACATGAAATTATGAAAGAAAATTTTTCAGACATGCCTAGAGAATCTGAAATTCAGATACCAGACAGCTTCAGAACCCCAGCACGATTCAACCCCAATAAGCCATCTCCCAGACATATCATAATTAGCTTCACTAAAGTTAACATGAAAGAGAAGATTCTCAAAGCAGCCCGGCGAAAGAAAACTATAACGTACAAAGGTAAGAATATTAGAATGACTGCAGATCTCTCTGCTGAAACTTTTCAAGCAAGAAGAGGCTGGTCATCAACTTTTAATCTCCTAAAGCAAAAAAACTTTCAACCCAGGATGTTGTATCCAGCTAAACTGAGTTTCATCTATGATGGAGAAATTAAATACTTCAATGACATTCATATGTTAAAAAAATTTGCCATAAGTAAACCAGCTCTTCAGGATTTTCTCAGACCTATCCTCCACAATGACCAACCCAATCCTATACCACAAAAGTAAACTCACTCAGAAACTTCGGATCAAACTCCAACTTCCACACTGGCGAAAGGATTAAAAATGTCCACTGGACCTTTGAAAAACTCGATACCCAAAATTCCACCAGACTTATCAATACTCTCCATCAATGTGAATGGCTTAAACTGTCCTCTAAAGAGGCATAGGTTAGCTGACTGGATACAAAAACTCAAGCCAGATATTTGTTGCATACAAGAGTCACATCTCAACTTAAAAGACAAATACAGACTCAGGGTGAAAAGATGGTCATCCATATTTCAGGCAAATGGTAATCAGAAAAAAGCAGGTGTTGCAATTTTATTTGCAGATACAGTAGGCTTTAAACCATCAAAAGTAAGGAAGGACAAGAATGGTCACTTCATATTTGTTAAGGGTAATACTCAATACGACGAGATCTCAATTATTAATATCTATGCACCCAACCAGAATGCACCTCAATTTATAAGAGAAACTCTAACAGACATGAGTAACTTTATTTCCTCCAGCTCCATAATCGTTGGAGATTTCAACACTCCCTTGGCAGTGTTGGATCGATCCTCCAGCAAGAAGCTGAGCAAAGAAATCTTAGATTTAAACCTAACCACCCAATATTTAGATTTAGCAGACATCTACAGAACATTTCATCCCAACAAAACTGAATACACATACTTCTCATCAGCCCACGGAACTTACTCCAAAATTGATCACATTTTAGGTCACAAGCCTAACCTCAGTAAATTTAAAGGAATAGAAATTATTCCATGCATCTTCTCGGACCATCATGGAATAAAACTTGAATGGAGTAACAACAGGAATCTGCATACCCATACAAAAACATGGAAGTTAAATAACCTTATGCTGAATGATAGCTGGGTCAGAGATGAGATTAAGAAAGAAATCACCAATTTTTTGGAACAAAATGACAATGAAGACACAAACTATAAGAAGCTCTGGGACACTGCAAAGGCAGTTCTAAGAGGGAAATTTAGAGCATTGCAAGCCTTCCTCAAGAGAACGGAAAGAGAGGAAGTTAACAACTTAATGGGACATCTCACGCAACTGGAAAAGGAAGAACATTCCAACCCCAAACCCAGTAGAAGAGAAGAAATAACCAAAATTAGAGCAGAATTAAATGAAATTGAAAACAAAAGAATAATACAACAGATCAATAAATCAAAAAGCTGGTTTTTTGAAAAGGTCAATAAAATAGATAAACCTCTGGCCAACCTAATCAGGAAAAAAAGAGTAAAATCTCTAATCTCATCAATCAGAAACAACAAAGACGAAATAACCCCAGACTCATCAGAAATCCAAAAAATCCTTAATGAATATTACAAGAAACTTTATTCTCAGAAATATGAAAATCTGAAGGAAATAGACCAATACTTGGAAGCACGCCACCTTCCAAGACTAACCAGAATCAAGTGGAAATGTTGAACAGACCCATATCAAGTTCAGAAATAGCATCAACTATGCAAAACCTCCCTAAAAAGAAAAGCCCGGGACCAGATGGTTTCACGTCAGAACTCTACCAAACCTTTAAAGAGGAATTAGTACCTATATTACTCAACCTGTTCCAAAATGTAGAAAAAGAAGGAAGACTACCCAACACGTTCTATGAAGCAAACATCACCCTGATCCCCAAACCAGGAAAAGACCCAACAAGAAAAGAAAATTATAGACCAATATCACTAATGAATATAGATGCAAAAATATTCAACAAGATCCTAACAAACAGAATCCAGCAACACATCAAACAAATTATACATCATGATCAAGTTGGTTTTATCCCAGGGTCTCAAGGCTGCTTCAATATACGTAAATCTATAAATGTAATTCAGCACATAAACAAATTAAAATCAAAGACCATATGATTCTCTCAATTGATGCACAAAAAGCTTTTGATAATATCCAGCATCCCTTCATGATCAGAACACTCAAGAAAATTGGTCTAGAAGGGACTTTTCTTAAACTGATAGAGGCTATCTACAGCAAACCCACAGCCAATATCATATTGAATGGAGTTAAATTGGAATCATTTCCACTCAGATCAGGAACCAGACAAGGCTGCCCATGGTCTCCATTGCTTTTCAACATTGTAATGGAAGTTTTAGCCACCGCAATTAGGGAAGAAAAGGCGATCAAGGGTATCCATATAGGGTCAGAAGAGATCAAACTCTCGCTCTTCACAGATTATATGATTGTGTATCTGGAAAACACTAGGGACTCTACTACAAAACTCCTAGAAGTGATCAAGGAATACAGCAGCGTCTCAGGTTACAAAATCAACATTCATAAATCGGTAGCCTTTTTATACACCAACAACAGTCAAATTGAAAAAGCAGTTAAGGACTCTATCCCATTCACAGTAGTGCCAAAGAAGATGAAATATTTGGGAATTTACCTAACAAAAGACGTGAAAGATCTCTATAAAGAGAACTATGAAACTCTAAGAAAAGAAATAGCTGAAAATGTTAACAAATGGAAAAACATACCATGCTCATGGCTAGGAAGAATCAACATTATCAAAATGTCCATACTACCCAAAGAAATATATAATTTCAACGCACTCCCTATTAAAGCTCCACTGTCATATTTTAAAGATCTTGAAAAAGCATTACTTCGTTTTATATATAATCAGAAAAAACCTCGAATAGCCAAGACATTACTCAGAAATAATAACAAAACAGGAGGAATCACACTACCAGACCTCAGACTTTACTACAAATCGATAGTCATCGAAACAGCATGGTATTGGCACAAACACAGAGAAGTAGATATCTGGAACAGAATAGAGAACCAAGAGATGAATCCAGCTACTTACCGCTATTTGATTTTTGGCAAGTCAATTAAAAACATTCAGTGTTGAAAAGATTCCCTATTTAACAAATGGTGCTGGGTGAACTGGCTGGCAACCTGCAGAAGACTGAAATTGGACCCACACCTTTCACCATTAACTAAGATAGACTCTCATTGGATTAAAGATTTAAACTTAAGACATGAAACTATAAAAATACTAGAGGAGAATGCAGGTAAAACCCTTGAAGAAATTGGTCTGGGTGAGTATTTCATGAGGAGAACCCCCCGGGCAATTGAAGCAGCTTCAAAAATACACTACTGGGACTTGATCAAACTAAAAAGCTTCTGCACAGCTAAGAACACAGTAAGCAGAGCAAGCAGACAGCCCTCAGAATGGGAGAAGATATTTGCAGGGTATATCTCTGACAAAGGTTTAATAACCAGAATCCACAGAGAACTCAAACGCATCAGCATGAAAAAAACAAGGGATCCCATTGCAGGGTGGGCAAGGGATTTGAAGAGAAACTTCTCTGAAGAAGACAGGCGCACGGCCTTCAGACATATGAAAAAATGCTCATCATCTTTAATCATCAGAGAAATGCAAATCAAAACTACTTTGAGATATCATCTAACTCCAATGAGACTAGCCTATATCACAAAATCTCAAGACCAGAGATGTAGGCGTGGATGCGGAGAAAAGGCAACACTTCTGCACTGTTGGTGGGAATGCAAATTAATACATTCCTTTTGGAAAGATATATGGAGAACACTCAGAGATCTAAAAATAGATCTGCCATTCAATCCTGTAATTCCTCTGCTGGGCATATACCCAGAAGACCAAAAATCACAACATAACAAAGATATTTGTACCAGAATGTTTATTGCAGCCCAATTCATAATAGCTAAATCATGGAAAAAGCCCAAGTGCCCATCGATCCACGAATGGATTAATAAATTGTGGTATATGTATACCATGGAATACTATGCAGCCTTAAAGAAAGATGGAGACTTTACCTCTTTCATGTTTACATGGATGGATCTGGAACACGTTCTTCTTAGTAAAGTATCCAAGAATGGAAGAAAAAATACCCAATGTACACAGCCCTACTATGAAACTAATTTGGGACTCTCACATGAAAGCTATAACCCAGCTACAACTTAACAATAGGCGGAAGTGGGAAAGGGGGGGTGGGTAGAGGGAGGGGAATCGGTGGGATCACACCTGTGGTGCATATTACAGGGGTATTTGCGAAACTTGGTAAATGTAGAATGTAAATGTTTTGGCACAGTAACTGAGATAACGCTGGAAAGGCAATGTTAACCACTGTGATAAAAATGTGTCAAATGGTTTATGAAGTGAGTGTATGATGCCCCATAAGCATATCATTGTATACAGTTATGATTTAATAAAAAAAAAAATAAAGCAGAATCCTAACTTGTCCTATCTGGAGTCTCACGCTTCTCAATTCTGCCCAAATCCACTGGTTCAAATCCTTATCTTTTAACCTAATGTGAGAATTCCAGGGTAAAATCATAACCTAAGGCATATACAATTCAGTCTTTGCAGACATGAAGAAGGATGATAAAGTAGGCCAGGTGTGTTGGCTCACTCCTGTAATTCTATTGCCCTATAAATCCAGCCCTAGTTTTGAATCTGGACTGAGTAGTTTGGGGGGTGTGTGTGTGTGTGTGTGTGTATCACGTTTTGTTAATCCACTCATGAATTAATGGGCATTTGATTCCAATAAACATCAAATTTTTATTGAGTTGTGCCCCAATAAACATTTGGAGTGCAAATGTTTTTTGATAAAATAATTTATTTTCCTTTGGGTGGATACCCAGTAGTGGGATTGCTGAGTTGAATGGTCAGTCCACATTTCTTTCTTTGAAGAATGTTCATATTGTTTTCCATAGACGTTGTACTAATTTGCAGTCCCATCAACAGTCTATAACTGTTTCTTTCTCACTACATCCACAATAGCATCTATTGGTTTTGAAGTTTTTAATAAAAGCCATTCTAGGAAGGGTACGGTGATAATGTGACTTTAGTTTGTATTTCCTTAAGGATTAGTTGTCAGTGTAACACGAGGCACAATGAACAGCACCAACTCTGTCCATTTGCATTGAACTGAGGGACTCAAGGAAGCCAACACCCCAAGCACTCTGCACAGAGTCAAGGGTGTGACCCTTCCAAATGATCCTCACAGGCCTTTATTGCAATCTTACACATGAGAAAATACAGGACCCCAGCAAGCTTCAAAGAGAGAATCAAGGCTAAAAAGAAAGTTTTTCTTTAACTGTATGATTTAACCCTTAACCCTTTTTTTTTTTAGATAAAGTCTCACTTTGTTGCCCTTGGTAGAGTGCCATGGAATCATAGCTCACAGCAACCTCAAACTCTTGGGCTCAAGTGATCCCCTTGCCTCAGCCTCCTGAGTAGCTGGGACTACAGGCATTCACCACAACACTCAGCTATTTTTTTAGAGATGAGGTCTCGCTCTGCCTCAGGCTGGTCTCAAACCTGTGAGCTCAGACAGTCTACCGACCTCGGCCTCCCAGAGTGCTAGGATTACAGGCATGAGCCACCGTGACTGACCCTTAACACATTCTTTTTACTGAAATTCTGTCTTATCTTTTCCTTATTACTGCTAAATATGACTTAGGATTGAGATAGTATGCTGTGTCTGGTGAGCACTATTTTCAGTGCTCAGGGCCAGCAGTGATCCTTATGTTTTTCCTGGTACTCTGTCCCCTATCCTGACCAAAAATGTTATCAGCAGAGGAGTAGAGAAAAGCCTATGCCTAGCCAAGAACTAATAAGCTCAATGTTTCTACCCTGTGTTCACTCCCTCCTCCATCCATCCTCAAAATATAGCAAAGCAATAATTGCCAAAGGCAGCAAAGTCAGAGTTAGTTCAGCTGGAAAAAAAAAAAAACACAGGGCTTGCAGAGGAAAGATACAAATATTGCAATATACCAAACAGAGCTTGTAGTTTACCTTCAACCCTATGGGAGTGAGTGAGGGGAGAGAGAGACGTTCTGCCAGTGTAGGTATCAAACACAGGAAAACAGGGAAACAGAAGGCTGAGACAGTGCTACTAAGCAGCCTCAAACAAGCACACAAAAAATGTAGCCTCCAACAAATACACAAAGAGTTTCTAACTTACACACACAAAGAAGTCTCCAACAAGCTCAAAAGACAACCTCCAACAAAAACAAAAAGACTCCAGCAAACACACATTACACTGTCACCTTAGCTTACCAGAGCTATGAGGATTCCACCAAAATGAACAGGAAATCCTGGGTTTTAGCACCAAAATGTTCTGTCCCTCTGGAATTGGCTGTTCCCTGGTTCTTGGCTGCCAGTGTCAAGAATGAGCACTGATGCCAAGCCAATGATGGAGTGATCACACACCGAAAATGATCCCCATTAACATTCATTTGTTATAGGCCAAAAGCACACAAAATATAAGGAGACTATGTCTCAAAGAGTTAGACAGGTTCCTCCCTGTGAGTGGGGAAGAGATCTCAAGGTATAAACACACACTGTCTTTCATACACTAAGTACCTACTTTATGCCACCTTTCCCCTGGCAGGATTGCCTATTGCCTCCCTCTGGAGTAAGTGACAGCTCAGGGTTAAGATGCCATCTTAACACACAGGCATCTGGAGGCAGAGGCAAGATGGCTGACTGAAGCCAGCTTTCCACAGAGGCTCTCATCCAGAAGGAGAGTTAAAGGACAGAAGTTTAGCAAGTAACCTTGTGGATTAGAGCTGAGCCAAGAGAGAAGATTGAAGAACGCACATCAAAATGTCTTAACACAATAACTAAGAAAATTCCAGGAAGGCTATGTTAACCAGTGTGATGAAAATATGTCAAATGGTATATAAAACCAGTGTATGGTGCCACATCATTGCATTAATGTACACAGCTATGACTTAATAATAAATATTTAAAAAGAAGAAGAACACACATCAACCCTGCTGAGGTGAGCTGCTACCCTAAGGATAGAAACAAAAGGTACAAAATCCATCACCAAGCGGAAGGGAGTCCCCTCCCCCATGAGAACGGCTCAGAGTACTCCATACAAACAAGCAAGTAGAGCTCAAAAGTCCTCTCATCCTATGGGAAAGACCCTCTAAAAACTGGACCTACTTACCCTACTAGAGTGCCATGATGCTCTCCTGACAGGCATAAAAACTGTATAAAACTGTATATATTCTCTACCTGCAATTCTGAACTCCCAGCACTCCCCTCCACTCTCACTCTGAGGTCTGGAAGCCTGTCCCCCAGGAGTCCAGATTCTTGGGTATTTTCTCTAGAGGTGTGGATGGGGCATGGTCTGCTGCTAGTCAGTGCTGATTCTGTGGCATGGGAGTAATGAGAGGTTGGTCAGCTGAGAGGGAACTATATAGGAGCAGTGGTGCCTCGAGCACAGAGCAGCAGCCACAGTGGCAAAATAGGGCTCACCCCTGGATATTCAGGAGTCACATTCCCTGTCTCTCTTGGCAACCAGAGGAGGCCGGGCATCTTCTCAGGTGGCAGCCACTGGTGGAACAGATTTGGGACGGAAACGCAGGCTCCATGAGTAAAGAGTTTGCCTGTGGCAGTACCTGCCTGGGCAGAGCATGGGAACTAGAATACGCACACACATAGCCAGCAGATTCCCAGGCAGGGCTGACCCAGAGGACCGTTTTACTGAGCCTAAGATGCAGCCAGCCCTCAGGGGATCATTAGCTGACACAAAGGATGGCAGGCAGAGGCTGGAACTGACAGCTAATCATGTAGCTCCAATACAAACAGCAGCCGAGACTGGGCAGCACCACAGACAGGGCCTGAGGCACAGGTTCTGTGAACTCAAACAGTGTCTCTTCTGCAGGGGAATATAGCTGGGAGAGAAATAAATTCTGCAAAGTTGTTCTCTTCTGTCAGCAACATCAATCAGGGGTGAGGCTGGAACTGAGTGAACCACCCCAGCCTCCATTAAGCATCAGAAGTTGTCAGGCCTCACCTCCCCCTGCCAGATAGTGGCAGAGAGCAGCGGCCTGGCTGAGGAGACATAGATCTCCCTGTTATTCAGGCAGGTGCAAACTCCTGGAGTATCTGCTCATTGGAGGGAACTGGGTCACAGCCCTGCAGGGTTATCAGTGACTGGGTGTGACAAAGGTGGAAAGTGGGGAAGGAGGCATCAACCTTCCCAGATTAATCTATTTGCTGGTGGGTCCTCCTGATCTCTTGGAGCATGAGAGCAAGTCATATTTGAGTTGCCAGCAGACCCCTGCAATCTAGTTGCCAGAGAACTTTTGAACTCTCCCACCTGAGACAGATGCTGACTGAGACAATTGATTTGGACCTCTTGAACTGGGCCAATCGTCAGAGGACTATCCAAGTGGTACCCTGGGTGTGGTTGTAGGAAGATTTGATTTTCCTTTTCCAATTGTTGCCTGTGGGGGGTGGAATGACTTAATTTCTGGTATTTCTCCACAGCTGGGACTTCAACCCAGAGTAACTGATTCGCTAGGGTAAGACAGAGACCAGCTGAAAATAAGACAGAGCCAATTAGCCCCACCACACCAAACAGGTCCCCAGTTTCTCAGGCCATAGCACTGTATGGGTCCTTGGCAAAGCTCCAGGGGAAAAGGTATAGACACAAGTTCCAGCTTTGGGGCAAAGGGCTGGTTAATCACTATTCCTGGAGCCCCCAACCCAAATTCTCTTTATCTGCTCATCTGCTCAAACAGTGTAAAATAATCATGGAGTGGATCAGCAGAAAAACTCCAGTAACATGAATAACCTGAGTAGATCAACTCCCCCAAGGAAAGATATGGCAGACACAGCTGAAGAACCCATTCATAAACAGATGGCCAAGATGTCAGAAATTGAATTCAGAATTTTGATTGCAAACAAGATTAATAAAATGGAGGAAAAGCTGGAATTAGAAATTCCAGGAGCAATTCAAAAGTTGTCTCAAGAATTTAACAAATTTAAAGACAAACTCACCAAAGATTTTGATACATTGAGACAAGAATTTGCAGCCCTCATGAGGAGGACTATGATGGCAGATGGGACGAATGTGTAGCCCATCTCTCCCAAGTCATCAGGTGAGAGGAAGGGAAGCTCTGGATCTTTTCCCCGTGTGGAGTACTGGTGTGGATAGACAGCTGGCGACTTGAAGCGAATTGGTGGATTGCTGTATTAAGGTGTAATACCAAACCACGGACTCTGGCTGCAGTAATTTTCCCTGCTGCAGCCAGCGGCTGGCAGCCAGCAGCTGGCCCCTCCCCCATGGAGGACAGCAGTTCCTAGTTCGTGGGGAAACCCAGGTAGTTGATGAAATTTTCAGTGAAGTGCGGATTCCTGAGTGGAGTTTAGTGACCAGAAAGGGCTACCACTCCAAGCCACAGGGGGCTAGGCAACCCGATAGAAAATTAAGGGTAGGCGGGTGGCGCCTGTGTCTCAAGGAGTGGGGCGCTGGTCCCATATGCCGGAGGTGGTGGGTTCGAACCCAGCCCTGGCCAAAAAACCACAAAAAATAAAAATAAAGAAAAATAAAGAAAATTAAGGGTAGGGAATACCGCCTAGGAAACAGAGACATTTTGAATTGTTGAAAATGGCAGACACCTTTTTCCAGAACAACAGGAGTGATTAAATAGACCGGACCATTCCTGGCAGGGAATATTGGTGTGGACTGGCAATTTGTTGTACGGCATACTGGTGGGTTGCTGGACTCAAAAGTGAGACTCTGAGCCGTGGAAACTGAGGAAAAGGTTTCTGCATGCAGCAGCAGGTGAAGCCGGCAGCAGCCAGCCCATCCTCCACAGCCCATTGCAGTTGCCAGTTTGCTGGAGAACCTGGGAGCTGAATGGAAAGATTTGTGAAGCGTAGACTCTTGCACCAAGCTTGGAGGTTGGATAGGGGTGCCACCTGGAACAGAACAGCCAAGATTGGGCAACAGTTAGGAAACAGACTTATACTGAAACTCTAAAAATGGTGAGGAGCCAGGTAGGGTGGTTACCATGATAACAGTGTAAACTGTGAATCAGGTATAAGCTGGGAACCACTCACAGTGCTACCTGGTGTCCAGAAAGTATATTGCAATATAAATATATTCCTACTAAAGTTGACCCCTACGTCATACGTATAGTTGTATATTTTTATCTATATACAAGAATAATATTTTTGTGGTTGGTGACTTTTTTCTCTTTCTTCATCCTTTTCTTGGAGGAGTTATTGTTAATTTTTTTATTTTTAATTTTTTTCTTTCTTCTTTTTTAAGTTTTCATGAACACTACTTTTTTCTTTCTTTCTCTCTTCCTCTTCTTCCCTTCTTATGGTTTCTGAGAGTGCTTACATAAGATTTTTAGAGGTTTTTTTTTCAATTATTTTACAATTATCATTATTTTTATTGTAGTTTTTTTGTCTGTACATCTATGTGTTTCTGATTGTTCATGCATCTGTGGGCCTGGGTGTCTGGTACCCCTTTTATCTGTTTATTTGCTCATTTGGTTTCAATGTGTTTTGCTAAATCCTCAGGTTGGCTATTTTCCCTAACCCAAATTTTCACATTCAACAAGAACAAGGAGGACTGGGGGATGACGGCTGATTGGACCCAGCTCTCAAGAGAAACTCCAGTCCGGAGGGAGAGATAACAGCAGGAAAGAACCCAAAAAAGCTGAAGGAGGGGAGCCGAGCTGAGAGATGAGATAGAAAATTGCTCAGCTTCCCTGCTGAGGCAAGCTTCAACTCCAAAAAAACTATTTTCAGGTACAGATCTCATCCCAAAGAGGTCGAGTGGCAATCCCCTCCCCTAGGACAGTTGCTTGCTTACTGTGTGATCTCTACTGGTGAGCAATAAACTGAGGCTCTCCTTCCTGATCCCACCAAAGGGATTTTCTGGAAGTTGGGACTCCCTCTCAAGAGAGCCCCTGCTGTGAGTCTAGGAATTCCCTTGTCTGGTAGGAAATTTGAACAAATATTTTCCTTGCCAACTTGAACCTCCAGTCTACCCCACCCCCCTGGCCTGGCAGTCTAGAAGTCAAACTCCTCCAGAATCCAGAATGTCTTTACTTCTTGGCTAGGACTGGGCATTGCAAAGACAGAGGTAGTACAGATGTGCTGTATCTGTGAATCCAGTAACTGTACAGAAAGATGTAGAGGGAAAGGTGACTGCCCTGGCCCCCCAAAAGTGTATCAGCAGCAGACAGAGGCTTGGGTTCCTGCAATGTGGGTGGAGGCTCAGAAATTGCTGAGATGCATGAACCCAAGAGGAGACAACTCCCACCCAACTTCAGCATTAGTAGAGTGATCCTGCTGGGGTCTAACTCTGGAGAGTCATCTCTCCAACTCTGTGGCCTACAAGAGGGAACTATACCTCACCCTATAGGGATACCAGAACTGCAGGACAGTGACAACAAAGGAGCAGTGCCTAGGGAGAAATTCATTTGCTGTCTGAATATTCTCAGGTTTGGACTGAGCTCAGGTGGAACTTTCTTTGGCTGCCATTGAGCATGGAGGCAGGCAGTCCTCAGCTTCCCCTGCTGGATGCTGGCGTAACTACGAGGAGGAGGCAATGACCTTTACTTGGACTCTGGCAGGCACATAACCCTGGCACATTTGCTTATTGGACAGAAGTGGGCCACAGAGAGTGTGTTAACAGTGACTGCCAGTGGGACTACCACAGACTGGAGTGACCAGAGTCTGGTGGTGAAGGATGAGCAAGGTAGGGTAAGAGGAATCAACCCCCTGGCTCTGAACCTCCTACTGGACAGGCCTTTCTTACACCTTGGAGCACCAGAGGCTCTCAAATCCACTTAGGCTGCCAGTATACCCCTAATATCTAGTAGCTGGGGTCCTCTTGAACTCTACAGCTAAAGAGTGGGGAATTTCTGGGACAATTGTTTTGGAGCACTTGAACTGGAAAAATTACCCAAGGGCTCTCCAAAGTGGGACCCAGGATTTGCTGTAGTGGGAAGGTTTGATTGTCCTATTCCAGATATTACCAGTGGGGGAAGGGATGTCCTAGTTGTTTGTATTTCTCCAAATCTGATACTGCAACCCAGAGTCACTGATTCACTAGGATTGGACAGAGATCAGCTGAATACAAGGCAGAGCCATCTACCCCCACTACACCAAGCAGGCCTCTAGAGTCACAGACTGTAGTATTTCACAGGTCCTTTGCAAAACTGTAGAGAAAAAGCTGCAGTCACCAGTCCCAGTTCCTAGGGAAAGGGCTGGTCAACAACAAGGGCAGAAGTCTCCAGTCAAATTTCACCTTACCTGCTCATCTAGCTAAACACTGAAAAACAATCATGGGGCAGAATCAGCAGAAAAACTCTGTCAATATGAATAAACATAACAGTTCAACTCCTCCAAGAAATAACAAACCAGCCACACCAGAAGACAAACAGATAGCTGAGATGTCTGAAATCGAATTTAGCATTGGATTGCAAACAAGAAAAAAACAGAAAAAAAGTAATAATGGAGTTAGAAATTGTAGGATTAATTCAGAAGATGTCTCAAGAATTCAATGAATTCAAAGATAAAATCACCAATGATTTAGACACATTGAGAAAAGAAGTTGCAGCCTTACATGATATGATAAATACAGTATAATCCCTCAGTAACAGAATGGAACAGGCAGAAAAAGGGATGTCCGACATTGAAGACAAAGCTTTTGAATGATCCCAATTGTTCAAAAGGAAGAGAAATGGAGAGCAAAAACAGATCATTCTCTCAGAGAGCTCTGGGATAATTCTAAGAAAACGAATATTCACCTTATAGGGATCCCTGAGAGTGATGAAGTAGCTTCACAAGGCATAGAGGTTCTTCTTCATGAGAAGAGAATGTTCCAGACATGCGAAGAGATCCTGAAATCCAGATAGCAGATAATTTCAGACCCCAGCACGACTCAACCTGCATAAGACATCCCCCAGGCACATCATAATTAACTTCACGAAAGTTCATATGAATGAGAAAATCCTGAAAGCAGCCAGACGAAAAAAAAAAATAACCTACAAGAAGAAGAATATTAGAATGATTGCACTTCTCCCTACTGAAAACTTTCAAGCTAGAAGAGGTCTCCTAAAACAAAATAACTTTCAACCCAGGATTCTGTATGCAGCTAAACTGAGTTTCATTTACGATGGAGAAATTAAATACTTTAATGACATTCACATGTTGAAGAAATTTGCCGTAACTAAACCAGCTCTCCAGAATATCCACAGACGTATCCTCCATAATGAACAGCACAACTCTCCACCACAAAAGTAAACTCACTGAGAAACTTTTGTTCAAATTCCAACTTCCACAGTAGCAAAAGAATTAAAGATATTCACCAGCCTTTCGAAAAACTCAATACCCGAGGGGCAGAGACAAGATGGCTGAATGAAACCATTTTTCCACAGAGGCTCCCATCCAGAAGGAGAGGTAAAGGACAGAAATTTAGGAGGCAGAGCATGATGGTGGACAGGATGGACGTGTAGCCAACCTCTCCCAAGCCATCAGGTGATAGCAAAGGGGGTCTGGACCTTCCCCGTGTGTGTATTATTGGTGTGGACGGACAGCTGGAGACGCTCAGCGAACTGGCGGATTACTATATATGAGGGGTAATTTAAAACCACAGACTCTGTTGTAGAGATTCTTCCCTGCTTGGCCATGCTGGCCATCAGGCCTCTCCGTTACAGAGGACAGCAGCTTGTAAATGCTGACAAAACCCATTTGACGAATATTTATTCCTGGACTGAGGGAGGCATCCGAAAGGAGAGCCACTCAAAACCACAGGGAGCTGGGCAATCTGTTCAAAAATTTAAGGGAAGGGATCCCGCCCAGGAAACAGACATTTTGAACTACCCAAAAGGGCGGGCACCTTCCCCCAGACCAGGAGGGATTGAATAGACCCAGAGCATTCCTGCTAGAGAATGTTGGAGGGGGTTGGCGATTCAGGCTGAGCGGTGAACTGGCGGGTCCCAATCCAAAAGGGAAACTCTGAACCATAAAACTCAGAATAAGGTCCCCGAGCACTCAAGCCACAGAAACCGGCTACAGCTGCTTCAGCTTCAGGAACCGGCTACAGCCACTAAAGCCACGGACTCGCCAGCAACCGAGCGAACCTAGCAGCACCCTCCCCCACAGCCGATTGCTGTTGCCAGTTTACAGGAGAACCTGGGAGCAGAGTGGAAAGATTTAAGAATCGCGGACTCCTGCACTGAGTGGGAAGGTTGGTCGCAAGTGCTGTCTGGAAAAGAACAGCTGAGGTTACACAATACTTAAGTGACAAACTTTTACAGAAATTCCAAAATGGCAATTGGCCATGGAAGGTGGTTACCATGGTAACAGTATAAGCTGTGAATCAGGTATGAGCCTGGGAACCACTCACAGCAACAAAGGGTGTCCAGAAAGTATATTGCAGTATGAATATATTCCTACGAAAGTTGATCCCTACATCATACATATACATGTATATATGTATATTTCTACATACAGGAATAATATTGTTGTAGTTGGTGCCTTTTTTTCTTTTTTTTTTTTTGTTCTGTTTTTTCTCACCATTTTCTCAGAGGAGCTGTTGTTAATTTGTTATTATTACTGTTTATATAGATATATTTTTATTTCTATTTTTTCTACTTTTAATTTCTCCTTTCTTCTCTTTAAACTTTTCCACAAACACCACTTTTTCTGTTTTTTTTTATCAATTATTTTACGATCATCACTATTTTTATTGCAGTTGTTTTTATGTTGATGCTGTCGTGGGTGTTGTCTGTATGTCTATGTGTCTCTGTATGTTTCTGTATCTATGGGCTTGTGTGTCTGTTTATTTGCTCATTTGCTCTCAATGAGCTTGGTGTTACAATCTGCAACTCTGAGCTCCCAGCACTCCCCTCCACTCTTATTCTGAGGTCTGGAGGCCTGCCCCCCAGGAGTCCAGATACTTGGGTGATTTCTCGAGAGGTGCAGACAGGACCTGGACTGCAGCTGGACAGTGCTGATTCTGCAGCACAGGAGCGAGGAGACGACAATCAGCTAAGAGGGAATCACGCTGGAGTAGCGGTGCCCCGAGGTGCAGAGCAGCAGCCGTCTTTAGCAATAATAAGGCCCACCCCCAAATATCCCATAGCCATTCATCCTGTCTCCCTGGGCAACCAGAGGAGGCTGGGTATCCTCTCAGATGGCAACCACCATGGAACAGACCTGGGACTGAAACACAGGCCCCGTGAGTAAAGGGTTTGCCGGAGGCGGTACTGGCCTGGGTGGAATGTGGGAACTAGAAAATGCACCTGCAGAGCCAGGAAACTCCCAGGGTGAGGCGGATCCACAGGACCGCTTTACTGAGCCTAAGATGCACCCGGCCCTCAGGGGATCATCAGCCTATAGACAAAGGAGGCCAAGAGGCTACAGCTGACATCTAATCATGCTGCGAATACAAACCTGCAGGAGTAAATACTGGGACCGAGGCACAGGTTCTGGGAACTCAAATCAGCCTCTCCTCTGCAGAGGAATTTAGCAGTGTCAGAAACAAATTCCCACAAGGTTGTTCCGTTCAGCCAGTAACATAAACTAAGGGTGTGGCTGGAACTGAGTGAACACCACCAACCTCCATCAAGTGCCCAAGGTAGACAAGCCTCACCACACCATGCTGGATAGAGGCAGAGAGCAGCAGCCAGGATGAGCAGATACAGACTTCCCTGTGATTTAGGCAGGTGCAAACCTCTGGAGTATCTGCTCACTGCAGACAACTGACCAGGTCACAGCCCTGCAGGGCTATCAGTGACTGGGTGTAACAGAGCTGCAAGGTGGGGAAGGAGACAACAACCTTCCCAGACTGATCTATTAGTTGGGTGGCTCTTCCTGACTCCACAAAGCACTGGAGCAAGCCATATTAGAGCAGTCACCAAACCCCTGTGATCCAGTTCACAGAGACCTCTTAAACTCTCCCACCCGAGACAGGTGCTGACTGAGACAATTGATTTGGACCTTTGGAACAGACCCAATCGCCTGGGGACTATCCAGGTGGTGTCCTGGGTATGTAGTTGTATGAAGGTTTGATTTTCCTTTTCCAATTGTTGCCTGTGGTGGGCGGGGTGACTTAATTGGTGGTATTTCTCCACAGCAGAGACTTCAACCCAGAGTAATTGTTTCACTAGAATCGAACAGAAACCATCTGAAAACAAACAGAACCACTTAGCCCCACCACACCAAACAGGGCCCCAGTTTCTCAGGCCACAGCACTGTATGGGTCCTCGACAAAACCCAGGGGAAAAAATCAAAGAGAATAAAACAATAATGGGGCAGAATCAGTGGAAAAACTCTGGTAACATGAATAACCAGAATAGATCAAACCCTCACACAAGGAAAGATATGGCAGATATAATTGAAGATCCCATTCATAAACAACTGGCTGAGATGTCAGCATCAAATTCAGAATTTGGATGGCAAACAAGATTAACAAAATGGAATTAGAAATTCGAGGAGAAATTCAAAAGTTGTCTCAAGAATTTAACAAATTTAACAAAACCACCAAAGACTTAGACACACTGAAGCAAGAATTTGCAGCCGTCAAAATCTGAAAAATACAGTAGAATCCCTCAGTAACAGAGTGGAGGAAGCAGAAGAAAGGATTTCTGACATTGAGGACAAAGCCTTTGAACGCTCCCAAACTCTCAAAAAGGAAGAGAAATGGAGACCAAAAATGGATCATTCTCTCAGAGATCTCTGGGATAATTTGAAGAAGGTCCATATCTGACTCATTAGAGTCCCTGAAACTGATGAAGTCACCTCGCTAGGAACAGAGGCCCTTCTCCATGAAATTATGAAAGAGAATATTCCAGACATCCCTGGAGATTCGGAAATTCAGATAGCAGACAGCTTCAGTACCCCAGCAGGACTCAACCCCAATAAGACATCCCCAGGCATATTATAATTAACTTCATTAAAGATGATATGAAGGAGAAAATTCTCAAAGCAGCAAGACGAAAGAAAGCCATTACGTACAAAGGGAAGAATATTAGAATGACTGAAGATCTCTCTGCTGTAACTTTTCAAGCCAGAAGAGGGTGGTCATCGACTTTTAATCTCCTAAAGCAAAATAACTTTGAACCCAAGATCTTGTATCCAGCCAAACAGAGTTTCATTTATGATGCAGAAATTAAATACTTTAGTGACATTCATATTTTGAAGAAATTTGCCATAACCAAACCAGCTCTTCAGGATATTCTCAGGCCTATCCTCCATAATGACCAACCCAATCCTCTACCACAAGTGAAAACTCACTGAGAAACTTCAGATGAAACTCTAACTTCCACACTGGTGAAAGGATTAAAAATGTCCACTAGATTTTTGAAAAATTAGAAACCCTAAATTTTATCAGACTTATCAATATTCTCCATTAATGTGAATGGCTTAAACTGTCCTCTAAAAAGGCATAGGTTAGCTGACTGGATACAAAAACTCAGGCCAGATATTTGCTGCATACAAGAATCACATCTTAACTTAATAGACAAATATAGACTCAGGGTGAAAGGATGGTTATCCATATTTCAGGCAAATGGTAATCAGAAAAAACAGGCGTTGCAATTTTATTTGCAGATACAATAGGCTTTAAATCAACAAAAGTAAGGAAGGATAAGAAAAGGCCCTTCATATTTGTTAAGAGTAATACTCAATATGAGGAGATTTTAATTATTAATATCTATGCACCCAACCAGAATGCACCTCAATTTATAAGAGAAACTCTAACAGACATGAGCAACATGATTTTCTCCAGATCCATAATAGTCGGACATTTCCACACTCCTTGGCAGTGTTGCATCGATGCTCCCATAAGAAGCTTAGGCAAGAAAGTTTAGATTTGAACCTAACCATCCAACGTTTGGATTCAGCAGACATCTACAGAACATTTCATCCCAACAAAACTGAATACACATACATCTCATCAGCCCACGGAACTTATTCCAAAATCGATCACATTTTAGGTCACAAGTCTAACCTCCGTAAATTTAAAGGAATAGAAAGTATTCTTTGCATCTTCTCAGACCTCTATGGAATAAAAGTGGAGCTGAGTAACAACAGGAATCTGCATACTCATACAAAAACATGGAAGTTAAATAACCTTATGCTGAATGATAGCTGAATCATAGATGTGATTAAGAAGGAAATTGCCAAATTTTTGGAACAAAATGACAATGAAGACACGAGGTATCAGAACCTCAGGGACACCGCAAAGGCTGTTCTAAGAGGAAAATTTATAGCACTGCAAGCCTTCCTCAAGAGAACGGAAAGAGAAGAAGTTAACAACTTAATGGGACATCTCAAGCAACAGGAAATGGAAGAACATTCCAAACCAAAACCCAGTAGAAGAAAATAAGTAACCAAAATTAGAGCAGAATCAAATGAAATTGAAAACAAAAGAATAATACAACAGATCAAGAAATCAAAAAGGTGGTTTATCAAAAGGTCAATAAAATAGATAAACCTTTGGCTAACCTAATCAAGAAAAAAGAGTAAAATCTCTAATCTCATTAGTCAGAAACGACAAAGACGAAATAACAACAGACTCCTCACAAATTCAAAAATCCTTAATGAATATTACAAGAAACATTATTCTCAGAAGTACAAAAATCTGAAGGAAATTGACCAATACTTGGAAGCACGTCACCTTCCAAGACTTAGCCTGAATCAAGTGCAAATGTTGAACAGGCCCATAACAAGTTCGGAAATACCATCAACCATACAAAACCTTCCTAAAAAGAAAAGCCCGGGACCAGATGATTTCACGTCAGAATTCTATAAAACCTCTATAAAGGAATTAGTACCTATATTACTCAACCTGTTATAAAAGGTAGAAAAAGAAAGAAGATTACCCAACACGTTCTATGAAGCAAACATCACTCTGATCCCCAAACCAGGAAAAGACCCAACAAGAAAAGAAAATTAGAGACCAATATCATTAATGAATATAGATGCAAAAATATTCAAGCAGATCCTAACAAACAGAATCCAGCAAAACATCAAACAAATTATACATCATGACCAAGTCGGTTTTATCCCAGGGTCTCAAGGCTGGTTCATTATTTGTAAATCTATAAGTATAATTCAGCACATAAACAAACTAAAATCAAAGACCATATGATACTCTCAATCGAAGAAGAAAAAGCTTTTGATAATATCCAGCATCCCTTCATGATCAAAACACTTAAGAAAATTTGTATAGAAGGGACATTTCTTAAACTGATAGAGGTCATCTACAGCAAACTGACAGCCAATATCATATTGAATGGAGATAAATTGAAATTATTTCCACTCAGATCAGGAACCAGACAAGGCTGCCCATTGTCTCCAGTGCTCTTTAACATTGTAATGGAAGTTTTAGCAACCGCAATTTGAGAAGAAAAGGCAATCAAGGGTATACATATAGGATCAGAAGAGATAAAACTTTCTCTCTTTGCACATGATATGATTGTGTATCTGGAAAACACTAGGGATTCTACTACAAAACTCTTAGAAGTGATCAAGGAATACAGCAGCATCTTAGGTTACAAAATCAACGTTCATAAATCGGTAGCCTTTATATATACCAACAATAGTCAAGTTGAAAAAACAGTTAAGGACTCTATCCCATTCACAGTAGTACCAAAGAAGATGAAATATTTGGGAGTTTACCTAAAAAAGGACGTGAAAAAAGTCAATAAACAGAACTATGAAACTCTAAGAAAAGAAATAGCTGAAAATGTTAACAAATGGAAAAACATACTATGCTCATGGCTGGGAAGAATCAACATCGTTAAAATGTCCATACTATCCAAAGCAATATATAATTTTAACGCAATCCCTATTAAAGCTCCACTGTCATACTTTAAAGATCTTGAAAACACAATAGTTCATTTTATATGGAATCAGAAAAAACCTTGAATAGCCAAGACATTACTCAGAAATAAAAACAAAGCCAAAGGAATTACGCTATCAGACCTCCGACTATACTACATATCGATAGTGATCAAAACAGCATGGTACTGGTACAAAAACTGAGAAGTGGATGTCTGGAACAAAAATAGAGAACCAAGAGATGAATCCAGCTACTTACTGTTATTTGATCTTTGACAAGCCAATTAAAAACATTCAGTGGGGAAAAGATTCCCTATTTAACAAATGGTGCTGGGTGAACTGGCTGGCAACCTGCAGAAGACTGAAACTGGACCCACACCTTTCACCATTAACTAAGATAGACTCTCACTGGATTAAAGATTTAAACTTAAGACATGAAACTATAAAAATATTAGAAGAGAATGCAGGGAAAACCCTTGAAGAAATCTGTCTGGGTGAGTATTTTATGAGGAGGACGCCCCAGGCAATTGAAGCAGCTTCAAAAATCCACTTTTGGGACCTGATCAACTAAGAAGCTTCTGCACAGCCAAAAACACAGTACATAAAGCAAGCAGACAGCCCTCAGAATGGGAGAAGATATTTGCAGGTTATGTATCTGACAAAGTTTAATAGAATCCACAGAATCCATGGAGAACTCAAATGTATAAGCAAAAAAAGAACAAGTGATCCTATCACAGGCTGGGCAAGGTTTATGAGGAGAAACTTCTCTGAAGAAGACAGGCGCACGGACTACAGACACATGAAAAAATGCTCATCATCTTTAAGCATCAGAGAAATGGAAATCAAAATTATTTTGAGATATCATCTAACTCCAGTAAGAGTAGCATATGTCACAAAATCCTAAGACCAGAGATGTTGGTGTGGATGTGGAGAAAAGGGAGCATTTCTACACTGATGGTGGAAATGCAAATTAATGCATTCCTTTTGGAAAGATAAGGCAGTGCCTGTGGCTCAAGGAGTAGGGTGCCGGTCCCATGTGCCGGAGGTGGTGGGTTCAAACCCAGCCCCGGCCAAAAAAAAAAAAAAAAGAGTAAACTACCTTTTGGAAAGATATATGGAGAACACTTATAGATCTAAAAATAGACCTGCCATTCAATCCTATAATTCCCCTATTAGGCATATACCCAGAAGATCAAAAATGACATCACACAGCCCTATTCATAATTGCTAAATCACGGAAAAAGCCCAAGTGCCCATAGATCCACGAATGGATTAATAAATTGTGGTATATGTACACCATGGAATATTATGCAGCCTTAAAGAACGATGGAGACTTTACCTCTTTCATGTTTACGTGGATGGAGCTGGAACATATTCTTCTTAGTAAAGTATCTCAAGAATGGAAGAAAAAGTATCCAATGTGCTCACCCCTACTATGAAAGTAATTCATTGCTTTCACATGAAAGCTATAACCATGTTACAACCTAATAATAGTGGGAAGGGGGAAAGGGAGGGGAGGGAGGGGGAGGTGGACAGAGGGAGGGGGATGGGTGGGATTACACCTGCAGTGCATCTTACAAGCTTATATGTGAAACTTAGTAAATGTGGAATTTAAATGTCTTAGCACAATAACTAAGAAAATGCCAGGAAGGCTCTGTTAACCAGTGTGATGAAAATGTGTCAAACGGTCTATGAAACTAGTGTATGGTGCCCCATGATCACATTAATGTACACAGCTACGATTTAATAAAAAATATACGGTAATATTTCAGGATATAAAATCAATGTCCACAAGTCAGTAACCTTTGTATACGCCAATAACAGTCAATATGAGAAGCTCATTAAGGGCACAACTCCCTTCACCACAGTTTCAAAGAAAATGAAATACCTACGAATATACCTAACAAAGGAGGTTAAGGACTTCTATAAAGAAAATTATGAAATCCTCAGAAAGGAAATAGCAGATGATATTAACAAATAGAAGAACATACCATGCTCATGAATGGGAAGAATCAACATTCTTAAAATGTCTATATTTCACAAAGCAATCTACCTATTCAACGCTATTCATATTAAAATAACAACATCGTACTTTTAAGATTTGGAAAAAATGATTCTGCATTTTGTATGGAACCAGAAAAAACCCTGTATAGCTAAGGCAGTTCTTAGTAATACAAATAAAGCTGGGGGCACCACCATACCACATTTTAGGCTGTACTACAAAGCCATAGTGGTCAAGACAGCATGGTACTGACACAAAAATAGAGGCATAGACACTTGGAATCGAATAGAAAACCAAGAAATGAAACTAACATCTTACAATCACCTAATCTTTCAAAAACCAAACAAGAACATACCTCAAGGGAAAGACTCCCTATTCAATAAATGGTGTTGGGAGAACTGGATATCCACATGTAAAAGACTGAAACTGGACCCACACCTTTCACCACTCACAAAAATTGATTCAAGATGAATAAAATACTTAAATTTAAGGCATGAAACAATAAAAATTCTCAAAGAAAGCATAGGATAAACATTGGAAGATATTGGCCTAGGGAAAAACTTCATGAAGAAGACTACCAGGCAATTGCAACAACAACAAGAATAAACAAATGGGACTTCGTTAAACAGAAAAGCTCTGTACAGCCAAGGAGACAATGACCAAAGCAAATATGCAACCTACACAATGAGAAAGGATATTTGCATATTGTGAATCAGACAAAAGCTCGATAACTAGGATCTATAGAGAACTCAAATTAATCCACATGAAAAAAGCCAACAATTCCATATATCAATGGGCAAGAGACATGAATAGAACCTTCTCTAAAGAAGACAGATGAATGGCTAACAAACATTGAAACAATGTTCATTATCCCAATGTTCATCAAACCACCCTGAGATATCATCTAACCCCAGCAAGAATGGCCCAGATCAAAACTGCAGATGCTGGCATGGATGTGGAGAGAAGGGAACACTTTTACACTGCTGGTGGGACTGCAAACTAGTACAACCTTTCTGGAAGGAAGTATGGAGAAACCTCAAAGCACTCAAACTAGACCTCCCATTTGATCCTGCAATCCCATTTTTTTCCTTTGGGCATCTACCCCAAAGGAAAAGAAACCTCAAAGCACTCAAACTAGACCTCCCATTTGATCCTGCAATCCCATTTTTTTCCTTTGGGGCATCTACCCCAAAGGAAAAAAATCCTTTTATTATAAGGACACTTGTACTAGACTGTTTATTGCATCTCAATTTACAATCTCCAAAATGTGGAAGCATCCTAAATACTCACCCACCCAGGAATGGATTAATAAGCTGTGTTATATGTATACCATGGAATACTATTCAGCCATTAAAAATAATGGAGACTTTCCATCCTTTGTATTAACCTGGATGGAAGTGGAAGACGTTATTCTTAGTAAAGCATCACAAGAATGGAGAAGCATGAATCCTATGTACTCAATTTTTATATGAGGAAAATTAATGACAATTAAGGTCATGGTAGGGGTAGGGGAAGGGGAGAGCAGAGAGAGAAAGAAGGAGGGAAGGGTGGAGAAAGAAGAGAAGAGAGAGGGAAGGAGGGAAGGGGTTGGGGCCTTGGTGTGTGCCACACCTTTTGGGGGCAAGACATGATTGCAAGAGAAACTGTACCTAACATATGCAATCAGTGTAACCTGGCTTGTTGTACCCTCAATGACTCCCCAACAATTAAAAAAAAAGTAATAATATTGATCCTTATTTATACTAGTTTAAACATTAAGTTACAGTTGCCTTTCTTCTATGATGAATTAAAATATTTTAAATCCCCATCTCTCCTTCTCCCTCTTCCTTCAACTATTTATATCACCATCAATCCTTGCAAAGTTACATCAGTTGTGATAATATTTCTTTCATGTTACAGTTTTTTTGGTTTTCCTTGAGTTAATCGTCATGTCACAAGTTTCTGCAAAATTTTCCTTATCTATCAGCTGTGAATTTCAGATTCTTTGTCATGTTATCCATCTTAATAATTTTTCTGCAAAAGCTGAGGTCAGTGTCACAGTGTCACTGACACTGTGTCACATTGTCACTTAGTCTCTTTTCTACACCTTCTAGGTTGGCGCAATTATGTCCTGGAGCCCACATTTTCTTTTCTTCACTTTTATTATTAAATCGTATCTGTGTACATTAATGCGATTATGGAGCACCATACACTGGTTTTATAGATCGTTTGACACATTTTCATCACCCTGGTTAACATAGCCTTCCTGACATTTTCTTAGTTATTATGTTAAGACATTTATATTCTACATATACTAAGTTTCACATGTACCCTTGTAAGATGCACCACAGGTGTAATCCCACCAATCACCCTCCCTCCGCTCATCCTGCCACTCCCTCTCCCCTCTCTTCCCCTTCCCCATATTCTGAGGTTATAACTGGGTTATAGCTTTCATATGAACGCCCTAAATTAGTTTCATAGTAGGGCTGAGTACATTGGATACTTTTTCTTCCATTCTTGAGATACTTTACTAAGAAGAACATGTTCCAGCTCCATCCATGTAAACATGAAAGAGGAAAAGTGTCCATCTTTCTTTAAGGCTGAGTAATATCCCATGGTGTACATATACCACATTTATTAATCCATTCATGGATTGAAGGGCACTTAGGCTTTTTCCATGATTTAGCAATTGTGAATTGGGCTGCAATAAACATTCTGGTACAAATATCTTTGTTATGATGTGATTTTTGGTCTTCTGGTTATATGCCCAGTAGAGGAATTATGGGATTGAATGGCAGATCTATTTTTATTTGTTTTTATTTTTTATTAACATTAAATCATAGCTGTGTACATTTATGTGATCATGGGGCAACATACACTGGATTTATAAACAGTTTGACACATTTTCATCACACTGGGTAACATAGCCTTCCTGGCATTTTCTTACTTATTGTCTTGAGACAATTATATTCTACATTTACTAAGTTTCACATGTACCCTTGTAAGATGTCTTGGAAGGTGACGTGCTTCCAAGTATTGGTCAATTTCCTTCAGATTTTTATATTTCTAAGAATACAGTTCCTTGAAATATTCATTAAGGCTTTTTTGGATTTCTGAGGAGTCTGTTGTTATTCCATCTTTGCTGTTTCTGATTGATGAGATTAGAGATTTTACTCTTTTTTTTGCCTGATTAGGTTGGCCGAAGGTTTATCTATTTTATTGACCTTTTGGACAAACCAGCTTTTTGATTTATTGATTTGTTGTATTATTCTTTTTCTTTTCAATTTCATTTAATTCTGCTCTAATTTTGGTTATTTCTTTTCTTCTACTGGGTTTGGGGTTGGAATGTTCTGCCTTTTCCAGTTGTTTGAGATGTCCCATTAACTTGTTAACTTCCTCTCTTTCCATTCTCTTGAGGAAGACTTTCAGTGCTATAAATTTCCCTCTTAGAACTGCCTTTGCAGTGTCCCAGAGGTTCTGATACTTCGTGTCTTCATTGTTGTTTTGTTCCAAAAAATTGGCGATTTCTTTCTTAATCTCATCTCTGACCCAGCTATCATTCAGCATAAGGTTATTTAACTTCCATGTTTTTGTATGAGTATGCAGATTCCTGTTGTTACTCAGCTCCAGTTTTATTCCATGGTGGTCTGAGAAGATGAATGGATTAATTTCTATTCCTTTAAATTTACGGAGGTTAGACTTGTGACCTAAGATGTGATTGATTTTGGAGTAAGTTCCATGGGCTGATTAGAAGTATGTGTATTCAGTTTTGTTGGGATGAAATGTTCTGTAGAAGTCTGCTAAATCCAAACGTTGGATGGTGAGGTTTAAACCTAAGATTTCTTTGCTCAGCTTTTTGTTGGAGGATCGATCCAACACTGCCAAAGGAATGTTGAAATCTCCAACTATTATGGAGCTGGAGAAAATCAAGTTGCTCATGTCTGTTAGAGTTTCTCTTATTAATTGAGGTGCATTCTGGTTGGGTGCATAGATATTAATAATTGAGATCTCATCATACTGAGTCTTACCCTTAACAAATATGAAGTGACCATTCTTGTCCTTCCTTACTTTTGATGGTTTAAAGCCTATTGTATCTGCAAATAAAATTGCAACACCTGCTTTTTTCTGATTACCATTAGCCTGAAATATGGTCGACCATCCTTTCACCCTGAGTCTGTATTTGTCTTTTAAGTTAAGATGTGACTCTTGTATGCAACAAATATCTGGCCTGAGTTTTTGTATCCAGTCAGCTAACCTATGCCTCTTTAGAGGACAGTTTAAACCATTCACATTAATGGATAATATTGATAAGTCTGGTGAAGTTTTGGGTATCGAGTTTTTCAAAAGTCCACTGGGCATTTTTATTCCTTTTGCCAGTGTGGAAATTGGAGTTTGATCCGACATTTCTGAGTGAGTTTACTTTTGTGGTATAGGATTGGGTTGGTCACTATGGAGGATAGGTCTGAGAATATCCTGAAGAGCAGGTTTGGTTATGGCAAATTTCTTCAACATATGAATGTCATTAAATTATTTAATTTCTCCATCATAAATGAAAATCAGTTTAGCTGGATACAAGATCCGGGGTTGAAAGTTATTTTGCTTTAGGAGATTAAAAGTCAGTGAGCACCCTCTTCTGGCTTGAAAAGTTTCAGCAGAGAGATCTGCAGTCATTCTAATATTCTTCCATTTGAAGGTAATGGTTTTCTTTCTCCTGGCAGCTTTGAGGATTTTCTCCTTCATATTAACTTAAGTGAAGTTATTATGATATGCCTGGGGGATGTCTTATTGGGGTTGAGTTGTGCTGGGTTCTGAAGCTGTCTGTTATCTGAATTTCAGAATATCTAGGCATGTCTGGAAAATTCTCTTTCATAATTTCATGCAGAAGGGCCTCTGTGCCCAGCGAGGCCACTTCATCTCTTTCTGGAACTCCAATGATTCAGATATTCACCTTCTTTGAATTATCCCAGAACTCTTGGAGAGAATGATCCGTTTTTGCTCTCTATTTCTCTTCCTCTTTGAGAGTTTGAGAGCATTCAAAGGCTTTATCTTCGATGTCAGCAATCCTTTCTTCTGCTTGCTTCATTCTGTTGCTGAGGGATTCTACTGTATTTTTCATATCTTTGAGGGCTGCAAATTCTTGCTTCAGTGTGTCTAAGTCTTTGGTGGTTTTGTCTTTAAATTATTTAAATTCTTGAGACAACTTTTGAATTTCTCCTCAGATTCCTAATTCCATTTTATCAATCTTGTCTGCAATCCAAATTCTGAATTCGATTTCTGACATGTCTGCCAGTTGTTTATGAATGGGATCTTCAATTACATCTGACATATCTTTCCTTGGGGGGGTTGATCTATTCTGTTTATTCATGTTACCAGACTTTTCATGTTACCAGACTTTTTCCACTGATTCCGCCCCATGGTTGTTTTACTCCCTTTGTTTTTTTCCCCTGGGGCTTTGTTGAGGGCCCATACAGTGTTGTGCCCTGAGAAACTGGGGCCCTGTCTGGTGTGGTGGGGCTAAGTGGTTCTGTCTAGTTTTCAGCTGGTTTCTGTTCCACCCTAGTGAAACAGAGACTCTGGATTAAAGTCTCAGCTGTGGAGAAATATCAGCAATTAAGTCACCCCACCCCCACTGGCAAACAACTGGAAAAGAAAGATCAAACCTTCCTACCACCGTGCACCCAGGGCATCACCTGATTTGTCCTCAGGCTATTGGTTCAGTTCAAAAAGTCCAAATCAATTGTCTCAGTCTGCACCTGTCTTGGGTGAGAGAGTTTAAGAGGTCTCTGGGAACTGGATCACAGGGGTCTGGTGACTACTCTGTGGTGGCTTGCTCCAGTGCTGCGTGGAGTCAGGAGGAGCCACCCAGCCAATAGATCAGTCTGGGAAGGTTGCTGCCTCCTTCCCCACCTTGCACCACTGTCACACCCAGTCACTGATAGCCCTGCAGTTGGCTGACACAGTTGCCTGTAGTGAATTGATACTCCAGGAGTTTGCACCTGCCTGAATCACAGGGAAGTCTGCCAGGCCAGTGCACTCTGCCTCTCTCTAGCAGGAGGAGGTGAGGCCTGACAACCTCGGGTGCTTGATGAAGGTTCAGGGGTTTTCAGTCAGGTCCAGTCTCACCCCTGATTAATGTTACTGACAGAACAGAACAGAACAACTCTGCGGTTCCCCTGCAGAAGAGAAGCTGAATTGAGTACCAAATCAGCTTGTCTTTGCTCTTGTATTGTCTATAGGCTGATGATCCCCTGAGGGCCAGGTGCGTCTTAGTTTTAGTAAAGCGGACCTCTGGGTCAGCCCCACCCTGGGAGTTTCCCTGGTTTGCAAGTTGGCATTGCCTCAGGCAAATCCTATACTCAGAGTCTCTGGTTGCCCAGGGAGATAGGGGAGGTGCTTCAGAATATTTGGCAGTGAGCTGTATTGCTAGCAAAAGAGGGCTGCTGTTTTATAGCTCAGGGAACCGCTGCTCTGGTGTAGCTCCCTTCCAGCCAACCGTCCTCTCTCTGCTCCCCTACCCCAGAGTCTCCACTGACCAGCTACAGCCCAGCACTGTCTACACCCCTCGAGCAATCACCCAAGTGTCTGGACCCCTGCAGGACAGGCCTCCAGACCTTGGAGCAAGAGCAGAGGGGAGTGCGGGGAGTGCTGGAAGCCTGGGGTTGCTGGTAGAGAACACACACAGCTTTACACAGTTTTATGCCTGGCCGTATTGTCACCAAAAGACAGCTGTCACACTGTGCCTCAGGGAACTGCCACTCCGGTACGGTCCCCTCTCTGCAGATCAGGACTGGCCTCCAGACCTCAGTGTGAGTGAAGGGGAGCACTGGGAGCTCAGAATTCCAGGTAGAGACTATATACAGTTTATACAGTTTTATGCCTGGAAGGAGGACGCTATGGCACCCTAGTAGAGGAGGTAGGTCCAGTTTTTAGAGGGTCTCTCCCTTGTTGTGTAGTGGGAGGATCTATGAACTCTGCCCGGTTGTTTGTGGGGCACTCTGAGCCATTCTCATGGGGGAGGGGACTCCCGTCCGCTTGGTGATGGATTTTGCACCTTTTGTTTGTATCCTTCTGGTTGCAGCTCACCTCAGTGGGGTTGACATGCTTTCTTCAACCTTCTCTCTTAGTGCAACTCAAATCCACCAGGTTACTTGCTGAATTTTTGTCCTTTAACTCTCCTACTGGACAGGAGCCTCTGTGGAAACCTGGCTTCAGTCAGCCATATTGTCTCTTCCCCCTCCCTGTTGTGCCACAGCAGCAACGAGAAACAAAAGCCAACTGCCATGTCTGCGAGGCCCGAGGTGCAGCAGGGCACAGGGTCTCCGCGCCCAGAGCCTGCAACACGGGTACCTGGGCTGGATAGCGCCTAGGGTCACCGCAACCCTGGGTGTATATTTTTTGAGGAGGACCCCCAGGGCAATTGAAGCTGCATCAAAAATACACTACTGGGACCTGATCAAACTAAAAAGCTTCTGCACAGCCAGGAACACAGTAAATAGAGCAAACAGACAGCCCTCAGAATGGGAGAAGATATTTGCAGGATATGTCTCCAACAAAGGTTTAATAACCAGAATCCACAGTGAACTAAAATGTATTAGCTAGAGAAGAACAAGTGATCCCATCACAGCTGGACAAGGGGCATGAAGAGAAATTTCTCTGAAGAGGACAGGTGCATGTCCTACAGACACATGAATAAATGCTCATCATCCTTAATCATCAGAGAAATGCAAATCAAAACTACTTTGAGATATCATATAACTCCAGTAAGATTAGCCCACATCACAAAATCCCAAAACCAGAGATGTTGGCGCAGATGTGGGGAAAAGGGAACACTTCTACACTGTTGGTGGGAGTGCAAACCAATACTGTCCTTTTGGAAAGATGTTTGGAGAATACTTAGCAATTTAAAAATACATCTGCCATTCGATCCTATAATTCCTCTACTAGGTATATATCCAGAAGACCAAAAATCTCATTATAACAAAGATATTTGTAGCGGAATGTTTATTGCAGTCTAATTCATAATTGCTAAGTCATGGAAAAAACCCAAGTGCCCATTGACTCATGAATGGATTGACAAATTGTGATATTTGTACACCATGGAATATTATGCAGCAGTAAAGAAAGATGGAAAATATACCTCTTTCATGTTTACATGTATGGAGCTGGAAAATATTCTTCTTAGCAAGGTATCCCAAGATGGAAGAAAAAGTACCCAATGTACTCAGCCCTAATATGAAACTAATTTATAGCTTTCATACGAAGGCTATAACCAATCTCAGTACAAGAATATGGGGCAGGGGGCAAGGGGACAGAAGGGATGGTGAGGAAGGGTGGAGGGAGAGTTACTGGTGGGTACACACCTAGGGTGCATCTTGGAAGAGTGCAGGTGAAGTTTACTAAGTGTAGAGTATACGGTTTGAACACAATAAATAAGAAAATGCCATGAAGGCTATGTTAACTTGTTCAGTGAAAATATTTCAGAATGTATATGGAACCAGCACATTGTACCTCATGATTGCATTATTGTACACAGCTTTGATTTAATGAAAAAATAAAATAATAATAAAAAAGAAATGGTAAACACGAAATAACAAAAGACTCCTCAGAAATTCAAAAAATCAATAAAGAATACTACAAGAAAATTTATTCTCAGAAATATGACAATCTGAAGGAAATTGGTGAATACTTGGAAGCACACCACCTCCCAAGACTTATCCAGAATGAGGTGGAAATGCTGGACAGGCCTACATCAAGTTCTGAAATAGCATCAACTATACAAAACCTCCCTAAAAAGAAAAGCGCAGGACCAGATGGTTTCACGTCAGAATTCTACCAAACTTTTGAAGAGGAATTAGTACCTACATTATTCAAACTTTTCCAAAGTATAGAAAAAGAAGGAATACTACTCAACACGTTCTATGAAGCAAACATCACCTTGATCCCCAAACCAGGAAAAGACCCAACATGAAGAAAATTATACTGCTGAGGGGAAAACAAGCCTTGGCGGCACTTCCCTGCGGTGCAGTGCAGGAGCCCTCCCCGGGCACAAGACTGAATAAGACTCTGCCCTCCCCGCTGAGAGCTGAGAGCCCCTACTCTCACTTGGGGTCTGAGGGCCTATCCCCCAGGAGTTCGGCTCCTTGGGTGATTTCTGGAGGGGAGTGCACAGTGCCTGAGCTGCGCCAGGTCAGCGCTGACTCTGGGATACGTGAGCGAGGAGAGGGCACTCTGCTGAGGGGAAATCAAGCCTTGGCGACACTTCCCTGCGGTGCAGTGCAGGAGCCCTCCCCGGACCGTAGTATTGCATAAAACTGAATGAAACTCTAGCTTCCCCCCCCACTCCCAATCGGGGTCTGGGGGCCCATCCCCCAAGAGTTCTGATTCTTGGGGGATCTCTTAAGGGGTGTGGACCCAGCACAAACTGCGGCCGCTCAGTGCTGACTCTGGGGCGTGGGAAAGAGGAGAAAAGGGTCGCCTGAGTGCCCACACCAGAGCAGCAGTTCCCTGGAGGTAGATCAACAGCCGTTTTTTCTTTAACGGCAAAACACTCACTTCTGGATATTCTGAGGCCACACCCCCTGTCTCCCTGGGCAACCAGAGAAGGCCACCAGTGACGGCTCACAAAGCCGGGAAGCATCCAGGGCGGGGCCGACCCAGAGAGGTGTTCAGATGCAATTCTCCAGCAGCAAAGACATTTGAACTCAAAACAGCCCGTCTTCTGTAGGCGACGACAGGAACAGAGACAAAACCTCACAAAGTTGTCTGCTCTGTTCTGTACTGTTAGCAGCATCCATCAGGGACGGGGCTAAGCCTGAGTGAACACCTCCTTCCCATCACCTGCATCAAACACTCAAAGATGTCAGGCCCCATCTCCTCCTGCTAGATAGCGGCAGTCTGCGGGGGCCTGGCAGACTTCCTTGCGATTCAGGCAGGTGCAAACCCCTGGAGTGTCTGTTCACTGCAGGCAACTGAGTTAGCCATCTGCAGAGATACCAGTGACTGGGTCCGACGGAGGGGCAAAGTGGGGAAGGAGACGTCAACCTTCCCAGACTGCTCTGTTTGCTGGGTGGCTCCTCCTGACTCCACGCTGCCCTGGGGTGAGCTGTGTCAGAGGAGTCACCAGGCCCCTGTGATCCAGTTCCCAGAGACCTCTTGAACCCTTCCACCCGAGACAAGTGCCGATTGAGACAGTTGATTCAGACCTTTTGAACTGGGCTAATAGACTGAGGACTTTACAGGCGGTGCCCTGGGTGTGCGATTGTAGGAAGGTTTCATTCTCCTTTTCCAACTGGGGCCAGAGGTGGGCAGGAGGGGTGACTTAATTGCTGATTTTTCCACACAGCTGAGACCTCAAGCCAGAGTAGAAGTTGCAATAGGATCGAACAGAAACCAGCTGAAAACAAGACAGAACCACTTTGCTCCACCAAACCAGACAGGGCCCCAGTTTCTCAGGCCACAACACTGTACGGGCCATCGATAAAATCCCAGGGGAAAAACGAAAGGGAGTAAACCATGGGGCGGAATCAGCAGAAAAACTGGTAACATGAATAACCAGAATAGATCAACCCCCCCAAGAAAAGATACGGCAGATGTGATTGAAGATCCCATTCATAAACAACTGGCTGAGATGTCAGAAGTCGAATTCAGAATTTGGTTTGCAGACAAGATCAATAAAATGGAATTAGGAATTCGAGGAGAAATTCAAAAATTGTCTCAAGAATTTAACGAATTTAAAGGCAAAACCATCAAAGACTTAGACACACTGAAACAAGAACTTACAGCCCTCAAAGATATGAAAAATACAGTAGAATCCCTCAGTAACAGAACGGAGCAAGCAGAAGAAAGGATTTCTGACAATGAAGATAAAGTCTTCGAACGCTCCCAATCTCTCAAAGAGGAAGAGAAATGGAGAGCAAAAACGGATCACTCACTCAGAGAACTCTCAGATAATTCGAAAAAAAACAACATAAGGGTTATAGGAATTTCGGAGAACAATGAAGTAGCTGCCAAGGGCACAGAGGCCCTTCTACATGAAATTATGAAAGAAAATTTTCCAGACATGCCTAGAGAATCTGAAATTCAGATAGCAGACAGCTTCAGAACCCCAACACGATTCAACCCCAATAAGCCATCTCCCAGACATATCATAATTAGCTTCACTAAAGTTAACATGAAAGAGAAGATTCTCAAAGCAGCCCGGCGAAAGAAAACTATAACGTACAAAGGTAAGAACATTAGAATAACTGCAGATCTGTCTGCTGAAACTTTTCAAGCAAGAAGAGCCTGGTCATCAACTTTTAATCTCTAAAAGCAAAAAAACTTTCAACCCAGGATCTTGTATCCAGCTAAACTGAGTTTCATCTATGATGGAGAAATTAAATACTTCAATGACATTCATATGTTGAAAAAATTTGCCATAAGTAAACCAGCTCTTCAGGATGTTCTCAGACCTATCCTCCACAATGACCAACCCAATCCTATACCACAAAAGTAAACTCACTCAGAATCTTCGGATCAAACTCCAACTTCCACACTGGCAAAAGGATTAAAAACGTCCACTGGACCTTTGAAAAACTCGATACCCAAAATTCCACCAGACTTATCAATACTCTCCATCAATGTGAATGGCTTAAACTGTCCTCTAAAGAGGCATAGGTTAGCTGACTGGATACAAAAACTCAAGCCAGATATTTGTTGCATACAAGAGTCACATCTCAACTTAAAAGACAAATACAGACTCAGGGTGAAAGGATGTTCATCCATATTTCAGGCAAATGGTAATCAGAAAAAAGCAGCTGTTGCAATTTTATTTGCAGATACAGTAGGCTTTAAACCATCAAAAGTAAGGAAGGACAAGAATGGTCACTTCATATTTGTTAAGGGTAATACTCAATACGACGAGATCTCAATTATTAATATCTATGCACCCAACCAGAATGCACCTCAATTTATAAGAGAAACTCTAACAGACATGAGTAACTTGATTTCCTCCAGCTCCATAATCGTTGGAGATTTCAACACTCCCTTGGCAGTGTTGGATCGATCCTCCAGCAAGAAGCTGAGCAAAGAAATCTTAGATTTAAACCTAACCATCCAATATTTAGATTTAGCAGACATCTACAGAACATTTCATCCCAACAAAACTGAATACACATACTTCTCATCAGCCCACGGAACTTACTCCAAAATTGATCACATTTTAGGTCACAAGTCTAACCTCAGTAAATTAAAAGGAATAGAAATTATTCCATGCATCTTCTCGGACCATCATGGAATAAAACTTGAATTGAATAACAACAGGAATCTGCATACCCATACAAAAACATGGAAGTTAAATAACCTTGTGCTGAATGATAGCTGGGTCAGAGATGAGATTAAGAAAGAAATCGCCAATTTTTTGGAACAAAACGACAATGAAGACACAAACTATCAGAACCTCTGGTACACTGCAAAGGCAGTTCTAAGAGGGAAATTTAGAGCACTGCAAGCCTTCCTCAAGAAAACTGAAAGAGAGGAAGTTACCAACTTAATGGGACATCTCACGCAACTGGAAAAGGAAGAACATTCCAACCCCAAACCCAGTAGAAGAAAAGAAATAACCAAAATTAGAGCAGAATTAAATGAAATTGAAAACAAAAGAATAATACAACAGATCAATAAATCAAAAAGCTGGTTTTTTGAAAAGGTCAATAAAATAGATAAACCTCTGGCCAACCTAATCAGGAAAAAAAGAGTAAAATCTCTAATCTCATCAATCAGAAACAACAAAGACGAAATATCCACAGACTCATCAGAAATCCAAAAAATCCTTAATGAATATTACAAGAAACTTTATTCTCAGAAATATGAAAATCTGAAGGAAATAGACCGATACTTGGAAGCACGCCACCTTCCAAGACTTAACCAGAATCAAGTGGAAATGTTGAACAGACCCATATCAAGTTCAGAAATAGCATCAACTATACAAAACCTCCCTAAAAAGAAAAGCCCGGGACCAGATGGTTTCACGTCAGAATTCTACCAAACCTTAAAGAGGAATTAGTACCTATATTACTCAACCTGTTCCAAAATGTAGAAAAAGAAGGAAGACTACCCAACACGTTCTATGAAGCAAACATCACCCTGATCCCCAAACCAGGAAAAGACCCAACAAGAAAAGAAAATTATAGACCAATATCACTAATAAATATAGATGCAAAAATATTCAACAAGATCCTAACAAACAGAATCCAGCAACACATCAAACAAATTATACATCATGACCAAGTAGGTTTTATCCCAGGGTGTCAAGGCTGATTCAATATACGTAAATCTATAAATGTAATTCAGAACATAAACAAATTAAAAAACAAAGACCTTATGATTCTCTCAATTGATGCAGAAAAAGCTTTTGATAATATCCAGCATCCCTTCATGATCAGAACACTCAAGAAAATTGGTCTAGAAGGGACTTTTCTTAAACTGATAGAGGCTATCTACAGCAAACCCACAGCCAATATCATATTGAATGGAGTTAAATTGGAATCATTTCCACTCAGATCAGGAACCACACAAGGCTGCCCATTGTCTCCATTGCTTTTCAACATTGTAATGGAAGTTTTAGCCACCGCAATTAGGGAAGAAAAGGCGATCAAGGGTATCCATATAGGGTCAGAAGAGATCAAACTATCGCTCTTCGCAGATGATATGATTGTGTATCTGGAAAACACTAGGGACTCTACTACAAAACTCCTAGAAGTGATAAAGGAATACAACAGCGTCTCAGGTTACAAAATCAACATTCATAAGTCGGTAGCCTTTATATACACCTACAACAGTCAAATTGAAAAAGCAGTTAAGGACTCTATCCCATTCACAGTAGTGCCAAAGAAGATGAAATATTTGGGAACTTACCTAACAAAAGACGTGAAAGATCTCTATAAAGAGAACTATGAAACTCTAAGAAAAGAAATAGCTGAAAATGTTAACAAATGGAAAAACATACCATGCTCATGGCTAGGAAGAATCAACATTATTAAAATGTCCATACTACCCAAAGCAATATATAATTTCAACGCACTCCCTATTAAAGCTCCACTGTCATATTTTCAAGATCTTGAAAAAACATTACTTCGTTTTATATGGAATCAGAAAAAACCTCGAATAGCCAAGACATTACTCAGAAATAAAAACAAAACAGGAGGAATCACACTACCAGTCCTCAGACTTTACTACAAATCGATAGTCATCAAAACAGCATGGTATTGGCACAAAAACAGAGAAGTAGATATCTGGAACACAATAGAGAACCAAGAGATGAATCCAGCTACTTACCGCTATTTGATTTTTGACAAGCCAATTCAAAACATTCAGTTGGGAAAAGATTCCCTATTTAACAAATGGTGCTGGGTGAACTGGCTGGCAACCTGCAGAAGACTGAAATTGGACCCACACCTTTCACCATTAACTAAGATAGACTCTCATTGGATTAAAGATTTAAACTTAAGACATGAAACTATAAAAATACTAGAGGAGAATGCAGGGAAAACCCTTCAGACATATGAAAAAATGCTCATCATCTTTAATCATCAGAGAAATGCAAATCAAAACTACTTTGAGATATCATCTAACTCCAATGAGACTAGCCTATATCACAAAATCTCAAGACCAGAGATGTTGGCGTGGATGCGGAGAAAAGGGAACACTTCTGCACTGCTGGTGGGAATGCAAATTAATACATTCCTTTTGGAAAGATATATGGAGAACACTCAGAGATCTAAAAATAGATCTGCCATTCAATCCTGTAATTCCTCTGCTGGGCATATACCCAGAAGACCAAAAATCACAACATAACAAAAATATTTGTACCAGAATGTTTATTGCAGCCCAATTCATAATAGCTAAGTCATGGAAAAAGCCCAAGTGCCCATCGATCCACGAATGGATTAATAAATTGTGGTATATGTATACCATGGAATACTATGCAGCCTTAAAGAAAGATGGAGACTTTACCTCTTTCATGTTTACATGGATGGAGCTGGAACATATTCTTCTTAGTAAAGTATCCCAAGAATGGAAGAAAAAATACCCAATGTACACAGCCCTACTATGAAACTAATTTGGGACTCTCACATGAAAGCTATAACCCAGCTACAACTTAACAATAGGGGGAAGTGGGAAAGGGGGGGTGGGTAGAGGGAGGGGAATCGGTGGGATCACACCTATGGTGCATATTACAGGGGTATTTGCGAAACTTGGTAAATGTAGAATGTAAATGTTTTGGCACAGTAACTGAGATAACGCCGGAAAGGCTATGTTAACCACTGTGATAAAAATGTGTCAAATGGTTTATGAAGTGAGTGTATGATGCCCCATAATCATATCATTGTATACAGTTAGGATTTAATAAAAAAAAAGAAAAAAGAAAATTATAGACTAATATCACTAATGAATATTGATGCAAAAATATTTAACAAGATCCTAGCAAACAGAATCCAGCAACACATCAAACAAATTATACACCACGACCAAGTGGGTTTTATCCCAGTATCTCAGGTCTGGTTCAATATACTTAAATCTATAAATATAACACATTAAAAAACATAGACCATATGATTCTCTCAATTGATGCAGAAAAAGCTTTTATTAATATCCAGCATCCCTTCATGATCAGAACACTTAAGAAAATGGGTATAGAAGGGACATTTCTTAAACTGATAGAGAACATCTACAACAAACCTGCAACTACTATCGTATTGAATGGAGTTAAATTGAAATCACTTCCACTCAGATCAGGAACCAGGCAAGGTTGAGCATTGTTTCCACTGCTCTTTAACATTATAATGAAAGTTTTAGCAATCACAATTAGGAAAGAAAAGGTGATCAAGGGTGTCCATATAGAGTCAGAAGAGATCAAACTTTCACTCTTTACAGATGATATGATTGTATATCTGGAAAACACCAGGGATTCTACTACAAAACTCTTAGAAGTGATCAAGGAATACAGCGATGTCTCAGGATATAAAATCAATACCCATAATCTGTAGCCTTTATATATAACAACAATAGTCAAGGTGAAAAAACAATCAAGGACTATATTCCATTACAGTAGCACCAAAGAAGATGAAGTATTTGGGCGTTTATCTGAAAAAGGATGTGAAAGATTGCTACAAAGGGAACTATGGAACTCTAAGAAAAGAAATAGCTGAAAAGATTAACAAATGGAAATACTTACCACACTCATGGCTGGGAAAAATCAACATTCTCAAAATGTCTATACTACCCAAAGTTATATACAATTTTAATGTAATCCCCATTAAAGCTCCACTGTTGTATTTTAAAGATCTCAAAAAAATAATACATTTTTTTCTATGGAGTTAGAAATCACCTTGAATAGCCAAGACATTACTCAGAAATAAAAACAAAGCACCAGGAATTATGCAACCAGACATCTGACTATACTGTAAATCGATAGCAATCAAAACAGCATAGCACTGACAAAAAAAACCAGAGAGGTAGATGCAAGGAACAGAATAGAGAACCAAGAGATGAACCCAGATATCGTTATTTGATTTTTGACCAGCCAATTAAAAACATTCAATATGGAAGAGATTCTCTACTTAACAAATGGTACTGGGTGAACTGGCTAGCAACTTATAGAACACTGAAACTGGCCCACACCTGTCACCATTGACTAAGATAGACTCTCACTGGATTAAAGAGTTAAACTTAAGATATGATACTATAAAAAAAAAAAACTAGAAGAAAGTGCAGGGAAAACCCGTGAAGAAATCGGTCTGGGTGAGTATTTTATGAGGACGACCCCCCGGGCAATTGAAGCAGCTTCAGAAATACACTACTGGGACCTGATCAAACTAAAAAGCTTCTGCACAGCCAAGAACGCAGTAAGTAAAGCAAGCAGACAGCCCTCAGAATGAAATAAAATATATACAGGTTATGTCTCTGACAAAGGATTAATAACAGATTAATAAAAGTAGCAGAATCCACAGAGAACACAAACGTATAAGCAAAAAAAAGAACAGGTGATCCCATTGCAGGCTGGGCAACTTCTCTGAAGAAGGCAGGCACCCAGACTTCAAACTATGAAAAAATGCTCATCATCTTTAATCATCAGAGAAATGCCAATCAAAACTACTTTGAGATATCATCTAACTCCAGTAAGATTAGCCTATATCACAAAATCCCAAGACCAGAGATGTTGGCGTGGATGTGGAGAAAAGGGAACACTTCTACACTGCTCATGGAAATGCAAATTAATACATTCCTTTTAGAGAGATGTTTGGAGAACACGTAGAGATACAAAAATAGATCTACCATTCAATCCTATAATTCCTCCACTAGGTATACATCCAGAAGACCAAAAATCACATTATAACAAAGACATTTGTACCAGAATGTTTATTGCAGCCCAAATCATAATTGCTAAGTCATGGAAAAAGCCCAAGTGCCCATCGATCCACAAATGGATTAATAAATTGTGGTATATGTACACCATGGAATACTATGAAGCCTTAAAGAAAGATGGAGACTTTACCTCTTTCATGTTTACATGGATGGAGCTGGAACATATTGTTCTTAGTAAAGTATCTCAATAATAGAAGAAAAAGTACCCAATGTACTCAGCCCTACTATGAAACTAATTTATGGCTTTCATATGAAAGCTATAACCCAGTTATAACCTAAGAATATGGGAAAGGGGAAGAAGAAGGGGAGGGAGGAGGGCGGATGGGGGAAGGAAGAGTGATTGGTGGGATTACACCTGCGGTGCATCTTACATGGGTACATGTAAAACTTAGTAAATGTGGAATATAAATGTCTTAACACAATAACTAAAAAAATACCAAGAAAGCTATGTTAACCAGTGTGATGAAAATGTGCCAAGAGGTCTATAAAACCAGTGAATGGTGCCCCATGATCGCATTAATGATTTAATAAAAAATAATAATAATAATAAATTATAGACCAAAATCACTAATGTATACTCATGCAAAAATATTCAACAAGATCCTAACAAAAAGAATCCAGCAACACATCAAACAGATTATACATCATGACCAAGTCAGTTTTATCCCAGAGACTCAAGGCTGGTGTAATACGCCTAAATCTATAAGTATAATTCAGCACACAAACAAATTAAAAAACAAAGATCATATGATTCTCTCAATTGATGCAGAAAAAGCTTTTGACAATATCCAGCATCCCTTCATGATCAGAACACATAAGAAAATTGGTATAGAAGGGACATTTCTTAAACTGATAGAGGCCATCTACAGCAAACCCACAGCCAATGTCGTATTGAATGGAGTTAAATTGAAATAATTTCCTCTAGATCAGGAACCCGACAAGGATGCCCATTGTCCACTGCTCTTTAACATTGTAATGGAAGTTTTAGCCATCACAATTAGGGAAGAAAAGGCGGTCAAGGGTAACCACATAGGGTCAGAAGAGATCAAACTTTCACTATTCGCAAATGATATGATTGTATATCTAGAAAAAAGCAGGAATTCCACCACAAAACTCTTATAAGTGATCAAGGAATACAGCACTGTCTCAGGTTATAAAATCAACACTCATAAATCAGTAGCCTTTATATACACAAACAATATTCAAGCTGAAAAAAAAAACAGTTAAGGACTCTATTCCATTCACAGCAATATATAATTTCAACGCACTCCCTATTAAAGCTCCACTGTCATATTTTAAAGATCTTCAAAAAATATTACTTCGTTTTATATGGAATCAGAAAAAACCTCGAATAGCCAAGACATTACTCAGAAATAAAAACAAAACAGGAGGAATCACACTACCAGACCTCAGACTTTACTACAAATCAATAGTCATCAAAACAGCATGGTATTGGCACAAAAACAGAGAAGTAGATATCTGGAACAGAATAGAGAACCAAGAGATGAATCCAGCTACTTACTGCTAGTTGATTTTTGACAAGCCAATTCAAAACATTCAGTGGGGGAAAGATTCCCTATATAACAAATGGTGCTGGGTGAACTGGCTGGCAACCTGCAGAAGACTGAAATTGGACCCACACCTTTCACCATTAACTAAGATAGACTCTCATTGGATTAAAGATTTAAACTTAAAACATGAAACTATAAAAATACTAGAGGAGAATGCAGGGAAAACCCTTGAAGAAATTGGTCTGGGTGAGTATTTCATGAGGAGAACCCCCTGGGCAATTGAAGCAGCTTCAAAAATACACTACTGGGACTTGATCAAACTAAAAAGCTTCTGCCCAGCTAAGAACACAGTAAGCAGAGCAAGCAGACAGCCCTCAGAATGGGAAAAGATATTTGCAGGGTATATCTCTGACAAAGGTTTAATAACCAGAATCCACAGAGAACTCAAATGCATCAGCAAGAAAAAAACAAGGGATCCCATCGCAGGCTGGGCAAGGGATTTGAAGAGAAACTTCTCTGAAGAAGACAGGCGCACGGCCTTCAGACATATGAAAAAATGCTCATCATCTTTAATCACCAGAGAAATGCAAATCAAAACTACTTTGAGATGTAATCTAACTCCAATGAGACTAGCCTATATCACAAAATCTCAAGACCAGAGATGTTGATGTGGATGCGGAGAAAAGGGAACACTTCTGCACTGCTGGTGGGAATGCAAATTAATACATTCCTTTTGGAAAGATATATGGAGAACACGCAGAGATCTAAAAATAGATCTGCCATTCAATCCTGTAATTCCTCTGCTGGGCATATACCCAGAAGACCAAAAATCACAACATAACAAAGATATTTGTACCAGAATGTTTATTGCAGCCCAATTCATAATAGCTAAGTCATGGAAAAAGCCCAAGTGCCCATCGATCCATGAATGGATTAATAAATATGGTATATGTACACCATGGAATACTATGCAGCCTTAAAGAATGATGGAGACTTTACCTTTTTCATGTTTACATGGATGGAGCTGGAACATATTCTTCTTAGTAAAGTATCTCAAGAATGGAAGAAAAAGTACCCAATGTACTCAGCCCTACTATGAAACTAATTTGGGGCTCTCACATGAAAGCTATAACCCAGTTACAACTTAACAATAGGGGGAAGTGGGAAAGGGGAGGGTGGGTAGAGGGAGGGGGATCGGTGGGATCACACCTGTGGTGCATCTTACAGGGGCATTTGTGAAACTTGGTAGATGTAGAATGTAAAGGTTTTGGAACAGTAACTGAGATAACGCCGGAAAGGCTATGTTAACCACTGTGATAAAAATGTGTCAAATGGTCTATGAAGCGAGTGTATGATGCCCCATGATCATATCAATGTATACAGTTATGATTTAATAAAAAAAAAAAAAAGAAATAGCTGACAATATTAACAAATGGAAAAATATACCATGCTCATGGCTGGGAAGAATCAACATTGTTAAGATGTCCATACTACCCAAAGCAATATGTAATTTCAACGCAATCCCTATTAAAGCTCCACTGTCATACTATAAAGATCTTGAAAAAACAATACTTCGTTTTATATGGAATCAGAAAAAACCTTGAATAGCCAAGACATTACTCAGCAATAAAAACAAAGCAGGAGGAATTATGCTACCAGACCTCAGACTATACTACAAATCGATAGTTATCAAAACAGCATGGTATTGGCACAAAAACAGAGAAGTAGATGTCTGGAACAGAATAGAGAACCAGGAGATGAATCCAGCTACTTACCGTTATTTGATCTTTGACAAGCCAATTAAAAACATTCAGTGGAAAAAAGATTCCCTATTTAACAAATGGTGCTGCTTGAACTGGCTGGCAACCTACAGAAGACTGAAACTGGACCCACACCTTTCATCATTAACTAAGATAGACTCTCACTGGATTAAAGATTTAAACTTAAGACATGAAATTATAAAAATACTAGAGGAGAGTGCAAGGAAAACTATTGAAGAAATCTGTCTGGGTGAGTGTTTTATGAGGAGGACCCTCCGGGCAATTGAAGCAGCTTCAAAAATGCACTACTGTGACTCAATCAAACTAAAAAGCTTCTGCACAGCCAAGAAGACAGTAAGTAAAGCAAGCAAACAACCCTCAGAATGGGAGAAGATATTTGCAGGTTATGTCTCCGACAAAGGTTTAATAACCAGAATCCACCGAGAACTCAAACGCATTAGCAAGAAAAGAACAAGGGATTCCATAGCAGGGTGGGCATGGGATTTGAAGAGAAACTTCTCTGAAGAAGACAGGCATGCGGCCTTCAGACATATGAAAAAATGCTCATCATCTTTAATCATCAGATAAATGCAAATCAAAACTACTTTGAGATACCATCTAACTCCAGTGAGACTAGCCTATATCACGAAATCCCAAGACCAGAGATGTTGGCGCGGATGTGGAGGAAAGGGAACACTTTTGCACTGCTGGTGGGAATGAAAATTAATACATTCCTTTTGGAAAGAGATATGGAGAACACTTAGAGATCTAAAAATAGATCTGCCATTCAATCCTGTAATCCCTCTACTGGGCATATACCCAGAAGACCAAAAATCACATCATAACAAAGATATTTTGTACCAGAATGTTTATTGCAGCCCAATTCATAATTTCTAAGTCATGGAAGAAGCCTAAGTGCCCATCGATCCATGAATGGATTAATAAATTGTGGTATATGTACACCATGGAATATTATGCAGCCTTAAAGAAAGATGGACACTTTACCTCTTTCATGTTTACATGGATGGAGCTGGAACATATTCTCCTTAGTGAAGTATCTCAAGAATAGAAGAAATAGTACCCAATGTACTCAGCCCTACTATGAAACTAATTTAGGCTTTTCACATGAAAGCTATAACCCAGTTACAACCTAAGAATAGGGGGAAGGGGGAAACGGAGGGCAGGGAGGGAGTAGGTGGGGAGAGGGAGGTGGATTGGTGGGATTACACCAGTGGTGCATCTTACAAGGGTATATGTGAACTTGGTAAACGACCTGTGAAGCTAGTGAATGATGCCCCATGAATATATCAATGTAGACAGCTATGATTTAATAAAAAAAAAAAAATTCAAAAAAAAAAAGAAAAAGAAAGAAAGAGGTATGGAGAACACTTAGAGAGCTAAAAATAGATCTGCCATTCAATCCTGTAATTCCTTTACTGGGCATCTACCCAGAAGACCAAAAATCCCATTATAACAAAGATATTTGTACCAGAATATTCATTGCAGCCCTATTCACAATTGCTAAGTCATGGAGAAAGCCCAAGTGCCCATCTATCCACAAATGGATTAATAAATTGTGGTATATGTACACCATGGAATATTATGCAGCCTTAAAGAAAGATGGAGACTTTACCTCTTTCATGTTTACATGGATGGAGCTGGAACATATTCTTCTTAGTAAAGTATCTCAAGAATGGAAGAAAAAATACCCAATGTACTCAGCCCTACTGTGAAACTAATTTAGGGTTTTCACGTGAAAGCTATAACCCAGTTATAACCTAAGAACAGGGGGAAGGGGGAAAGGGAGGGGATGGAGGGGGGAGATGGGTAGAGGGAACGGGATTAGTGAGATTATACCAGTGGTGCATCTTACAAGGGTGTATGTGAAACTTGGTAAATGTGGAATGTAAGTCTCTTGGCACAGTAACTGAGAGAAGGCCAGGAAGGCTATGTTAACCAGTGTGATGAAAGTGTGTCAAACGCTCTGAGAAGCTAGTGAATGATGCCCCATGATCATATCAATGTACACAGCTATGATTTAATAAAAAAAAAAAAGAAAGAACATACAAAAGAAAATAAATGACACACTTTAAAAAAAAAAAAAAAAGAAAGAGGAAACCCAGGAGCATGAGCAGAGCTAGACAAAAAGAAGTCAACACAGCAGTGCAGGCAATGAGCTTGGGTTTATTTTATATGTAAATAAGTAAATAGAACATACATATGTTTAAAAGCAAATAGAACATGCCTAAGTTTATAAACAGATAGAACACACTTGACAGAGAGGAGTGAGTCTCTTCTTCCCAGATGAGGAAGGATCCCTTCTCGTTTTCCCATGGATTATTTATGGTTGCAGCCCCAACTCTGCTCCCCCTGTTTCTAATATTTATGTATTTCTAAGTTCATGCCTACACATTTTTAATGTTATGTAACTCCAATCCTGTAATAGTTCCAACAATCCCATTTTTAATTGTATGCAAGGGTGGGGGCAAATATAAGTGATGTTATAATGAAGGGCTCCATATCCTAAGGTCAAGTTTAGGGTTCCCTACTTGGCACTGCACATATTCTTGTTGTCCGAAACCACAGAAGCTCTCATGGTTTGACATTTAAATCTTGTGGTCTGATTTGTTCTCTTCTCTAGGGTCCTGGGGTCCAAAAGAAGCTCCTTTAGCTCTATCTAAAACTTTCACTTTAATGGATTCCTCTGTCTTAGGTATTGCCCTGTTCCCTATCCGTCCCTAAAATTACCCCCACCCTCCAGAGATGCAGACTTGAAATCTTGACAGGAAAATGGCGATGGCCATTCAAAGCTGCTTCCTGGTGACCATGAGTGAAGGCCTACTTATAGGGCCCTCTCCTCAGCCTATCTAACCATGTTCCTAGGGAACGGGGCTGAAGGAAGGTATTCAGACATCCAGGGGTTTCCCCGGGATCTCTTGGGAACCTGGCATCATCGTCATCTGCATGTGGAATTGTTGAAGTCTAGAAGATACAAACTTAACAAGAAGATTAAACAAGCAGTATTATAATGGTTACTATTGGACTCAAAGGAGGGTGAAACCAAATATCTGAAGGAAACCAGTTTTTTACTATATTCCAAATATCTCCTATTAACTATTTTCTGTAGTCTTTTATAGCATGGCAGTATTCAAAAGACATTGAACCCAAGTCTCAACTTCTCCAGAAACATTCACCTAAAAACACTAGGATTCACCTATGTACTCAATTCTGATATGAGGACAGTTAAGGTCCTACTACACAGTGGTAGGTGGGGGATGGGAAGAGCTGAGAAAGGGAAGGAGGGAGGGCATGGGAAGATCAAGGGATTGGAGTTCACCTTTTTGGGGAGGGACAAAAATATGAGGGTCCTTATCTAACAAAAGCAACCAATGTAACCTGCTTCTGTGTACCCTCAATGAATCCCCAACAATAAAAAATAAAACTAAAATAAAATCCTATTTTCCCTTAAATAAAGAAAAATTAAATAATCCAAAAAAACCCTCTAGGATTCAGTGTTTTATAAACTTCAAACTTAACATCAAGACTTTCTAAAAGTATACACTCTTATTTAAGTATCCAGAGGGAGATTTGAACTGTTAAACTCTGGTGTGAGTCAGTGCCTGGTCCTCTTCTAGTTATGTAACTGCAGCTACAACTACCTAAAGACACTGTGGCCATTAAGCTGCTAGTAGGTCCTACTGCTGTGGTTCTTCTCTCAGATACTGAACTAACACTCCTATGAAGACCTCACATTTTTATGTCACATCCAGAAAGAAAGGGTTTTCAAAGTTAGGTATTTCTAGGGAAGATGTCTTCCAAAGGGTTGTTTTAGGAAAGCCTCTTTCTCCTCCTTACTCCATAGTAATTATTCTGCATGTTTACCTTTAAAACATTATATAGAGGTTTAGGAAGCTCTTCCTACCTAGGCATCCAGCTTCAAAAGTATCCTGTTATACCCTGGAATTCTCTAATATGTATCTTAGTAGGACTAGTGAGGGAACAGATTGCTTTTACTCTTTCGTGACAGAGCAATCTTTCCTCATGGGAGAGGACAAACCCTAGATAAGGAACCTCAGGCTTGCATAAATGAACATTTTCTCTGGACACCTTAAATCTCTCTTCTTCAGGAAAATTTGGATGGACTAGTTCGCTGCTTTTAACAAAAACTTATAGGAGGAACTACAAATTAGAAAGTCATTCTTGTGTTGGATAAGAATACTTGGGGAAACTACATTCAGATTTCCCAATAACTTGCTTAAAGCATTTTCAAAATGCCAGGACTGTCTCAAAACTCTTATGCAAGTAAAATCCACAATAATTTGGTGGAATGTCCACCGTATGGATCTGCCCATGTAAAAGGAAAAGCAGCTGAGACTCAGGGTGTAAAGGGATAGGAAAAATGTATCTTTTAAATCTAAAACTGAGAGGTGGAGCATGATGGCGGACAGGACGGACGTGTAGCCCACCTCTCCCAAGCCACCAGGTGAGAGGAAAGGCGGTCTGGACCTTCCCTGTGTGTGGATTATTGGAGTGGACAGACAGCTGGAGACGCCCAGCAAACTGGCGGTTTGCTATATATGAGGGGTAATTTAAAAATCACAGACTCTGTTGTAGAGATTCATCCCTGCTGGCTGTGCTGGCCAGCAGGCCCCTCCCCCACGGAGGTCAACAGCTTGTAAATGCTGACAAAATCCAATTGACAAGTAATTAATCCTGAACTGAGGGAGGCATCTGAAAGGAGAGCCACTCAAAACCACAGGGAGCTGGGCAAACTGTAGGACAATTGAAGGGAAGGGATCTTGCCCGGGAAACAGACATTTTGAATTACCCAAAAGGGCGGGCACCTTTCCCCCAGGTGTTGGAGGGGGCTGGCGGTTCAGGCGGTGCAGCGAACTGGCGGACGCCCATCCAAAACTCTGAACCATAAAACTCAGAATAAATCCCCTGAGCGCTCCAACCACGGGAACGGCTTGAAGCCTAGGACCCGGCTTTGGCTTCTGGGGCCATGGAGCAACTGAAGCCACGGACCGGCTTTGGCTGCTGAAGCCACGGGAACCAGCTACAGGAGATACCGCGCAAACTCAGCACCACTCCCCTTATGGCCAATTGCAGTCGCCAGTTTGCGGGGGAACCTGGGAGCAGAGTGGAGGGACTTAGGAAGCATGGACACCTGCACTGAGTGGGAGAGTCGGTCGCAAGTGCTGTCTGGAGGAGAACAGCCGAGGTTGCACAATTCTTAGGCGACAAACTTTTACAGAAACTCCAAAATGGCCATCGGCCATGGAAGGTGGTTACCAAGGTAACGGTATAAACTGTAAACCAGGTATAAGTCTCAAAACCACTCACAGCGCCACCTGGTGTCCAGAAAGTATATTGCAGTATGAATATATTCCTACGAAACTTGATCCCTACAGCAGACATATAGACATTTATAGGTATATTTCTACCACAAGAATATTTTTCCAGTTGGTGCCTTTTTGTTTGTTTGTTTTGTTTTGGTTTGGTTTTGGTTTTCGTGGGGTTTTTTTAATTTTTTTTTTGTTGTTATTTTCTTTTTGTCTGATTTTTCCTCACCATTTTCTTAGAGGAGACTTCGACAATTTTTTATTATTACATTTTATATAGATATATTTTTTATTTCTATGTCTTCTAATTTTAATTTCTTCTTTCTTCTCACTTAACATTCCTTCTAACACCACTTTTTTCTCCTTTTTTTCCTTTCCTTCAATTATTTTACGATTATCACTATTTTTATTGCAGTTGTTCTTATATTGCTGTTGTCGTGGCTATTGCTTGTAGGTTTATGTGTTTCTGTCTATCTCAGTATCTATGGGCCCATGTGCCTGGTAACCTTTGTATCTGTTTATTTGTTCATTTGGTCTCAATGAGCTTGGTGTTACGACCTGTAACCCTGAGCTGCTAACACCCCCCTCCACTCTCATTCCGTGATCTGGAGACCTGCCCCCCCAGGAGTCCAGATTCATGGCTGAACTCTCAAGAGGTATGGACAGGACCTAGACTGCAGCTGGCCAGTGCTGACTCTGTAGCAAAGGAGCAAGAAGACAACGGTCGGCTGAGAGGGAATTACACTGGAGCGGTGGTGCCCCGAGGTGCAGAGCAACAGCCATCTTCACCAATAACAAGGCCCACCCCCAGATATCCCATAGCCTCTCCTCCTGTCTTCCTGGGCAACCAGATGAGGCCGAGCATCTTCTCAGATGGCAACCACCATGGAACAGAACTGGGACTGAAACACAGGCCCCGTGAGAAAAGGGTTTTCCTGAGACAGTACCGACCTGGGTGGAACACGGGGACTAGAAAACACACCTGCAGAGCCAGGAAACTCCTAGGGTGGGGCTGATCCAGAGAACCACTCTACTGAGCCTAAGATGCACCTGGCCCTTAGGGGATCACCAGCCTATAGACAAAGGAGACCACGAGGCTACAGCCAACAACTGATTGTGCTGCGAATACAAACCCACAGGACTAAAGACAGGGCCTGAGACACAGGTTCTGGAAACTCAAATCAGCCTCTCTTCTGCAGAGGAATCTGGCAAGGTCAGAAACAAACTCCCACAGGGTCGTTCCCTTCACCCAGTAACATAAACTAAGGGTGGGGCTGGAACTGAGGGAACACCTCCAGCCTCCTTCAAGTGCCCGAGGTTGACAGGCCACACCACTCCCTACTGGATAAAGACAGAGAATAGCGGCCTAGTTGAGCAGACACAGACTACCCTGTGACTGAGGCAGGTGCAAACCCCTGGAGTATCTGCTTACTGCAGACAACTGACTGGGTCACAGCCCTGTGGGGCTAGCAGAGACTGGGTGTGACAGAGCTGCAAGGTGGGGAAGGAGGCACCATTCTTCCCAGACTGACCTATTTACTGGTGGCTCTTCCTGACTCCACGCAGCACTGGAGCAAGCCATTTTAGAGCAGTCACCAGACCCCTGTGACCCAGTTCCCAGGGACCTCTTGAACTCTCTCACCCGAGGCAGCTGCTGACTGAGACAATTGACTAGGACCTTTTGAACTGAGTCACTCACCTGGGGACTATCCAGGTGGTGCCCTGGGTGTGTGGTTGTAGGAAGGTTTGATTTTCATTTTCCATTTGTTGCCTGTGGTGGGTGGGGTGACTTAAGTGCTGCTATTTCTCCACAGCTGAGACTTCAACCCAGAGTAACTGTTTCACTAGGGTCACATAGAAACCAGCTGAAAACAAGACAGAACCACTTAGCCCCTCTACACCAAACAGGGCCCCAGTTTCTCAGGCCACAGCACTGTACGGGTCCTCGACAAAACACCACAGGAAAATCAAAGGGAGTAAAACAATCATGGGGTGGAAACAGCAGAAAAACTCTGTTAACATGAATAACCAGAATAGATCAACCCCCCCAAGGAAAGATATGGCAGATGTAATTGAAGATCCCATTCATAAACAACTGGCTGAGATGTCAGAAATCGAATTCAGAATTTAGATGGCAAACAAGATTAACAAAATTGAATTAGGAATTCGAGGATAAATTCAAAAGGTGTCTCAAGAATTTAACGAATTTAAAGACAAAACCACGAAAGACTTAGACACACTGAAACAAGAATTTGCAGCCCTCAAAGATATGAAAAATACAGTAGACTCCCTTAGCAACAGAATGGACCAAGCAGAAGAAAGGATCTCCGACATCGAAGATAAAGCCTTTGAACGCTCCCAAACTCTCAAAGAGGAAGAGAAATGGAGAGCAAAAATGGATCACTCACTCAGAGAGCTCTGGGATAACTCGAAGAAGGCAAATATCCATCTCATAGGAATTCCTGAAACAGATGAAGTGGCCTCACTGGGCGCAGAGGCCCTTCTGCATGAAATTATGAAAGAGAATTTTCCAGACATGCCTAGAGAACCTGAAATTCAGATAGCAGATAGCTTCAGAACCCCAGCACGACTCAACCCCAATAAGACATCCCCCAGGCATATCATAATTAACTTCACTAAAGTTAATATGAAGGAGAAAGAAATCTATTACCTTCAAAGGGAAGAACATTAGAATGACTGCAGATCTCTCTGCTGAAAATTTTCAAGCCAGAAGAGGGTGGTCATCAACGTTTAATCTCCTCAAGCAAAATAACTTTCAACCCCGGATCTTGTACCCAGCTAAACTGAGTTTCATTTACGACAGAGAAATTAAATACTTTAATGACATACATATGATAAAGAAATTTGCCATAACTAAACCAGCTCTTCAGGATATTCTCCGACCTATCCTCCATAATAACCAACCCAATCCTCTACTACAAAAGTAAACTCACTCAGAAACTTCTGATCAAACTCGAACTTCCACAATGGCAAAAGGATTAAAAATGCCCAATGGACTTTCAAAAAACTCAATACCCCAAATTTCACCAAACTTAACAATGCTCTCCATTAATGTGAATGGCTTAAACTGCCCTTTAAAGAGACATAGGTTAGCTGACTGGATACAAAAACTCAGGCCAGACATTTGTTGCATACAAGAGTCATATCTTAACTTAAAAGACAAATACAGACTCAGGGTGAAAGGATGGTCATCCATATTTCAGGCAAATGGTAACCAAAAAAAAGCAGGAGTTGCAATTTTATTTGCGGACACAATAGGCTTTAAACCAACAAAAGTAAGGAAGGACAAAAATGGTCACTTCATTTTTGTTAAGGGTAAGACTCAATATGATGAGATTTCAATTATTAATATCTATGCACCCAACGAGAATGCACCTCAATTTATAAGAGAAACTCTAACAGACATGAGCAACTTGATTTCCTCCAACTCTATAATAGTCAGAGATTTTAACACACCTTTGGCAGTGCTGGATCGATCCTCCAACAAAAAGCTGAGTAAAGAAATTCTAGATTTAAATCTGACCATCCAGCATTTAGATTTAGCTGACATCTACAGAACATTTCAGCCCAACAAAACTGAATACACATACTTCTGATCATCCCACGGAACTTACTCCAGAATCGATCACATCTTAGGTCACAAGTCTAACCTCAGTAAATTTAAAGGAATAGAAATTATTCCATACATCTTCTCCGACCATCATGGAATAAAACTTGAGATGAGTAACAACAGGAATCTGCATACACATACAAAAACATGGAAGTTAAACAACCTTATGCTGAATGATAGCTGGGTCAGAGATGAGATCAAGAAAGAAATTGCCAAAATTCTGGAACAAAATTACAATGAAGACACAAACTATCAGAACCTCTGGGACACAGCAAAGGCAGTTCTAAGAGGGAAATTTATAGCACTGCAACCCTTCCTCAGGAGAACGGGAAAAGAGGAAGTAAGCAACTTAATGGGACATCTCAAGAGACTGGAAATGGAAGAACAATCCAACCCCAAATCCAGTAAAAGAAAAGAAATAACCAAAATCAGAGCAGAACTAAATGAAATTGAAAACAAAAGAATAATACAGCAGATCAATAAATCAAAAAGCTGGTTTTTTGAAAAGGTCAACAAAATAGATAAACCTTTGGCAAACCTAATCAGGAAAAAAAGAGTAAAATCTCTAATCTCATCAATCAGAAACAACAAAGACGAAATAACAACAGACTCCTCAGAAATCCAAAAAATCCTTAATGAATATTACAAGAAACTATACTCTCAGAAATACGAAAATCTGAAGGAAATCGACCGTTACTTGGAAACACGTCACCTTCCAAGACTTAATCAAAAACAAGTGGAAATGTTGAACAGGCCCATATCAAGTTCAGAAATATCATCAACCATACAAAATCTCCCCAAATAGAAAAGCCCGGGACCAGATGGTTTCACGTCAGAATTCTACCAAACCTTTAAAGAGGAATTAGTACCTATACTACTCAACCTGTTCCAAAAGGTAGAAAAAGAAGGAAGACTACCCAATACATTCTATGAAGCAAACATCACCCTGATCCCCAAACCAGGAAAAGACCCAACAAGAAAAGAAAATTATAGACCAATATCACTAATGAATATAGATGAAAAAATATTCAACAAGATTCTAACAAACAGAATCCAGCAACATATCAAAAAAATCATACATCACGACCAAGTCGGTTTTATCCCAGGGTCTCAAGGCTGGTTCAATATACATAAATCTATAAATGTAATACAGCACATAAACAAATTAAAAAACAAGACCATATGATTCTCTCAATCGATGCAGAAAAAGCTTTTGATAACATCCAACATCCATTCATGATTAGAACACTTAAGAAAATTGGTATAGAAGGGACATTTCTTAAACTGATAGAGGCCATCTACAGCAAACCCACAGCCAATATCATATTGAATGGAGTTAAATTGGAATCATTTCCACTTAGATCTGGAACCAGACAAGGCTGCCCATTGTCTCCATTGCTCTTTAACATTGTACTGGAAGTTTTAGCCACTGCAATTAGGGAAGAAAAGGCAATCAAGGGTCAGAAGAGATCAAACTTTCGCTCTTTGCAGATGATATGATTGTATATCTGGAAAATACTAGAGACTCTACTACAAAACGCTGAGAAGTGATTAAGGAATACAGCAGTGTCTCAGGTTACAAAATCAACATTCATAAATAGGTAGCCTTTATATATACCAACAATAGTCAAGTTGAAAAAACAATTAAGGACTCTATCCCATTCACAGCAGTGCCAAAGAAGATGAAATACTTGGGAGTTTATCTAACAAAGGACGTGAAAAATCTATATAAAGAGAACTATGAAACTCTAAGAAAAGAGATAGCTGAGAATATTAACAAATGGAAAAATATACCATGCTCATGGTTGGGAAGAATCAACATTGTTAAAATGTCCATACTACCCAAAGCAATATATAATTTCAACACAATCCCCATTAAAGCTCCACTGTCATACTTTAAAGATCTTGAAAAAATAATTCTTCGTTTTATATGGAATCAGAAAAAACCTTGAATAGCCAAGACATTACTCAAAAATAAAAAAAAAAAAAAACAGGAGGAATCACGCTACCAGACCTCAGACTATACTACAAATCGATAGTGATCAATGCAGCATGGTACTGGCACAAAAACAGAGAAGTAGATGTCTGGAACAGAATAGAGAACCAAGAGATGAATCCAGCTAGTTACCATTATTTAATCTTTGACAAGCCAATTAAAAACATTCAGTGGGGAAAAGATTCCCTATTTAACAAATGGTGCTGGGTGAACTGGCAATCTGTAGAAGACTGAAACTGGACCCACACCTCTCACCATTAACCAAGATAGACTCTCACTGGATTAAGATTTAAACCTATGAAATGAAACTATAAAAATACTAGAAGAGAGTGTAGGGAAAACCCTTGAAGAAATTGGGTTGGGTGAGTTTTTTATGAGAAGGACCCCCCAGGCAATTGAAGCTGCTTCAAAAATACACTATTGGGACTTGATCAAACTAAAAAGCTTCTGCACAGCCAAGAACACAGTAAGTAAAGCAAGCAAACAGCCCTCAGAATGGGAGAAGATATTTGCAGCTTATGTCTTCGACAAAGGTTTAATAACAAGAATCCACAGAGAACTCAAACGCATTAGCAAGAAAAGAACAAGGGATCCCATCGCAGGCTGGGCAAGAGATTTGAAGAGAAACTTCTCTGAAGAAGACAGGTGTACAGCCTTCAGACATATGAAAAAATGCTCATCATCTTTAATCATCAGAGAAATGCAAATCAAAACTACTTTGAAATACCAGGTAACTCCAGTGAGACTAGCCTATATCACAAAATCCCAAGACCAGAGATGTTGGCGCGGATATGGAGAAAATGGAACACTTTTCCACTGCTGGTGGGAATGCAAATTAATACATTCATTTTGGAAAAGATAGGGAGAACACTTAGAAATCTAAAAATAGATCTGCCATTCAATCCTGTAATCCCTCTACTGGGCATATACCCAGAACATGAAAAATCACATCATAACAAAGGTATTTGTACCAGAATGTTTATTGCAGCCCAATTCATAATTGCTAAGTCATGGAAGAAGCCCAAGTGCCCATTGATCCACGAATGGATTAATAAATTGTGGTATATGTACACCATGGAATATTATGCAGCCTTAAAGAAAGATGGAGACTTTACCTCTTTCATGTTTACATGGATGGAGCTGGAACATATTCTTCTTAGTAAAGTGTCTCAAGAATGGAAGAAAAAGTACCCAATGTTCTCACCCTTATTATGAAACTAATGTAGGACCTTCACATGAAAGCAATATCCCAGTTATAACCTAAGAATAGGGAGAAAGGAGAAAGGGAGGGGAGGGAGGGGGAAGGAGGGGGATTAATGGGATTACACCTGCAGTGCATCTTACAAGGGTATATGTGAATCCTAGTAAATGTGGAATGTAAAGGTCTTAGCAAAATAACTAAGAAAATGCTACAAAAGCTATGTTAACTAATGTGATGAAAATGTGTGAAACGATCTATGAACCAAGTGTATGGTGCCCCACGATCATACTAATGTACACAGCTATGGTTTAATAATAAAAAAAAAATCTAAAACTGAATAATACTGAGTCTGAGGAGGGACCTAAGATATTAGAGTATAAGGACCAGGGACCACAGGTATAAAGACACAACTATCTCATTTTTAGCTTTTAAATATTGAATCTCCATTGGCCATTTGGTTTCTGTACAGCTGGAATAGGGTTGCTGTAGGGAGAAGAATATGCTATGAACATTTCACATTCTTCAGGTATTGGATAATGGGGCCCAGGCTCCTAACTCCCTGTGGTGAGAGGCAATATTTTCCCCTTTTGCCATTTCCCACACTAGTTCTAACTTCTATTTTTACTGGTGTAACATTTTTACTCTGTCTGGTTGTCCACCTGCCTCACACATCAGGACTTATAATAATCAGGTGTTACCTAATCAGGTAACACATTATTTCTATTTGGATTTTCAGTCTTTATTAACATAACCCAATCTCTTGTGAAAAGATCAAAACAGTTCTTAATCAAGCTATGAAATCACTATTTAACAAAAGTGCCAGGGACTCAGGGACACTCAGAAACTGATGAGCTATCAAGAATTCTCCCAGGTATAAAGAAAAAGTCAGTTATCTGCCAACAACTAAGCCAGAAGAGAAAGAGAGAGGATCTCCAAAGGACGACAAAACCAAATAAGCTGCTCCTGTGTCCAGCATAAATGTGATGCATTTACCAGCAAAGTCCACTGCAACTCAAGGTTTTGCTCTTACAGTGATGGCAGGGACTGCTTAGAACCTGGCACCTTCACTTCCTTGATGGTGGACTAGCCATCATTTCTCAGGCTGTGTCCCTCAGACAAACTCCAGCTTAATGCCCTGGCTGGCTGAATAGGGAACAAGTGGGACAGGGGAACACCCTACCCACCTTACTACACAAAATTGGCTTCTGCTGGCACTCCTTTTGCAGATGTCTAGGCTTCCCATAGCTGTATCACACACAATCTGGGGTCAGACACTGCCCTTGTTTGTCTTTCCCTGGACCAAGACGATTGGCGACAAAAGCAAGTCCTAATATTTTCCCTTTTTGGCAATCGTTTCCTCAAATAAGTGCCAGTTGTTAAAAACCAAGGTGGCTAAATTTAGTAAGTCTTTGGGGTCCCTCAGTGGTCCTAACACCTTGCATTATACTTTTCTGTGTATGTCAGAGGCAGATTGATTAATAAAATGACTACTTGACACAATTTTCCCCTCTGCTGATTCAAAGTCTAGATTAGTATACTTTTGGGTTGTTTGGAGCAGCCAGGAATCCCCTGCACTGTGCATTCCCAGCATGATCTGGTGGGCCCAGGGCAGGCAAGACGAAGACAAACAACCTTCAGCCTGAGTGAGTTATAGGCCCCCTTGGCCACCACCAGCTCCTGCTTGTCTTATTCCTGTGTGTGTTGGGCCTCTATTCTTGTGTTAACCTCTGCAGATGCTGGAAATGCTTTTAACAACTTCCTTTGCTAGGCAATCTGGAACTTTCCTGTCATGCCTCCTCAGCCAGCCTGCATGAGCCCATGCACATGTGACTGGCCTCTCCATGGAACATAGTCTGTGACCACAGAGCAGACTGTGGGAACACTGGTAGAGAAGGTATGGAAAATTCAGGAGTAGTGGAAAGGGCACCACCTATTCTCATGGAGGGCAGGGGCTGGGGTCAAGTAAGTCAGGAGAGGGTTGTCCCTAAGCACTTACACAGGGGACAGGCCCTGCTACTGATAAATAGTGACTCAAGATGATTTTTTCTTTGTACTTTTTGGTATAGTCCCTCCCAGACTCCATTTGTCTTCATCATAGGATTCTAGAACCATGCCAGGGATTCTCTGCTCTTGAGAAAATTCTCCTATTAAAAGGGAGTTGAACTCTCCATTGTGTTGTCATCAAAGCTCTGAGTGTTGAGCCTCTGACTCAGTCAGTTGCTCCTACCCCAGGATTGGAAAGGAAGCAGAATGTGCTAGGCAAGAACATGCTCACATCCCACCCAGATGAGAGCAGCAGATAACAGATGATTTTTTAAAGTGCCTTCCTCAAAATGATATCCTCATTAAATAAAATCTGAATCAAATTCAAAGAGATATTTGTAGGGAACTGCCATTTGATTACCATTAGTATCAAAATGCAAAGGTACAAGAATATCAAGACTCTCCTAAAAGGAAATTCTTTTCTACCAAATATCAAAGCTTAATACATAAATAATTAATATAGTGTAGTGCTCCTGCAGGCATAGAGAGATGAAGTATGACATAGCCCACCTAGTGTACACATGTGAGGGTGTTGAGAAAGCCCCCTGGGTGAAGGGATCAACTACAACTTGAACTTTACCTTAGAAGAGAAAACCATGTAACCTAAAAATTTGTATCCCCATATTAGTTTGAAATAAAAACATTAAAATAAACTTACAATAAAACAAATTAAAAATGGCAGAGTAGAAATCAGGAACAGACATACATGTTTGGACACTTTCTCTAAGATAAAGGTAGCAGAGCAGAACTGTGGGGTTAGGACTGTCTTTGCAATAAATTGGTGCTGGGTTAATTGGATACTTAGTTGGAAAACAAATTAAGCTACATTCCTACATCACACTATAGTCAAAAATCATTTTCAGTGGAACACATATGTATATCAGGGTAAAAGGAAGAAATCTACAATTGCTGTGCCCATGTACAGCTGAGGAGTACTTCACGTGCTCCTCTGTGAAATTTGTACCAGATTTGAAACGCTGTGAAGAAAGAGTGTATAATGACTCAATACTTTCTATGTTGAAACTTTGAAATAATAATAATTTGGATATATTGAGTTTAATCAAATACCCTTAAAGGCAGTTTCCCCCGAGTCATTGTTTCCTTTTAATTTGTGCCTGCTTTGCAATAGGAGAGGTTTCTGACTTCTTCCAAAGCATTTTTAGGAAATGATTGATCAAGCTGAGTTCCATGCTCTGACCATGACCTCCCTGATATGAACTTTCTGGCCAGTTTCCTCCTAGGGACAGGTCTACTAACTATGGTGGGTCCTGAGAAGCCCAGGCAGGTGAGGGGAGCAGCAGAAGGGAGCAAGGAAGGAAATAAAGTCCTCAGTGGTGGGAACAAGGTTCATGGATCCAGGCAAGGGGACTAGGGGGCCCAGGTGTTCTAACACAGAAAGGTTCTATGACAGAGACACTGTTCCCTGGAGACTTTGTGGAGCACATTTGCCTGGAGACAGAGGAGGCCAGCAGCAGACCAGCCAGCTGAGGGCCCAGAGAAAAGACAAACAGGACCTGAAAACCAAAGCAATGGAGGGATGCCAGAAGGAGAAGGTGGTCCCAGATGAGGTTCATCAAAACCAGATATTGCGGGAACAGTATATCAAAGAGCGTGGCACCCAGAAACTCTACACAGAGTATTCCGTGAATCCCCTTCGCAAGGGTGAGGGGTGTCGGGATAGGGAGGGCTAGAGCTAAGGGCACCCCTAAGCGGTGGCCCTGAGGGCTGTGAGCTGGGGTAGGGGTCCCAGGAAAGGAGAAGAGCTCCTCCCACACCACCCTTCTAGACCTCAGATGCAGGACTTGGGAGGGGGCTGACCTGCTTCATATCAGACATGTTGGATATGTTTGAATGCATTCACATTACAATTGTGTATTTTCATTATAGCAAAAAAAGGCTACAGTTTTTAACAATATGATTGTTTCTTAATGAGGTAAAGATTTATTTTCATGCTTCACATATGGTCTAGGAAGTTCACAGTAGGTGACTTCAGGACCACAGTGCTCCCTTAATAACACAACCATGCCTTCCACTCTTGTCACGGCACACTCCTTGGAGGTTTCACCTGGGCCTGTTACATGACCTCCTGTTAGTGCTACCAGGCCTCAAATGCAACCTCAGACCCTCACCCCAAACCTTCTCCCAGCTGCCTTCCCTGCACCACCCCCAGGAACCTCAGACCCAGTAGGTGGAAAGCTGGGCTTATATGCACCTTCTGCCCCACTAGGTGTATTCCAGACCAGCCTGTCTCAGCAAGAAGCACCATAGTCGTTCACTCTCCCAAGTTCAAGGCCTGGGAGTCATCCTCAACATCTCTGTCTCACTCACTCTTCTATGTAATTAGGCACAAGTCCTGTTACTCTTTTGCATTTCTCTCACCTGTCCCATACGTTCTTACCTCAATGAAAGATACCTTCATGCATGAGGAGCCATATCCCTCTCTGCTCATGCTATTTTTCCCCCTAGGCAGCACCTCAGTCAGCCTCTCTCTCCACCCTCACTAGAGAAGACTCAGCAGGGACCTAGTGACTATTGCCTGGATTGGTTAATGAGCTCCCAATTATCCTCCTCCCCTCCAAGATGGGCCACATGCCCCCCTTCCTGCACCACTACCCACTAGAGCTATGCTGAAGGCCAACTGGATCAGTTCAGACCCTCCACAACATCTTCAGTAGCGCCACAGTTTCTGAGCTAAAGTTTAAATCACACAGAAGATGAGGCCCCTACCCAGGTAAATTCCATCACCACCACCCCACTCTGGACCAGCCACACACACTCACACAGTGCACCCCCCTGGTATGGACTCTGCTCAACTGTATCTCTCTAGACAAGCATCCCCCACACACCCGCATCAATTCTCTACCCACTTGTCCTGCTTCACTGTTCTTCATCTCACTCAAGTCACCAGATGCCATGTGTGTTTATCATCTGTCACAATAAATAGAATGAAGATCAGGGAACACAGGAAGCTTTTCTGTCTTGCTTATAGTCTCCTCTCCTGTGCATGTGTAATTCTGCGCTAAGTGGTGCATGTCAATTCTGCTCCACTATTATCATGGGCCTTCCAGGGGAGAGCCCACTGTCTGGGCAAACTCTGTTGATTGCCTGGTATGCTTACCTTCTCTCTTGATGAGGACTGTTCCAGAGAGCAACCATTAATAAGGAACAACTTCTGTATCTGTGCTGCAGCCAAAACTGTAGCCATGACCCAGGTGTGGCTGTTGTGCTCTTAAAATGTGTGGACTAGTGCAAATAAGGACCAGAATTTTTCACTGTATTTCATTTTATATATTCAAATTCACTTATCTACATATGGCTGGTGGTGAACATACTGGACAGTGCCACTCCATATTCTATGTTACTGAGGGCATCACTCAGCCTTGTCCCATGGCACCAAGCACAATGCCTGGCATGTGCCAAATGCTTAGTAAGAACCAGGTGGATGCCCAGGAGAAGCTGTTTCTTAGAGAGAGCAGGGAGTTCATGTTTTAACGTGAACCTGTGATGCTGTTTTTCTCTAGTTCACCTGAACACAAGAAAGCCCATGTCCTGGCATGATAATGTGGAGGAACCTGAAGATGGTAAGACTTTAGTATGAAAATGATATTAAGAAAGAGCACTAAGAGGCCAACTGGCCTCTAGTTACTCTTCCACCAAGGATGTAGGATGCAACTTGGGATGTGGAGGAATGTAGAATATAACAGGTGATGGGTGGACATCAGGTAGGAGGACTTGCCACCTGCATTATGTTAGGGATATGCCCAGCCCAGTGCCTGGCCGAGTCACCTCCCTTCTCTTCATTCTCAATCATCTTGCTGAGGTAGACATTTTCCTCACATTTTGCAGATGAGAAGAGTGAGGCCCAGAGGAATGAGGCCACCTGGTAAGCAAGTAGTGGCACTGAATTCAAATCTCAGGCTTATCCCAGTGTGGATCTGCCTCTCTTTCTGGAGACTTGTAGGGTAGAAGAGCTGTGAAGTTGCAGATACCTCTGGTGTCAGCACAACACTCATTCAGTACAGGGGAATGGGACCTCCCTGCTCCCCTCCTTCCCCCTCATGCTCTCTGTTTGGCTCCACTAGTTACACTCACTCATGCTCTCCCTACCTGATTTGTGCTTTTCCTCTGCCTCTCTCAAGGCCTGGCCCTGCAGTAGCTGCTCTTCCCTCTCAGACCCTTACCAACACCTTCCTTCATGGTATATGTCCCTGCCTGCCAGTGTTGGTTCTGTTTATGACCCTCGATGATGTGTCCTCTTCCCCCATCTAGAATATGAGCTCTAGGAAACCAGAGGTGACATCTGCCTCATTCAGTCCTCCCCCAGGGCCCAGAACACTGCCTGGCACAGCATCAGGGTTTGCCCCATCATGGCTGAAAGCCAAGCAGAGAGACCAGATGCCCCTGTGTTAGGTCCTGGGCAACCTCAGAGGCTGAAGGCTCTGCTCTGAGGAATGATGCAGCCAGATTTAAGAGCACAGGGACACTTAGCAGTCCCAGATCCTGAGTCCTTCATAACTCTGATCTCCTCTCCTAGCCAGGTTTATCAATCTTATTCACCATGCTGCCGAAGGACCAAAGATGAAATACCCAGAGGCACAAACTGAAAATCAGGAGTATGGATGGCACTCTAAGCCCTTGGTGAGTTTGACTCCTGTCCTCAGTAAACACCAAAGCTTGTGGGCAGCATAAGTGGAGGCCAAGAGAACAGAGTAGGGAGCCAAACATGCCTGGCTTTCAGTTCTGGCTGCCACTCACTAACTGTGGGCCCCTGGGGAAGTTTCTAAGCTCTTATATGACTCCACTTCCTCACAGAGATAGTACAGCACCTCACTTGTTAGATGATGCTGATTTTAAGAGAGGTGGTATCTGTGCAGTGCTCAGGGCAGAACCTGGTACAGAGGAACTGTGTGCATGTTGGTTAAATAAAGGCAGCTCATGGCAGATGCCTGAGTCTGCTCCTCCCGTGAACAGCAGGGTGGTCTTGGAATGTCACTTACATCTGTGAGTTCTACTCTCTCATCTATAAGTAGGAATCTTAGAAATAGTGCTCTCCTTGTTTGATTGGAAGGATACAGGAGCCTAGGAAATGTAGTCTTGAGCTCTGAAACACTATAAGGGCTTCTATAAAGGAAAAGCAGAAATCAGAGAACACAACCTGAAGACTTTTCTACCACCACTTTCTAGCTGTGTGACCAGAACCTCTCTAAGCCTCCATTCCCCCATCTGAAAGTAAGGATGATAATGGTATCTAAGACAACGTGGAGAAATGGCTCAGAATGGCACAGGAAGTGTTCAACAAATGTGGGCCACTCTGATGCTGGGGAGTAAGGACAGGAAGGAGAACACAGAGCCCCACCTACAACCAACCAGCTGCCTCTCCTGGATGCTTGCCTAGGCTCCATTGCCCCCACCCACCCAGGATTTATGCAGGGTGCTTCTGGCCAAACTCCACCTACAGGGTTCTTGCTGAGGGGAGGCCAGGGTGTCAGACATCAGCTGGGAGATGTTGGTGAATGTGGATCTGCTGTCATATGGTTGGATATTGAAGGTTGGGGGTTCTAATGAAATTGACTTAGCAGGGTTGTTGCTAAAATGGAATAATGCAGAGGTGAATGTGGAATTCTAAAAGTCAGGCCTAGTTGAAAAATACTTCAGGGAGTCTGAGTACAGTTTGCCTCAGGATAGAACATTTCTCAAGAGAGAAGGAAGGTTGTGAAGGAAGGAAGGTCTGGGTGAAGACAGATATTACCCCAGTTAGGTGATTAAGGAACTTAGAACAATACTCCAAAGCACAAGTAAACTAACTCACCAGTCCTTATTTTCCTGAAGACCTGATTCACGAGTGTGCCACCTGTGGGCAGGATCTGGTGTGGCAGTTCACCAGAACAGGAAGGCAACTGCAGCTGGTCCTGCCTGGCCTGCTGCGCACACACCTGTACATTTTGCAGATCACAAACAGCATGTGCTCCCAGCTCAGTTATCACTCTGGAGTTGTAGAGGCTCTGCAAATACTCCCTGTTCACACATCACTATAAACCTGGATGATGTCCCTGGATGCTGCTGCTGCATGGCAGGAAATCACAGTAGCTTCCAAAGCAAGAGGTCAGGTATTATGTAGCCTTCAGTGGTAATGAAGCCGGAGTCTCAGGGTGACATGGTAGGGGAAAAAGAGGCTTGATCACCCCAACTCAGGGCTCCCAACCACCTGGCAGGACTTCACCCGAGATAGGCAAAGTACCTGCCACCTCAATACTGCCATAGGAAAAGCCACTTTCAACGAGCACCTCTCAGCCTCTTGTCAGTCATATCATGACATTAGGAGTTAATTGTACAGCATACATTATACAACACTTATGTGCCAGTGCTCGCTTGTAGTCAGGTCTCTGTGTGACCCTTCCACACACTCAGTCATTCTTTCCACAAGTATGTGCTGATACCTAGGGAGCACTGGGTGCCACTTCAGGAGCTGGGGACTCTCTCGGCAGACCCAGCCACTCCTCTCACACACCTCATGTTCTAATAAAGGAACCAGGGCAGTGTGGCCTTCAGTTGGGGCAGTGGGGTAGGGAATGTGGCCATGTGGCTGGGCTCTTCTGCCTCACAACCCTGTTCATGTGAATGTTGTCAACAATGTGTCCCAGCACAGCCACACATCCCCCCACAGAGTGGGGCCTGTTTCAAGCCCAGGTCCATTGTCTCCAAACCCAATTCTGCTGACTTCCCCACACGGTTTTTCTGATCCTGCATCCTCCTCTCTAGGTCAACCCAGAACGGCAGGACCGCAGGCTGAATCACTTCCGAGTCTACAAGGACATCACTCTGTACAAGGCTAAATTGTGGAGTCTGGGAGAAGATGATCTCCACAAAAAGTCTCTGAGCAATGATGTCTAATCCTGTATTTGATGCCCAAAGTGTGCACTGCACAGCAAAATAAACATTACTTTATTTAAATCAGAAGTTTAAAGTTTAACTGTTTTTATCTGGAGTCTTACATTTCTCAATTCTGCCCAAATCTATTGGTTCAAATCCTTACCTTTTAATCAAATGTGAAAATTCCAGGGTATGATAGCAGCCTATTGCATATACATCTTGGCCTTTTCAGACACAAACAAGGATGATAATGCATTCCGGGTATGGTGGCTCACTGCTGTAATCTTAACACCCTGTACATCCAACCCTAGATTTGTAATCTGGAGTCTTGCTCTAGTGTTGCTCTAGAGCAGGCATCCTCAAACTGCGGCCCACGGGCCACATGAAGCGGTGTAAATTGTATTTGTTCCCGTTTTGTTTTTTACTTCAAAATAAGATATGTGCAGTGTGTATAGGAATTTGTTCATAGTTTTTTTTTTAACTATAGTCTGACCCTCCAATGGTCTAAGGGACAGTGAATTGGCCCCATGTTTAAAAAGTTTGAGGACGCCTGCTCTAGAGTATTGCTCTCTACAACACTCTAATGAACTCGTGTATTACCCCTTGTGCTAACTTTTTTTTTGACCTTTAACAGCCTCTTTTATTTTCTTTTTATTAAATCATAGCTGTGTACAATAATGCAATCATGAGGTACAATGTGCTGGTTCCATATACAGTCTGAAATACTTTCACCGAACTGGTTAACATAGCTTTCATGGCATTTTCTTTTCTTTTTTTTTTTTTTTTTGTAGAGACAGAGTCTCACTTTTATGGCCCTCAGTAGAGTGCCGTGGCCTCACACAGCTCACAGCAACCTCCAACTCCTGGGCTTAAGCGATTCTCTTGCCTCAGCCTCCCGAGCAGCTGGGACTACAGGCACCCGCCACAAAGCCCAGCTATTTTTTTTTTTTTTTGGTTGCAGTTTGGCCAGGGCTGGGTTTGAACCCGCCACCCTCGGTATATGGGGCCGGCGCCTTACCGACTGAACCACAGGCGCTGCCCTCATGGCATTTTCTTAATTATTATATTAAAACCCTTATACTCTTCACTTAGTAAATTTCACCTGCACCCTTCCAAGATGCATCCTAGGTGTGGACCCACCAACCACGCTCCCTCCACCCAACCTCCCCCTCCCCTCCCCTCTCTTGTCCCCTTCCCCATATTCTTGTAGTGAAATTGGGTTGTAACCTTTGTATGAAAGCTATAAATTGGAGCTGAGTACATTGGGCACTTTTTCTTTCATTCTTTGGATACCTTGCTAAGAAGAATATTTTCCAGCTCCATCCATGTGAACATGGAGGAGGTATAGTCTCCATCTTTCTTTATGGCTGCATAATATTCCATGGTGTGCAAATACTAATTTATTAATCCATTCATGAGTCGATGGGCACTTGGGTTTTTTCCATGACTTAGCAATTATGAATTGGGCTGCAATAAACATTCTGGTAGAAATATCTTTGTTATAATGCGATTTTTGGTCTTCTGGATATATACCTCGTAGAGGAATTATAGGATCGAATGGCAGTATATTTAAATTGCTAAGTATTCTCCAAACTTTCCAAAAGGACCATATTAGTTTGCATTCTAACCAGCAGTGTAGAAATGTTCCCTTTTCTCCACATCTGCACCAACATATCTGGTTTGGGGATTTTGTGACATGAGCTAATCTTACTGGAGTTAGATGATATCTCAAAGTAGTTTTGATTTGCATTTCTCTGATGGTTAACGATGATGAGCATTTTTTCGTGTGTGTGTAGGCCGTGCACCTGTCTTCTTCGGAGAAGTTTCTCTTCAAGTCACTTGCCCAGCCTGAGAGGGGATAACTTGTTCTTTTCTTACAAATACATTTGAGTTCACTGTGGATTCTGGGTATTAAACCTTTGTCGGAGACATATCCTGCAAATATCTTCTTCGATTCTGAGGGCTGTATGCTTGCTCTACTTACTGTGTTCTTGGCTGTGCAGAAACTTTTTAGTTACATCAGGTCCCAGTAGTGTATTTTTGATGTAGCTTCAATTGCCTGGGGGTTCCTCCTTAAAAAATATTCACCCAGGCTGATTCCTTCAAGAGTTTTGCCTGCACTTTCTTCAAGTATGTTTATAGTTTCATGTCTTAAATTTACTTTTTCTATTATTAAATCATAGCTGTGTACATTAATGTGATCATGGGGCACCATACACTGGTTTTATAGACCGTTTGACAAATTTTCATCACACTGGATAACATAGCCTTAGTTATTGTGTTAAGACATTTACATTCTACATTACTAACTTTCACATATACCCTTGCAAAAGGCACTGCAGGTGTAATCCCAAAAATCACCCTCCCTATGCCCACCTCCTCCCTCCCTCCCCTCCTTTCCCCCTACCCCCGTTCTTGGGTTATAACTGGGTTATAGCTTTCATGTGAAAGCCATAAATTAGTTTCATAGTAGGGCTGTGTACATTGGATACTTTTTCTTCCATTCTTGAGATACTTTACTAAGAAGAATATGTTCCAGCTCCATCCACGTAAACATGAAAGAGGTAAAGTCTCCATCTTTCTTTAAGGCTGCAGAGTATTCCATGGTGTATATATACCACAATTTATTAATCCATTCGTGGATCGATGAGCACTTGGGCGTTTTCCATGACTTAGAAATTATGAATTGGGCTGCAATAAACATTCTGGTACAAATATCTTTGTTATGATGTGATTTAGGTCTTCTGGATATATGCTTAGTAGAGGAATTATAGGATTGAATGGCAGGTCTATTTTTAGATCTCTAAGTGTTCTCTGAACATCTTTCCAAAAGGAATGTATTAATTTGCATTCCCACCAGCAGTGTAGAAGTGTTCCCTTTTCTCCACGTCCACGCCAACATCTGTGGTCTTGGGATTTTGTGATATGGCTAATCTTACTGGAGTTAGATGATATCTCAAAGTAGTTTTGATTTGCATTTCTCTGATGATTAAAGATGATGAGCAGTTTTTCATATGTCTGTAGACTGTGTGCCTGTCTTCTTCAGACAAGTTTCTCTTCAGGTCCCTTGCCCAACCTGCGATGGGATCACTTGTTCTTTTCTTGCTTATATGTTTGAGTTCTCTGTGGATTCTTAAACCTTTGTCGGAGACATAACCTGCAAATATCTTCTCCCATTCTGAGGGCTGTTAGCCTTCTTTACTTACTGTGTTCTTGGCTGTACAGAAGCTTTTTAGTTTGATAAGGTCTCAGTAGTGTATTTTTGAAACTGCTTATATTGCCCAAGGGGTCCTCCTCATAAAATACTCACCCAGAACGATTTCTTCAAGGGTTTTCCCCTCACTCTCTTCTAGTATTTTTACAGTTTCATGTCTTAAGTTTAAATCTTTAATCCAGAGGGAATATTGAAGATGGTGGCCGAGTAACAGCTTTCCTGCAACTGGGTGCCGTGAGTCTGGGGAGACAAGACTCCAGGCATCTCTGGCTGGTGGGATCTGCCTATAATCATCCCTTTGAGAATACAGGGAGTCAGCAAGGGACTTCTGGACCCCAAGAGGAGGACAAAAACAGTGGGAAACTGGCAAGTAGTTGCGTGTGTTCGATCGACCTAATACTGGCAACCATAAGTACAAGCAGCAGTGAGACTGCAAACTGGAAAAGCCTTACCTGTGAACTGTTTCAGTGTTTTGGACGTTGCACTCAGTTGAACTGCCTTGGGGAGAGCTTGAGCAGGAGTGCAGAGAACTTTGGGCATTGTCTGGGGCCTCAGAAAGAGCCACTGAGCTGGGCTGCAGGGAGACACTGTCTGAGAGAACTGCCCCGGCAAGTTCTGCCCTCAGGGTCCCAGAGCAAGGATTGGTAACCTAGTGACTGAACAGCCTAAAGGTGGGGACAGAGCTGCCTTACAACCTTAGCCCTTAGGGGAAGAGTGAGACGGTTTTGGCACACTGGAGGCTTGGGCTGTTGCCTTGGGTAGAGTGCCGTGGTGTCACAGCCCATAACAACCTCAAACTCCTGGGCTTGGCGCTGCCCGGACCTCCATAAGATCTGTGCTGCAACCCCACACCAACCGGGCCTCCACATGACCTGACCAGAAACTGTGGGAACCATGCAACCCTGTGTCCTCCCTCTTGTGTCCTCCCAGCCTCCACACTGGCCCACTAGTCTAGCCAGGGATACTGGTAGCCACGTGCCCTCTGGAGCCATACCTGTCTCTGCGCAGAGCCCTTCTCCTGGTCAGAGATGGCCGAAGCCTTGGGCTCTCTGTGCCAATGTCACTGGGCACCAGGCACTCCCAGAACCATTCGCACCACCTCCCGCCCTGTTGCTGGATCCAGGTGTGTCACACTCCAGAGCTACTTCCACAACTAGAACTCCCTAACTGGAGCAGCCCCAGAGGAACTACACAGGGTCACTCCCTACAAAGATCAAGCAACAATAGAGTGATCCTGCTGGGGTCTAATTTTGGAGAGACACCTCCTTTTGGAGGACAGCCAGAGGCAACGGTGAAAAACAATCATGAGGTGAAATCAACAGAAAAACTCTGGCAATATGAATAATCAGAGTAGATCAACTCCCCCAAAAATCAATGGGGCAGACACAGCACAAGATCCCATGCATAAACAAATAGCTGAGATGTCAGAAATCGAATTCAGAATTTGGATAGCAAATACATTGAATTAGAACTCCAAGCAGTAACCCAAAAGATATCTCAAGAATTCAACAAATTCAAAGACCAAATGACCAAAGATTTTGACACATTAAGACAAGAAGTTGCATCCCTCAAAGATCTGCAAAACACAGTAGAATCCCTCAGTAACAGAATGGAGCAAGCAGAAGAAAAAATTTCTGACATTGAAGACAAAGTTTTCAAATGCTCCCAAACTCTCAAAGAGAATGAGAAATGGAGGGCAAAAACAGATCACTCTCTCAGAGAGCTCTGGGATAATTTGAAGAAAATCAATATTCGTCTTATAGGGATCCCCGAAAGTGAAAAGGTGGCTTCACAAGTCACAGAGTCTCTTCTCCATGAGATGATAAAATAGAACTTTCCAGACATGCCAAAAGATTCTGAAATTCAGATAGCAGACAGTTTCAGAACTCCAGCATGACTCAACCTGAATAAGACATCCCCCAGACACATAATAATCAATTTCACTAAAGTTAATATGAAGGAGAAAATTCTGAAAGCTGCCAGATGAAAGAAAACCATTACCTACAAGGGGAAGAATATTAGAATAACTGCCGATCTCTCTGCTGAAAACTTTCAAGCTAGAAGAGGATGGTCATCAACTTTTAATCTCCTAAAACAAAATAACTTTCAACCCAGGATCCTATACCCAGCTAAACTGAGCTTCATTTGTGACGAAGAAATTAAATACTTCAATGACATTCACATGTTGAAGAAATTTGCCATAACTAAACCAGCTCTCCAGGATATTCTCAGACCTGTCCTCCATAAAGACCAGTGTAATCCTCCACCACAAAAGTAAACCCACCCAAAAATTTTGATCAAATTCCAACTTCCACAGTCACAGAAGGATCAAAAATGTCCACTGGACTCTCAAAAGGCTTATCAATACTCTCAATTAATGTGAATGGTTTAAACAGCCCTCTAAAGAGGCACAGGTTGGCTGACTGGATACAAAAACTCAAGCCAGATATCTGCTGCATACAAGAAGCGCATTTTACACTAAAGGACAAATATAGACTCAAGGTGAAGGGATGGTCATCTATATTCCAGGTAAATGGAAAGCAGAAAAAAGCAGGCATTGCAATCCTGTTCACAGATGCAATAGGCTTTAAACCAACCAAAATAATTAAGGATAAGGATGGACACTTCATATTTGTTAAAGGTAATACTCAATATGATGAGATCTGTAGTATTAATACTTTTTTTTTTTTGATTATCCTAACCATGGGGATTACTTTATTTCCTTTCTGCAAAGACCTTGGCTTTGCTTTAATTCCAAATCTTTTCTCTCTTTTTTTTATTTATTAAATCATAACTGTATACATTGACATGATCATGGGGCATCATACACTCGCTTCATAAACCATTGGACACATTTTTATAACAGTGGTTAACATAGCCTTTCTGGCGTTATCTCAGTTACTGTGCCAAAACATTTACATTCTACATTTACCAAGTTTCGCAAACACCCCTGTAAGATGCACCACAGGTGTGATCCCACCGATCCCCCTCCCTCTACCCACCCCCCTCTTTCCCAATTCCCCCTATTGTTAAGTTGTAGCTGGGTTATAGCTTTCATGTGAGAGTCCCAAATTAGTTTCATAGTAGGGCTGTGTACATTGGGTACTTTTTCTTCCATTCTTGGGATACTTTACTAAGAAGAATATGTTCCAGCTCCATCCATGTAAACATGAAAGAGGTAAAGTCTCCATCTTTCTTTAAGGCTGCATAGTATTCCATGGTATACATATACCACAATTTATTAATCCATTCGTGGAACGATGGGCACTTGGGCTTTTTCCATGACTTAGCTATTATGAATTGGGCTGCAATAAACATTCTGGTACTAATATCTTTGTTATGTTGTGATTTTTGGTCTTCTGGGTATATGCCCAGCAGAGGAATTACAGGATTGAATGGCAGATCTATTTTTAGATCTCTGAGTGTTCTCCATGTATCTTTCCAAAAGGAATGTATTAATTTCCATTCCCACCAGCAGTGTAGAAGTGTTGCCTTTTCACCGCATCCACGCCAACATCTCTGGTCTTGAGATTTTGTGATATAGGCTAGTCTCATGGGAGTTAGATGATATCTCAAAGTGGTTTTGATTTGCATTTCTCTGATGATTAAAGATGATGAGCATTTTTCATATGTCTGAAGGCCTTGCACCTGTCTTCTTCAGAGAAGTTTCTCTTCAAATCCCTTGCCCAGCCTGCGATGGGATCCCTTGTTTTATTCTTGCTGATGCGTTTGAGTTCTCTGTGGATTCTGGTTAGTAAAACTTTGTCAGAGATATACCCTGCAAATATCTTCTCCCATTCTGAGGGCTGTCTGCTTGCTCTGCTTACTGTGTTCTTAGCTGTGCAGAAGCTTTTTAGTTTGATCAAGTCGCAGTAGTGTATTTTTGAAGCTGCTTCAATTGCCCGGGGTTCTCCTCATGAAATACTCACCCAGACCAATTTCTTCAAGGGTTTTCCCTGCATTCTCCTCTAGTATTTTTATAGTTTCATGTTTTAAGTTTAAATCTTTAATCCAATGAGAGTCTATCTTAGTTAATGGTGAAAGGTGTGGGTCCAATTTCAGTCTTCTGCAGGTTGCCAGCCAGTTCACCCAGCACCATTTGTTAAATAGGGAATCTTTTCCCCACTGGATGTTTTTAATTGGCTTGTCAAAAATGAAATAGCGGTAAGTAGCTGGATTCATCTCTTGGTTCTCTATTGTGTTCCAGATATCTACTTCTCTGTTTTTGTGCCAATACCATGCTGTTTTGATCACTATCGATTTGTAGTAAAGTCTGAGGTCTGGTAGTGTGCTTCCGCCTGTTTCGTTTTTATTTCTGAGTAATGTCTTGGCTATTCGAGGTTTTTTTCTGATTCCATATAAAACGAAGTAATGTTTTTTCAAGATCTTTAAAATATGACAGTGGAGCTTTAATAGGGAGTGCGTTGATATTATATATTGCTTTGGGTAGTATGGACATTTTGATAATGTTGATTCTTCCCAGCCATGAGCATGGAATGTTTTTCCATTTGTTAACATTTTCAGCTATTTCTTTTCTTAGAGTTTCATAGTTCTCTTTATAGAGATCTTTCACGTCTTTTGTTAGGTAAATTCATAAATATTTCATCTTCTTTGGCACTACTGTGAATGGCATAGAGTACTTAACTGCTTTTTCAATTTGACTGTTGTTGGTGTATATAAAGGCTACCGATTTATGAATGTTGATTTTGTAACCTGAGACGCTGCTGTATTCCTTGATCACTTCTAGGAGTTTTGTAGTAGAGTCCCTAGTGTTTTCCAGATACACAATCATATCATCTGCGAAGAGCGAGAGTTTGATTTCTTCTGACCCTATATGGATACCCTTGATCGCCTTTTCTTCCCTAATTGTGGTGGCTAAAAATTCCTTTATAATGTTGAAAAGCAATGGAGACAATGGGCAGCCTTTTCTGGTTCCTGATCTGAGTGGAAATGATTCCAATTTAACTCCATTCAATATGATATTGACTGGGGGTTTGCTGTAGATAGCCTCTATCAGTTTAAGAAAAGTCCCTTCTAGACCAATTTTCTTTTTTTTTTTTTTGTATGTATGTATGTTTAATACCATTTACGTCTTTTTTTTTCCTGCTAAGTAATTCACAATAATTGTAGATAACTGGGACTAGTCAGGTAAAGCACCATTTGGTCTAGAACACCTTGGATTTGGAGTTAGTTGTTCTGAGTTCTAGACCGAGCTTGGCTCTCTGTCACACACAAGTCTGTTTCCAAACCTGTAGTTTGGTCCAAACAAAACCCCTAATAGGGTTATATAGAGTGCTTATTACACATGGAATACCAGAGCTCAACCATTCCCAACCACTGACCCAGAACCATTACCACAGTGGTTAGGGACTGGCCATTTGCTTTTTCTTTCCTTTCTTTCTTTTCTTTCTTTCTTTCTTCTTTCCTTTCTTTCTTTTCTTTCTTTCTTTCCTTCTTTCTTTTTGGTTTTTTTTTTTTTTTGAGACAGTTTCACTTCCTCGTCCTCAGTAGAGTGGCCCTGGCGTCATAGCTCACAGAGTCTTGGGCTCAAGCAATCATTTTGCCTCAGCCTCTCTAGTAACTGGCAGCTCCTGGGGTGACTGTCAGGCAGATCAACTTTTCAGAAGCCGTGCTCCAGATTCTAGACCACACTTTGGCGACCTGTGAAAGCTTGTTAGAAAGAAAGAATCGCCTCTTGTTCTCGCTCCCCGACCTATTGAATCAGAATCTGCATCTTAGCAAAATCCCCAGGAGGTTGTGTCCCACATTAGTTTGAGAAGCACTGCCGGACCTTGGTATCTGGAGGTAACTTTACAACCTACTGATACCCAGACCCCGCCCAGAGATTCTCCTGCACTTCTCGCGTGCGGCCAGGGCAAAGGGCTCTTACAAGCTTCCCAATTTATTTTAATGTACAGCCACAATAGAGGACCACTGTCCCTGAAATCACCACTCTTTATGCGTAAGCTATAAGCTTAGTAAAACTGGGTTTTGTAAGCTGGCGCAACCTTAAGGACCGCTTAGAGTAAACGGTGCTTTTCAAGGGACAATGGACTCCAGAGAAAAGCAAGTTCAACCACAGAAGTTTAGGTTTACAGTACCCAAGGAGGCAGTCTTTTGCAGTATCCCACAGGTTTTGGTAGCTTGTGTCTTCATTGTTGTTATGCTTAAGGAAGTTAGTGATTTCCTGTTTGATTTCTTCCTGCACCCATCTGTTATTCAACAGAAGATTGTTTAATTTCCATGCCTTTGGATGGGGTCGAGCATTTTTGTTAGAGTTGAGTTCCACCTTTAGTGCCTTATGGTCTGAAAAGATACAAGGTAAAATTTCAATTCTTTTGATTCTGTTGATATTTGTTTTGTGTCCCAGGATATGATCAATTTTGGAGAACGTTCCATGGGGTGATGAGAAGAATGTATATTCTTTATCTTTGGGGTGGAGTGTTCTATATGCGTCTATCAAGCATAATTGTTCTAGGGTCTCATTTAAATCTCTTATATCTTTGTTTAATTTCTGTTTAGAGGATCTGTCCAGCTCTGTAAGAGGTGTGTTAAAGTCCCCTGTTATGATGGTATTATCAGATATCATATTGCTCAGACTGAGTAAGGTCTCTTTCAAGAATCTGGGAGCATTTAAATTTGGTGCATAGATATTTAGAATTGAAATGTCTTCTTGTTGTAGTTTTCCCTTGACCAATATAAAGTGACCATCTTTGTCTTTTTTGACTTTAGTTGCTTTAAATCCACATGTATCTGAAAATAAGATTGCAACTCCTCTTTTCTTCTGAATTCCATTTCCCTGAAAAATTGTCTTCCAACCCTTGACTCGGAGCTTTAATTTGTCTTTTGAAGCCAGGTGTGTTTCTTGCAGACAGCAAATGGATGGCTTGTGTTTTTTAATCCAGTCAGCCAATCTATGTCTCTTCAGTGGGGAATTCAAGCCATTAACATTTATGGAGATAATTGATAAGTGTGGTAGTATTCTATTCGTCTTATTTAGTGAGAGTCCATTGCTTAGTTTTATCTTTTGCATCAGTGTGGAGGTTAGGTTCTGTCCTTTGATTTCTGAGTTCTTACTTTGCTGCTGATCCATTGTGGTGGTCAGTGTGCAGAACAGGTTGAAGTATTCCCTGTAGAGCTGGTCTTGTTGTGGTGAATTTCCTCAATGTTTGTATATCCGTAAATGATTTGATTTCTCCATCAATTTTGAAGCTTAGCTTAGCAGGGTACAGAATTCTGGGCTGAAAATTGTTCTGTTTAAGTAGATTAAAGGTAGATGACCATTGTCTTCTTGCTTGGAAAGTTTCATTAGAGAAGTCTGAGGTCACTCTGATGGATTTGCCCCTGTAGGTCAACTGGCGCTTACTCCTGGCAGCTTGCAGAATCTTTTCTTTTGTCTTGACTTTGGACAGGTTCATCACAATGTGTCTTGGAGAAGCTCGGTTAGAGTTGAGGCGACCTGGGGTCCGATAGCCCTCTGAAAGCAGTGTGTCAGAATCTTTGGTGATATTTGGGAAATTTTCTTTTATAATATTCTCTAGTATGGCTTCCATTCCTCTGGGGCATTCTTCTTCCCCTTCTGGAATTCCTATAACTCGTATGTTGGAACGTTTCATAAAGTCCCATAATTCTGACAGTGAACGTTCTGCTTTCTCTCTCTTCTTTTCTGCCTCTTTTACTATCTGAGTTATCTCAAAAACTTTGTCTTCTACCTCTGAAATTCTTTCTTCTGCATGGTCTAACCTGTTGCTGATACTTTCCATTGCATCTTTAAGTTCCCTGATTGACTGTTTCATTTCCTTCAGCTCTGCTATATCCTTTTTATATTCTTCATATCGTTCATCTCTGATTTGATTCTGTTTTTGGATTTCCTTTTGGTTATTTTCCACTTTATTAGCAGTTTCCTTCATTGTTTCCATCATTTCTTTCATTGTTTTCAACATGTGTATTCTAAATTCCCTTTCTGTCATTCCTAACATTTCTGTATAGGTGGAATCCTCTGCAGTAGCTACCTCATGGTCCCTTGGCGGGGTTGTTCTGGACTGGTTCTTCATGTTGCCTGGAGTTTTCTGCTGATTCTTCCTCATGAGTGATTTCTTTTATCTGTTTCCTTGCCCTAATTTTCCTTTCACTTCCTCTTGCTCTTTAAGTTCTTGTGCCTGTGGAAGTTGTGGGAGGGTTTAGACGGGTTGAACACACGCGACCACTTGCCGGTTTTCCACTGTTTTAGTCCTCCTCTTGGGGTCCAGAAGTCTCTCGCTGACTCCCTGTATCCTCATAGGAGTGATGATAGGCAGTTCCCACCAGCCAGAGATGCCTGGAGTCCTAGACCAATTTTCTTGAGTGTTCTGATCATGAAGGGATGCTGGATATTATCAAAAGCTTTTTCTGCATCAATTGAGAGAATCATATGGTCTTTGTTTTTTAATTTGTTTATGTGCTGAATTACATTTATAGATTTACGTATATTGAACCAGCCTTGACACACTGGGATAAAACCAACTTGGTCATGATGTATAATTTGTTTGATGTGTTGCTGGATTCTGTTTGTTAGGATCTTGTTGAATATTTTTGCATCTATATTCATTAGTGATATTGGTCTATAATTTTCTTTTCTTGTTGGGTCTTTTCCTGGTTTGGGGATGAGGGTGATGTTTGCTTCATAGAACGTGTTGGGTAGTCTTCCTTCTTTTTCTACCTTTTGGAACAGGTTGACTAATATAGGTACTAATTCCTCTTTAAAGGTTAGGTAGAATTCTGATGTGAAACCATCTGGTCTCGGGCTTTTCTTTTTAGGGAGGTTTTGTATAGTTGATGCTATTTCTGAACTTGATATGGGTCTGTTCAACATTTCCACTTGATTCTGGTTAAGTCTTGGAAGGTGGCGTGCTGCTTCCAAGTATCGGTCTATTTCCTTCAGATTTTCATATTTCTGAGAAAAAAGTTTCTTGTAATAGTCATTAAGGATTTTTTGGATTTCTGATGAGTCTGTTGTTATTTCGTCTTTGTTGTTTCTGATTGATGAGATTAGAGATTTTACTCTTTTTTTCCTGATTAGGTTGGCCAGAGGTTTATCTATTTTATTGACCTTTTCAAAAAACCAGCTTTTTGATTTATTGATCTGTTGTATTATTCTTTTGTTTTCAATTTCATTTAATTCTGCTCTAATTTTGGTTATTTCTTTTCTTCTACTGGGTTTGGGGTTGGAATGTTCTTCCTTTTCCAGTTGCGTGAGATGTCCCATTAAGTTGTTAACTTCCTCTCTTTCCGTTCTCTTGAGGAAGGCTTGCAGTGCTACAAATTTCCCTCTTAGAACTGCCTTTGCAGTGTCCCATAGGTTCTGATAGTTTGTGTCTTCATTGTCGTTTTGTTCCAAAAAATTGGCGATTTCTTTCTTAATCTCATCTCTGACCCAGCTATCATTCAGCATAAGGTTATTTAACTTCCATGTTTTTGTATGGGTATGCAGATTCCTGTTGTTACTCAATTCAAGTTTTATTCCATGATGGTCCGAGAAGATGCATGGAATAATTTCTATTCCTTTAAATTTACTGAGGTTAGACTTGTGACCTAAACTGTGGTCTATTTTGGAGTAGGTTCCGTGGGCTGATGAGAAGTATGTGTATTCAGTTTTGTTGGGATGAAATGTTCTGTAGATCTGCTAAATCTAAATATTGGATGGTTAGGTTTAAATCTAAGATTTCTTTGCTCAGCTTCTTGCTGGAGGATCGATCCAACACCGCCAAGGGAGTGTTGAAATCTCCGACCATTATGGAGCTGGAGGAAATCAAGTTACTCATGTCTGTTAGAGTTTCTCTTATAAATTGAGGTGCATTCTGGTTGGGTGCATAGATATTAATAATTGAGATCTCATCATATTGAGTATTACCCTTAACAAATATGAAGTGACCATTCTTGTCCTTCCTTACTTTTGATGGTTTAAAGCCTACTGTATCTGCAAATAAAATTGCAACAGCTGCTTTTTTCTGATTACCATTTGCCTGAAATATGGATGACCATCCTTTCACCCTGAGTCTGTATTTGTCTTTTAAGTTGAGATGTGACTCTTGTATGCAACAAATATCTGGCTTGAGTTTTTGTATCCAGTCAGCTAACCTATGCCTCTTTAGAGGACAGTTTAAGCCATTCACATTGATGGAGAGTATTGATAAGTCTGGTGGAAAATTGGGTATCGAGTTTTTCAAAGGTCTACTGGACATTTTTAATCCTTTCCCCAGTGTGGAAGTTGGAGTTTGATCCGAAGTTTCTGAGTGAGTTTACTTTTGTGGTATAGGATTGGGTTGGTCATTGTGGAGGATAGGTCTGAGAACATCCTGAAGAGGTGGTTTACTTATGGCAAATTTTTTCAACATATGAATGTCATTGAAGTATTTAATTTCTCCATCATAGATGAAACTCAGTTTAGCTGGATACAAGATCCTGGGTTGAAAGATTTTTTCCTTTAGGAGATTAAAAGTTGATGACCAGCCTCTTCTTGCTTGAAAAGTTTCAGCAGAGAGATCTGCAGTTATTCTAATATTCTTACCTTTGTACATTATAGTTTTCTTTCGCCGGGCTGCTTTGAGAATCTTCTCTTTCATGTTAACTTTAGTGAAGCTAATTATGATATGTCTGGGGGATGATTTATTGGGGTTGAATCGTGCTGGGGTTCTGAAGCTGTCTGGTATCTGAATTTCAGATTCTCTCGGCATGTCTGGAAAATTTTCTTTCATAATTTCATGCAGAAGAGCCTCTGTGCCCTCGGAGGCGACTTCATCGTTCTCAGAAATTCCTATAATCCCTATGTTGCTTTTTTTCGAATTATCTGAGAGTTCTCTGAGTGAGTGATCCGTTTTTGCTCTCCATTTCTCTTCCTCTTTGAGAGATTCGGAGTGTTCGAAGACTTTATCTTCAATGTCAGAAATCCTTTCTTCTTCTTGTGCCATTCTGTTACTGAGGGATTCTACTGTATTTTTCATACCTTTGAGGGCTGTAAGTTCTTGCTTCAGTGTGTCTAAGTCTTTGGTGGTTTTGTCTTTAAATTCGTTAAATTCTTGAAACAACTTTTGAATTTCTCCTCGAATTCCTAATTCCATTTTATTAATCTTGTCTGCAATCCAAATTCTGAATTCGATTTCTGACATCTCAGCCAGTTGTTTATGAATGGGATCTTCAATCACATCTGCCATATCTTTTCTTGGGGGGGGTTGATCTATTCTGGTTATTCATGTTACCAGAGTTTTTCCGCTGATTCCGCCCCATGGTTATTTTACTCCCTTTGGTTTTTCCCCTGGGGTTTTATCGAGGGCCCGTACAGTGTTGTGGCCTGAGAAACTGGGGCCTTGTCTTGTGTGGTGGAGCAAAGTGGTTCTGTCTTGCTTTCAGCTGGTTTCTGTTCGATCCTATTGCAACTTCTACTCTGGCTTGAAGTCTCAGCTGTGTGGAAAAATCAGCAATTAAGTCACCCCGCCTGCCCACCTCTGGCCCCAGTTGGAAAAGGAGAATCAAACCTTCCTACAATCGCACACCCAGGGCACCACCTGAAAAGTCTTCAGTCTATTAGCCCAGTTCAAAAGTTCCAAATCAACTGTCTCGATCGGCACTTGTCTCGGGTGGGAGAGTTCAAGAGGTCTCTGGGAACTGGATCACAGGGGCCTGGTGACTCCTCTGACACGGCTCACCCCAGTGCAGCGTGGAGTCAGGAGGAGCCACCCAGCAAACAGAGCAGTCTAGGAAGGTTGACGTCTCCTTCCCCACTTTGCCCCTCCTTTGGACCCAGTCACTGGTATCTCTGCAAATGGCTAACCCAGTTGTCTGCAGTGAACAGACACTCCAGCGGTTTGCACCTGCCTGAATCACAAGGAAGTCTGCCAGGCCCCCGCAGACTGCCGCTGTCTAGCAGGAGGAGTTGGGGCCTGACATCTTTGAGTGTTTGATGCAGGTGATGGGAAGGAGGTGTTCACTCAGCCTTAGCCCCGTCCCTGATGGATGCTGCTAACAGAACAGAACAGAACATAACAGACAACTTTGCGGGGTTCTGTCTCTGTTCCTGTCGAAAGCGCCTACAGAAGACGGGCTGTTTTGAGTTCAAACGTCTTTGCTGCTGGAGATTTGCGTCCGAACACCTCTCTGGGTCGGCCCCACCCTGGAAGCTTCCCCGGGTTTGTGAGCCGTGTCAGGAAATCCCCCGCTCACCGGTGGCCTCCTCTGGTTGCCCAGGGAGAGAGGGGGTGTGGCCTCAGAATATCCAGAAGTGAGCGTTCTGCTGTTAAAGAAAAAACGGCTGTTGATCTACATCCAGGGAACTGCTGCTCTGGTGTGGGCACTCAGGCGACCCTTTTCTCCTCTGTCCCACGCCCCAGAGTTAGCACTGAGCGGCCGCCGTTTGTGCTGGGTCCACACCCCTCAAGAGATCCCCCAAGAATCAGACCTCTTGGGGGATGGGCCCCCAGACCCCGATTGGGAGTGGGGGGGAAGCTAGGGTTTCATTCAGTTTTACGCAACACTACAGCCCGGGGAGGGCTCCTGCACTGCACCACAGGGAAGTGCCGCCAAGGCTTGATTTCCCCTCAGCAGAGTGCCCTCTCCTCGCTCACGTGTCCCAGAGTCAGCGCTGACCTGACGCAGCTCCGGCACTGTGCACTCCCCTTGAGAAATCACCCAAGGATCCGAAGTCCTTGGGGATAGGCCCTCAGACCCCGAGTGAGAGTAGGGGCTCTCAGCTCTCAGCGGGGAAGCTAGAGTCTTATTCAGTCTTGTGCCCCGAAATGTTGCCCAGGGAGGGTTGCTGTACTGCACCGCAGGGAAGTGCCGCCAAGGCATGACTCCCCTTCATCCCGGTGCCCTCTCCTCACTCGCGTGCCTCAGAGTCAATGCTGACCAGTCGCAACTCGGGGACTGTCCACTGCCCTTGAGAAATCACCCAAGGATCCGAACTCCTGGGGGACAGGCCTCCAGACCTCAGCGGGCGGGAGGGGAGCGCCGGGGATCCAGGGTTGCCGGCAAAGGATTCCCAAAGATTTATTCAGTTTTATGCCTGGCAGTAGACTGCCACGGCACCCCAGTAGGGGACGTAGGTCCAGTTTTTAGAAGGTCTCTCCCTGGAGTGTAGTGGGAGGGCCTGTAATTTCTGCCCACTTGTTCAATAGTGGGCCTCTTGAGCCGGTCTCATGGGTGAGGGGGACTCCCGTCCGCTTGGTGGTGGATTTTGTACCTTTTGTTTTCGTCCTTGTGATCACAGCTTGCCTCAGCGGTGTTGATGTGCGTTCTTCAAACTTCTCTCTTGGTGAGACTCAAGTCCACCAGGATACTTACTAAATTCCTGTCCCTTAACTCTCCTTCTGGATGGGAGCCTCTGTTGAAAGCTGGCTTCAGTCCGCCATCTTGTCTCCCTCCCCCCTCTAGTATTAATACTTATGCACCCAACCACAACGCACCTCAATTTATAAGAGAAACTCTAACAGACATAAGCAATTCGATTTCCTCCACTTTCATAGTAGTTGGAGATTTTAACACCTCTTTAGCAGTGCTGGATAGATCCTCCAAAAAGAAGCTAAGCAAAGAAATCTTAGATTTAAACTCAACCATTCAACATCTGGATTTAACAGACAGCTACAGAACATTTCATCCCAACCAAACTGAATGCACATTGTTCTCATCAGCCCATGGAACATACTCCAAAATTGACAACATCCTAGGCCACAAATCTAACCTCAGCAAATTTTTAAAAATAGAAATTATTCCTTGCATCTTCTCAGACCATCATGGAATAAAAGATGAACTCAATAACAACAGAAACCTGCATACCAATACAAAAACATGGAAGCTAGCCAATCTTATGCTGGGTTATAGATGGGTTATAGACAAGATTAAGAAGGTAATCACCAAATTTTTGGAACAAAACAACAACCAAGACACGAATTATCAGAACCTCTGGGATACTGCAAAGGCAGTCCTAAGAGGGAAATTTATAGCACTGCAAGCCTTCTTCAAGAAAACGGAAAGCAAGGAAGTTCATAACTTAATGGGACATCTCAAGCAACTGGAGAAGGAAGAACACTCCAACCCCAAACACAGCATAAGAAAAGAAATAACCAAAATCAGAGCAGAACTAAATGAAATTGAAAACAAAAGAATTATACAACAGGTCATTAAATCCAAAAGTTTTTTTGAAAAGATCAATAAAATAGAGAAACCTTTGGCCAACCTAAGAGTAAAATCTCTAATTTCATCAATCAGAAATGGTAATGATGAAATAACAACAGACCCCTCAGAAATTCAAAAAATCCTTAACGAATACTATAAGAAACTCCACTCTCAGAAATATGAAAATCTGAAAGAAATCTACCAATACCTGGAAGTATGCCACCTACCAAGACTTAGCCAGAATGAAGTGGAAATGTTGAACAGGCCTATATCAAGTTCTGAAATAGCATCAACTATACAAAATCTCCCTAAAAAGAAAAGCCCAGGACCAGATGGCTTTACGTCAGAATTCTACCAAACCTTTAAAGAAGAACTAGTACCTATACTACTAAACCTCTTCCAAAATATAGAAAAAGAAGGAATGTTACCCAACACATTCTATGAAGGAAACATCATCTTGATCCCCAAACCAGGGAAAGATCCAACAAGAAAAGAAAATTATAGACCAATATCACTAATGAATATTGATGCTAAGGAAAGGGAAGGGAGGGTAATGGAGTGGGGCCACATCTACCGTGCATCTTAGAATGGGTACATGCGAAACTTACTAAATGCAGAATACAAATGTCTATATTCAGTAACTAAGAAAATGCCATGAAGGCGACATTGAACAGTTTGATGAGAATATATTTCAGATTGTATATGAAACCCGCACATTGTACCCCTTGATTGCACTAATGTACACAGCTATGATTTAACAATAAAAATAAACTAATTAAAAAAAATCTTTAATCCAGTGAGAGTCTATCTTAGTTAATGGTGAAAGGTCTGGGTCCAGTTTCAGTCTTCTGCACATTGCCAGCCAGTTCACCCAGCACCATTTGTTAAATAGGGAATCTTTTCCCCCACTGAATGTTTTTAATTGGCTTATCAAAGATCAAATAACGGTAAGTAGCTGGATTCATCTCTTGGTTCTCTATTCTGTTCCAGACATCTACTTCTCTGTTTTTTGCCAGTACCATGCTGTTTTGATCACAATCGATTTGTAGTATAGTCTGATTTCTGGTAGCGTGATTCCTCCTTCTTTGTTTTTATTTCTGAGTAATGTCTTGGCTTTTCGAGGTTTTTTCTAATTCCATATAAAACGAAGTATTGTTTTTTCAAGATCTTTACAATATGACAGTGGCGCTTTAATAGGAATTGCATTAAAATTGTATATTGCTTTGGGTAGTATGGACATTTTAACAATGTTGATTCTTCCCAGCCATGAGCATGTATGGTTTTCCATTTGTTAACATTTTCAGCTATTTCTTTTCTTAGAGTTTCATAGTTCTCTTTATAGAGATCTTTCACGTGCTTTGTTAGATAAGCTCCCAAATATTTCATCTTCTTTGGCAGTACTGGGAATGGAATAGAGTCCTTAACTGTTTTTTCAACTTTACTATTGTTGGTATATATACAGGCTACCGATTTATGAATGTTGATTTTGTAACCTGACACGCTGCTGTATTCCTTGATCACTTCTAAGAGTTTTGTAGTAGAATCCCTGGTGTTTGCCTGATATACAATCATATCATCTGTGATGAACAAAAGTTTGATCTCTTCTGACCCTATATGGCTACCCGTGATCGCCTTTTCTTCCCTAATTGTGGTGGCTAAAACTCCCATTACAATGTTAAAGAGCAGTGGAGACAATGGGCAGCCTTGTCTGGTTCCTGATCTGAGTGGAAATGATTTCAATTTAACTCCATTCAATACGATATTGTCTGTGGGTTTGTTATAGATGGCCTCTATCATTTTAGGAAATGTCCCTTCTATTCCAATTTTCTTAAGTATTCTGATCATGAAGGGATGCTGTATATTATCAAAAGCTTTTTCTGCATCGATTGAGAGAATCATATGGTCTTTGTTTTTTAATTTGTTTATGTGCTGAATTACATGTATAGATTTACATATATTAAACCAGCCTTGAGACCCTAGGTCATGATGTATGATTTGTTTGATGTGTTGCTGGATTCTGTTTGTTAGGATCTTGTTGAATATTTTTGCATCTATATTCTTTAGTGATATCAGTCTATAATTTTCTTTTCTTGTTGGGTCTTTTTTGGTTTGGGGATCAGGGTTATTTTGTCTTCATAGAACGTGTTGGGTGATCTTCCTTATTTTTCTACATTTTGAACAAGTTGAGTAATATAGGTAGTAATTCCTCTTTAAAGATTTGGTAGAATTCTGACATGAAGCCATCTTGTCCCAGGCTTTTCTTTGTAGGGACGTTTTGTATGGTTGATGCTATTTCAGAACTTCATATGGACCTGTTCCACATTTCCACTTGATTCTGGCTAAGTCTTGGAAGGTGACGTGCTTCCAAGTATTGGTCAATTTCCTTCAGATTTTCATATTTCTGAGAATAAAGTTTCTTGTAATATTCATTAAGGATATTTTGGATTTCTGAGGAGTCTGTTGTTATTTTGTCTTTGTCATTTATGCTTGATGAGATTTGAGATTTTACTTTTTTTTTCCTGGTTAGGTTAGCCAAAGGTTTATCTATTTTATTGGCCTTTTCAAAAAAACCAACATTTTGATTTATTGATCTGTTCTATAATTCTTTCTTTTGTTTTCATTTTCATTTGATTCTGCTATAATTTTGTTTATTTCTTTCATGCCTTAAGTTTAAACCTTTAATCAGTGACAGTCTATCTTAGTTAAAGGTGAAAGGTGTGGGTCCAGTTTCAGTCTTCTACAGGTCGCCAGCCAGTTCACCCAGCACCATTTGTTAAATAGGGAATCTTTTTCCCATTGAATTTTTTTTTCTTGACTGTATGTTTATTTGGAGACTTTACACACATTAGCTCATTTAATACCTACAACAGCCTCATGAAATAGAAATTCTTACCCCCTTTTCACTAATGAGGAAATAGAAGCCTCAAGACATAATATGACTTTCTCCAGGTCATACAGAGCAAAGGAGCTGGGGTGGAAATACAAAGTTTATTCAAGAAAGAGCAAATTATTTCTCACCCCAAATTGCTCCAACCTCATGCACATATTCTCCCTCTAAGCATAACCATTTTTCTTCCAGTTACAGTTCATCCTTCTGGTCAAAAATAACTTCTTCATTTTTACCCAGAAATGCTCTGTCAGCATCATCTTCCTGCAGCTGCCTATCACTTCCTGATTCCTCAGCAGGATCCTCTTCATTTCCCTCTTCTTCAAGTCCCCAGATGTCATCTTTCTCTTCCTCCTCCTTTTCCTTTTTCTTCTTGGCCTCTACTTCCTGCTTTCTTTATTCAATTTCTTCATACCATTCTCTCCATTGCTTCTCTAGGTCCTTTCTTATTCCCCAGGTGTCATTTCCAACCTTTTCAGGAAATTCTTCATCGTTTGTAAGAAGGACATTGTCGAAGATGCTGCCTGATTTTACCTGCCAAAGTTCCAGGCCAAGAACACTGATATAATAGCGACAAATGGTGGGGTCAGCCTTATATTCAGGGTTGTCTATTTCTGGATGAATCCACTCCCCTGGTAATTGGGATTGTCAATGATCCGAGGGTTCCACTGTCCCTTATACTTTGGGTTTGGTATCAGAGTCCTGTCCCACTCCCCATCCATAGCCTCATCACAGTCCTCCATCTTCTTGGCCTCTGGGTGTGGGATGTACTCAAAGTCCTCCCAGTCCTCAGGTTTCTTATCATCAGGATCCTCTATTTCCTTGGTTTCCGGGCATAAGGGTCTTTTATTTTCCTAGGAGGCAAGAAGTCCCAGTCTTCCTCCAGAACACCAGCTGCCACTTTCTTGTTGTCAATTTTGACCTCATAGGTAGCATCGGGGAGAATGATCAGAGTGTACAGGTGAGTGTCTTTATTGATCTTGCACTTGATGGTCTCGTTATTCTCATAGTATTTCCCTTGGTAATGAAGGATGCCCTGTACTTTGTTGTTCCCAAAGTCACAGATGTCGGGGCCTGGAAATTAAACTCCAAAGCATGATTTCACAGCACTTTAAGGCAGTTTGCCTTGTCTGAGGCCAAGATCCAAGACAGATTCAGCCTGTGTGTTAATCAGAGCCATAGCAGGAAAAAGATGGCACAGTCCCCCATTGAATTTTTTTTAATTGGCTTGTCAAATATCAAATAACGGTAAGTAGCTGGGTTCATTTTTTAGTTCTCTGTTCTTTTCCATATATCTACCTCTCTGTTTTTGTGCCAGTACCATGCTGCTTTGATCACTATCAATTTATAGTATAGTGAGGTCTGGTAGCGTAATTCCTTCTGTTTTGTTTTTATTTCTGAGTAATGTCTTGGCTATTCGAGGTTTTTTCTGATTCCATATAAAACGATGTTATTATTTTTTTGAGATCTTTCAAGTATGACAATGGAGCTTTAAGAGGCATTGCATTAAAATTGTATATTGCTTTGGGTAGTATAGACATTTTGACAATGTTGATTTTTCCTACCCATGAGCATGGTATGTTTTTTTATTTGTTAACATCTTCAGTTATTTCTTTTCTTAGAGTTTCATTGTTCTCTTTATAGAGATCTTTTACATTCTTTGTCAGATAAACTCCCAAATATTTCGTCTCCTTTAGCAGTACTGTAAATGGAATAGCGTCCTTGATTGTTTTTTCAGTTTGGCTATTGTTGGTATATATAAAGGCTACAGGTTTTACTCTTTTTTTCCTGGTTAGGTTAGCCAAAGTTTTATATATTTTATTGACCTTTTCAAAAAAAATCAACTTTTTGATTTATTGATCTGTTGTATAATTCTTTTGTTTTCAATTTCATTTAATTCTGCTCTGATTTTGGTTATTTTTTTTTTCTGCTGCTGGATTTTGGATTGGACTGTTCTTCCTTTTCCATTTGCTTGAGATGTCCCATTAAGTTGTTAACTTCCTCTCTTTCTGTTCTCTTGAGGAAGGCTTGCAGTGCTATAAATTTCCCTCTTAGGACGGCCATTGCAGTATCCCAGAGGTTCAGACAATTCATGTCTTCATTGTCATTTTGTTCCAAAAATTTGTTTATTTCCTTCTTAATCTCATCTATGTCACAGCTATCGTTCAGCATGAGGTTATTCAGTTTTCATGTTTTTGTATAAGTACGCGGGTTCTTCTTGTTACTGAATTCCACTTTTATTCCATGATGGTCTGAGAAAATGCAAGGAATAATTTCTATTCTTTTAAAATTGCTGAGGTTGGATTTGTGACCTAATATTTGATCAATTTTGGAGTATGTTACATGAACTGATGAGAAGACTATCTATTCAGTTTTGTTAGGATAAAATGTTCTGTAATATCTATTAAATCCAATTGTTGGATGGTTAAGCTTAAATCTAAAATTTCTTTGCTTAGCTTCTTTTTGGAGGATCTATCCAACGCTGCTAAAGGGGTGTTAAAATCTCCAACTACTATGGACCTGGAGGAAATCAAGTTGCTCATGTCCGTTAGAGTTTCTCTTATAAATTAAGGTGCATTTTAGTTGGGTGCATAAGTATTAATAATTGAAATCTCATATTGAGTCTTGCCCTTAAGATATATGTAGTGACCCTCCTTATCTTTCCTTACTCTTGTTGGTTTAAAGCCTATTGTATCTGCAAATAAAATTGCAAACACTTGCTTTTTTCTGTTTTCCATTTGCCTGGAATATAGATGACTATCCCTTCACCCTGAGTCTATATTTATCTTTTAATGTAAGATGAGATTCAGCAGATAGTTTTTGTTTTTGTATCCAGTCAGCCAGCCTGTGCCTCTTTAGAGGACAATTTAATCCATTCACATTAATTGAGAATATTGATAGGCCTGGTATAACTTTGGGTATCAAGTTTTTTGAAAGACCAGTGGACACATTTAATTCTTTCACCACTGTGGAATTTGGAATTTTATCAAAAGTTTCTAAGTGAGTTTACTTTTGTGGTGGAGAGTTGCACTGGCCATTATGGAGAATAGGTCTTAGGATATCCTGAAGAGCTGATCTAGTTATAGCAAATTTCTTCAACTTATGGATGTCATTAAAGTATTTAATTTATCCATCATAAATGAAACTCAGTTTAGCTGGGCAGAGGATACTGGGTTGAAAGTTATTTTGTTTTAGGAGATTAAAAGTCGATGACCACCCTCTTCTGGCTTGAAAGGTTTTAGCAGAGAGATCAGCAGTCATTCTAATATTCTTCCCCTTGTAGGTTATGGTTTTTTTTACCTCTGGCTGCTCTCAGGATTTTCTGCTTCATATTAACTTTAGTAAAGTTAATTATGATGTGCCTGGGGGATGTTTTATTCGGTTGAATTCTGCTGGGGTTCTGAAACTATCTGCTATCTAGATTTCAGGATCTCTTGGCATGTCTGGGAAGTTCTCTTTCATAATCTCGTGAAGAAGGGCCTCTGTGCTTGTGAAACTACTTCATCACCTTCAGGAATCCCTATAAGGCGAATATTGATTTTCTTTGAGTTATCCAAGAGCTCTCTGAGAGAATGATCTGCTTATGTTCTCCATTTCTCTTCCTCTTTGAACATTTGGGATCGTTCAAAAGCTTTGTCTTCGATGTCGGAAAACCTTTCTTCTGCCTGTTCCATTCTGTTACTGAGGGATTCTAATGTATTTCTCATATCATGTAAGGCTGCAACTTCTTTTCTCAATGTGTCTAAATCTTTGGTGATTTTGTCTATTAATTCATTGAATTCTTGAGACATCTGAATTAATCCTACAATTTCTACCTCCATCTTTATTTCCATTCTGTTGATCTTGTTTGCAATCCAAATTCTAAATTCGATTTCAGACATTTCAGCTATCTGTTTGTAAATGGGATCCTCTGGATTGGCTGTTTTGTCATTCCTTGGGTGAGTAGAACTGTTCTGTTTATCCATGCTGACAGTTTTTCCACTGATTCCGCCCCATGATTGTTTTTCAGTGTTTAACTAGATGAGCAGGTAAGGTGAAATTGGACTGGAAAGTTCTATGGTTGTGGTTGACCAGCCCTTCACCTAGGAACTGAAATTGGTGACTGAAGCTTTTCCTGTACAATTTTGCAAAGGATCGGTACAGTACTACAGTCTGTGAGTCTAGAGACCTGCTTGGTGTAGTGGGGATAGGAGGCTCCACCTTGCATTCAGCTGATGTCTGTCCAATCCTGGTGAATTAGCAACTCTAGGTTGTAGTCTCAGCTTTGGTGTAATACAAGCAACTAGGACATCCCTTCCCCCTCTGGTAATATCTGGAAGATGACAATCAAACTTTCCCACAATAGTAAAACCAGGGTCCCACCTTGGAGGGTCCTCAGGTAATTTGTCCAGTTCAAGAGTTCCAGACCAATTTGCCACAGACCACCCAGTCGGTGGGCTTCAGTCCGAGGGAGAGCAGGGAGAAGGAACGAGGAAGGTTGAGAGGTCGGCGCAGGAATGACAGTCTGACACACCACGGGTCGGAGTATGCAGCTGTAACTTTACTGTGAAAGCATGCAAGTACTTATACACTTTTTCTTACAGGCAGGGGGCGTCATACACAAGAGTTATTTTGAGTTAGTGGGAGAGTTACAATCATTTACTTAGATGTACAGATTTTTCCTTTATGTTTGCAGTTTCTCATGTTTAGGTAAGCTCTGATTGTTCGAGACATTTTCAACAACAATTCAATTGCTCTGCCTTTTGTTGATAACAGTCAAAAGCATGTCCAGACTAAACAGTACAAAGTTTAACTCACTATAAAAGAGCTGGTCTCAGCATGGTTGTGAAGTTGTTTGCTTCTTCCTCTTTCCAGAGATAACAAGGTTTGCATTTTCTTGCTAACTGCTCAAGACAAAGGGAAGGCTGGCATAATTTCTTACTTCTCTGTTTATCCTGCCTTCCCTGCCTTTGCGTGATTGTACTATTTTGATTTGTATAGGATCATTGTCTATTCTAGTTATAAATGATTCTTCTTTTAATAAAACATCTATACATTGTCTGAAATCATTGGTATTTACTGTGAAGGTATTTATTACTTAAACGTCTTAGTGCCTGACTTATAGGCGGTATTGAGTCTAGCAAGCTCGTGCCTTATCTCATCCTGCAGTGCAATGGGTCCAGCCCTGAGAAAGCACATTGTGATTAGTATCAGAACACACAGACCTATGCTAAAGAAAAACAAAGTGATAAATTTTAAAGATTGTCACGGTCGTTCAAGCTCCTGCGGGTGACTTGGCACGTAGAGCACCGTTTCTGATGTCGTTTGTGCAGGGGTCGCTGGGGGCAAAGCTCCGTGGAGCACAAGCCTCCTTACCGGCGTTCTAAACGCGGTCAGCGCCGCCTCGCTTCGGCGGTAATGCCGTGGGCGCGGCATTTCCCCCTTTTTTATTATTAAACCGCAGCTCGAAGACCTCCTGGCGAATGGAAGTTATAGATGTAAAAAGACAACGAATGAGACAAGGTAACAGCAGAACAGTAAGAAGTAACAGACATCCTATTATTGCTATAAACACAAAGTATTGGATCCAATCAAGAGGATTGAATGCTTTAAAGCTATTGCTTAGTGATTCAGCTAATGTGTGAAGGGAAGTTGTTGGCAAGTGGGCTTGACTCATAGCTGTGATGTCTTGTCGAAGAAGGCTCAAATCATGTGTTATATCATTATCTTTCCATACTCCTTGTAAATGAGCTTGCACTTTATTCCAAGGTTCGGATATATTGTAAGGTAATGGTGTAATGCAAATAGCTTGGAAAGCAGAATGGCATCTGGTTTGTAATTTTTGTTGTATATTTTTAATATCCTGTTCTAATGCTAAAACTACTTCTTCTAATACATTCAATTTTGCCTCAAGTTTATAATCAATACTAGCTTGTGTCATTAAAGCAAGAGTTACATTACTACTAAGAGCATTAACATAATGTGCAGTATGTACTTGTTGTACTAAGGCTGTGGTGGCAATTGCAAAGGTAGTGATTATAGAAATTAAAGCTGCAATGCCTAAAATTAAGGCGGCCACAAATCTTTTAGGTCTTATTAAATTATTAAGTACTTGTAAAACTTGTAATGCTGCATTATCATACCATGGATCATCTTGTAAGTCTACAGGTAACATCACATAAGAAGGTCTTTTTACAATTAACATAACATTTAGTTGCTTATCATGCCGCGTATCAAAGGACGCAATACAATTAGTTATTTTACAAGAGACACAGGTTATTTTATAGGAATTTCTTTGTTCAGTTATATTCAAATAACTTGAAGATGCCAATAGCAATGCATAGGGATATCCCACACACACCCTAACAGGTATAGCAACAGGTCCCGTCATGTCTGGTTTTTTCTCTAAAATTATATTCGAGGCTGCAACTAGTCTAAACAAATCATAATGAATTTGAGTTTTGTTCTGGCTTTGTGCAACCCATATGGGTTCCACTAAACCAGGTGAATACCAACGTCTAATTTTTTGTGGGGGAAAAGATGACCATCTATATCTATGAAATTTTACACTATTGTCTTTTAAATATTGATCATACTTTCCTTCTCCTGAAGAAGCAGAATAGTCCCAAATGGTTAGTTTAGAGTTTACTGGGACATGTCGACTGGCTGCTTCAGCAAAACCACATGTTAGCCAGATGGGAGTTTTAGTTAATGATGAGTCCCAAAATTGATTTATATTTCTATATTTTTCTCTGCAATTGGGGATAGGTAAAGTAGTCACTTCTTCAAAAGTTTCATTAAAGTTTAAATATCCTAAGGTTTGTAATTGATATTCCCATACATAACGCTTACCAGGGTCATTGGGATCAGGAGCATCCGTCAGAAATACTCTGAAGCTGGTTTTCAGGCAGAATGGCGGTGCTTGTCCCTTGAGGGAAAGACAAATGGGGAGCGAGTCTGCTCTACCTGTAAAGTTAATGAAAGAGGAAGCGTGGCCCCGCGATTCTGAATCCTGAAAACCTCCTAGACGGAGAGTGTCATTGGTTAATATTTTAACCGATTCCTGATCAAGCCAGCCTACAGGATGTAGCAAAGGTGGATTGGGAACATATGCCCAGTAGGCGGTGCTTTCCACTTTGGGACTTGAAATGAGAGTTAAGAAAGCTATAAAATACATGCAAGGAGTCAGGGATTTTCCCTGAGAAAGTAGTAGTTGTTTGGCTTGTTGAGTAAGAGTTTTAACTTGCGTCCAGGTGATTTTGTTCGCTATCGGCGAGTGCACTTTCATTTTCTCCAAGCGGCGGGTGAGATCCTGCAGCGGCCGCTGGCGCCTCCTTCTGCGTTGTCTTTTCCGGAGGAGCTGGCTTGACCAGCCGGTCTGGAATCCAGATGGGCGATTCCGCATCCTGTGGAAAAACACAAGCATACCCTCGTCCCGAAGTTATGAGGACATCTGGTCCTTTCCATGACCCTGATAATAAGTCTTTCCAAAGAACTCTCGGTAAAACAGTTTTTGTTTCCGGCTGCCAGTGTATAAACGCCGGAGTATGATTTTCAGAATTAACATTTAAATGATTTAATACAAATAAAGCATGTGACAAAATATGATGGGGGGAGAAGTATGTGTGAGCCTTTTGTAATCGTTCAATTTGAAGTTTTAATATTTGGTTGGCTCGTTCTACAATGGCTTGACCTTGAGGATTATAAGGAATGCCTGTAGAATGGGCTATTCTCCATTGAGTACAAAAATTAGTAAATGTTCGAGAAGTGTAAGCAGGAGCATTATCTGTTTTTAATTGAAAAGGGACTCCTAGTTGTTGAAAACATGTAAATAGATGCTGAATGACATCTTTGTAGGCCTCGCCAGATCTTGCAGAGGCACAAATATAGTGTGAAAAGGTATCCACAGTTACATGTACATATGCCAACCTCCCAAAAGTTGGTACATGAGTGACATCCATCTGCCATAATATATTGGGTCGTAAACCTCTGGGATTAACTCCAAATTTTAATGGATGGTAAGTAAGGGGACATGCTTTGCATTGTAAGACTATTTGCCTTGCTTGTTCTCTAGTAATGTGAAACATCTTTCGTAAAGCATTGGCATTTTGGTGATGTAGGGCATGGCTATCCTCTGCTTGAGTAACAGTGGCTACTACAGTTCTTGTTAATAAGTCTGCGGTAGCATTTCCCTGGGCTAAAGGCCCTGGTAACTGTGAGTGTCCTCTTATATGGCCAATATAAAATTGATTGTTTCTTTGTTGAATTAAACTTTGTAATTTTTTGAGTAAAGGCAGTATAGTGGAAGTTCCTGTTAGAAGAGCAGTTTCTAGAGCTGGAAATAAGGAAGCAACGTATTTAGAATCTGTATAAAGATTAAACCTCTGACTAAAGTGTTCAAAGGCCATGATTAAGGCTAACAGTTCCGCTTGCTGAGCTGAAGTCTGTGCCACTTCCTTTATGAGAGGCGGCAAGCCAGACGTAAAAACCACAGCTTTTCCTGTTGAAGAGCCGTCAGTGAATAATGTAATAGCCTGAGATATCGGTTGCTTGGCACACATTAGAGGAAATACAAGTGAAACTGTTTTAGCAAATTCAATCAAAGGGTGTTTTGGATAATGATATAAAATTTGACCTGTATAACCTTGTAAAGCTAAAATCCAATCGTCATTATTTTGTAATAATTGTTCTATTTGTGTTTTATTATAAGCAGTTATTATGACGTGTGGTTCTTTACCAAATAATTCTCTAGATCGTTTTCGACCTTTATCTATTAATAATGAAATTAAATATGGATAGTCGGCAACGACTTTTGCTTGCATATGTGGCAAATGGATCCATTCTAAAACACCTGATTGCCATAAACAAGCAGTAGGGGTGTAATCAGTGGAAAAAATTAGTAAAGACCATGGTTTTTGATAATTAACTTGTTTCACTCTAGCCTGACTGAGTGCCTGTTCCACAATTTCTAACGTTTGTAAGGCTTCTTTGGTTATTAATCTAGGAGAGCGTGGATCTGAATCCCCTTGTAAAATAGCAAATAAAGGACTGAGAGTTCCTGTGGTAATTTTCAAGTAAGGCCGAATCCAATTTATATCTCCTAAAAGTTTTTGATAATCATTAAGTGTCTGTAATTTGTCTCTCCTAATGTGCACCTTTTGTGGAGTTATATAGTCAGAATGAATCCATTGACCTAGATAGCTAAATGGTTTATCTTTTTGAATTTTTTCTGGGGATATGATTAGACCGAATTTAGTTAATTGTTCTATGGCATTTTCCAGCATAAGTTGTACTTGTGATTGGTGCTGATGGGCTAATAAAATATCATCCATGTAATGAATGATATAGGCATCTGGAAATTGTTTTCTTAGCATGGACAAGGCAGCTGCTACGAATTTTTGACATAATGTAGGGCTGTTTTTCATGCCTTGTGGTAAAGTTTTCCATTGATATCTCTTATAAGGTTCTTGTAAATTTAATGAAGGGACGCTAAAGGCAAAACGAGGACAGTCATCAGGGTGTAATTTAATGGTAAAGAAACAGTCTTGTAGGTCGATAATTATTATTGACCAACCTTCAGGTATGGCAACAGGGGAAGGGAGTCCGGGTTGTAAGGTTCCCATGTCCTCCATCACTGCATTAACTGCCCTTAAATCTTGTAAGAGTCTCCATTTTCCAGATTTTTTTCTTTATTACAAACACGGGCGTGTTCCATGGGCTGGTGGACTCCTCTAGATGACCTTTGTCCACCTGGTCTTGAACTAAAGTTTGTAACACCTGTAATTTTTCTTTTGTAAGGGGCCACTGACTAACCCAGACAGGTGTATTTGTTAACCAAGTTATTTTGGTTGCATAATTTTCTGCAGTGGCCCCTATATAAAATGCTGGTCATTTAAATGATCAGCAGTAACTAGTTTAAGATTCATAGAGCTTAAGATGTCTCTGCCCCACAGAGTAAAAGGTAGGGAAGGTAATACATATGGTTGAATAACACCTGTTTTTCCCTCAAACTCCCATGAGAGGTAAGCTGAACTTTGCATAACTCCTGAAGCTGAGCCAAGACCAATTAAAGAAGAACCGGTTCTGCGTACTGGCCAGGACTGAGGCCATTCAGAAGCTGCAATACAGGTTTTGTCTGCTCCTGTGTCCATTAAACCTTTAAATGTCTTTCCATTCAATTTCACCTTTTGAAATGGTCTTTCATTTAAATCACGTACCAGAGCCACATAATCAGTGGAGCCGAACTGACCTTGTTCCCTAGCTGTCTTCAAATGAGGATTGGGTAAAGGGACATATGGTAATAACAATAATTGGGCAATTCTTTGTCCTTTGTGAATTTGTGTAGTCTCTACTAATGCCCTAACCATTATTTTGATAGTATTTTGGGTGTCTGAGTCAACTACTCCTGGGATGACTTCAAAGTTTTTAGTATAATTTGAACTTCTACCAATTATAATTCCAACCGTTCCAGGCAAAAGTTGCCCTTTCACTGCAGTGGGGATTAAAGTAACACTGTCCCATTTGGATAGTAAGACATCCTTTTCACTTGCTAAATCTAAACCTGCACTTCCAGGTGTGCCTCTTTGGAGATTATGAATAGTGAATTCAGGCGCCTGAGGATTTAAAGTGGACGGTTGCTGCATGCCCTGCAGTGCGGCACGATCTCCCTTGGGGTCAGGGCTGGGAGAACGCCCCCTGTCTAGTTTTTTTTATTTTCTCATTTCCTGTTCCTCAGGATCTGAGTCACCCTTGTCATTATTCAAGGGGGTTCCATCCTTATGAAACTTTGATTTACATTCATTTTTCCAATGTCGCCCCTTTTTACAACGAGGGCATAAGCCGGGCGGTTCCCCCCTCGGCTTATTGGCATGGGACCGTTTACAGTCCTTCTGCATATGTCCTGGCTTGCCACAATTGTAGCAAGTGTTAGCAGGGGATTTTTGCCCCTTGCCTCCTTTATTAAAGGAGTTTTTAACATAGGCGCTGAATCTCTGACCTTGCATTGCTGCAGCATAAGCCATACCTTGGACTATAGCTGGTGAGGCATCCATGCATGCTTTGATGTAGTCTGGCAGAGTACCTGCCTTTCTCAGAGGTCGTATAAGATCTTGACACAGCGTGTTGGCATTTTCCCAAGCTAATTGTTTAAGTAACAATGATGTGCCCTCTGACGGTGGGAGCATCCTATTAATGGCTTCCTCCAGTCTTGATATAAATTCCTGGTATGGTTCTTCAGTACCTTGTCTAATGTTAGCTAAAGTGCCACCCTTGGCACCTGGAGGAGGGATTCTGCGCCAGGCGCTAACAGCATTTTTTGTTATTGCTTCTAAGAACTGTCGGGGAATGGCCGTTTGTGCCTGAGGAGAAGCAAAATCATCGGTCCCTAGTAACATAGCCATAGTGGGCTTAGGTCCTCTCTTACCAGAAAATTGAGTAATTGTATCTTTTGATCTATCCTCATATTCTGTCCTCCACAAGATATAGTCCCCAGCTGACAGAGTAGCTTTGGCTGTTTGATGCCAATCATAAGGGGTGAGCCAAAGGCTTGCAACCAGATCTACAATCTGCAAAGTATAGGGCGCAGAGGCGCCCGAAGTACGGACAGCCTGCTGTAATTCTTTTAGCGTTTTAAAAGGCAGAGGTTCCCATACAGGGTTCTCATTGTCAATTGTTGATTCTCTGACTGGGAATGCAAAAGTGCAATCCCCCTGTCTGTGGGCCTCTCGCATAGCGCCCTGAAAACCCATGGGTGGCAAAGGGGGGTGAGGAACCCGCTTAGTTGGACGTGCCTTTGCCGTATTCACAAACGCTATGGGGGGTTTATGATCATGATCAAAGAAATCCTCTTCTTCATCCTGTTTTTCCATCTCATCGGTCAAATCCCAGTCATCATCAAAGGAGCCCTCTGGTCCCGGTAACGGGGGGGCCGTAGCCGTAGCACACAGAGGCTCCATCTCCCCTTCTATAGCATCTTCTGCTGCAACATCCTCATATATAGGCTGACTTTTAGAGTCAGAAGCAGTTTCACGTACGAATGCTTCAAAAGACGTGGTGTCAGTCAATAACTCTCTAATCTGTAACCATAGGGGAAAAGCCTGAGCTGGGAGTGTATGTTCCCCGTTCGCCTGCACATAACGGCGCATTTCCCGTCCAACTCTTTTCCAATCATCTAAAGACAGTGACCCTTCCTCCACAAACCAAGGGCTGACAAGCTTAATAAAATGCATAAGATCCTCTAACCGCTTGAGGGACACATTGAACCCGTTTTTGGCCAACATACGCTGTAACATAATACTCAGCATTTTTTCTCCTTTAGTCAATGCGTGCCCCATGAGTCCTGCGATTACTTACACTTAACCAGTCAGCCTTTACCGGCGGGTCTGCAGCTCCCTGGTAAGAGCCGCCTTCAACCTTGGAAGAGAGAAAAGGGAAAGAGAGAAAATTACCTGTCCTTCAGGTACCTGTTCGGGGCGCCACCTGCCACAGACCACCCAGTCGGTGGGCTTCAGTCCGAGGGAGAGCAGGGAGAAGGAACGAGGAAGGTTGAGAGGTCGGCGCAGGAATGACAGTCTGACACACCACGGGTCGGAGTATGCAGCTGTAACTTTACTGTGAAAGCATGCAAGTACTTATACACTTTTTCTTACAGGCAGGGGGCGTCATACACAAGAGTTATTTTGAGTTAGTGGGAGAGTTACAATCATTTACTTAGATGTACAGATTTTTCCTTTATGTTTGCAGTTTCTCATGTTTAGGTAAGCTCTGATTGTTCGAGACATTTTCAACAACAATTCAATTGCTCTGCCTTTTGTTGATAACAGTCAAAAGCATGTCCAGACTAAACAGTACAAAGTTTAACTCACTATAAAAGAGCTGGTCTCAGCATGGTTGTGAAGTTGTTTGCTTCTTCCTCTTTCCAGAGATAACAAGGTTTGCATTTTCTTGCTAACTGCTCAAGACAAAGGGAAGGCTGGCATAATTTCTTACTTCTCTGTTTATCCTGCCTTCCCTGCCTTTGCGTGATTGTACTATTTTGATTTGTATAGGATCATTGTCTATTCTAGTTATAAATGATTCTTCTTTTAATAAAACATCTATACATTGTCTGAAATCATTGGTATTTACTGTGAAGGTATTTATTACTTAAACGTCTTAGTGCCTGACTTATAGGCGGTATTGAGTCTAGCAAGCTCGTGCCTTATCTCATCCTGCAGTGCAATGGGTCCAGCCCTGAGAAAGCACATTGTGATTAGTATCAGAACACACAGACCTATGCTAAAGAAAAACAAAGTGATAAATTTTAAAGATTGTCACGGTCGTTCAAGCTCCTGCGGGTGACTTGGCACGTAGAGCACCGTTTCTGATGTCGTTTGTGCAGGGGTCGCTGGGGGCGAAGCTCCGTGGAGCACAAGCCTCCTTAACGGCGTTCTAAACGCGGTCAGCGCCGCCTCGCTTCGGCGGTAATGCCGTGGGCGCGGCACCAATTGTCCCAGACTGCCCCCACTCTCTAGCTGGAGAGTTCAAGAGGACTCCAGCAACTAGTTGTTAGGGGTCTATTGGCAGCTCAAATGTGATTTGAGCGCCTCTGGTGCTCTGATGGGTCAGAGAGGCCCATCCAGTTGGAGGTTTAGAGCTAGGGGGTTGATGCCTCTTACCCCACCTTGGTCATCCTTCACCACCAGACTTTGGTTGCCCAAGCCTCTAGTATTCCCACTGGCAGTCTCTGTTAACCCTGTCTCTGTGGCCCTGTTCTGTCCAACAAGCAAATGTGCCAGGGCTATGTGCCTGCCAGAGTCAAAGTGAGGTCATTGCCTCCTCCTCATAGTTTCCACAGTCTACCACCATCCAGCAGGGGAAGCAGAGGTTTGCCTGCCTCAGGAGCTCAATGGCAGTTGAAGAAATTTTCACCTGAGCTAAGTCCAAACCTTAGGATATCCAGACAGCAAAAGAATTTCTCCCTCAGCCACTGCACCTTTGTTGCTGCTGTTCTGGAGCTTTGGAATTCCCTATAGGGTGGGGTCTGGTTCCCTCTTGCAGGCCACGGATTTGGGGAGATGACTCTCCAGAGTTAGACCCCAGCAGGATCACTCTACTAATGCTGTAGTTGGGTGGGAGGTGCCTCCTTCTGGGTTCATGCACCTCAGCAGTTTCTGAGCCTCCACCTGCAGTGCAGGAACCCAAGCCTCCGTCTGCTGCTGAGATACTCTTTTTGGGGGCCAGGTCAGTCACCTTTCCCTCCGTGTCTTTCTGTGCAGTTACTAGATTCACAGGTACAGCATAGCTGTACTGCCACCAACTATGCATTGCCCGATCCTAGCCAAGAAATGCAGACATTCTGGATTCTGGAGGAGTTGAACTTCTAGTCTGCCAGGCTGGGATGTGGTGGTGGTGGTGGTGGGTAGAAGTGTAAGGTGGCAAGGAAAATATTTGTTCAGATTTTCTGCCAGACAAGGGAATTCCTAGACTCATCACAGGGGCTCTCTTGAGAAGAAGTCCCAACTTCCAGCAATTCCCTTCGGTGGGGTGAGGAAGCAGAGCCTCAGTTTATCACTCACAGTAGAGATCCCACAGTAAGCAAGCAACTCTTTTAGGGAACGTGATGGCCACACAACCTCTTTGCAATGGGATCTGTACCTGAAAATCGTTTCTTTGAAGTTGAAGCTTGCCTCAGCAGGGAAGACAAGCAATTATCTATCTCATCTCTTAGCTCGGCTCCCCTCCTTTGGCTTTGTTGGGTTCTTTCTGGTCATTATCTCTCCCTCCAGACCGAAGCTTCTATTGAGAGCTGGCTCCAATCAGCTGTCATCCCCTGTTCCCCCTTGTTCTTGTTGAATGTGAAAATTGGAGTTAGGGAAAATACCCAATCCAAGGATTTAGCAAAACACCAAACACATTGAGACCAAATGAGCAAATAAACAGATAAAAAGGCTAACAGACACACAAGCCAATAGATGCACAAACAATCAGAAACACATAGACACAGACAACTACAAAAAAAACTACAATAAAAATAATGATAATCTCACATTAATGTACACAGCTATGATTTAATAAAAAAACAAAAATCAAAAAAATAATGATAAATAGTAAAATCATTGAAAAAAGTAAAAAACAAACAAACAAAACAAACAAAAAACCTCTAAACATCTGATGTAAGCACTCTCAGAAACCATAAGAAGGGAAGAAGAGGAAGAGAGAAGGGAAAAAAAATGGTGTTCATAAAAAAGTTAAAAAAGATGAAATAAAAAATTAAAAATAGAAAAAATAAAAATTAAAAAATTAATAGCTCCTCCAAGAAAATGATGAGGAAAAAAGAGAGAAAAAAGGCACCAACCAGAAAAATATTATTCTTGTATATATGTAGAAATATACATCTATATGTAGGAGGTAGGGATCAACTTTCGTAGGAATATATTTATAATGCAATATACTTTCTGGACACCAGGTGGCACTGTGAGTGGTTCCCAGGCTTATACCTGATTCACAGTTTACACTGTTACCACAGTGACACCCCTACCTGGTCCATAGCCATTTTGGAGTTTCTGTAAAAGTCTATTACCTAATTGTTGTCCAACCTCGGCTGCTCTGATCCAGAAAGCACTCCTATCCAACCTCCCAAATCGGTGCAAAAGTCTATGCTTCACAAATCTTTCTACTCTGCTCCCACATTCTCCCACAAACTGGCAACTGCAATCGGCTGTGGGGGAGGGGCTGGCTACGCCAGCTCTAGCTGTCACCGGCTCCCGCAGCTGCAGCCCACAGAGACCTTTTCCTCAGATTTTGTGGCTCAGAGTCTCACTTTTGAATCTGGACTTTTGAGTCCAGCCACCCGCCAGTTCTCCGCACAGCCTGAACTGCCAGCCCACACCAATATACCCCACCAGGAATGGTCCGGTCTATTTAATCACTCCTATTGTTCTGGGAGAAGGTGAATTGCCATTTTGGACAATTCAAAATGTCTGTTTCCCAGGTGAGATCCCTTCCCTTCAATTTTCCATTGGGATGCTTAGCCCCTTGTGGCCCTGAGTGGCACCCCTTTCTGGTCACCAAACTCGGCTCAGGAATAAATTTTTGTCAATTGGGTTTTGCTAGGAATTGCAAGCTGCTGTCCTCCATGAGGGAGGGGCCTGTTGGCCAGCATGGCCAGACAGGGAAAATATCTACAACAGAGTCCGTGGTTTTAAATTACACCTCATATACAGCAATCCGCCAATTCACTGTGCATCTCCAGCTGTCTGTCCACACCAATAATCCATGCAGGGAAAAGGTCCAGACCCCCCTTCCTCTCACCTGATGACTTGGGAGAGGTGGGCTACATGTTCGTCCCGTCCGCCATCATCCACTTGTGATAACTTTAAGGGAAGAGCCCAGGGAATTGGTTTCCCCATCCTGCTACCATCCTCTGCTCCTGACCCTCTCTCTGCTGAGGTAGCACCAGCCTGGGAATCACAGCCCTCAGACTTTGCTCAGCCCATACAGCCAGTGCCCACATCTACACTGCCGCCTGGGCCACAGCCCCCTCTGGTTGAGCACATGGCAAAGTGGGTCTGTGTCAGAAGGAATCTGATCTCTCCACCCAAAGGAGCTGCACTGCCCTGAGCAAAGGGCTGCAGGCTTGAGGGAGGCCATACTCTCTGCTCCTTATTTTAATTACTATACATTCTCCCCATTTGCTAATATTGCACAGATTGTCAAAAAGAGGTCATAGTAAAATTTTTTCTGAAATACCTTTCTCAAATATTTTCTGAAACATTTTTCTGAAATATGACCTGTGTGACCAAAATTTTGTTAGTTGAAATGAGTTTTCTCAGATTAATTCATTTTTAGTTCTCAAAACTCATTATCATATGACACTAGACCTTTTTCATTTACCAGTGATGCTACTAGAAAGAAGAAAATGTGAAAATAAATTATTTCTTTCTGCTTAAGAATACTACATACTTCTCAGTTATTTCTACCTTCCTTAAAAGTATAGTATGGATTCTAACCAGGATTGGAGAGAGGAATGCCAGATTAGCTCACTTAATACCTATCAACGCAAAGTGAAGTCCTTGCACTTCATAGGGCCTGTATATGACACACCACCTACACACAGTCTCCAGCCAGCATCTTAGTTCCTCTCAAACAAGGACAGCCAAAGCTCAACAGACATTAAAGAAAGCCCTTATCAGATTATATTAAGATATTTCTTTATGACAGGCAATGTCCTAAACATTTTCCATGTATTAATTAACTCAATGATCAGAGGAACTCAATCAGGTACATACTATGCTGTGTCTGTACTTATCCACAGAGATGACAAAGCACAGATAATTTAACCTTAGTGTCAAATAGCAGGTAAGTAGCAGAGTCAAGCCAAAAATCCATGCTTTTTTTTTTTTTTAGATAGAACCTCAAACTATTGCCCTGGATAGAGTGTCGTGGCATCACAGCTCACAGCAACCTCCAACTCCTGGGCTTAAGCGATTCTCTAGCCTCAGTCTCCCAAGTAGCTGGGACTACAGGTGCCCATCACAACACCCAGCTATTTTTTGGTTGTAGTTGTCATTGTTGTTTAGCAGGCCCAGGCTGGATTCAAACCCACCAGCTCTTGTGTATATAGCTGGCACCTTAGCCGCTGAGCCACAGGTGCCAAGCCAAATCCATGCTTTTCATTTCTATGACACTCTACAGCTCACCATGAAAAAGGGAGATCAAAATGCATGGGCTGAGGAACCACAATGAAGGGAATAGAAGAAAATTTGCAACAAATAATTCAAACAACAATTCAAATCCTGGAGATGTGATAAGATATTGTCTCTATGGAATAAAATAAAATGATGTGGAAAAGAACCAGTGAGAGACTGAAGAAGAATTGATAACTAGACTAAGTAGTGAATGAAATTCTTAGAAAAAAGAATCAAGCAAATATTTTCCCCAAAGTAAAACTGTAACAATAAACTTAGAAGTTATCGGTAGAAGAGGCTCAATATTTGACAAACAGAAACTGCGAAATAATAACAATGAAAATGGGTAAGAGAGCTTATCAAATAAAATTTTCCAGAATGAAGAATTTGAGTCCTTCCAAATACTCTAATCCAATAATGAAACAGGTCCACATCAAGGCCTGTCACTACAGTATACTAGACTGGCAGGAAGAAGAAAAGCTTCCAGAGAGAAGGCGAGTGCAAGTAACACCCAATTTCCCAGTAGAACACAGAAGGCTTCAAGGTAAAGCAGCAGGTTGGTGCCAGCCACAACCTAAAGGGAATGTCACACCAACCCCATTAAAGGCTATTTCATAAAGTTTATCTCTTATTTTCCTTTCTATTAAGAAACTAGAAAATGGAACATAACAAAACAACCATTAAGCAGAAGAATGAAACTAGATCCTTATCTCTCACTGATTACAAAAATTAATTCAAGATGCACAAATGATTTCACCATAGGCATGAAACCAAAACAATTTGAGAAGAAAATACAGGCTGGGCGAGGTAGCTCATGTCTATAATCCTAGCACTTTTGGAGGCCAAGGTAGCCGGATTGCTTGAGCTCATAGTTAGAGACCAGCCTGAGCAACGGTGAGACTCTCATCTCTAAAAACCACTGGGTGTAATAGTGGGTGCCTGTAGTCCCAGCTACGTGGGAGGCTGAGGCAAAAGGATCTTGTGAGCCCAAGATTTGATATATAGCTGTGAGCTATGATGCCAGGGCATTTCTACTGAGGGTGATAAAATAAAACTCTGTCTCAAAAAATATATAAGAAAAGAAAAAGAAAATGCAGGAAAAACTGTTAAGACATTGACCTAAGCAAAGAATTTGTGACTAAGATCTCCAAAGACAACTACAGCAACAATAAAAACAGATAAATAAGATTTTATTAAACTAAATAGCTTCTACCAATCAAAGGAAATAATCAACAGAACAAATAGGTGACCTACATAATGGGAGAAAATATTCATCAACTATACATCTGACAAAGTCTAATATTCAGAATCTACAAAGAACTCAAGCAAATTAGTAGGAAAAAATAAACAACCCTATTAAAAAGTGAATAAAGATATGAACAGAAGGCTTTCAAAAGAAGATAGACAAGGGGCCAACAAGCATATGAAAAAAAATGTTCCATGTCACTAATCATTAGGGAACTGCAAATTGAAACTGCAATGAGAATAGAATGGCTTTTATTAAAGGCTACACAATCAGTAGATGCTGTGGTGGATGCATTGAGAAAGGAACACTATACACTGTGGGGCTGAAAATTAGTACAACCTCTATGGAAAACAGTATGAAGATTCCTCAATGGAAGAAATACAAGCTTACCATTCAACTCAGCAAAGGAAAAGAAGGCATTTTGTCAAAAGACATCTGCACTCCACATGTTTATCATAGCACAATTCATAAACACAGATGTGGAATCAACCTAAATACCCATCAATTCATGAGTTGATTAATTAAATATGATATATATATATAATGATATATATAGTGACACACACACACACACACCATGGAGTAACTCTCAGCCATACAAACAGATAAATTAATGTCTTTTGCAACAATTTAAATGGATTAGAGACAAATATCCTGAGTGAGATATTTCAGGAATGGAACAAAAAAACATCACATGTACTCTCTAATAATTTGGAACTAATCAACGGTTACCCATGGACCCAGAAAGTCATTAGAAATCAGGAAGGGAGGGGGAAGAAAGGTAAAGACCTATCTCTCAGGTACAAAGAACACTATTCAGGTGATGGGCACATTTGTAGCCCTGACTCAAGAATTAAAAAAGCTATCCATGTAACAAAAACATTTGTACCACTTTCATACTTTGAAAGGCAAAAGAAGCATAAGCTAAGAAATGGGACCCAGGAAATAATGGAGCCAACCTAGAAGGTGGAGAAAAGAAGTGAAGTGACAGTGTGGCACAGACCCTAGGATGTAGCTGAAAAACTATAAGGGAGATAAAATAATGAAACAATCTGAAATCCACTAAAGAAATAGAAGGAAAATACGGCAAGCAGAAACATATAAGGTAATGATTAACTTGAGGAAAACTCAAAACTCAAAGTAACACACAGGAAATCTTATCACAATTGATCTAACATTACAAGGATTGACAGTGATATGCATATTTGGAGAGATGGAGAATAAAAAGGGATGGAGGTATAATTTATATCTTCATTAATCACAGAAGGTAGTAAATTGAGATTTAATTCATATCCATAAATAGCAATATTATTCTATATTCAGATTAACATCTAAACGTTTTTATTCATTTTTTAAATTTTTTATTAAATCATAGCTGTGTACATTAATGCAATTATGGGGTACAATGTGCTGGTTTTATATACAATTTTAAATACTTTTATCAAACTGGTTAACATCGTCTTCACTGCATTTTCTTAGTTATTGTGTTAAGACTTTTATATTCTACACTTAGTAGATTTAACAAGTAACCTTGTAAAATGCACCATAGGTGTGGTCCCACCAATTGCCCTCCCTCCGCCCATTCTCCCTCCATCTCTTCTCTCCCCCTCCTCTTTCCCTTCATCTTGGGCTGTAGTTGGATTATAGCATTCATATAGAAGCATGGGTGCTTATAAATTGGTTTCATATTAGGGATGAGTACATTGGATACTTTTTCTTCCATTCTTGAGATACTTTGCTAAGAAGAATATGTTCCAGTTCCATCCATGTAAACATAAAAGAGGTAAAGTCTCCATCTTTTTAAAGGCTGCATAATATTCCATGCTGTACATATACAATTTATTAATCCATTCAGGGGTCAATGGGCACTTGGGCTTCTTCCATGACTTAGCAATTATGAATTAGACTGCAGTAAACATTCTGGTACAAATATCTTTGTTATAAGGTGATTTTGGGGTTTCTGGATTTATACCTAGAAGAGGAATTGCAGGATTGAAAGGCAGGCCTATTTTTAGATCTCTAAGAGATCTCCAAACATCTTTCCAAAAGGAACATATTAGTTTGCAGTCCCACCGGCAGTGCAGAAGTATTCCTTTTCTCCACATCCACACCAGTATCTCTGGTTTTGGACTTTTGTGATGTGGGCTAATCTTACTCGAGTTAGATGATATCTCAAAGTGGTCTTTATTTACATTTCTCTGATGATTAAGGATGATGAGCATTTTTTCATGTGTCTCCCTGTCTTCTTCAGAGAAGTTTCTATTCAAGTCCCTTGCCCAGCCTGAGATGGGATCACTTGTTCTTTTGTTTCTAATACATTTGAGTTCTCTGTGGATTCTGGTTATTAAACCTTTGTCAGAGACATAACCTGAAAATATCTTCTCCCATTCTGAGGGCTGCCTGCTTGCTTTACTTACTGTGTTTTTGGCTGTGCAGAAGCTTTTTAGTTTGATCATATCCCAGTAATGCATTTTTGGTGTTGCTTCAATTGCCCAGGGGGTCTGCCTCAGAAAATATTCTTCCAGGCCTATACCTTCAAGTGTTTTCCTGGTACTTTCTTCTAGTATTTTTATAGTTTTGTGTCTTAAGTTTAAATATTTTATCCAGTGAGACTCTATCTTAAGTAATGGTGAAAGGTGTGGGTCCAATTTCAGTCTTCTACAGGTCGCCAGCCAGTTCACCCAGCACTATTTGTTAAATAGGGAATCTCTTCCCCACTGAATGTTCTTGATTGGCTTATCGAGGATCAAATGATGATAAGTAGCTGGGTTCATCTCTATTCTGTTCCATACATCTACCTCTATTGTGTTCCATACATCTACCTCTGTTTTTGTGCCAGTACAATGCTATTTTGATCACTATCAATTTATAGTATAGTCTGCGGTCTGGTAGGGTGATTCCTCCTGCTTTGTTTTTATTTCTGGGTAACGTCTTGGCTAATAGAGGTTTTCTGATTCCATATAAAATGAAGTATTATTTTTTTGAGATCTTTAAAGAATGACAGTGGTGCTTTAATAGGGATTGCATTAAAATTGTATATTGCTTAGGTAGTATGGACATTTTAACAATGTTGATTCTTCCCAGATTCTTGAGCATGGTTTTTCCATTTGTTAACATCTTCAGCTATTTCTTTTCTAAGAGTTTCAAAGTTCTCTTTATAGAGATCTTTCACATCCATTGTTAGGTAGCTCCCAAATATTTCATCTTCTTTGGCACTACTGTAAAAGAAATAGAATTCTTGACTGTTTTTTCAGCTTGACTATGGTTGGTATTTATGAAGGCTACATATTTGTGAGTGTTGATTTTGTAACCTGAGATCCTGCTGTATTCTTTGATCACTTCTAAGAGTTTTTGTAGTTGAATCCCCAGGGTTTTCCAGGTATAAAATTATATCATCTGCAAAGAGTGAAAGTTTGATCTCTTCTGTTCCTAATTGATACCCTTGATTGCCTTTTCTAGCCTGTTTGTGATGGCTAAGACTTCCATTAGAATGTTAAAAAGCAGTGAGACAATGAACAACCTTTCCTGGTTCATGATCTGAGTGGAAATGATTTCAATTTAACTCCATTCAATATTATATTGGCTGTGGGCTTGCTGTAGATGGCCTCTATCAGTTTAAGAAATGTCCCTTTTATACCTATTTTTAAGTGTTCTGATCATAAAAGGATGCTGGATATTATCAAAAGTTTTTTCTGCATTGATAGAGAATCATATGGGCTTTATTTTTTATTCTGTTGATGTGATGTATTATATTTATAGATTTACATATTCTTGAGACCCTTGGATAAAACCAAGTTGATCATGGTGTATAATCTGTTTGATGTGATGTTGAATTCTGTTTGCTAGGATCTCTCAATATTTTTGCATCTATATTCATTAAAGAGATTAGTCTATAATTTTCTTTTCTTCTTGGGTCTTTTCCTGGTTTGGGGATCAGGGCTATATTTGCTTCATAGAATATGTTGCGAAGTATTCCTTCCTTTTCTATGCTTTGGAAAAGTTATGTAATTTAGGTACTAGTTCCTCTTTAAAGGTTTGATAGAATTCTGACGTGAAGCTTTCTGGTCCCAGACTCTTCATTTTTTCATATAGTTGATGCTATTTCAGTACTTGATATAGGTCTGTTCAACATTTCTAATTCTTTCTGGGTAAGTCCAGGAAGGGGCATGTTCTAAGTATTGGTCAATTTCTTTCAGATTTTCATATCTCTGAGAATAGAGTTTTTTTAGTATTCTTTAAGTTTTTTTGAATTTCTGAGGTGTCTGTTGTTATTTTGCCTTTTCATTTCGGATTGATGAAATTAGGGATTTTCTTTTTTTTTTTTTTTTTTTTTTGAGACAGAGTCTCACTTTATCACTCATGGTAGAGTACAGTGATGTCACACAGCAAACAGCAACCTCCAGCTTTTGGGCTCAGGCGATTCTCTTGCTTCAGCCTCCCGAGTAGCTGGGACTACAGGCAGAAATTAAGGATTTTGATTTTCTATTTCTGGTTAAGCTAGCCAAGGGTTTAACAATCTTGTTAAACTTTTCAAAAAACCCGCTTTTGGATTCATTGATCTTTTGGATAATTCTTTTGTTTTTGATTTCATTTAATTCAGCTCTAAATTGGTTATTTCTTTTCTTCTGCTGGATTTGGGGTTGGAGTGTTCTTCCTTTTCCAGTGGCTTGAGATGTCCCATTAAGTTGTTGACTTCCTCTCTTTCTGTTCTCTTAAGGAAGGCTTGCAGTGCTATAAATTTTCCTCTTAGGACTCCCTTTGCAGTATCCCAGAGGTTCTTGTAATTTGTGTCTTCATTATCATTCTGTTCCAAAAACTTGGTAATTTCCTTCCTAATCTCATCTTTGACCCAGCTATCTTTCATCATAAGGTTAGTTTCCATGTCTTTTTTTTTTTTTAAACAATCTCTAGCAAGTTTTATTAAAGAAAACATGTACATGATTTACTTTTCATCAGTCTATTCTGTCATGCTTCTAATGATATCAGAGTCACCTGGATCAGTGATGGCCAGTGTGCATACTCTGTAGTATTTTCCACATGCTGTGCCCAATTCAATATTATTGCCACTGTAGTGATGAACACCAATTTTGGCTGATGTGACATGATACTCTATTTCAGATTTCCTCAAAGCTGGGCAGTTGTTGGCGAGGATGACCAATTTCACTTTGCCTTGTCTGATCATCTTCAAAGTCTGCTTGTACCCCAGCACATACATTCCACTTTTCATAATGAGCTGGAGCCTCAAGTTGATTGGCTCCAGCGACTTTTTCATGTTCTCTGTGGCCACCATCTTTCTGCCCTAGATGTGGGACAGCCCTCAACCCAGACCAGCTGCCAAGATGGCTGGGGAGTGAGAAAGGAAGGCTAGTTTCCATGTCTTTGAATAAGTATGCAAATTCATGTTATTGGTGAGTTCAACTTTTATTCCGGGATGATCTGAAAAAATACACAGAATAATTTCTATTATTTTAAATTTGCTGAGGTTAGCCTTGTGACCTAAGATGTGGTCAATTTTGGAGGATGTTTCATGGGTTGATGAGAAGAATGTGTATTCAATTTTGTTGGGATGAAATGTTCTGTAGATGTCTATTAAATTCAATTGTTGTATGGTGAAGTTTAAGTCCAAAATTTCTTTGCTTAGTTTCTTCTTTGAGGATCTATCCAACACTGCCAAAGGGGTGTTAAAATCTCCGACACTTATGGTGCTTGAAGATATCCAATTGTTCATGTCTGTTAGGGTCTTGTTTATAAATTGAGGAGCATTTTGGTTGGGAGCATAAATGTTAATAATTGATAATCTCATCATTATAGATGTCCATCCTTTCATCCCGAGTCTATATTAATCCTTTAAGATGAGATTCTTGTATTCAGCAGATATCCGGTCTGAGTTTTTGTATCCAGTAAGCCAACCTATGCCTCTTTAGTGGACAGTTTAATTCATGTTAATTGAGAGTATTGATAAGCCTGGTGGTATTTTGGGTGTCAAGTTTTTCAAAAGACCAGTGGATGTTTTTAATCCTTTTGCCACTGTGGAAGCTGGGTTTTGACCAATAATTTCTGAGTTAGTTTACTTTGGTGGTAGAGCATTGTGATGGTCATTATGGAGGAGGGGTCTGAGAATATCTTGAAGAGCTGTTTTAGTTATGGCAAATTTCTTCAACGTGTGAATGTGGGTTTGCTTTGTCATTAAAGTATTTGACTTCTCCATCATAAATGAAACTCAGTCTAGCTGAATACAGGATACTGGGCTGAAAGTTGTTTTTTTTTTTGTTTTTTTTTTAATTTTTTTATTAAATCATAACTGTATACAATGATATGATCATGGGGCATCATACACTCACTTCATAAACCATTTGACACATTTTTATCACAGTGGTTAACATAGCCTTTCCGGCGTTATCTCAGTTACTGTGCCAAAACATTTACATTCTACATCTACCAAGTTTCGCAAATACCCCTGTAATATGCACCACAGGTGTGATCCCACCGATTCCCCTCCCTCTACCCACCCACCCCCTTTCCCACTTCCCCCTATTGTTAACTTGTAGCTGGGTTATAGCTTTCATGTGAGAGTCCCAAATTAGTTTCATAGTAGGGCTGTGTACATTGGGTATTTTTTCTTCCATTCTTGGGATACTTTACTAAGAAGAATATGTTCCAGCTCCATCCATGTAAACATGAAAGAGGTAAAGTCTCCATCTTTCTTTAAGGCTGCATAGTATTCCATGGTATACATATACCACAATTTATTAATCCATTCGTGGATCGATGGGCACTTGGGCTTTTTCCATGACTTAGCTATTATGAATTGGGCTGCAATAAACATTCTGGTACAAATATCTTTGTTATGTTGTGATTTTTGGTCTTCTGGGTATATGCCCAGCAGAGGAATTACAGGATTGAATGGCAGATCTATTTTTAGATCTCTGAGTGTTCTCCATATATCTTTCCAAAAGGAATGTATTAATTTGCATTCCCACCAGCAGTGCAGAAGTGTTCCCTTTTCTCCGCATCCACGCCAACATCTCTGGTCTTGAGATTTTGTGATATAGGCTAGTCTCATTGGAGTTAGATGATATCTCAAAGTAGTTTTGATTTGCATTTCTCTGATGATTAAAGATGATGAGCATTTTTTCATTTGTCTGAAGGCTGTGCGCCTGTCTTCTTCAGAGAAGTTTCTCTTCAAATCCCTTGCCCAGCCTGCGATGGGATCCCTTGTTTTTTTCTTGCTGATGCGTTTGAGTTCTCTGTGGATTCTGGTTATTAAACCTTTGTCAGAGTTATACCCTGCAAATATCTTCTCCCATTCTGAGGGCTGTCTGCTTGCTCTGCTTACTGTGTTCTTAGCTGTGCAGAAGCTTTTTAGTTTGATCAAGTCCCAGTAGTGTATTTTTGAAGCTGCTTCAATTGCCCGGGGGGTTCTCCTCATGAAATACTCACCCAGACCAATTTCTTCAAGGGTTTTCCCTGCATTCTCCTCTAGTATTTTTACAGTTTCATGTCTTAAGTTTAAATCTTTAATCCAATGAGAGTCTATCTTAGTTAATGGTGAAAGGTGTGGGTCCAATTTCAGTCTTCTGCAGGTTGCCAGCCAGTTCACCCAGCACCATTTGTTAAATAGGGAATCTTTTCCCCACTGAATGTTTTTAATTGGCTGGTCAAAAATCAAATAGCGGTAAGTAGCTGGATTCATCTCTTGGTTCTCTATTCTATTCCAGATATCTACTTCTCTGTTTTTGTGCCAATACCATGCTGTTTTGATCACTATCGATTTGTAGTAAAGTCTGAGGTCTGGTAGTGTGATTCCTCCTGTTTTGTTTTTATTTCTGAGTAATGTCTTGGCTATTCGAGGTTTTCTCTGATTCCATATAAAACGAAGTAATGTTTTTTCAAGATCTTTAAAATATGACAGTGGAGCTTTAATAGGGAGTGCGTTGAAATTATATATTGCTTTGGGTAGTATGGACATTTTGATAATGTTGATTCTTCCTAGCCATGAGCATGGTATGTTTTTCCATTTGTTAACATTTTCAGCTATTTCTTTTCTTAGAGTTTCATAGTTCTCTTTATAGAGATCTTTCACGTCTTTTGTTAGCTAAATTCCCAAATATTTCATCTTCTTTGGCACTATTGTGAATGGGATAGAGTCCTTAACTGCTTTTTCAATTTGACTGTTGTTGGTGTATATAAAGGCTACCGATTTATGAATGTTGATTTTGTAACCTGAGACGCTGCTGTATTCCTTGATCACTTCTAGGAGTTTTGTAGTAGAGTCCCTAGTGTTTTCCAGATATACAATCATATCATCTGCGTAGAGCGAGAGTTTGATCTCTTCTGACCCTATATGGATACCCTTGATCGCCTTTTCTTCCCTAATTGCGGTGGCTAAAACTTCCATTACAATGTTGAAAAGCAATGGAGACAATGGGCAGCCTTGTGTGGTTCCTGATCTGAGTGGAAATGATTCCAATTTAACTCCATTCAATATGATATTGGCTGTGGGTTTGCTGTAGATAGCCTCTATCAGTTTAAGAAAAGTCCCTTCTAGACCAATTTTCTTGAGTGTTCTGATCATGAAGGGATGCTGGATATTACCAAAAGCTTTTTCTGCATCAATTGAGAGAATCATACGGTCTTTGTTTTTTAATTTGTTTATGTGCTGAATTACATTTATAGATTTACGTATATTGAACCAGCCTTGAGACCCTGGGATAAAACCAACTTGGTCATGATGTATAATTTGTTTGATGTGCTGTTGGATTCTGTTTGTTAGGATCTTGTTGAATATTTTTGCATCTATATTCATTAGTGATATTGGTCTATAATATTCTTTTCTTGTTGGGTCTTTTCCTGGTTTGGGGATCAGGGTGATATTTGCTTCATAGAACGTGTTGGGTAGTCTTCCTTCTTTTTCTACATTTTGGAACAGGTTGAGTAATATAGGTACTCATTCCTCTTTAAAGGTTTGGTAGAATTCTGACGTGAAACCATCTGGTCCCGGGCTTTTCTTTTTAGGGAGGTTTTGTATAGTTGATGCTATTTCTGAACTTGATATGGGTCGGTTCAGCAATTCCACTTGATTCTGGTTAAGTCTTGGAAGGTGGCGTGCTTCCAAGTATCGGTCTATTTCCTTCAGATTTTCATATTTCTGAGAATAAAGTTTCTTGTAATATTCATTAAGGATTTTTTGGATTTCTGATGAGTCTGTGGTTATTTCGTCTTTGTTGTTTCTGATTGATGATATTAGAGATTTTACTCTTTTTTTCCTGATTAGGTTGGCCAGAGGTTTATCTATTTTATTGACCTTTTCAAAAAACCAGCTTTTTGATTTATTGATCTGTTATATTATTCTTTTGTTTTCAATTTCATTTAATTCTGCTCTAATTTTGGTTATTTCTTTTCTTCTACTGGGTTTGGGGTTGGAATGTTCTTCCTTTTCCAGTTGTGTGAGATGTCCCATTAAGTTGTTAACTTCCTCTCTTTCCGTTCTCTTGAGGAAGGCTTGCAGTGCTATAAATTTCCCTCTTAGAACTGCCTTTGCGGTGTCCCAGAGGTTCTGATAGCTTGTGTCTTCATTGTCATTTTGTTCCATAAAATTGGTGATTTCTTTCTTAATCTCATCTCTGACCCAGCTATCATTCAGCATAAGGTTATTTAACTTCCATGTTTTTGGATGGGTATGCAGATTCCTGTTGTTACTCAATTCAAGTTTTATTCCATGATGGTCCGAGAAGATGCATTAAATAATTTCTATTCCTTTAAATTTACTGAGGTTAGACTTGTGACCTAAAATGTGATCAATTTTGGAGTAAGTTCCGTGGGCTGATGAGAAGTATGTGTATTCAGTTTTGTTGGGATGAAATGTTCTGTAGATCTCTGCTAAATCTAAATATTGGATGGTTAGGTTTAAATCTAAGATTTCTTTGCTCAGCTTCTTTCTGGAGGATCGATCCAACACCGCGAAGGGAGTGTTGAAATCTCCAACGATTATGGAGCTGGAGGAAATCAAGTTACTCATGTCTGTTAGAGTTTCTCTTATAAATTGAGGTGCATTCTGGTTGGGTGCATAGATATTAATAATTGAGATCTCATCATATTGAGTATTACCCTTAACAAATATGAAGTGACCATTCTTGTCCTTCCTTACTTTTGATGGTTTAAAGCCTACTGTATCTGCAAATAAAATTGCAACACCTGCTTTTTTCTGATTACCATTTGCCTGAAATATGGATGACCATCCTTTCACTCTGAGTCTGTATTTGTCTTTTAAGTTGAGATGTGACTCTTGTATGCAACAAATATCTGGCTTGAGTTTTTGTATCCAGTCAGCTAACCTATGCCTCTTTAGAGGACAGTTTAAGCCATTCACATTGATGGAGAGTATTGATAAGTTTGGTGGAATTTTGGGTATCGAGTTTTTCAAAGGTCCAGTGGACATTTTTAATCCTTTCGCCAGTGTGGAAGTTGGAGTTTGATCCGAAGTTTCTGAGTGAGTTTACTTTTGTGGTATAGGATTGGGTTGGTCATTGTGGAGGATAGGTCTGAGAAAATCCTGAAGAGCTGGTTTACTTATGGCAAATTTTTTCAACATATGAATGTCATTGAAGTATTTAATTTCTCCATCATAGATGAAACTCAGTTTAGCTGGATACAAGATCCTGGGTTGAAAGTTTTTTTGCTTTAGGAGATTAAAAGTTGATGACCAGCCTCTTCTTGCTTGAAAAGTTTCAGCAGAGAGATCTGCAGTTATTCTAATATTCTTACCTTTGTACGTTATAGTTTTCTTTCGCCGGGCTGCTTTGAGAATCTTCTCTTTCATGTTAACTTTAGTGAAGCTAATTATGATATGTCTGGGAGATGGCTTATTGGGGTTGAATCGTGCTGGGGTTCTGAAGCTGTCTGCTATCTGAATTTCAGATTCTCTAGGCATGTCTGGAAAATTTTCTTTCATAATTTCATGTAGAAGGGCCTCTGTGTCCTTGGCAGCCACTTCATCATTCTCTGAAATTCCTATAACGCTTATATTGTTTTTTTTTTCGAATTATCTGAGAGCTCTCTGAGTGAGTGATCCGTTTTTGCTCTCCATTTCTCTTCCTCTTTGAGAGATTGGGAGCGTTCGAAGACTTTATCTTCAATGTCAGAAATCCTTTCTTCTGCTTGCTCCATTCTGTTACTGAGGGATTCTACTGTATTTTTCATATCTTTGAGTGCTGTAAGTTCTTGTTTCAGTGTGTCTAAGTCTTTGGTGGTTTTGTCTTTAAATTTGTTAAATTCTTGAGACAATTTTTGAATTTCTCCTCGAATTCCTAATTCCATTTTATTAATCTTGTCTGCAATCCAAATTCTGAATTCGACTTCTGACATCTCAGCCAGTAGTTTGTAAATGGGATCTTCAATCACATCAGCCGTATCTTTTCTTGGGGGGGTTGATCTATTCTGGTTATTCATGTTACCAGAGTTTTTCCGCTGATTCCGCCCCATGGTTTACTCCCTTTGGTTTTTCCCCTGGGGTTTTATCGAGGGTCCGTACAGTGTTGTGGCCTGAGAAATTGGGGCCTTGTCTGGTGTGCTGGAGCAAAGTGGTTCTGTCTTGTTTTCAGCTGGTTTCTGTTCGATCCCATTGCAACTTCTACTCTGGCTTGAAGTCTCAGCTGTGTGGAAAAATCAGCAATTAAGTCACCCCACCTGCCCACCTCTGGCCCCAGTTGGAAAAGGAGAATCAAACCTTCCTACAATCGCACACCCAGGGCACCGCCTGAAAAGTCCTCAGTCTATTAGCCCAGTTCAAAAGGTCCGAATCAACTGTCTCAATCGGCACTTGTCTCGGGTGGAAGGGTTCAAGAGGTCTCTGGGAACTGGATCACAGGGGCCTGGTGACTCCTCTGACACAGCTCACCCCAGTGCAGCGTGGAGTCAGGCGGAGCCACCCAGCAAACAGAGCTGTCTGGGAAGGTTGACGTCTCCTTCCCCACTTTGCCCCTCCGTCGGACCCAGTCACTGGTATCTCTGCAGATGGCTAAACCAGTTGCCTGCAGTGAACAGACACTCCAGGGGTTTGCACCTGCCTGAATCTCAAGGAAGTCTGCCAGGCCCCCGCAGACTGCCGCTATCTAGCAGGAGGAGATGGGGCCTGACGTCTTTGAGTGTTTGATGCAGGTGATGGGAAGGAGGTGTTCACTCAGGCTTAGCCCTGTCCCTGATGCATGCTGCTAACAGAACAGAACAGAACAGACAACTTTGTGAGGTTCTGTCTCTGTTCCTGTCGTCGCCTACAGAAGACGGGCTGTTTTGAGTTCAAACGTCTTTGCTGCTGGAGAATTGCGTCTGAACACCTCTCTGGGTCGGCCCCGCCCTGGAGGCTTCCGTGTTTGTGAGCCGTGTCACCGGTGGCCTCCTCTGGTTGCCCAGGGAGACAGGGGGTGTGGCCTCAGAATATCCAGAAGTGAGCGTTCTGCCATTAAAGAAAAAACGGCTGTTGATCTACCTCCAGGGAACTGCTGCTCTGGTGTGGGCACTCAGGCGACCCTTTTCTCCTCTGTCCCGCGCCCCAGAGTCAGCACTGAGCGGCCGCAGTTTGTGCTGGGTCCACACCCCTTAAGAGATCCCCCAAGAATCAGAACTCTTGGGGGATGGGCCCCCAGACCGCGATTGGGAGTGGGGGGGGAGCTAGAGTTTCATTCAGTTTCACGCAATACTACGATCCGGGGAGGGCTCCTGCACTGCACCGCAGGGAAGTGCCGCCAAGGCTTGATTTCCCCTCAGCAGAGTGCCCTCTCCTCGCTCACGTGTCCCAGAGTCAGCGCTGACCTGACGCAGCTCAGGCACTGTGCACTCCCCTCGAGAAATCACCCAAGAAGCCGAACTCCTGGGGGATAGGCCCTCAGACCCTGAGTGAGAGTAGGGGTTCTCAGCTCTCAGCGGGGAGGCCAGAGTCTGATTCAGTCTTGGGCCCCGTATGCCCGGGGAGGGTTGCTGCACTGCACCGCAGGGAAGTGCCGCGAGGCGTGACTCCCCCTCAGCCCGGTGCCCTCTCCTCACTCGGCGTGCCTCAGAGTCAATGCTGACCAGTCGCAACTCGGGGACTGTCCACTCCCCTTGAGAAATCACCCAAGGATCCAAAGTCCTGGGGAACAGGCCTCCAGACCTCAGTGGGTGGGAGGGGAGCGCCGCGGATTCAGGGTTGCTGGCAAAGGATTCCCAAAGTTTTATTCAGCCCTATGTCCGGCAGGAGAACGCCACGGCACCCCAGTAGGGGAGGTAGGTCCAGTTTTTAGAAGGTCTCTCCCGTGGAGTGTAGTGGGAGGGCCTTTAATTTCTGCCCGCTTGTTCAATTGTGTGGCTCTAGAGCCGGTCTCATGGGGGAGGGGGACTCCCGTCTGCTTGGTGGTGGATTTTGTACCTTTTGTTTGCGTCCTTGTGATCACAACTTGCCTCAGCGGTGTTGATGTGCGTTCTTCAGCCTTCTCTCTTGGTGAGGCTCAAGTCCACCAGGATACTTACTAAATTCCTGTCCCTTAACTCTCCTTCTGGACGGGAGCCTTTGTTGAAAGCTGGCTTCAGTCCGCCATCTTGTCTCCCCCACCAGTTGTTTTGTTTTAGGAGATTAAAGGTTGATGACCGTCCTCTTCTAGCTTGAAATGTTTCAGAAGAAAGATCTGCAATCATTCTTATATTTTTCCCTTTGTAGGTTATGATTTTCTTATGTCTCACTGCTTGTAGGATTTTCTCTTTCATATTAACTTTAACGAAGTTAATTGCAATGTGTCTAATGGATGCTTTATTTGGATTGAGTTGTGCTGAGGTACTGAGACTGTCTGCTATCTGAATTTCAGAATCTCTTGCCATGTTTGGAAAGTTTTCCTCTCAGATCTCTTGGAGTAGAGCATCTGTACCTTTCAGATCATTCTCATCACCTTCAGGAATTTCAATAAGGTGAATGTTTGCTTTTTTAGAGTGGTCCAACAACTCTCTCAGGGAATGATCCATCTTTTCCCTCCATTTCTCTTTGTCCTTGAGCATTTTGGAGCATTCAAAAGTTTTGTCTTCAAAGCCTGAGATTGTTTCTTCTGCCTGCTCCATCCTATTACTGAGGGATTCTACTGTATTTCTTAGGTCTTTGAGGGATGCAAATTCTTTCCTTAATTTTTCAAAATCTTTGGTGATTTTATGTTTGAATTCACTGAATTCTTGAGACAACTTTTGAATTGCTTCTTGAACTTCTAATTCCAATTTTACTTCAATTCTGTTAATCTTATTTGCTATCCAAATTCTGAACTCAATTTCTGACATCTCAGCCATTTGTTTATGAGTGGGATCTTCTGTTTCATCTCCTTTGTCATACCTTGGGGAGTTAATCTACTCTGGTTATTCATGTTGCCCAAGTTTTTCCACTGATTCTGCCCCATGGCTATTTTTTACTTTTGTTTAGAGAGGCTGGGAAGGTGGAATTAAATTGAGGGCTCCTGGAAATGTAGTTAACCACCCCTTTAACCAGAGTGCTGGGAGTGGTGACTATGACTTTTCTCCTATGGCTTTACCAATGTCCCATTCAGTACTACTCTGGGGACCAGCTTGGTATGATGGGGCTAGGTGGGTCTGAAAAGTTATACCCTGCTTGTGTTGTAGAGGGAGGGCCTGATTCTTCTCTCCCAGTTATTGCCAGTGGGGGGCAGGGTGTCTTAATTGCTTGTATTCCTCCACAGCTCAAGTGTGACTTGCTCTGGTGATCCGTGGAGTCAGATATGCCTGCCCAGCAAAAGAATTATTCCAGGGGGGGCTGGTGCCTCTTTTCCCAATTTACATCACCATCGCCCTCAGTCACTGCTTATCCCACAGGGCTGCAGCCCAGCTCTCGCTAATACTCAAGTACACCAGGTATTTGCACCTAAGGAGGAGATAATGCCTTCTGACTGGGCCATCTCACTGTGTGACCTGCAGGTGGGAGGAGCTCAGGCCTGATTCCCTCTGGTGATCATTGGAAACTGGGGAGTGTTCCACCTGCGTCTGTACCCAACCATGTGTTACCATGCAAAAGTGTTGTTTTCTCACTCAGAGACCATGCCTCTGCCTTGGTCACACTCCACCTTTGGAACCTCTGCAGGTCAGGTCAGTTTCCCTGGGTTCCACAGGATTGGGGAGGTGCCTCTCCCAAATTTGACCCCAATGGGAGGGATCATGCAGCCACCATCACTGTCAGAGGTGGCACTGCCACTGTCAAAGGTGGTGCTGCAGTCTAGGGTATTGCTGTGTGCAGATCACAGGAGCCAGGCAGGGAGCTGGAGGGCATTGCCACTGGCCAGGTGGGAAGCTGGAGGTCCATGACCCCGGGTCACAGGAGCCAGGCTGGGAGCCAGAGGGTGGAGCAACTGGCCGCCAGCCTCACAGGCCACAGGAGCCAAGGAGCCAGAGGGTAGAGCCTCCAGCAACCAGCTCTGAGTCACAGTAGCTGGGGAACCAGTGGGAAGCCCCACAGGTAGCAGAAGCACACAAGGTGCCTGAGGGTGCTGCCACAGTCCCAGTGATCAGTGGCATGGGTCCCACATTAGGCTCTTTCCAACAAAAGTTAAGTCTCTCTCCCTTGTGACTCCCCACCTCCACCAAAGTTATAGTTTCAGCACAACTTCCCCACAGCCCATGAGATGCCCCACCTCAGCAAAAGTCTACCAGACACTCTGGATTCTGCATGGGGTAGTCTTCCAGATTGCCAGGAGAGGGGGAGGGGTGGATTGGGAGTTCAGGAAGGTAGGGAGAACATTAGATCAACTTTTGTCCCAGGCAAGAGACTGCCTAGACTTGAAGCAGTATCTCTCTGTGGAGGGAGTCCCGGCCCTGAGTCCTTCTCTCCCCTTTGGTGAAACAAAAGGTCCTCTGTTCACCACTCACCTCAAGCCACTCTCATGGCGGGGGACCAGGGGAAGGATTCCCATCCTCTTTGGAATGGGTTTTGTACCTGAAATTTGTTTCCCTGGAGTCCCAGCTTGCCTCAGCAGGGTGATGCGAAACTCCTTATCTTCTGATTTATTGGGCTGGTTCTGGCCATTATTTCTCCCTCTGGATGGGAGTTAAACCTGGTTTCAGTGGACCATCTTGCCTCTTCCCCCCATCTAAACCTTTTTAGCCCTGAGTTTTAACTGAGGAACATATGTTCCTTTGATAAATTTTCTGTTGTTTATCAAAACAATTTTATACAAAAAAAAACTATCAACAGAATACACCCAAACTCTGTAAATAAATTAAAGAGGTTTAATCTGAGCCAAGTATATGTGACTGTGGCCAGAGAGCATAATAGCAAGAGATCCTGAAAAAATGTTACCTAGGGATCTAGGTTACTAGTTTGGTTTTATACATTCATGAAGACAGAACTATAGGTGATATCATAGATCAGTAAACAGAAGATACACATAGGTTCAACTCAAAAAGGTAGGATATCTTGACATCAGAGCTTACAACTTACACATTGGTATAGGGATTCTATTTAGTGGCAGTTGGATCAAAGAGCTAAGTTTTGTCCAAAGAACTAGAGTCCATAGAAATAGTGCTTGAATAAGATAAGGGGTTCTGCTATCAGTCATGAGATGCTATGCCAGAATCAAGTTAGAAAGTAAACCACATGTACCTTATGGTTAATACACAAACCTGCTTAATGAGGTTTTCTTGTTCTTAAAGCATGGTTTACCAGGACTCAAAGAAAGCAATTTGGGCAAGAGAAAAAATAAAAATGCTATATTTCAGTCCCCACATTCCCCTTTGGCCAAAGATCATTCCGTGGAATGCATGTGTAAGCCAGCAACCAACAGGAGGTCCCATGGCACTAGGAAGGTTCACTCCAACTTTGTCTATTTGATCATCTAGCACAGATGACAATAATTTTGATGTTAGTGATGTCAGGGAAAGAACATGGGTTGGCCTAATTTAATGGCCAATTGTTTAAGAGGCCAGGCAGAGTTCAGTCTGAGAAAACATCCTGGATCAGATCTACTCTATGAGCTATCATGATACAAGTCTTTGATCATATGCTGGAGACCTAAGGCTCTGCTGGGGCCATAGAAATAGCCACAGACCCTCTATCTTTGCTTGATCCCTGCCCCAAAGTCTGAGGCTTGTCCAGACACAAAAGAAGCATTCAGAATTAATTCTTTCTGTCCCCCTAAAGACATATTTTTCCACACAACATTCATGATATTGGGGACAATCCCTCGAGTAAGTAAAAGTCTGAACATAGGGAACCTCTGACCACTTTCCCTTTCTTTGGCAAAAGAGATCTAATTTCAGGATGGTGTTTGGGTTAAGGGTCCTGCTCTTGGGCCAGGATTCTCCATCAGCAGCTGGTATTGGGATCAGGCTGTGTTGTAGTCTGTCTGTGAAGCCTGTTGAATCCCAATATTTCAACAGTCATCACAGAGGAGAATTGGGAAGGGGAACTAAGACTTTTGTCCCATGGTTTCTGTGAGGACAAAAGAAAGAGTAGGCTCCCTGCCTGACCAGATGTCCTCGGGACCAGCAGATAAGGGTCAAGCAGAGGCAGTTTCATTAGGTCTTATTCATGCCTCCCCAGTTGACCACCAGACCAGGCACCCTACCTGCAGTGCACCATCCAGACTCCAGGGTGTCACAATCCATGCCCCACCACATCCAGTGTCCCTCATCCCCATGCCTTGTGACAAATATGGGAGATTCCTGCCCTTGCCTCCCAATTGCCTCCTCTGGTCTCTCTCAGGGGGGGTTCTATAGACAAAATGCTCAAATTAGGAAGAAGGGAAATTAAGGAAAACAATGTGTGCCCTAGACCAGAAATTATGGCAACCTTTCCTTAGGATGTCAACCCCTCTGGTTGCATTTATACCACCTCTTCAACCCTTTCATTATGATGTCCTTATTTTCTTGGCTAGAATTAAAATTTCTATTCAATAGTTACAGAGAATGAGATCTCCATCTCCATTTTCCAGCCTTAGTACATGGCTGTCAGAACTGGTCATTCCCATTAACTTCTGAATTTGATAGTTTAAAAAAAATTTCCATTTTTTCCACACAAATTTCTTTCTAAATTTCCTGTCACCAACCTTATCACATCTTAGATGATCCACAGTGTGCCTGAACTTTCTGCTTTTGTCCCAAACTTTCCTGTTTACGTACCCTATCAAAATATATCTTCATATCCTTAACATTCTTCACATCTCTCTCTCCTACTGTTTCCTTTCCCACATTAACCCATTCCTCCCTGTTCAATCTTTTCTTTGCAAAATTTCATTTCTATATTCATAGTCATTTTTACCTCTCCTTTTTATTTTTTTTCAAATCCACTAAAACCACCTCTGACTTATGAAATTGCATACACATTTACACGTGTCATGCCTTTTTCACAGCGCATCCTGGTCCTTGGTGCACCCCATATACACAACCACATGCATCCAGAGATGTTCCACCTCTAGCAACTTTAAACTTAGCAAATACCCTAACAAACAGCAAATTTTGAACTGTTCATTACAAACACCTGTTGTCTTTATATTTATCCAATTTATTCTATAACCTATGAAAACCAGATATTCACACAAGTAAGAACTGAAATTTAAACACATGAACATTTTGCTAATAACTTGGAAGACCACTGTTCTCACTAAAGCAACAATACCAGAAATTAGCCCTACTGATCAAAAATTACAAAAGCACAGACCCAGTGTATATCCCCAAATTCCAGTTATGAAACACAAAAGAAAATAAACATTTCTTCTAAGACCATCTATCTAACTTAACCATTCCAGATGCTGAGGAGGCATCGCTGTGGGGAATGTCCTCACATGCCCTCATCACACTCCTATCTTCAACAAAAATTTTATCAGACATAGAGGTAGGGAAACCCTTATGACTGGCAGAGAACTAATAATAACAATGTTTCCATCCTCTGTCTGACCTCACCTCCCACTCCAGTCCCCAAATATAGCAGTGCAATCATGGGCAAAGCCAGCAAAGTCAGAGTTAGTTCAGCTGGAAATCAAACACAAAGGCTTGCAGAGGAAAGATAAGACACAGTGATACCGAGTAGAGCTTTACAGTTGGGGATAGGGCAACTGCGAAGCAGCAAAAAAAGAGTGTGCAACAACTTAACCTGAGCACTTGTAGATTACAATGGGGCTTATAATTTATCTTCCAACATGTGGTGGTGGGGAGGGAAGAGAGAAACACATGTTCTGCCAGTTTAGGGAACAAACACAGAACAGGGCAACAGGATTCCATAGAGTGCTTCTAAGCAGCCTCTAACACAGACACACAAAACGTAGCCTCCAACAAACAGACAAAGCATTCGCTAACGTACAGACAAAAAAATCTCCAACAAACTTAGAGGCATCCTCTAACAAAACACAGAAAAGTCCTCCACAAACACACATCACTCTGGCACCTCACCTTCCCAGAATTACAATGGTTCCCCCATAATGAACGGGAAATCCTGGATTTCAGCACCAAAAATTTTAGTATCTCTGAAATTAGATGTTCCCTGGTTTTTGGTTCCCAGTATCGAGAATGAGCATTGTGCCAAGCTGATGGCAGAGTGATCACAAACAAAAAGCGATCCCCATTAACATGCATTTATGATAAAATAAAATCACACAAAGTATAAGGAGAATACATCTCAAAGAGTGAGACAGGTCCCTCTCCATGAGTGGGGAAGGGATCCCAAGGTATGGGCACACACTGTCTTTAATAGACTAAGTTCCCTACTTTGTCCCACCTTTCCCCTGGAAGGATTGCCTATTGCCTCCCTCTTTGGAGTAAGTAACAGCTTAGGGTTATGTACCAAACTTCTTAATACACAGGCATCTTCCCCATAAAACTTCCCTATTGGGGGTTTCAGAGACTGCAGTCCCAGTTCAGGCTCTCTTTCGGTGCTACTAGCAAGTGGTCAACAGATACCAAAAGCACTTTATCTTGGCCAGCACAAAAAAAGGAAACTAAGAAACATAAGTAGAGCCAGGACAAAAAGAAGTCAACACACCAGTGCAGACAATGAGCCTGTTTTTATTATATACGTAAATAAGTAAATAGAACACACATAAGTTTATAATCGAATAGAACACACCTAAGCTTATAAATAGAGCACACTTAAGAGAGAGGTGTGGGTCTTTCCTTTACAAATGAGGAAGGATCCCTTGTCATTTTTCCTCAAACTATTTATGTTTCCAGTTTTGCTCTGCCTATTTCTAATATTTAAGCATTTCTAAATTCATGCTTATGCATTGTTAATGTTCTATAATGCCTATCTCATAATCTTTCCCACAATTCCATTTTTATTGCTATGCCTGGGTGGAGGCAAATGTATATGACATTACAATGAAAGGCTCCACATCAAAAGGTCAAGTTTAGGGTTCCCTACTTGGCACTGTGTAGATTCTCATTGCCAGAAACCACAGAAGCTCTTGTGGTTTGACATTTAAATCCTGTGGTCTGATGTGTTCACTTCTCTGGGGTCCTGGTGTCCAATAGAAGCTCTTTTAGTTCTATATAAAGCCTTGGGTTTGGTGGGTTCCTTTGTCTTCTTTTTCCTTCTTGTCCTGTTCCCTATCTGTCCATAAACTTATCCCCCCACCCCAAGGAGATTCAAACTTTTAATCTTGAAGGGAAAAGGGTGATGTGCGTTCAAAGCTGCTTCCTGCTGACCATGGGTGAAGGCCAGCCTATAGCCCTCTCCTCAGCCTATCTAACCCTGTTCTTAGAGACTGGGGCTGAAGGAAGATGATCAGACATCCAGGGGCTCCACCAGGATCTACTGGGAACCCTGCATCATTTCCATCTGCATGTGGAATTGTTGAAGTCTAGAAGATACAACCTTAACAAGTAAATTAAACAAGCAGTATTATAATGGCTACTATTGGACTCAAAAGGGGAAAAACCAAGTAAATAAAGGAAATCAGTGTTTTACTGTATTCCAAATATCTCCTGTCAACTGTTTTCTGTGGTCTTTTTATAGCATGGCAGTATTCAAAAGACCTTGAACCCAAGTCTCACCTTCTCCAGAAATATTCACATAAAAACAATAGGATTCAGTGTTTTACAAATTTCAAGCTTAACATCAAGACTTTCTAGGCTTAGTGCCTATAGTTCAGTGGCTAGGGCACGAGCCACCTATACCTGAGCTGGTGGGTTCAAACCCAACCTGGGCCTGACAAACAACAATGACAACTACAACCAAAAAATAGCTGGGTGTTGTGGCAGGTGCCTGTAGTCCCAGCTACTTGGGAGGCTGAGGCAAGAGAATGGCTTAAGCCCAAGAGTTTGAGGCTGCTGTGAGCTGGGACACCACAGCACTCTATCAAGGGTGACATAGTGAGACTCAAAAACAACAACAACAAAAAGACCTTCTAAAAGTATAAGCTCTTATTTGGGCATCTGATTATTTGACAACCAGAGTCCACTTTGTTTGATTGAAGGTGGAGCCAAAGAGAGGGAGGCTGGAACTGTTAACCCTAGTGTGAGTCAGTGTCTGGGCCTCTTCTAGTTATGTAACTTCAGCTACAACTACCCAAAAACACTTGGCTGTTGGACTGCCACTTGGTCTTACCATCTGTGGCTCTTCTCTCAAATACTGAGCTAACACTCCTACTACCACCTTACATTTTCATGTCACATGCAGAAAGAAAGGTTTTTCCAACTTAGGTATTTTAGAGCAGGTATCTTCCAAAGGGTTGTTTTTATGAAACTAATTTGGGACTCTCACATGAAAGCTATAACCCAACTACAACTTAACAATAGGGGGAAGTGGGAAAGGGGGGGGTGGGTAGAGGGAGGGGAATCGGTGGGATCACACCTGTGGTGCATATTACAGGGGTATTTGCGAAACTTGGTAAATGTAGAATATAAATGTTTTGGCACAGTAACTGAGATAACGCCGGAAAGGCTATGTTAACCACTGGGATAAAAATGTGTCAAATGGTTTATGAAGTGAGTGTATGATGCCCCATAATCATATCATTGTATACACTTATGATTTAATAAAAAAATTAAAAAAAAAAAAAAAAAAAAAGATTTGTAAAGCCTCTTCCTGCTCCCTATCTCATAGTAATTCTTCCACATCTTTACTTTTTAAAGCATTGTATAGTGGTTTAGCAAGCTCTTTCTACCTAGGAATCCATATTTGACAGTATCCTGTCAGCTCCAGGAATTCTCTAAGTAGCTTCTTAGAAGAAAGACTAATTAATGAACAAATTGTTCTGACAGAGCCATATTTCCCCATGGGAGAGGACAAACCCTACATATGGAACCTCAGACTCCCATAATTGAGCTTTTTATTATGACACCTTAAATGTCTCTATATCAAGGAGATTTTGAATAACTAGTCTGGTGCACTTAACAAAGGACTTACAAGAAGGACTACAAATTAAAAAGTCATCCAAATATTAGATAAGAACACTCGGGGGAACTGCATTCAGTTTCCTGAATAACTTGCTTAAAGCATTTCCAAAAGGACCAGAAATGTCTCAAAATCCGACAGGAGTACAGTCCACATTAACTCAGTGGAATGCCCACCGTATGGATCTATCCAGGTAAAAGCACAAAGCAGTTAAGACCCAAGGTGTAAAGGGATAGAAAACAAGTGTATTTTTTAAGTCTAAAACCGAAAATATTGAGTCTCAGCAGGGATCCGGGATCACCATGTATAAAGGCACAACCTTCTCATATATAGCACTTAAATATTGAATCTCCATTTGCCATTTGGCTTTTGTACAGCTGGGATAGGGTTGCTATAGGGAGAAAAATATGCTATGAACATTTCACATCCTTCAGCTGTTAAATAATGGGGACCAGGTCCCTATCCCCTGTGGTGAGAGGTGATATTTGCACTTTTGGTATATCCCACACCAGGCCTATTTTCACTGGTGTAACAGTTTTGGCTGTGGGTGGGTTGTCCATCTGCCCACACATAAGAACTTACATTAGCTGACTCAGGTGACTCATTATTTCTATTTGGATTTTCTGTCCTTATTAACATAACCCAATCTCTTAGGGAAAGGTCAAAACAGTTCTTAATTTAGCTAAGAAATCTGTACCTAAAAAAGGCACCAGGGGCTCGGGGACAATCAGAAAAAGATATGTTATCAAGAGGCCAATCCAAATATGCAGTAAAGGAAAAGCCAAGTATCTGTGGGTGGGTTGCCCATCGATACCAACAACTAAGCCACAGGAGGAAGAGGGGCATCTCCAAAGGATGACAAAACCCAACAAGCTGCCTCTGTGCCCAACGTAAACGTGACAAGTTTACAGCAAAGTCCTCCATAACTTAAAGTTCTTCTGTTAATATGGTGATGGCAGGAGCTGTTTAGAACCTGGGCCCTTCACTTCCAGGATGGTGGGCTAGCCATCATTTCTCAGGCTGCCTCTCTTGGACAAACCCCTGCTTGATGCTCTGGCTGACTGTACTGGAAATGAGTGAGATGAGGGAAACCCTATACAGCTTCTTACCCACAATTGGCTTCTGCTAGCACTCATTTTACAGATGTTCAAGCTCCCCACAACTACAGCACAGTCAATCTGGAGTCAGACCCTGCTCTTGTTTGTCTTTCCCTGGACCAATTGGCCCCAAAGGTCTCTCCTAACATTTTTGCCTTTTGGCAATCATTCTCTGCCTCAACCATGTCCAAGCTGTTAAACACCAAGGTAGCTAAATTTGGTAACTCTTTGGGGTCATTTTGTGGCCCTAATACATTGCGTTGTAGTTTTTTCTATGATTTTCAGAGGCAGATTGATTAATAAAGTGAATACTTGACACAATTCTCCCTTCTGATGATTCAGGGTCTAGGTTAATCTACTTCTGGATTGCTTCCACCAGCCTCCCTTTGAATGTAGCTGGGTTCTCTCCTCTTTGCCCTGTGTCAACTCAGATAGCTTAGAAAAGTTCATGGGCTTAATCTGGATATCTCTCATTCCCTCTGTAAAATAAGTTTGGATATAGATTCTAGCCACCCATCCAGTATATCTACTTTGTCCCACCTGGTAGTTCTTCCTGGCATCGGTGGTCAGCACAGCCTGGGCTCCAGGGGAAATATTCTGATTATTGGAGTCTGCTGATAGGCTCAGTGTAGAGCAGGTGTAACTAAATGTGGCTTCTCAGCAGCTGTACAATAGGATAACAGTATCATGATATCCTTCCAGACTAAATCAAAAATGTTAGCTAGATGTTGAAATTTCTTTACAAACATCCCAAGTTCCTAGTGAAACTCCCAACCTTATTGCATATTTTCTATGCTGCCATGGTAAAAGCACTTCACATAAGAGAACAGAACTACAAGGATTATTTTTAATTTTTTTGCATGTGGAGTCCATTACAATGCTTTGAACAATTTTTGCCTACTTTGAGTAAAAACTACATGGGAATCCCAAGAACAGAGATTAATAATACACCTCCATTTTTTCTCTTCTTTTTCCACCATCACTCTTAATTTTAGAAGCTGGGAAAATATCTTGGCTACTGGGCCCACCCACTGGACCTAAGGGAGGGGGTTGCACATGTCACAAAGGCCATTGAGTGATGCAAGGGGCAAGAGTGATATAAAGGCCACAGGAGTTCTAGGCATCTCCCAAGTATTCATTTTGAGGAACGTTGGCTCTACTACACAGGATAAGGAATGATGAAAAAACTCCCCTGTATCTCCTGTCCTCGGCCCCAGCCTCCATCTCGTCCTGTTCCCTCACAATGTCCCCCAACCCACCTTCCTGCCCTTTGTCCTCAGCCTCCTCCCCTGAAACTTGCAGCTCCATCTCTTTCCTGCCCCACCACTTTTCCTTGTCTATCTAATGCCTCCCATTCCCACAACCCTGCCCAGAGGCTCTATAAGCCAAATAACTCTTCAGTCCCTCACTGAAAGCCCCTCTGCCACCTCCCTGAATGCCTGGCTCCCCTTTACAGCTGTGCCCCATCCACATCCCTACCCCTCCTCCCAGCCCTCCCTCCTAGGCCCCTGGACTGTAGTCCAAGCTCATCATCCACTTACCCCAAGCCACACGTGCCAAGTACCAAGTCTCCTGCTGGGGAGATGGATTCCCTAGGACTGGGACAGTGTGGAACAGCCAGGAATTGTGGATTTCCAGCCTGACTTGGTGGGTTCAGGGCAGACAAGGCGAAGGCAACCATTCCTCAACCTGGGTGAGTTATAGGCCCCCTTAGCCACCACCAGGTCCTGTTTATCTCACTCCTGTCTGTGCTGGGCCTCTACCCTTATATAAGTCCTCCTTAGATCCTAGGGATGCCTTCAACAATTTCCTTTTCTAGGCAATCTGATCCTGTCCTTTCGTGCCTCCTCAGCCAGCCTGCACGAGCCTGTGCACATGTGACTGGCCTCTCCATGGAACATGATCTGTGACCACAGAGCAGACTGTGGGACAACTGATGAAGGTAGAAGAGAGTGAAGAGTGGAAAGGGTCCCACATATTCTCAAGGAAGGCAGGGCGCTGGGTCAAGTGAGTCAGGAGAGGGTGGGCCCTGAGCACTCACGCAGGGAACAGGCCCTGCTACAGACAGATGGGAACTTGGGATGGTTTTTCTTTGCACTTTTTGGTCTGCTTCCTTCCAGACCTCATTTGTCTTCTCCCTAGGATTCTAGAACCATTCCAGGGTCTTTTGGCTCTTGAGAAAATTCTCCTACAAAAAGGGGCAGGGCCCTCCATTGTGTTCTCTTCAAAGCTCTGAGGGTTGAGCCCCTGCCTCAGTCAGCCGCTCCTACCCCAGGATGTGTACAAGGCAGGAGCATGCCCACATACCAGCCAGATGAGAGCAGCAAAAAGTTCTTTCCTCAAAATGATATCCTCATTAAATAAAATCGTAGTTAAAATTCCAAGAGGTAGTTGTAGGGAATTGACATCTGATTATAATCAGTATGGAAACACAAAGGAACAAGTATATCAAGATTCTCCTAAGAGGAAATTCTTTCCTACAAAATATCAAAACTTAATACACAAATAATATAATGCAGTGCTCCTCTAGGATAGAGAGATGGAAAGTGGCATAGCCTACCTAATGTACACAATGTGAGGAGGTTCAACATCCCCCCAAGTGAACCCCCCAACTGCAACTTGAACTTTACCTTAGAAGTTAAAACAATGTAACCTAAAAATGTGTACCCCCATATTAATTTGAAATTAAAAAATTAAAAATTAAGTTACAATAAAAACATGAAAAATGGTATAGAATGGAATTCAGAAATAGATTGACACATGTGTGGACACATTCTCTAAGACTAAAGCAGCAGAGCACATTAGTGGGGATAAGACCATCTTTTCAATAAATTGGTGCCGAGTTAGTTATATACTTAGTTTGAAAATAAATTACCCTGCATTCCTACTTCACACTACAGTCAAAAATCTATTTCAGGTGGAACATAGATGTAAATCATAAATCTGAAAGGATAAATTCAAGAAATCTAGAATCACTGTGCTCGTGTACAGCTAATGAGCAGTTGAGATATGCCATGAGTGTGAAATTTGCAACTGATTTGAAATAGTAGGAAGAAACAGTGTATAATCCTCCAATTTTTTTAATTTAAATAATTTTATTATTTTTTTATTTTCACATATACATGTGTTCATTAGGCTTCCGCTTTTTGCCTTCACAAAATTAAAAAAGCTTAAAATTTAACAACAATAACAATGTTTAAGATAGGGACCAGAAACAAAAACCTCGCAAAGAACAAACAAAGACACAAATACATTCAGAAAAGAAATCAGATGATTGCTGCAATGAAGTATTAAGCAATAATAATAATAGTAATGCAAAGAAAGTAACATTCACATTGTCAAATAAGAGTATGTCTATTATAGAATGCTTTGACTCTGAGGTTCAGTACATAGTCATCAATTAACTACTTATTATTTTTTCCCAAAGCATCAAAGAATAGACAACTAATATTTATAAATGAAGATAAAAGATAATTTCAAAAAATAGATCATGCCAAATCTTATAGACAATAGAAAAAGAAGAAATCCTTCAAAATCATTCTACTTAATTTGGATACACCTGATATTAAAATTGTTATAGAAAAAATATATTATTATAAAGTGGAAATTACAAACATAATTCACTTATAAATGAGGATGCAGCATCCTGTATCCTAAACTACATATTAACAAGTTGAAGTAAAAATTAATGTTTAAGTAATGTACTTTAGTCAAATCGAATCCAATTTATGTGAGAATTAGTTACTATTTTCTTTCTTCTTTTTTTTCTTTTCCTTACCCTCACCCTCTCCCTCTGTCTGCTCACCTCTTCCCCCATGCTCCACCATGTCATTAATATCAAAGTTGAATACATAGGATGCATACTTCTTCATTCCTGTGATGCTTCACTAAGGATAATGTGTTCCACCATGCAGGTTAGTACAAATGCTGCAAAATCTCCATCTTTTTAATAGCTGAATAATATTCCAGGATATACATATACCACAGCTTGCCAATCCATTCCTGGGTGGAAGGGCATTTAGGCTGTTTTCACATTTTAGTGATTATAAATTGGGCTGCAATAAACAGCCTAGTACAAGTATCTTCATAATAAAAAAATTTTTTTTCCTTTTGGGTAGATGTCCAGTAATGGGATTGCAGGATCAAACAAGAGGTCTAGGCTGAGATTTTTAAGGTTTCTCCGTTCTTCCTTCCAAAAAGGTTGTATTCGTTTGCAGTCACACCAACAGTGTAAAAGTGTTCCTTTCTCTCCACATCCACACCAGTATCTGCAGTTTTGAAATTTTGTGATGTGGGCCATTCTTGCTGGGGTTAGATATCTCAGGGTGATTTTAATTTGCATTTCTCTAATAATTAGGGATGATGAGCATTTTTTTCATGTGTTTACTGGCCATTCGTCTGTCTTCTTTAGAGAAGGTTCTATTCATCTCTCTTCCCCACTGATGTATGGGATTGTTGGGTTCTTTCTTGTGGATTAATTGAAGTTCTGTATAGATCCTAGTTACTAAGTTTTTGTCTGATTCAAAATATGCAAATATCCTTTCCCATTGAGTAGGTTGTCTATTTGCTTTGGTTGTTGTCTGCTTGGCTGTACAGAAGCTTTTCTTTTTTCTTTCTCTTTTTTTATTAAGTCATTTGTAGATAGATCATAAATACATTTATGCCATTATGGGATTCGATGTGTTGATTATTTATACAAATTGGAGTGCTTACATCCTACTAGTCAACATAGCTTTCACCTCATGTACCCAATTACAGCATTAAGACATTTGTGTTCTACACCTGATAGATCCAACTTGTACTTGCAATGTGCTCCATAGAAGCTTTTCAATTTAATTGAATCCCATTTGTTTATTGTTGCTGTTGTTGCGATTGCCATGGCAGTCTTCTTCATAAAGTCTTTCCCCAGGCTGATATGTTCTATGTTTTTCCTATTCTATCTTTGAGGATTTTTATTGTTTCATGCCTTAAATTTAAGTCCTTTACCCATCTTGAATCAATTTTTGTGAGTGCAGAAAGGTGTGGGTCCAGTTTCAGTCTTTTACATGTGGATATAAAATTCTCCCAGCACCATTTATTGAATAGGGAGTCTTTCCCCCAGTGGACGTTCTTGTTAGGTTTATCAAAGATTAGGTGTCTGCAAGTTGCTGGTTTCATTTCCTGGTTTTCTGTTCGATTTCAAATGTCTATGTCCCTATTCTTGTGCCAGTACCATGCTGTCTTGACCACTATGGCCTTGTAGTACAGCCTAAAATCTGGTATGGTGATACCCCTGGCTTTGTTTTTATTACTAAGAACTGCCTTAGCTATATGGGGTTATTTCTGGTTCCATACAAAACACAGAATCATTTTTTCCAAGTCTTGAAACTAGGATACTGGTATTTTAATAGGGATGGCGTTGAATCAGTAAATTGGTCTGGGAATTATAGACATTTTAACAATGTTGATTCTTCCCAACTGAGAGTATGGTATATTCTTCCATTTGTTAAAGTCCTCTTCAATTTCCTTTCTTAAGGTTTCATAATTTTCTTTATAGAGGTTCTTTACCTCTTTTGTTAGGTATATTCCTAAGTATTTCATTTTCTTTGGGGCTATGGTGAAGGGAGTTGTGTCTTTAATTAACCTCTCATTTTGGCTGTTGTTGGCATATACAAAAGCAACTGACTTGTGGACATTGATTTTATATCCTGAAACATTACTGTATTTTTTAATGACTTCCAAGAATCTTGTGGTTGAGACTTTAGGGTTCTCTAAGTATAAGATCATATCATCAGCAAAGAGGGAGAGTTTGACCTCCTCTGCTCTGATTTGGGTGCCCTTTATTTTCTTGTCTAATTGTATTGGCTAGAACTTCCAGCACTTTGTTGAACAGTAATGGTGACAGAGGACAACCTTGTCTGGTTCCAGTTCTAAGAGAAAAAGCTTTCAGTTTTACTCCATTCAGTAAAACATTAGCTGTGGGTTTGTCATAGATAGCTTTGATTAGTTTAAGAAATGTGCCACATATGCCTATACTCCTTATTGTTCTAATTAGAAAAGGATGCTGGATTTTATCAAATGCTTTTTCTACATCTATTGAGAGGATCATACAGACTTTGGTTTTACTTCTGATGATACGGTAAATAACATTTATAGACTTGTGTATATTAAACCAGCCTTGCATCCCTTGCACCTATTTGATCATGATGTATGGGGTTTTTTTTGATGATAAGCTGTAATTTATTGGCTAAGATTTTGTTGAGAATTTTTGCATCTATATTCATTAGTGAAATTGTGGTCTGAAATTCTCCTTTTTAGATGTGTCTTTTTTTTTTTTTTTTTTTTTTTTTTTTTGTAGAGACAGAGTTTCACTTTATTGCCCTCGGTAGAGTGCCGTGGCGTCACACAGCTCACAGCAACCTCCAACTCCTGGGCTTAGGCGATTCTCCTGCCTCAGCCTCCCGAGTAGCTGGGACCACAGGCGCCCGCCACAACGCCCGGCTATTTTTTTGTTGCAGTTTGGCTGGGGCCGGGTGGTTTTGGTATCAGGGTGATGTTTGCTTCATAGAACATGTTGGGGAAGATTCCTTCCTCCTCAATTTTTCAGAATAATTTCTGCAGTATAGGAATAAGCTCTTTCTTGAAGGTTTGATAAAATTCTCGTGTAAAGCCATCTGGACCAGGGCATTTTTTTGTTGGGAGATTTTTTATTGTTTCTTTGATCTCAGTGCTTGAAATTGGTCTGTTCAGGAGATCTATTTCATCTGAGCTAAGTCTAGGGAGAGGGTGTGATTCAAAATATTGATCCATTTCCTTCACATTGTCAAATTTTTGGGCATAAAGTTTCTGGTAGTATTCAGCGATAATCTCTTGTATCTCTGTGGCATCTGTTGTTATTTCCCCTTTATCATTTCTGATTGAGGTTACTAGAGATTTTACTTTTTTATTTCTAATTAGACTGGCCAAAGGTTTATCTATTTTATTTATTTTTTCAAAAAGCCAACTCCTTGTTTCAGTAATTTTCTGAATGATTCTTTTGTTTTCAATTTCATTAATCTCTGATTTAATTTTGGATATTTCTTTTCTTTTTTTTATTAAATCATGGCTGTGTACATTGATATGATCATGGGGCATCATTCACTAGCTTCACAGACCGTTTGACACACTTTCATGGTTTCTTCTCCTGGATTTAGGCTTAGATTTTTCTTCCTTTTCAGTTCCATCAGATGGCTTGTGAGTTTCATGATGCACTCTCCTTCTGTTTTTTGAATGTAGGCTTCTAAAGTGATAAGTTTTCCTCTCAGGACAGCTTTTGCTGTATCCCATGGGTTTGGGTACCTTGTGTCTTCACTGTTGTTATGCTTAAGGAAGTTAATCATTTCCTTTTTTATTTCTTCCTGAACCCAACTATCATTCAACATAAGGTTGTTTAACTTCCATGCCTTATGGAGGTTGAACAGTTTTGTTGGAGTTGAGTTCCACTTTTAGTGCCTTGTGATCTGAGAAGATACAAGGTAGAATTTCAATTCAATTGATTATTTTTAGGTTTGTTTTGTGTCCTGGGATATGATCAATTTTGTAAAATGCTCCATGGGATGATGAGAAGAATGCATATTCTTTATCTTTGGGATGGAGTATTCTATATATGTCTATAAAGTACAGTTGTTCTAGGGTCTCATTTTAATCTCTAATATCTTTGTTTAATTTCTGTTTAGAGGATCTGTCCAGCTCTGAGAGAGGGGTGTTAAAGTCCCCTGTTGTTATGGTGTAATAGGATATCCTGTTGCTCAAACTAAGGAAAATCTGTTTCAAGAATCTGGGAGCATTTAAATTGGGTGCATTAATATTTAAAATTGAAATGTCTTGGGGGGGGCAGAGACAAGATGGTGAACTGAAGCCAGCTTTCCACAGAGGCTCCCCTCCTGAAGGAGAGTTAAGGGATGAAAATTTAGCAAGTAACCTAATGGATTCAAGCAGCACCAAGCGAGAAAGTTGAAGAATGCACATCAACCCCGCTGAGGAGAGCTGTGACCACAAGGACACAAACAAAAGGTACAAAACTCACCACCAAGCGGATGGGAGTCCCCCCTCCCCCACCTGATCGGCTTAAGTACCCCACAAACAAATGGGCAGATATCAAAGGCCCTCCCACTACACTTCACAAGAGAAACCTACTAAAATCTGGACCTACCTCCCTTACTAGGGTGCCTAGGCATTCTCCTGCCAGACATAAAACTGTATAAAATCGTAAATATCCTTTGCCAGCAACTGTGAGCTCCCAGCACTTCCCTCGACTCTCTCTGAGGTCTAAAAGCCTGTCCCCCAGGTGTTCAGATTCTTGGGTGACTTCTAGAGGGGAGAGGACAGTCCCCAAGCTGCGACTGATTAACGCTGATTCTGGGGCACGGGAGAGAGGTGAGGACAGTCAGCGTACGGCGACCCTCACCGGGGCAGCGCTTCCCTAAGGTGTGGTGCAGCAGCCCTCCTTGGGCAACAATACAACCAGGCATAAAACTGAGCGGCACTGTGGGACCTTGCTACCGGCAGCTCTGGGCTCCCTGCACTCCCCCCACCCTCACTCTGTGGTCTAGAGACCTGAGTGCCTGCCGTGTGGCCGGGCAAGGAACTGGGTCGAACTGAGTCTGTTCGCTGCCGGCAGCTCTGAGCTCCACCTGCTCCCCCCACCCCGCCCTCACTCTGAAGCCTGAAGGCTTGAGCTCTGGCACTGTGGCTGGGTGAAGGACCAGGAGGGAGCTGAGTGTGATTGCTTCCAGTGGCTCTGGGCTCCCGGTGCCCACCCCACCCTCACTCTGGGATCCGGAGGCCTGTCCCCTGGGAGTCCAGATTCTTGGGGGATTTGTCGGTGCATGGACAGTGCCCGAACTGTGGCTGGTCGGTCCTAACTCTGGGACACAGGAGTGAGGCTGGGGGAGACCTACATCAGAGCAGCAGTTCCCTGAGGTGGCTGAAGCCAAACCTCCTGCCTCCCTAGGCAACCAGAGGAGGCCACCCATGAGTATAGGATTTGCCTGAGGTGACTCACAGACCCAGGAAACTTACAGGGCAGGGCCGACTCAGAGAACTGAGACTTCAACCCAGAGCAAGTGCTTCACTGGGGTCAAACAGAAGCCAGCTGAAAATAAGTCAGAACCACTTAGCCCCAACACACCAGACAGGGCCCCAGTCTCTCAGGCCACAACACTGAACGGGCCCTCAACTAAACCCCCGGGGAAAAATCAAAGGGAGTAAAACAACCATGGGACAGAATCAGCGGAAAAACTCTGGTAACATGAATAACCAGAATAGATCAAACCCCCAAAGGAAAGATACGGCAGATGTAATTGAAGATCCCATTCATAAACAACTGGCAGACATGTCAGAAATCGAATTCAGAATTTGGATTGCAGACAAGATCGATAAAATGGAATTAGGAATCCGAGGAGAAATTCAAAAGTTGTCTCAAGAATTTAACGAATTTAAAGACAAAACCACCAAAGACTTAGACACACTGAAGCAAGAATTTGCAGCCCTTAAAGATATGAAAAATATAGTAGAATCCCTCAGCAACAGAATGGACCAAGCAGAAGAAAGGATTTCTGACATGGAAGATAAAGCCTTTGAACGCTCCCAAACTCTCAAACAGGAAGAGAAATGGAGAGCAAAAACGGATCAATCTCTTAGAGAGCTCTGGGATAATTCAAAGAAGGGCAATATATGAATAATAGGAGTTCCGGAAAACAATGAAGTGGCATCGATGACCACAGAGGCCCTTCTGCATGAAATTATGAAAGAGAATTTTCCAGACATGCCTAGAGACTCTGAAATTCAGATAGCAGACAGTTTCAGAACTCCAGCATGATTCAACCCCAATAAGTGATCCCCCAGACATATCATGATTAGCTTCACTAAAGTTAACATGAAGGAGAAAATTCTCAAGGTTATCAGGCGAAAGAAAGCCATTACCTACAAAGGTAAGAACATTAGAATGACTGCAGATTTCTCTGCTGAAACTTTTCAAGCCAGAAGAGAGTGGTCATTGACTTTTAATCTCCTAAAGCAAAATAACTTTCAACCCCGGATCTTGTACCCAGCTCAACTGAGTTTCATCTATGATGGAGACATTAAATACTTTAATGACATTCATATGTTGAAGAAATTTGCCACAACCAAACAAGCTCTTCAGGATATTCTCAGACCTATCCTCCACAATGACGAACCCAATCCTATACCACAAACGTAAACTCACACAGAAACTCCTGATCAAACTCCAAATTTTACAATGGCGAAAAGATTAAAAATGTCCACTGGACTTTTGAAAAACTCGATACCCAAAATTTCACCAAACTTATCAATAGTCTCCATCAATGTGAATGGCTTAAACTGTCCTCTAAAGAGACATAAGTTAGCTGACTGGATACAAAAACTCAGACCAGATATCTTATAAGAATCACGTCTTAACTTAAAAGACAAATACAGACTCAGGGTGAAAGGATGGTCATCCGTATTTCAGGCAAATGGTAATCAGAAAAAAGCAGGTGTTGCAATTTTATTTGCAGACACAATAGGCTTTAAACCAACAAAAGTAAGGAAGGACAAGAATGGTCACTTCATATGTGTTAAGGGTAATACTCAATATGATGAGATTTCAATTAAAATACCTATGCACCCAACCAGAATGCACCTCAATTTATAAGAGAAACTCTAACAGACATGAGCAACTTGATTTCTTCAAGCTCCATAATAGTCAGAGATTTTAACACTCCTTTGGCAGTGATGGATCAATCCTCCAACAAAAAGCTGAGTAAAGAAATTTTAGATTTAAATCTAACCATCCAGCATTTAGATTTAGCAGACATATACAGAACATTTCATCCTAACAAAACTGAATACACATACTTCTCATCAGCCCATGGAACTTACTCCAAAATCAATCACATCTTAGGTCACAAGTCTAACCTCAGTAAATTTAAAGGAATAGAAGTTATTCCATGCATCTTCTCGGAGCATCATGGAATAAAACTTGAGCTGAGTAACAACAGGAATCTGCATACTCATACAAAAACATGGAAGTTAAATAACCTCATGCTGAATGATAGCTGGGTCAGGATGAGATCAAGAAGGAAATTGCCAAATTTTTGGAACAAAATGACAATAAAGACATGAACTATCAGAACCTCTGGGACACCGCAAAGGCAGTTCTAAGAGGGAAATTTATAGCGCTGCAAGGCTTCCTCAGGAGAATGGAAAGAGAGGAAGTTAGCAACTTAATGGGACATCTCAAGCAACTGGAAAAGGAAGAACACTCCAACCCCAAACCCAGTAGAAGAAAAGAAATAACCAAAATCAGAGCAGAACTAAATGAAATTTAAAGCAAAAGAATAATACAACAGATCAATAAATCAAAAAGCTGGTTTTTTGAAAAGGTCAACAAAATAGATAAACCATTGGCCAACCTAATCAGGAAAAAAAGAGTAAAATCTCTAATCTCATCAATTAGAAATGACAAAGACAAAATGACAACAGACTCCTCAGAAATCAAAAAAATCCTTAATGAATATTACAAGAAACTTTACTCTTGGAAATACGAAAATCTGAAGGAACTTGACCGATACTTGGAGGCTCGTCACCTTCCAAGACTTAACCAGAAGCAAGTGGAAATGTTGAACAGGCCCATATCAAGTTCGGAAATAACATCAACCATAAAAAACCTCCACCAAAGAAAAGCCCGGGACCAGATGGTTTCACATCAGAATTCTATCAAACCTTTAAAGAGGCATTAGTACCTATACTACTCAACCTGTTCCAAAGGTAGAAAAAGAAGGAAGACTACCCAACACGTTCTATGAAGCAAACATCACCCTGATCCCCAAACCAGGAAAAGACCCAACAAGAAAAGAAAACTACAGACCGATATCACGAATGAATATAGGATGCAAAAATATTCAACAACATCCTAACAAACAGAATCCAGCAACACATCAAACAAATTATACATCATGATCAAGTTGGCTTTATCCCAGGGTCTCAAGGCTGGTTCAATATACGTAAATCTATAAATGTAATTCAGCACATAAACAAAGTATAAAACAAAGACCATATGATTCTCTCAATCAATGCAGAAAAAGCTTTTGATAACATCCAACATCCCTTCATGATCAGAACACTTAAGAAAATTGGTATAGAAGGGACATTTCTTAAACTGATAGAGGCCATCTACAGCAAACCGACAGCCAATATCATATTGAACGGAGTTAAATTGGAATAATTTCCACTTAGATCAGGAACCAGACAAGGCTGCACATTGTCTCCATTGCTCTTTAACATTGTAAAGGAAGTTTTAGCCACCGCAATTAGGGAAGAAAAGGTGATCAAGGGTATCCACATAGGTCAGAAGAGATCAAACTTTCGCTCTTCGCAGATGATATGATAATATATCTGGAAAACACTAGGGGCGCTACTAAAAAACTCTTAGAAGTGATCAAGGAATACAGCAACATCTCAGGTTACAAAATCAACATTCATAAATCGGTAGCCTTTATATATACCAACAACAGTCAAGCTGAAAAAACCATTAAGGACTCTATCCCATTCACAGTAATGCCAAAGAAGATGAAATATTTGGGAGTTTATCTAACAAAGGATGTGAAAGACCTATATAAAGAGAACTATGAAACGCTAAGAAAAGAGATAGCTGAGAATGTTAATAAATGGAAAAACATACCATGCTCATGGCTGGGAAGAATCAACATTGTTAAAATGTCCATACTACCCAAAGCAATATATAACTTCAACACAATCCCTATTAAAGTTCCACTGTCATACTTTAAAGATCTTGAAAAAACCATACTTTGTTTTATATGGAATCAGAAAAAACCTTGAATAGCCAAGACATTACTCAAAAAAAAAAAAAAAAAAGCAGGAGGAATTACTCTACCAGAATTCAGACTATACTACAAATCGATATTGATCAAAACAGCATGGTATTGGCACAAAAACAGAGAAGTAGATGTCTGGAACAGAATAGAGAACCAAGAGATGAATCCAGCTACTTACCGTTATTTAATCTTTGACAAGCCAATTAAAAACATTCAGTAGGAAAAGATTCCCTATTTAACAAATGGTGCTGGGTGAACTGGCTGGCAACCTGCAGAAGACTAAAACTGGACCCACACCTTTCACCATTAACCAAGATAGACTCTCACTGGATTAAAGATTTAAACTTAAGACATGAAAGTATAAAAATACCAGAAGAGAGTGCAGGGAAAACCCTTGAACAAATGGGGTTGGGCGAGTTTTTTATGAGAAGGATCCCCCGGGCAACTGAAGCAGCTTCAAAAATACACTATTGGGACTTGATCAAACTAAAAAGCTTCTGCATAGCCAAGAACACAGTAAGTAAAGCAAGAAAACAGCCCTCAGAATGGGAGAAGATATTTGCAGGTTATGTCTCTGACAAAGGTTTAATAACCAGAATCCACAGAACTCAAATGCATTGGCAAGAAAAGAACAAGGGATCCCGTCGCAGGCTGGGCAAGGGACTTGAAGAGAAACTTCTCTGAAGAAGACAGGTGCATGGCCTTCAGACATATGAAAAAATGCTCATCATTTTTAATCATCAGATAAATGCAAATCAAAACTACTTTGAGATATCATCTAACTCCAGTGAGACTAGCCTATATCACAAAATCCCAAGACCAGAGATGTTGGCATGGATGTGGAGAAAAGGGAACACTTTTGCACTGCTGGTGGGAATGCAAATTAATACATTCCTTTTGGAAAGAGATATGGAGAACACTCAGAGATCTAAAAATATATCTGCCATTCAATCCTGTAATTCCTCTGCTGGGCATATACCCAGAAGACCAAAAATCACATCATAACAAAGATATTTGTACCAGAATGTTTATTGCAGCCCTATTCATAATTGCTAAGTCATGGAAAAAGCCCAAGTGCCCATCAATCCACGAATGGATTAATAAATTGTGGTATATGTACACCATGGAATACTATGCAGCCTTGAAGAACGATGGAGACTTTACCTCTTTCATGTTTACATGGATGGAGCTGGAACATATTCTTCTCAGTACAGTATCTCGAGAATGGGAAAAAAAGTATCCAATGTACTCACCCCTACTATGAAACTAATTTAGGACCGTCACATGAAAGCTATAACCCAGTTACAACCTAAGAATAGGGGAAGGGAGAAAGGGTAGGGAGGGAGGGGGGAGGTGAGTAGAGGGAGGGCCATTGAAAGGATCACACCTGTGGTGCATCTTACAAGGGTATATGTGAGGCTTGGTAAATGTGGAATGTAAATGTCCTAGCAAAGTAACTAAGAAAATGCCAGGAGGGCTACGTCAACTAATGTGATGAAAATGTGTCAAATGGTCTGTGAACCAAGTGTATGGTGCCCCATGATCATATTGATGTACACAGCTATGATTTAATAAAAAAACAAAAAATGTCTCCTTGTTGTAATTTTCCCTTGACCAATATGCAGTGACCATCGTTGTCTTTTTTGACTTTGGTTGCTTTAAATCCACATGTATGTGAAAATAAGATTGCAACCCCTCTTTTCTTCTGAATTCTGTTTGCCTGAAAAATTGTCTTCCAACCCTTAACTCTGAGTTTATAGTTGTCTTTTGATATGAGGTGTGTTTCCTGCAGACAGCAAATAGATGGCTTGTATTTTTTAATCCAATAAGCCAATCTATGCCTCTTCAGTGGGGAATTCAAGCCACTGACATTTATTGAGATAATTGATAAGTGTGATTGTGATCTATTCAGCTTATTTTGTGAAAGTCCATTGCTTAGTTTTGTCTTTTGCATCATTGTGGAAACTAGGCTCTGTCCTTTCATTTCTGGATGTTTACTTTGCTGAAGGTCCATTGTGATGGTCAGTGTGTAGAACAGGTTGAAGTATTTCCTGCAAAGCTGGTCTTGTTGTGGCAAATTTCCTCAATGTTTGCATATCAATGAAATATTTGATTTCTCCATCAATTTTAAAGCTTAACTTAGCGGGATATAGAATTCTGGGCTGGAAATTGCTCTGTTTATGGAAATTAAAGATAGATGACCATTGTCTTCTGGCTTTAAAAGTTTTGTTAGAGAAGTCCACAGCCACCCTGATAGATTTGCCCCTGTAGGTCAGTTGGCAGCTTGCAAAATCTTTTCTTTTGTCCCAACTTTAGATAGTTTCATCACAATGTGCCTTGGAGAAGCCCTATTTGAGTTGAGGTGACCAAGGGACCGATATCCCTCTGAAAGTAGTATGTCAAAACCTTTGGTGATATTTGGGAAGTTTTCATATATAATATTTACTAGAATGGCTTCCATTCCTCTGGGGTATTCTTCTTCCCCCTCAGGGATACCTATAACTCATATATTTGAACACTTCATAGAGACCCATAATTCTGTCAGTGAACATTCTGCTTTCTCTCTTCTTTTCTGCCTCTTTCACTATCTGAGTAATCTCAAGAGCTTTATCCTCTACCTCTGAGATTCTTTCTTCTGCATGATCTAATCTGTTGTTGATACTTTCTATTGCGTCCTTAAGTTCCCTAATAGACTGCTTCAGTTCCTTCAACTCTGCTATATCCTTTGTATATTCCTCATATCATTCATCTCTTATTTGATTCTGTTTTTGGATTTCCTTTTGATTATTTTCCACTTTCTTGATGATTTCTCATTGTTTTCATGATCTATATTTTAAATTACCCTTCTGTCATTTGTAACATTTCTTTATAGGAGGAATCCTCTACTGTAGCTACTTCACTATCCCTAGAAGGGGTTACACTGGACTGGTATTTCATGTTGCCAGGATTTTTCTGCTGATTCTTCTACATGAGTGCTTTTTTGTATCTGTTTCCTTCGTCTAATTTTCCTTTCACTTCTTCTTTCTCTTTAAGTTACTGTGCCTCTGGCCTAAAGTTTTAATGAGTCCTTTTGGTACGGGACCAGAAGGATAAGAAGATTGAAGACCAAGAAGGAATAAAAGATTTTAAACAGAAAGAAAAAAGAGGGAATATGAGCCCTTCACCAACAGCACCAGCACCATCTGATTCTGTGTCACCCAGCCCAGTGAGCAGGAACAGTGTCAGGCAGGCTGGGTGCTGGGAGCTCTGAGTTTGCCCCTTAGGAGGAAGCACCTGCTGTCCCCTCTAACTCAGGCCAGTAAGCTCAGGCCCAGGGAGCATTAAATTTGAACATTTGACTTTTCCAGACCTGGCTCAGCCGTGAGGAGACCCACAGCTCCCCCTGCTGCGCTGAGGTAACTGTCGTTCGTACTTTCTTTACTTCAGTGAAGCATCTTCCCTAGTGCCTGAAATTTAGTTTCATATTTACTTGTACTCGAGTCTTTACAAAATGTTAAATTAGAAAAACCTTTTATTTCATTAAAACATTTGTTCTATAAAAAAAAAAAAAGAAAAAAGAGAAAGAAGAGGGAGTAAATAAAAGAAAATATTGACAAGAAGATGAAAGGCACTGAAAGAAGGAAACAGGAGTAATATAAGTGTATAGTAGAGTACACCTTAAAAAATCCCTGGGGGTGCTGGAATGGGTGGTTCCCTCAAGGTCAACAGCTCTTTGCCAGCTGGATTAGACACAGTACCCCACCTCCACAAGGTATGGAGGATAGACAAAAATACTATAAATCAAACCAAAACAAACAAGCGAAAACCCTTATAGGATAAAATTGGAGGGAAAAAAATAATAATAGGTGCAGAAGCACTGACAAAAATGAAATTCTAATTGTTAAAGAAGGTAAAAATGGAAGATTGTATTTAAACTAGAATAGTGAGGAAAGGGGAGAAAAAAGAGCAAAAAAGGGAAAAATGTCAAGGAAAATGTGAAATTAAGAAGAAGAAGAAAATAAAATTCCCAAAACCAAACAACCAAACAGTATATATATCCTGCTAAATATTGTCCAGGCAACAGGTAATCTTCTAAGGTATGAGATATTGATTGCAATATTAATAACAGCTGTTCGAGATAGACCCTCGAGGCCTCTGCTGGTCTTTCAGACCCTGCAGGCTTGGGAGCCCAAATGTCTCCTCAGCCCACTTAAAAGACACTCTAAACTATAAAACTTGCCCAAGCAGAAGCTTTCCAAAGAAAGCACTTATCGCTGGGATCTCTCCTGGCATGGCTGCCTGCTTATCCAGTGCGCCAAATCCAGACTTCCTCTATGCCCCTGATGGTCGAGTCTGTTAATCTACCAAACACTTGGATCTCCACACTTCCCTAGCATCTCTGTCCCAGCCTTTGGGCAGCTCAGCCACTAAATTACTTTGCCAAGGTCTCCCAGCCAATCCCCATGCTGCAACATGCAGGGGCAGCTCCCCCACAGTAGCTGTGTGAGCAGCCCACAGCTGAACAATATTAGCTCTCCTTCAGCTCAGCAGCTCAATCTGGGGCCCCAGATAATGCCCAAAGCCATCCACACACCCGCCCAATATATCCCAAGGCATTTTAATCAAGTGCCGAAGTCCAAAAAACCAAAGCAGCCCACAGGTAAAGCTTTTCCTGCTTACAGTCTTGCTGTTGCAATGGTTACAACTGTGGGCAGCCTCCAACCGAACAAACGCACCCACCACTTGCCAGTTTTCCACGCTTCTGTCCTCCTCATGGGTCCAGAAGTCTCTCACTGACTCCCTGTGTCACCAAATGGAAGCCTCTGGGCAAAACCCACTGGCCAAAGATGCCTGGAGTCTTCTCTCCCCACTCTCACAGTGCCTGGCTGCATAGAAGCTGCTACTCAGCCACCATCTTAGTTCAGTCTCCCTAATCCTCCAATTTTTATATTGAAACTTTGAAATGATACCCAGGTGTGGCTGTTGCCAACCAACCCTCAAATGTGCTAAGGAACAGCATTTTTCTTTGTGTTCCATTTTATTTATTCAAATTCACATATCCACATTTGGCTAGTGGCTAACATATTGGACAATGCAACTCTATAGGTTCCTGAGGGCATCACTCAACCTTGCCCCAACCTGGCACCAAGTGCAATGCCTGGCACACACTAGATGCTTAGTAAGTGCCAAATGGATGCCCAGTCGAAGTGGTGTCCTAGAGAGGGCAGGGAGTTCATGTTTTAATGTGAACCTATGATGCTGTTTTTCTCTAGTTTGCTTGAACACAAGAAAGCCCAGGTCCTGGCATGATAACCTGGAGAAATTTGAAGATGGTAACTCCCAGGATTTCAGAATGACATTGAGATAGAGTGCAGAGAGGCCAAATGGACTCTGTAGTCACTCTCCTAATGAGCATAAAGGATGCAAGTGAGGGAGTTAGAGCAGTAAGAAATACGAAAGGGGATGGTGGGCCTCAGGCAGGAGAACTTGCCGTCTGCCCTATGTTAGGGATATGCCCAGCCCAGTGCTTGACTACTGAGTCACCTCCCTTCTTCTCATTCTCAGTCATCTTGCTGAGGTAGACATTTTCCTCCCATTTTACAGATGAGAACAATGAGGCCCAGAGGAATGAGGCCACCTGGCAGGCTAGTCCTGGAATTGACTCTAAGTCCCAAGTTCATTCCATTATGCATCTGCCTCTGGAGACTTGTAGGGCAGGAGAGCTGTAGAGTTGCAGATGCATCTGGTGTTGGCAGCCATACTCATTTCAGGACAGGGCTGGGAGGGACCTCCCAGCTCCTCACCTTCCCCCTCTCTCTGTCAGACTCCACAAGCTACACTCACTCATGCCCTGGGGCTTTGCTCTCCCTGCCTGATTTGTGCTTTTCCTCTGACTCTCCCCAGACCTGGCCCTGCAGTAGCTGCCCTTCCTTCTTAGGCCCTTGCCCACAACTTCCTTCACGGCATGTGTCCCAGCCCACTGCCATTGGGTCTGTTTTAAACTGTGTTATGTTGTGTCCTCTGCCCCTATCCAGACAATGAGCTCTAGGAGAGCAGAGACCACATCTGCCTCACTCAGTCCTCCCCCAGAGCCCAGAACAGTGTGTGGCACAGCATCAGGGTTTGCCCCATTGTGGGTGACAGCCAAACAGAGGGACCAGGTGCCCCTGTGTCAGGGCCCAGGCAAGCCTCCGAGACTGGATGCTCTGCCCTGCGAAATAATGCAGCCAGAGTAAAGGGCACAGGGACACGCAGCAGTCCCAGATTCTGAGTCCTCATAACTCTGATCTCACGTTACAGCCAGGTTTCTGCGTCTCGTTTGCCGTGCTGCCCAGGGACCAAGGATGAAGAGACAAAGACTGAAAATCAGGAGAATGGATGGAACTCTGAGCCCTTGGTAAGTGTGGCTCCTGTTTTTAGTAAACACCAAAGCTTAGGGGCAGCATAAGTAGTGGCCAAGAGAAGAGAATTGGGAACCAGACATGCCTGTGTTTCAGTTCCAGCTGCCACTCACTAACTGTTGGCCCCTGGGAAGTTTCTAAGCTCTTATATGACTCCACTTCCTCACAGAGAAGATAGTACAGCACCTCACTTGTTAGGTGATGTTGATTTTAAGAGAGGGGTTATCTGTGCAGTGCTCAGAGCATAGCCTGGCACAGAGGGAACAAGGTGTGCATGTTGGTTAAATAAAGGCAGCTAATAACAGATGCCTGAGTCTGCTCCTTCCATGAACAGCAGGGTGAGCTTGGCACATCACTTACATCTGTGAGTTCTGCTCTCTCATCTATAAGGGGAATCTTAGAAATAGTGTTCTCCTTATTTGATTGAAAGGATAAAGATAGCCACTTGGGAGCCTAGGAAATGTAGTCTTAAGCTCTGAAACACACTAAGTGGGAAAGAGTTTCTGTTATAAGGAAAAATCAGACATCAGAGAACACAACCTGAAGACATTTCTAACATCGCTTTCTAGCTGTGTGATCAGAACCTCTGTAAGCCTCCATTCCCCCATCTGAAAGTATGATAATGGTATCTAAAGATAAACAAGACACTGTGGAGAAATGGCTCAGAATGGTACAGGAAGTGCTCAATAAATGTGGGCCACTCTGATGTTGAGGAGTAAGGACAGGAAAGAGCCCCACCTAGCCCCACCTACAACCACCTACATCCAGCTGCCTCTCCTGGATGCTTGCCTGGGCTCCATTGCCCCCACCCACCCAGGATTTATGCAGGGTGCTTCTGGCTAAACTCCACCTACAGGGTTCTTGCTGAGGGGAGGCCAGGGTGTCAGACATCAGCTGGGAGATGCTGATGAATGTGAGACTGCTCTTGGGTGGTCAGATATTAAAGGCTGGGGATTCTGATGAAAGTGTCTTAGCAAGATTTTTGCTAAGAGGTGAACGTGGAAGTCGAAAAGTCAGGCCTAGTTGAAAATACTTCAGGGAGCCTGAGTAGAATTTGTGCCAGGAAAGAATCTTTGTCAGGGGAGAACGAAGGTTGTGAAGGAAGGAAGATCCAGGTGAAGACAGAATTACCCAGTTAGATGATCAAGCAATTTACAAAAATACCCCAAAGCACAAGTAAATTAACTCACCAATCTTTATTTCCCTAAATGTTTGACAGAGTTTTAAGTGTGGGTGGGACCTGGTGTGGCAGCTCACCAGGACAGGAAGGCAACTGCAGCTGGCCCTGCCTGGTCTGCTGTGCTCACACCCTCCTAGGCTTTACAGATCACACAGTGTACATGCCTCCAGCTCAGTTATCACTCTGGAGTTGCAGAGTCTCTGCAAATCCTCCATGTTCTCCATCACTGTAAACCTGGACCATGTCCACAGATAGGGCTGCTGGGATAGTACAAAATCACAGTATCCAAAGCAATAGCTCAGCTGTTGTGTAGCCTTTAGTGGTAATGAAGCTGGAGTCTCAGAGTGATGTCGTTGGAGGCTGAAGATCAGCCCTATGCAGAGCTCCCAGCCACCTGGCAGGACCTCTGCTTGGATAGGCAGAGTACCAGCCACCTCAATGCTGGCACAGGGGAAATCACAGGCAATGAGCACTTCTCAGCCTCTTGTCTCCTGGTGATAGTTGCAGTTAATTGCACAGTGTATATTATACTAGATTTATGTGTCAGTGTTCACCTGTACTTAGGTCACTATGTGACCCTTCCACACACTCAGTCATTCTTTCCACAAGTGTGTGCTGCACACCTAGTGAGCACTGGGTGCCTCTCCGGGAGCTGAGGAGTCACTCGGCAGATGGCAGACATAGCCCTCCCGTCACAGACCTCACACCTAGTAAGGGAATGAGCCCCCATTCTGGCCCCCAGTGGAGACAGTTGGGTAGGGGATGCAGCCACCTGGCCAGGCTCTTCTCCTTCAGGCTCACAACCCTTGTTAATGTGAATGCTGTCAGCTCTGTATTCCAGCACAGACACACCACAGAGTAGGACCTGTTTTAAGCCTAAGTCCATCATCCCCGAACTCAGTTTTGCTCAATTCCCCACGATGGTTTTCTAATCCTGCATCCTCCTCTCTAGGTCAACCCAGAATGCCAGGACCACAGGCTGAACCACTTCCAGGTCTACAAGGACATCACTCTGCACAACGCTGAAGTGTGGAGGCTGGGAGAAGATGACTGCCACAAATAGCCTCCCAGATGGGCTGTCTGTTCCATATTTGATGCCTAAAGTGTGCACTGCACAGAGAAATAAACATTAATTTAAATCAGTCTAACTTGTCCCTAACGGAGTCGCACTTTTCCCAATTCTGCCCAAATTCAGTGGTTCAAATCTTTGTCTTTTAACCAAATGTGAGAATTCCAGGGTATGATAGCAGCCTAATCCTTTCCAGACACAAAAATCATAAAGCAAGCCAGGTGTGGTGGCTCACTTCTGCAATCCTAACACTAAACATACAACCCTAGATTTGAATCTGGAGTGTTGCTCTCTAGAACACCCTAATGACCCTGCATAATACCATTGGAGAGAACTTTAAGGAAAGAGCCCATGAAATTGGTTTACCCTTCCTACTACCACCCCCTGCTCCTAACTCTCTCCCTGCTGAGGTAGCACCTACCTGGGAACCACAGCCTTCTCAGAATCTGCTCAGCCCATACAGCCAGTGCCCACATCTGCACTGCCACCTGGGCCACAGCTCAGGCAGGGTGAGCACATGACAGAGTGGAGCTGTGTCAAGAGGAATTTGATCTCTTGCACCCAAAGGGGCTTCACTGCCCTGAGCAAAGAGGAGAAAGCTTGAGGGAGGACCGTAAGCATTCTAGCTAATGAGTAGAATTAGCTATGCATTCTCTCCATTTGCTAAGATTGCACAGATTGTAAAATAGAGGTCACAGTAAATATTTTTATGTTTTAATACATGACCTGTGTGACCAAAATTTTGTTAGTTGGAAGGAATTGTCCTGAAGCAAATACATTTTTACTTCTTAAAACTCAGCATCATATGAAACTAGATGTGTCTTTTTTATTTATCAGTGATGCTACTAGAAAGAAGATAATGTGTAGATAAATTACTTCTGGCTTGGTGTCCATAGCCCAGTGGTTATGCCACCAGCCACATACACCAAAGTTGGTGGGTTTTAACCCAGTTCAGATCAGCTAAAACAACAATGACAACTGCAGGATAAAAATAGCCAGGTGTTGTGGCAGGCACCTATACCCTCAGCTACTTGGGAGGATGACACAGCAGAATCGCTTAAGCCCAAGAGTTTGAGGTTGCTGTGAGTTATGACACCACGGCACTCTACCAAGGGCAACATAGGGGGACTCTGTCTCAAAAAAAAGAAAAGAAAAGTAATTACTTCTTTCTGCTTAAGAATAATATATGGTTCTGTTATTTCTACCTTCCTGAAATGTAAAGTATGCATTCTAACCAGGAGTAAAGAGGAGGTGGCCAACTGAACTGACTTAACACCTATCAACACAGAGTAAAATTCTACACTTCATGTGGCCTGTCCACCCACGTCCCACCTGCACATAGTCCCCAGGCACTATCCTAGTAACTCTCAAACAAGGAGAGCCAAAGCTCATCACACATTGAGGAAAGCCACTTCAGCAAAACAATTCTAAGTGAGTGAATATGAGAGGATCATTGCATACAGGAGTATTGGATTATATTAACATATTATCTATAAGGCAAGCAATATTCTAAACATTTTCCATATATTAACTCAATGATCAGAGGAACACTGTCAGATAGATACTATGTCTACTATGTCTGTGCTTATCCACTGAGATGACAAAGCACAGAAAATTTAACCTTACGGTGAAACAGCAGGTAAGTAACAGAGGCAGACCTCAAATCCATGCTTTACACTTCTATGACACCCTATGACATCATGAAAAGGTGAGATCAATATGCATGGACTGAGAAACCAGAATGAAAGTAACAGAAGAAAATTTGCAACAAATAATTCAAACAATAACTCATGTCCTGAGAGATATGATAAGATATTGTCTCTACAGAATAAACTAAAATGATGCGGAAAAGAACCAGTGAGAAAATGAAGAAGAATTGGAGTATAAAATGAAATGAAAACTAGACGAAATTTGTGAATGAAATTAGAAAAAAAATCAAAGAAATCTTTTCCCCAAAGTAAAACTATAATACAAACTTAGAAGTTAACTGGCAGAAGAGGCTCGATATTTGAATAACAGAAACTACAGAATAAGAACAATGAAAATGGGGGTTGAGGGGGAGCTTATTAAATAAAATCTCCCAGAATGAAGAACTTGAGTCCTTCCAAATACTCTAATGGGAAAATGCTCCCAGAATGAAGAACTTGAGTCCATCCAAATACTCTAATCCAATAATGAAACAGGCCCACATCAAGGCCCACATCACCTTATATCAGACAGGCAGGAAAAAGGAAAGCTTCCAGGGAGAAGGAGAGTACAAATGACACCCGATTTTGCAGTTGAACATAGGAGGCTCCAAGACAAATCAGCAAGTGCCTGCCACAGCCTAAGGGGAAAGTCCCACAAGCCCCATGAAAGGAGCCCATTTCTCCTACTTCAGAAATGCAGGGAGACTAAAAGTTGACCTCTTGTTTTCCTTTCAATTAGAAAGAAACTAGAAAATGGAACATAAAATAGAAGAATGAAACAGGACCCCTATCCTTCAATGACTATAAAAATTAATTCAAGATAGACAAAAGACTGAAATGTAAGGCATGAAACCAAAACAATTCTAGAAGAAAAAACAGGAAAAATTGTTAAGACATTGACCTAAGCAACGAATTTATAATTAAGACACCTAGAGACAATTATAGCAAAAATAAAAACAGATAAATAGTATTTAGTTACACTAAAAAGCTTCTGCGTCCATGTAAACATAAAAGAGGTAAAGTCTCCATCTTTTTTAAGGCTGCATAATATTCCATGTGGTATACATATGCCATAATTTATTAGTGTATTCATTGGTCAATGGGCACTTGGGCTTCTTCCATGGCTATTATGGGCTACTTGGGCTTCTTCTTGGCTATTATGAATTGAGCTGCAATGAACAAACTAGTGCAAATATCTTTGTTGTAAAGTGATTTTTGGTCTTTAAAAAATAGTAATAAACCCACAGCCAATATCATATTGAATGGAGTTAAATTGGAATCATTTCCACTCAGATCAGGAACCAGACAAGGCTGCCCATTGTCTCTATTGCTTTTCAACATTGTAATGGAAGTTTTAGCCACCGCAATTAGGGAAGAAAAGGCGATCAAGGGTATCCATATAGGGTCAGAAAAGATCAAACTTTCGCTCTTCACAGATGATATGATTGTATATCTGGAAAACACTAGGGACTCTACAACAAAACTCCTAGAAGTGATCAAGGAATACAGCAGTGTCTCAGGTTAGAAAATCAACATCCATAAATCAGTAGCCTTTATATACACCAACAACAGTCAAGTTGAAAAAGCAGTTAAGGACTCTATCCCATTCACAGTAGTGCCAAAGAAGATGAAATATTTGGGAATTTATCTAACAAAGGACGTGAAAGATCTCTATAAAGAGAACTATGAAACTCTAAGAAAAGAAATAGCTGAAAATGTTAACAAATGGAAAAACATACCATGCTCATGGCTGGGAAGAATCAATATTGTTAAAATGTCTATACTATCCAAAGCAATATGTAATTTCAATGCAATCCCTATTAAAGCTCCACTGTCATACTTTAAAGATTTGAAAAAACAATACTTCGCTTTATATGGAATCAGAAAAAACCTCGAATAGCCAAGACATTACTCAGAAATAAAAACAAAGCAGGAGGAATTACGCTACCAGACCTCAGACTATACTACAAATCAATAGTGATCAAAACAGCATGGTATTGGCACAAAAACAGAGAAGTAGATGTCTGGAACAGAATAGAGAACCAAGAGATGAATCCAGCTAATTACCATTATTTAATCTTTGACAAGAAAATTAAAAACATTCAGTGGGGAAAAGATTCCCTATTTAACAAATGGTGCTGGGTGAACTGGCTGGCAACCTGTAGAAGACTGAAAGTGGACCCACACCTTTCACCATTAACTAAGATAGACTCTCACTGGATCAAAGATTTGAACTTAAGACATGAAACTATAAAAATACTAGAAGAGAGTGCAGGGAAAACCCTTGAAGAAATCGGGTTGGGCGAGTATTTTATGAGGAGGACCCCCCGGGCAATTGAAGCAGCTTCAGCGAAACTTGGTAAATGTAGAATGTAAATGTTTTGGCACAGTAACTGAGATAACGCCGGAAAGGCTATGTTAACCACTGTGATAAAAATGTGTCAAATGGTTTATGAAGTGAGTGTATGATGCCCCATAATCATATCATTGTATACAGTTATGATTTAATAAAAAAAATTAAAAAAAAAATACACTACTGGGACTTGATCAAACTGAAAAGCTTCTGCAAAGCCAAGAACACAGTAAGTAAAGCAAGCAAACAGCCCTCAGAATGGGAGAAGATATTTGCAGGTTATGTCTCCGACAAAGGTTTAATAACCAGAATCCACAGAGAACTCAAACGCATTAGCAAGAATAGAACAAGGGATCCCATCGCAGGCTGGGCAAGGGATTTGAAGAGAAACTTCTCTGAAGAAGACAGGCACGTGGCCTTCAGACATATGAAAAAAATGCTCATCATCTTTAATCATCAGAGAAATGCAAATCAAAACTACTTTGAGATACCATCTAACTCCAGTGAGACTAGCCTATATCACAAAATCCCAAGACCAGAGACGTTGGCGCGGATGTGGAGAAAAGGGAACACTTTTGCACTGCTGGTGGGAATGCAAATTAATACATTCCTTTTGGAAAGAGATATGGAGAACACTTAGAGATCTAAAAATAGATCTACCATTCAATCCTGTAATCCCTCTACTGGGCATATACCCAAAAGACCAAAAAGCACATCATAACAAAGATATTTGTACCAGAATGTTTATTGCAGCTCAATTCATAATTGCTAAGTCATGGAAGAAGCCCAAGTGCCCATCGATCCATGAATGGATTAATAAATTGTGGTATATGTACACCATGGAATATTATGCAGCCTTAAAGAAAGATGGAGACTTTACCTCTTTCATGTTTACATGGATGGAGCTGGAACATATTCTTCTTAGTAAAGTATCTCAAGAATGGAAGAAAAAGTACCCAATGTACTCAGACCTACTATGAAACTAATTTAGGGTTTGCACATGAAAGCTATAACCCAGTTACAACCTAAGAATAGGGAGAAGGGGGAAAGGGAGGGGAGGGACGGGGGAGGTGGGTAGAGGGAAGGGGATTGGTGGGATTACACCAGTGGTGCCTCTTACAAGGGTATATGTGAAACTTGGTAAACGGTCTGTAAAGCTAGTGAATGATGCCCCATGATCATATCAATGTACACAGCTATGATTTAATAAAAAAAAAAAGTAATGAAAAAATAAATAAACTTCTGCAGGCTTGATGCCCATAGCACAGTGGTTACGATGCCAGACACATAAACTGAGGCTGGCAGGTTTGAGCCCAGCCCAGGCCAGCTAAACAACAATGACAACTGCAACAAAAAAATAGCCAGGTGTTGTGGTGGGCACCTGTAGTCACAGCTACTTGGGAGGCTGAGGCAAGAGAATCACTTAAGCCCAAGAATTTGAGGTTCCTGTGAGCTGTGACACCATGGCACTCTACCGAGGGCGACATAGTGAGACTGTCTCAATTAAATTAATAAATATAAATAAATAAATAAACAAATAAAAAGTTTCTGCCCTACAAAGGAAATCATCAATAGCGCAAATAGATGACATATATAATGGGAGAAAATATTCACAAACTACACATCTGACAAAGGGCTAATCTTCAGAATCTACAAAGAACTCAAGAAAATCAGCAGGAAAAAATAAACAACCTCATTAAAAAGTGGGCAAAGATATAAACAGAAGCTTTTCAAAAGAAGATAGAAAAGTAGTCAACAAACATGAAAAAATGTTCAATGGCACTAATCATTAGGGAAATGCAAATTAAAACCACAATGGGATATCATCTTCCCCTTTTAGAATGGCTTTTATTAAAAGTTCCAAAAACAATAGATGCTGTGGTGGATGTAGTGGGAAAGGAATGCTTACACACAGTTGATGGGACTGTGAGTTAGTACAGCCTCTATAGAAAACAGTATGAATATTCTTCAAAGAAAGAACTGTAGACTTACCATTCAATTCAGCAATCCCACTACTGAGTATCCACCCAAAAGAAAAGAAGTCAGTTTATCAAAACACATCTGCACTCCAAATGTTTATTGCAACACAATTCATAGTCACAGAGATGTGAAATCATCCTAAGTGCCCTTCAAATCATGAGTGGATTAGCAACAATTGCAATGCTGGTAATTTTTCTTGGATGTTAGATATTTGGATTTTACCTTCTTAATTCAACAAGTTGGATATGTTTTTTTGATTCTTGGTAAATATTCTTTATTTTTTCTTTTTTTAATTTTTATTAAATCATAGTTGTGTACATTAGTATGATCATGGGGCACCATAAACTTGGTTCATACATCGTTTGACACATTTTCATCACACTAGTTAACATAGCTTTCATAGCATTTTCTTAGTTATTTTGCTAAGACCTTTACATTCCACATTTACTAGGATTCACATATACCCTTCTAAGATGCACTGCAGGTGTAATCCCATTAATCCCCCTCCCACCACTTACCTCCCCCCTCCCTCCCCTCCCTTTCCCTCTTCTCTCTATTCTTAGGTTGTAAGTGGGTTATAGCTTTCATGTGAAGGTCCTACATTAGTTTCATAATAAGGGTGAGTACATTGGGTACTTTTTCTTCCATTCTTGAGACACTTTACTAAGAAGAATATGTTCCAGCTCCATCCATGTAAACATGAAAGAGGTAAAGTCTCAATCTTTTTAACACTGCATAGTATTCCATGGTGTACATATACCACAATTTATTAATCCATTCGTGGATCGATGGGCACTTGGGCTTTTTCCATGACTTAGTAATTATGAATTGGGCTCCAATAAACATTCTGGTACAAATATCTTTGTTATGGTGTGATTTTTGGTCTTCTGGGTATATGCCCAGTAGAGGGATTACAGGATTGAATGGCAGATCTATTTTTAGATCTCTAAGTGTTCTCCATATCTCTTTCCAAAAGGAATGTATTAATTTGCATTCCCACCAGCAGTGCAAAAGTGTTCCCTTTCCTCCACATCCACGCCAACATCTCTGGTCTTGGGATTTTGTGATATAGGCTAGTCTCACTGGAGTTAGATGATATCTCAAAGTAGTTTTGATTTGCATTTCTCTGATGATTAAAGATGATGAGCATTTTTTCATATGTCTGAAGGCCGTGCGCCTGTCTTCTTCAGAGAAGTTTCTCTTCAAGTCCCTTGCCCAGCCTGCAATGGGATCCCTTGTTCTTTTCTTGCTAATGCGTTTGAGTTCTCTGTGGATTCTGGTTATTAAACCTTTGTCGGAGACATAACCTGCAAATATCTTCTCCCATTATGAGGGCTGTTTGCTTGCTTTACTTACTGTGTTCTTGGCTGTGCAGAAGCTTTTTAATTTGATCAAGTCCCAATAGTGTATTTTTGAAGCAGCTTCAATTGCCCGGGAGGTCATTCTCATAAAAAACTCGCCCAACCCAATTTCTTCAAGGGTTTTCCCTACACTCTCTTCTAGTATTTTTATAGTTTCATGTCTTAGGTTTAAATCTTTAATCCAGTGAGAGTCTATCTTGGTTAATGGTGAGAGGTGTGGGTCCAGTTTCAGTCTTCTACAGGTTGCCAGCCAGTTCACCCAGCACCATTTGTTAAATAGGGAATCTTTTCCCCACTGACTGTTTTTAATTGGCTTGTCAAAGATTAAATAACCGTAAGTAGCTGGATTCATCTCTTGGTTTTCTATTCTGTTCCAGACGTCTACTTCTCTGTTTTTGTCCCAGCACCATGCTGTTATGATCACTATCGATTTGTAGTATAGTCTGAGGTCTGGTAGCGTGATTCCTCCTGCTTTGTTTTTATTTTTGAGTAATGTCTTGGCTATTAGAGGTTTTTTCTGATTCCATATAAAATGAAGTATTATTTTTTCAAGATCTTCAAAGTATGACAGTGGAACTTTAATAGGAATTGTGTTGAAATTATATATTGCTTTGGGTAGTATGGACATTTTAACAATGTTGATTCTTCCCAACCATGAGCATGGTATATTTTTCCATTTGTTAACATTCTCAGCTATCTCTTTTCTTAGAGTTTCATAGTTCTCTTTATATAGATCTTTCGCGTCATTTGTTAGATAAACTCCCAAGTATTTCATCTTCTTTGGGACTACTGTGAATGGGATAGAATCCTTAATCGTTTTTTCAACTTGACTATTGTTGGTATATATAAAGGCTACCGATTTATGAATGTTGATTTTGTAACCTGAGACACTGCTGTATTCCTTAATCACTTCTAAGAGTTTTGTAGTAGAGTCCCTATTATTTTCCAGGTATACAATCATATCATCTGCAAAGAGCAAAAGTTTGATCTCTTCTGACCCTATGTGGATACCCTTGATCGCCTTTTCTTCCCTAATTGCAGTGACTAAAACTTCCATTACAATGATAAAGAGCAATGGAGACAATGGGCAGCCTTGTCTGGTTCCATATCTAAGTGGAAATGATTCCAATTTAACTACATTCAATATGATATTGGCTGTGGGTTTGCTGTAGATGGCCTCTATCAGTTTAAGAAATGTCCCTTCTATACCAATTTCTTAAGTGTTCTAATCATGAATGGATGTTGGATGTTATCAAACACTTTTTCTGCATCAATTGAGAGAATCATATGGTCTTTGTTTTTTAATTTGTTTATCTGCTGGATTACATATATAGATTTATGTATATTGAACCAGCTTTGAGACCCTGGGATAAAACCGACTTGGTCATGATGTATGATTTGTTTGATATGTTGCTGGATTCTGTTTGTTAGAATCTTGTTGAATATTTTTGCATCTATATTCATTAGTGATATTGGTCTATAATTTTCTTTTCTTGTTGGGTCTTTTCCTGGTTTAGGGATCAGGGTGATGTTTGCTTCATAGAATGTGTTGGGTAGTCTTCCTTCTTTTTCTACCTTTTGGAACAGGTTGAGTAATATAGGTACTAATTCCTCTTCAAAGGTTTGGTAGAATTCTGACGTGAAACCATCTGGTCCCGGGCTTTTCTCTTTGGGGAGATTTTGTATGCTTGATGATATTTCTGAACTTGATATGGGCCTGTTCAACATTTCCACTTGTTTTTGATTAAGTCTTGGAAGGTGGCATGCTTCCAAGTATCGGTCAATTTCCTTCAGATTTTCATATTTCTGAGAATAAAGTTTCTTGTAATATTCATTAAGGATTTTTTGGATTTCTGATGAGTCTGTTGTTATTTCGTCTTTGTTGTTTCTGATTGATGAGATTAGAGATTTTACTCTTTTTTTTCCTGATTAGGTTGGCCAAAGGTTTATCTATTTTGTTGACCTTTTCAAAAAACCAGCTTTTTTATTTATTGATCTGTTGTATTATTCTTTTGTTTTCAAATTCGTTTAGTTCTGCTCTGATTTTGGTTATTTCTTTTCTTTTACTGGATTTGGGGTTGGATTGTTCTTCCATTTCCAGTCTCTTGAGATGTCCCATTAAGTTGCTTACTTCCTCTTTTTCCATTCTCCTAAGGAAGGCTTGCAGTGCTATAAATTTCCCTCTTGGAACTGCCTTTGCTGTGTCCCAGAGGTTCTGATAGTTAGTGTCTTCATTGTCATTTTGTTCCAGAAATTTGGCAATTTCCTTCTTGATCTCATCTCTGACCCAGCTATCATTCAGCATAAGGTTATTTACTTCCATATTTTTGTATGTGCATGGAGATTCCTGTTGTTACTCATCTCAAGTTTTATTCCATGATGATCCGAGAAGATGCATGGAATAATTTCTATTCTTTTAAATTTGCTGAGTTTAGACTTGTGACCTAAGATGTGATCGATTCTGGAGTATGTTCCGTGGGCTGATGAGAAGTATGTGTATTCAGTTTTGTTGGGATGAAATGTTCTGTAGATGTCTGCTAAATCTAAATGCTGGATGGTTAGATTTAAATCTAGAAGTTCTTTACTCAGCTTTTTGTTGGAGGATCGATCCATCACTGCCAAAGGTGTGTTAAAATCTCCGACTATTATAGAGTTGGAGGAAATCAAGTTACTCATGTCTGTTAGAGTTTCTCTTATAAATTGAGGTGCATTCTGGTTGGGTGCATAGATATTAATAATTAAAATCTCATCATATTGAGTCTTACCCTTAACAAATATGAAGTGACCATTTTTGTCCTTCCTTACTTTTATTGGTTTAAAGCCTATTGTATCTGCAAATAAAATTGCAACTCCTGGTTTTTTCTGGTTACCATTTGCCTGAAATATGGATGACCATCCTTTCACCCTGAGTCTGTATTTATCTTTTAAGTTATGATGTGACTCTTGTATGCAACAAATGTCTGGCCTGAGTTTTTGTATCCAGTCAGCTAACCTATGTCTCTTTAGAAGGCAGTTGAAGCCATTCACATTAATGGAGAGTATTGATAAGTTTGGTGAAATTTGGGGTATTGAGTTTTTTGAAAGTCCATTGGGCATTTTTAATCCTTTTGCCATTGTGGAAGTTCGAGTTTGATCAGAAGTTTCTGAGTGAGTTTACTTTTGTAGTAGAGGATTGGGTTGGTTATTATGGAGGATAGGTCTAAGAATGTCCTGAAGAGCTGGTTTGGTTATGGCAAATTTCTTTAGCATATGTATGTCATTAAAGTATTTAATTTCTCCATCATAAATGAAACTCAGTTTAGATGGGTACAAGATCCGGGGTTGAAAGTTATTTTGCTTGAGGAGATTAAACGTTGATGACCACCCTCTTCTGGCTTGAAAAGTTTCAGCAGAGAGATCTGCAGTCATTCTAATGTTCTTCCCTTTGAAGGTAAGAGATTTCCTTCGCCTGGCTGCTTTGAGAATTTTCTCCTTCATATTAACTTTAGTGAAGTTAATTATGATATGCCTGGGGGATGTCTTATTGGGGTTGAGTCATGCTGGGGTTCTGAAGCTATCTGCTATCTGAATTTCAGGTTCTCTAGGCATGTCTGGAGAATTCTCTTTCATAATTTCATGCAGAAGGGCTTCTGTGTCCAGTGAGGCCACTTCATTGTTTCAGGAATTTCTATGAGATGGATCTTTGCATTCTTCGAGTTATCCCAGAGCTCTCTGAGTGAGTGATCCATTTTTGCTCTCCATTTCTCTTCCTCTTTGAGAGTTTGGGAGCATTCAAAGGCTTTATCTTTGATATCGGAGATCCTTTCTTCTGCTTGCTCCATTCTGTTGCCAAGGGATTCTACTGTATTTTTCATATCTTCGAGGGCTGCAAATTTTGTTTCAGTGTGTCTAAGTCTTTGGTGGTTTTGTCTTTAAATTCGTTAAATTCTTGAGACAGCTTTTGAATTTCTCCACGAATTCCTAATTCCATTTTGTTAATCTTGTTTGCATCCAAATTCTGAATTTGATTTCTGACATCTCAGCCAGTTGTTCATGAATGGGATCTTCAATTACATCTGCTGTATCTCTCCTTGGGGGGGTGATCTATTCTGGTTATTCATGTTACCAGAGTTTTTCCACTGATTCTGCCCCATGATTGCTTTACTCCCTTTGATTTTCCTGTGGTGTTTTGTCGAGGACCCGTACAGTGCTGTGGCCTGAGAAACTGGGGCCCTGTTTGGTGTAGAGGGGCTAAGTGGTTCTGTCTTGTTTTCAGCTGGTTTCTATGTGACCCTAGTGAAACAGTTACTCTGGGTTGAAGTCTCAGCTGTGGAGAAATAGCAGCACTTAAGTCACCCCACCCACCACAGGCAACAAATGGAAAACGAAAATCAAACCGTCCTACAACCACACACCCGGGCACCACCTGGATAGTCCCCAGGTGAGTGACTCAGTTCAAAAGGTCCATGTCAATTGTCTCAGTCAGCAGCTGCCTCGGGTGGGAGAGTTCAAGAGGTCCCCGGGAACTCGATCACAAGTGTCTGGTGACTGCTCTAAAATGGCTTGCTCCACTGCTGCGTGGAGTCAGGAAGAGCCACCAGTAAATAGATCAGTCTGGGAAGATTGATGCCTCCTTCCCCACCTTGCAGCTCTGTCACACCCAGTCGCTGCTAGCCCCTCAGGCTATGACCCAGTTAGTTGTCTGCAGTAAGCAGATACTCCAGGGGTTTGCACCTGCCTAAGTCACAGGGTAGTCTGTGTCTGCTCGACTAGGCCGCTATTTTCTGTCTTTATCCAACAGGGGGTGGTGTGGCCTGTCAACCTCGGGCACTTGATGGAGGCTGGAGGTGTTCACTCAGTTCCAGCCCCACCCTTAGTTTATGTTACTGGGTGAAGGGAACAACCCTGTGGGAGTTTGTTTCTGACCTTGCCAGATTCCTCTGCAGAGGAGAGGCTGATTTGAGTTCCCAGAACCTGTGCCTCAGGCCTCGTCTTTAGTCCTGTGGGTTTGTATTCGCAGCACAATCAGTTGTTGGCTGTAGCCTCTTGACCTCCTTTGTCTATAGGCTGGTGATCCCCAAGGGGTAGGTGCGTCTTAGGCTCAGTAGAGTGGTCCTCTGGATCAGCCCCACCCTGGGATTTTCCCAGCTCTGCGGGTGTGTTTTCTAGTCCCCGTGTTTCACCCAGGTCAGTACCGTCTCAGGAAAACCCTTTACTCATGGGGCCTGTGTTTCAGTCCCAGGTCTGTTCCATGGTGGTTGCCATCTGAGAAGATGCTCTGCCTCATCTGGTTGCCCAGGAAGACAGGAGGAGAGGCTATGGGTTATCTGGGGGTGGGCCTTGTTATTGCTGAAGATGGCTGTTGCTCTGCACCTCGGGGCACCACCGCTCCAGTGTAATTCCCTCTCAGCCGACCGTTGTCTTCTTGCTCCTTTGCTACAGAGTCAGCACTGGCCAGCTGCAGTCCAGGTCCTGTCTACACCTCTTGAGAGTTCACCCAAGAATCTGGACTCTTTGGTGGGCAGGTCTCCAGATCATGGAGTGAGAGTGGAGGGGAGTGTTAGGAGCTCAGTGTTGCAGGTCGTAACACCAAGCTCATTGAGACCAAATGAACAAATAAACAGATACAAAGGTTACCAGGCACATGAGCCCATATATACAGAGACAGACGGAGACACATAGACATACAGGCAACAGCCACGACAACAGCAATATCAGAACAACTGCAATAAAAACAGTGATAATTGGGGGATGATGGGAAGATGGCCGACTGAAGCCAGCTTTCCACAGAGGCTCCCGTGCTAAAGGAGAGTTAGGGGACGAAAATTTAGCAAGTAACCTGATGGATTCCAGCAACACCAAGCGAGAAAGTTGAAGAATGCACATCAACCCCGCTGAGGAGAGCTGTGACCATAAGAAAGCAAACAAAAGTTACAAAACCCATCAGCAAGCGGACGGGAGTCCCCCCTCCCCCACCTGATCGGCTTAAGGGCCCCACAAAAAAAGGGCAGAAATCAAAGACCATCCCACTACCCTTCACGGGAGAGACCTACTACAAACTGGGACCTACTACATCCTCCCTTATTAGGATGCCTAGGCATTATCCTGCCAGGCATAAAAGTGTATAAATCTGTAAATATACTTTGCCGGCAACTCTGAGCACCCAGGACTTCCCTCCACTCTCTCTGAGGTCTTAAAGCCTGTCCCCCAGGAGTTCGGATTCTTGGGTGACTCCTAAAGGGGAGAGGAAAGTCCCCGAGCTGCGGCTGGTCAGCTCTGCTTCTGGGGCATGGGAGAGAGGTCAGGGCAGTCAGCGGAGGGAGACCCTCACCAGGGTTGCGCTTCCCCAAGGCGAGGTGCAGCAGCCCTCCTTGGGCAACAATACAACCAGGCATATAGCTGAGTTGAACTCGCTACCAGCTGTTCTGAGTGCCTGGCGTTCCCCCCGCCCTCACTCTGTGGTCCAGAGACCTGAACGCCTGCCGTGTGGCCAGACAGGGAACTGGGGATAGCCGAGTCTGTTCGCTGCCCAGCGGTTCTGGGCTCCAGCCACTCCCTCCCACCCTGCCCCCACTCTGAAGCCTGAAGGCTTGAGCTGCGGCAGTATAACCAGGAGAGAGACTGGAAGAAACTGAATTTGCTTGCTGCCGACTGGGCTCTGGCTCTGGGCTCCCGGCGCTCACCCCGCCCTCGCTCTGTGGTCCAGAGACCTGAACACCTGAGTGGTTCTGGGCTCCAGCTTCTCCCTCCACCCTGCCCCCACTCTGAAGCCTGAAGGCTTGAGCTGCGGGGGTACAACCGGGCGACAGACCAGGAGAAACCGAATATGCTCGCTGTCAACCGGGATCCCTATGGCTCAGAGCCCCTGCTGGCCATGAGCTCCAGGCGCTCCCCCTCCCTCACTCTGTGGTCTGGAGACCTGAACGCCTGCTGTGTGGCTGGGCAGGGAACTGGGGGTAGCCGAGTCTGTTCGCTGCCCAGTGTTTCTGGGCTCCAGCAGCTCCCTCCACTCTGCCCCCACTCTGAAGCCTGAACGCTTGAGCTGTGGTGGTAGAACCGGGCGAGAGTCTGGGAGGAAATAAATTTGCTCGCTGCCAACTGGGCTCCCTGCAGCTCAGAGCCCCTGCTGGCTCTGGGCTCCTGGAGCTCTCTCCACCCTCGCTCTGTGCTCTGGAGACCTGAGCATCTGCCATGTGGCCTGGCAGGGAACTGGGTGGAGCTGAGTCTGTTCTGTGCTCGGCGTTCCTGGGCTCCAGCTGCTCCCCCCCCAACACTCTGAAGCATGGAGGCTTGGGCTGCGGCGGTGCAGTGGAGCCAAAGATTGGGAGAAAAGGAGTGAGCTTGCTGCTGGTGGCTCTGAGTTCCCAGAACCCCATCCCACCCACACTCTGGGATCTCGAGGCCTGTCCCCCCACGAGTCCAGATTCTTGAGGGACTTGTCAGGACATGGACAGTGCCCAAACTGCAGCTAGTCGGCCCTGACTCTGGGACACAGGAGTGAGGCTGGGGGAGACCCACATCAGAGCAGCAGTTCCCCGAGGTGGCTAAAGCCATACCCCCTGCCTCCCTGGGCAACCAGAGGAGGCCACCCCTGAGTATAGGATTTACCTGAGGTGACTCACAGACCCCGGAAACATCCAGGGTAGGGCCAACTCAGAGAACTGAGACTTCAACCCAGAGTAAGTGCTTCACTGAGGTCAAACAGAAGCCAGCTGACAAGAAGTCAGAACCACTCAGCCCCACCACATCAGACAGGGCCCCAGTCTCTCAGGCTACAACACTGAATGGGCCCTCAACAAAACCCTAGGGGAAAAATCAAAGGGAGTAAAACAACCATGGGGTGGAATCAGCAGAAAAACTCCGGTAACACGAATAACCAGAATAGATCAACTCCCCCAAGAAAAGAAATGGCGATATAATTGAAGATCCCATTCATAAACAACTGGCAGACATGTCAGAAATCGAACTCAAAATTTGGATTGCATATAAGATCGATAAAATGGAATTAGGAATCCGAGGAGAAATTCAAAAGTTGTCTCAAGAATTTAACGAATTTAAAGACAAAACCACCAAAGACTTAGACACACTGAAGCAAGAATTTGCAGCCCTTAAAGATATGAAAAATACAGTAGAATCCCTCAGCAACAGAATGGAGCAAGCAGAAGAAAGGATTTCTGAGATACAGCCTTCGAATGCTCCCAAACTCTCAAAGAGGAAGAGAAATGGAGAGCAAAAACGGATCTTTCTCTTAGAGAGCTCTGGGATAATTCGAAGAAGGCAAACATACGAATAATAGAAGTACCGGAAAACGATGAAGTGGCATCGAGGGGCACAGAGGCCCTTCTGCATGAAATTATGAAAGAGAATTTTCCAGACATGCTTAGAGATTCTGAAATTCAGATAGCAGACAGTTTCGGAACTCCAGCATGATTCAACCCAAATAAGTCATCCCTCAGACATATCATAATTAGCTTCACTAAAGTCAACATGAAGGACAAAATTCTCAAGGTCATCAGGTGAAAGAAAGCCATTACCTACAAAGGTAAGAACATTAGAATGACTGCAGATCTCTCTGCTGAAACTTTTCAAGCCAGAAGAAGTGGTCATCGACTTTTAATCTCCTAAAGCAAAATAACTTTCAACCCCGGATCTTGTACCCAGCTAAACTGACTTTCATCTATGATGGAGAAATTAAATACTTTAATGACATTCATATGTTGAAGAAATTTGCCACAACCAAACCAGCTTTTCAGGATATTCTCAGACCTATCCTCCGTAATGACCAACTAAATCCTCTACTACAAACGTAAACTCACTCAGAAACTCCTGATCAACTCCAACTTCTACAATGGTGAAAAGATTAAATTCGTCCACCGGACTTAGAAAAACTAGATACCCAAAATTTCACCAAATTTATCAATAATCTCCATTAATGTGAATGGCTTAAACTGTCCTCTAAAGAGACATAGGTTAGCTGACTGGATACAAAAACTCAGACCAGATATCTGTTGCTTACAAGAGTCACATCTTAACTTCAAAGACAAATACAGACTCAGGGTCAAAGGATGGTAATCCATATTTCATCCATATTTCAGGCAAATGGTAATCAGAAAAAAGCAGGTGTTGCAATTTTATTTGCAGACTCAATAGGCTTTAAACCAACAAAAGTAAGGAAGGACAAGAATGGTCCCTTCATATTTGTTAAGGGTAATACTCAATGTGATGAGATTTCAATTATTAATATCTATGCACCCAACTAGAATGCACCTCAATTCATAAGAGAAACTCTAACAGACATGAGCAAGTTGATTTCTTCCAGCTCCATAATAGTCGGAGATTTTAACACTCCTTTGGCAGTGAGGGATCGATCCTCCAACAAAGAGCTGAGTAAAGAAATTTTAGATGTAAATCTAACCATCTAGCATTTAGATCTAGCAGACATCTACAGAACATTTCACCCTAACAAAACTGAATACACATACTTCTCATCAGCCCAGGGAACTTACTCCAAAATTGATCACATCTCAGGTCACAAATCTAACCTCAGTAAATTTAAATGAATAGAAGTTATTCCATGCATCTTCTCGGACCATCATGGAATAAAACTTGAGCTGAGTAACAACAGGAATCTACATACTCATACAAAAACATGGAAGTTAAATAACCACATGCTGAATGATAGCTGGGTCAGAGATGAGATCAAGAAGGAAATTGCCAAATTTTTGGAACTAAACGACAATAAAGAAACGAACTATCAGAACCTCTGGGACACCGCAAAGGCAGTTCTAAGAGGGAAATTTATAGCACTGCAAGCCTTCCTCGGGAGAACGGAAAGAGAGAAAGTAAGCAACTTAATGGGACATCTCAAGCAACTACAAAAGGAAGAACACACTAACCCCAAACACAGTAGAAGAAAAGAAATAACCAAAATCAGAGCAGAACTAAATGAAATTGAAAACAAAAGAACAATACAACAGATCAATAAATCAAAAAGCTGGTTTTCTGAAAAGGTCAACAAAATAGAGAAACCGTTGGCCAACCTAATCAGGAAAAAAAGAGTAAAATCTCTAATCTCATCAATCACAAATGACAAAAACGATATAACAACAGACTCCTCAGAAATCCAAAAAATCCTTAATGAATTTTACTCTCAGAAATATGAAAACCTGAAGGAAATGGACAGATACTTGGAAGCTCATCGCCTTCCAAGACTTAACCAGAATCAAGTGGAAATGTTGAACAGGCCCATTTCAAGTTCGAAAATAACATCAAACATACAAAACCTCCCCAAAAAGAAAAGCCCGGGACCAGATGGTTTCACATCAGAATTCTACCAAACCTTTAAAGAGGAAGTGATACCTGTATTACTCAAACTCTTCCAAAATGTAGAAAAAGAAGGAAGACTCCCCAACTCATTCTATGAAGCAAACATCACCCTGATCCCAAAACCAAGAAAAGACCCAACCAGAAAAGAAAATTAGAGGCGGAGCAAGATAGCAGCCAAGTAACAGCTTCCTTGCATCTGGGCACCGTGAGTCTGGGGAAATAGGACTCCAGGCATCTCTGGCTGGTGCGATCTGCCTATCATCACCCCTGAGAGCATACAGGGAGTCAGCGAGAGACTTCTGGACCCCAACAGGAGGACTAAAACAGTGGAAAACCGGCAGGTGGTCGCGTGTGTTCAATCCGTCCAAACCAGCCCGCAACTTCCACAGGCACGAGAACGTAAAGAGCAAGAGGAAATGAAAGGAAAATTAGGGCAAGGAAACAGATAAAACAAATCACTCATGAGGAAGAATCAGCAGAAAACTCCAGGCAACATGAAGAACCAGTCCAGAACAACCCCGCCAAGGGACCATGAGGTAGCTACTGCAGAGGATTCCACTTACACAGAAATGTTAGGAATGACAGAAAGGGAATTTAGAATACATATGTTGAAAACAATGAAAGAAATGATGGAAACAATGAAGAAAACTGCTAATAAATTGGAAAATAACCAAAAGGAAATTCAAAAACAGAATCAAATAAGAGATGAACGATATGAAGAATATAAAAAGGATATAGCAGAGCTGAAGGAAATGCAACAGTCAATCAGGGAACTTAAAGATGCAATGGAAAGTATCAGCAACAGGTTAGACCATGCTAAGAAAGAATTTCAGAGATAGAAGACAAAGTTTTTGAGATAACTCAGATAGTAAAAGAGGCAGAAAAGAAGAGAGAGAAAGCAGAACGTTCACTGTCAGAATTATGGGACTTTATGAAGCGTTCCAACATACGAGTTATAGGAATTCCAGAAGGGGAAGAAGAATGCCCCAGAGGAATGGAAGCCATACTAGAGAATATTATAAAAGAAAATTTCCCAAATATCACCAAAGATTCAGACACACTGCTTTCAGAGGGCTATCGGACCCCAGGTCGCCTCAACTCTAACCGAGCTTCTCCAAGACACATTGTGATGAACCTGTCCAAAGTCAAGACAAAAGAAAAGATTCTGCAAGCTGCCAGGAGTAAGCGCCAGTTGACCTACAGGGGCGAATCCATCAGAGTGACCGCAGACTTCTCTAATGAAACTTTCCAAGCAAGAAGACAATGGTCATCTACCTTCAATCTACGTAAACAGAACAATTTCCAACCCAGAATTCTATACCCTGCTAAGCTAGGCTTCAAAATTGACGGAGAAATCAAATCATTTACGGATATACAAACATTGAGGAAATTTGCCACAACAAGACCAGCTCTACAGGAAACACTTCAACCTGTTCTGCACACTGACCACCACAATGGATCAGCAGCAAAGTAAGAACTCAGAAATTAAAGGACAGAACCTAACCTCCACACTGATGCAAAAGATAAAACTAAGCAATGGACTCTCACAAAATAAGATGAATAGAATACTACCACACTTATCAATTACCTCAATAAATGTTAATGGCTTGAATTCCCCACTGAAGAGACATAGATTGGTTGACTGGATTAAAAAACACAAGCCATCCATTTGCTGTCTGCAAGAAACACACCTGGCTTCAAAAGACAAATTAAAGCTCCGAGTCAAGGGTTGGAAGACAATTTTTCAGGCGAATGGAATTCAGAAGAAAAGAGGAGTTGCAATCTTATTTTCAGATACATGTGGATTTAAAGCAACTAAAGTCAAAAAAGACAAAGATGGTCACTTTATATTGGTCAAGGGAAAAATACAACAAGAAGACATTTCAATTCTAAGTATCTATGCACCCAATTTAAATGCTCCCAGATTCTTGAAACAGACCTTACTCAGTCTGAGCAATATGATATCTGATAATACCATAATAACAGGGGACCCTAACACTCCTCTTACAGAGCTGGACAGATCCTCTAAACAGAAATTAAACAAGGATATAAGAGATTTAAATGAGACCCTAGAACAACTGTGCTTCATAGACGCATATAGAACACTGCATCCCAAAGATAAAGAATATACATTCTTCTCATCACCCCATGGAACATTCTCCAAAATTGATCATATCCTGGGACACAAAACAAATATCAACAGAATCAAAACAATTGAAATTTTACCTTGTATCTTCTCAGACCATAAGGCACTAAAGGTGGAACTCAAATCTAATAAAAATGCTTGACCCCACCCAAAGGCATGGAAATTAAACAATCTTCTGTTGAAAGATTGTTTAACAGAATTGTTAAACAGGGAGAAATAAAACAGGAAATCATTAACTTCCTTGAGCAGAAAAACAATGAAGACACAAGCTACCAAAACCTGTGGGATACTGCAAAAGCAGTTTAAGAGGAAAATTCATCGCTTTAGATGCCTACATTCGCAAAACAGAAAGAGAGCACATCAACAATCTTACAAGAGATCTTATGGAATTGGAAAAAGAAGAACAATCTAAGCCTAAACTCAGTAGAAGAAAAGAAATCTCCAAAATCAAATCAGAGATCAATGAAATTGAAAACAAAAGAATCATTCATAAAATTAATGAAACAAGGAGTTGGTTTTTTGAAAAAATAAATAAAATAGATAAACCATTGGCCAGACTAACGAGGAAAAGAAAAGTAAAATCTCTAGTAACCTCAATCAGAAATGATAAAGGGGAAATAACAACTGATCCCACAGAGATACAAGAGATCATCTCTGAATACTACCAGAAACTCTATGCCCAGAAATTTGACAATGTGAAAGAAATGGATCAATATTTGGAATCACACCCTCTCCCTAGACTCAGCCACGAAGAAATAGAGCTCCTGAACGGACCAATTTCAAGCACTAAGATCAAAGAAACAATAAAAAATCTTCCAACCCAAAAATGCCCTGGTCCAGATGGCTTCACTCCAGAATTCTATCAAACCTTCAAGGAAGAGCTTATTCCTATACTGCAGAAATTATTCCAAAAAATTGAGGAAGAGGGAATCTTCCCCAACACATTCTATGAAGCAACATCACCCTGATACCAAAACCAGGAAAAGACCCAAACAAAAAGGAGAATTTCAGACCAATCTCACTCATGAACATAGACGCAAAAATTCTCAACAAAATCCTACCCAATAGATTACAGCTTGTCATCAAAAAAGTCATTCATCATGATCAAGTAGGCTTCATCCCAGGGATGCAAGGCTGGTTTCACATATGCAAGTCTATAAACGTTATTCACCATATTAACAGAGGCAAAAATAAAGATCACATGATCCTCTCAATAGATGCAGAAAAAGCATTTGATAAAATCCAGAATCCCTTGCTAATTAGAACACTGAAGAGTATAGGCATAGGTGGCACATTTCTAAACTGATTGAGGCTATCTATGACAAACCCACAGCCAATATTTTACTGAATGGAGTAAAACTGAAAGCTTTTCCTCTTAGAACTGGAACCAGACAAGGTTGTCCTCTGTCACCGAAGTTCTAGCCAATACAATTAGGCAAGACAAGGAAATAAAGGGAATCCAAATGGGAGCAGAGGAGGTCAAACTCTCCCTCTTTGCTGATGACATGATCTTATACTTAGAGAACCCCAAAGACTCAACCACAAGACTCCTAGAAGTCATCAAAAAATAGAGTAATGTTTCCAGATATAAAATCTATGTCCACAAGTCAGTAGCCTTTGTGTACACCAATAACAGTCAAGATGAGAAGCTAATTAAGGACACAACTCCCTTCACCATAGTTTCAAAGAAAATGAAATACCTAGGAAAATACCTAACGAAGGAGGTGAAGGACCTCTATAAAGAAAACTATGAAATCCTCAGAAAGGAAATAGCAGAGGATATTAACAAATGGAAGAACATACCATGCTCATGGATGGGAAGAATCAACATTGTTAAAATGTCTATACTTCCAAAGCAATCTACATATTCAATGCCATTCCTATCAAAATACCAACATTGTACTTTCAAGATTTGGAAAAAATGATTCTGCGTTTTGTATGGAACCGGAAAAAACCCCGTATAGCTAAGGCAGTTCTCTGTAACAAAAATAAAGCTGGGGGCATCAGCATACCAGATTTTAGTCTGTACTACAAAGCCATAGTGCTCAAGACAGCATGGTACTGGCACAAAAACAGAGACATAGACACTTGGAATCGAATTGAAAACCAAGAAATGAAACTAACATTTTACAACCACCTAATCTTTGATAAACCAAACAAGAACATACCTTGGAGGAAAGACTCCCTATTCAATAATTGGTGTTGGAAGATTTGGATGTCTACATGTAAAAGACTGAAACTGGACCCACACCTTTCCCCACTCACAAAAATTGATTCAAATTTGATAAAGGACTTAAATTTAAGGCATGAAACAATAGAAATCCTCCAAGAAAGCATAGGAAAAACACTGGAAGATATTGGCCTGGGGAAAGACTTCATGAAGAAGACTGCCATGGCAATTGCAACAACAACAAAAATAAACAAATGGGACTTCATTAAACTGAAAAGCTTCTGTACAGCTAAGGAGACAATAACCAAAGCAAAGAGACAACCTACACAATGGGAAAGTATATTTGCATATTTTCTTTTTTTTTTTTTATTAAATCATACCTGTATACAATGATATGATTATGGGGCATCATACACTCACTTCATAAACCATTTGACACATTTTTATCACAGTGGTTAACATTGCCTTTCGGCGTTATCTCAGTTACTGTGCCAAAACATTTGCATTCTACATTTACCAAGTTTCGCAAATACCCCTGTAATATGCACCACAGGTGTGATCCCACCGATTCCCCTCCCTCTACCCACCCCCCCTTTCCCACTTCCCCCTATTGTTAAGTTGTAGCTGGGTTATAGCTTTCATGTGAGAGTCCCAAATTAGTTTCATAGTAGGGCTGTGTACATTGGGTATTTTTTCTTCCATTCTTGGGATACTTTACTAAGAAGAATATGTTCCAGCTCCATTCATGTAAACATGAAAGAGGTAAAGTCTCCATCTTTCTTTAAGGCTGCATAGTATTCCATGGTATACATATACCACAATTTATTAATCCATTCGTGGATTGATGGGCACTTGGGCTTTTTCCATGACTTAGCTATTATGAATTGGGCTGCAATAAACATTCTGGTACAAATATCTTTGTTATGTTGTGATTTTTGGTCTTCTGGGTATATGCCCAGCAGAGGAATTACAGGATTGAATGGCAGATCTATTTTTAGATCTCTGAGTGTTCTCCATATATCTTTCCAAAAGGAATGTATTAATTTACATTCCCACCAGCAGTGCAGAAGTGTTCCCTTTTCTCCGCATCCACGCCAACATCTCTGGTCTTGAGATTTTGTGATATAGGCTAGTCTCATTGGAGTTTGATGATATCTCAAAGTAGTTTTGATTTGCATTTCTCTGATGATTAAAGATGATGAGCATTTTTTCATATGTTTGAAGGCCGTGCGCCTGTCTTCTTCAGAGAAGTTTCTCTTCAAATCATATTTTCAATCAGACAAAAGCTTGATAACTAGGATCTATAGAGAACTCAAATTAATCCACATGAAAAAAGCCAACAATCCCATAGATCAATGGGCAGGAGACATGAATAGAACTTTCTCTGAAGACGACAGACGAATGGCTAACAAACACATGAAAAAATGTTCATCATCTCTGTTTTTGTGCCAATACCATGCTGTTTTGATCACTATCGATTTGTCGTTGGCGATCAAGGGCATCAACATAGAGTCAGAAGAGATCAAACTTTCCTCTTCGCAGATCATATGATTGTATATCTGGAAAACACCAGGGACTCTACTACTAAACTCTGAGAAGTGATCAAGGAATACAGCAACATCTTGGTTACAAAATCGACATTCATAAATCAGTAGCCTTTATATATACCAACAAGAGTCAAGTTGAAAAAACAATTAAGGACTCTATCCCATTCACAGTAATGCCATAGAAGATGAAATATTTGGGAGTTTATCTAACAAAGGATGTGAAAGATCTATATAAAGAGAACTATGAAACTCTAAGAAAAGAGATAGCCGAGAATGTTAATAAATGGAAAAATATACCATGCTCATGGCTGGGAAGAATCAACATTGTTAAAATGTTTGGAAAGAGATATGGAGAACACTTAGAGATCTCAAAATAGATCTGCCATTCAATCCTGTAATTCCTCTGCTGGGCATATACCCAGAAGACCAAAAACCACATCATAACAAAGATATTTATACCAGAATGTTTATTGCATCCCTATTCATAATTGCTAAGTCATGGAAGAAAACCAAGTGCCCATCGATCCACGAATGGATTAACAAATTGTGGTATATGTACACCATGGAATACTATGCAGCCTTGAAGAAAGATGGAGACCTCACCTCCTTCATGTTTACATGGATGGAGCTGGAACATATTCTTCTCAGTAAAGTGTCTCAAGAATGGAAGAAAAAATATCCAATGTATTCACCCCTACTATGAAACTAACTTAGGACCTTCACATGAAGCTATAGCCAAATTTCAACCTAAGAACTGGGGGAAGGGGGAAAGCGTGGGGAGGGAGGCGGAAGGTAGGTAGAGGGAGGGGGATTGAAAGGATCACACATGTGGTGTATCTTACAAAGGTACATGTGAGCCTTGGCAAATGTGGAATTAAATGTCTTGACAAAGTAACTAGGATAATGCCAGGAGGGCTATGTCAAGTAATGAGATGAAAATGTGTCAAATATTCTAATGAAACAAGTGTATGGTGCCCCATGATCATATTGATGTACACAGCTATGATTTAATAAAAAAAAATAGTGATAATCGTAAAATAATTGAAAGAAAGGAAAAAAAGAGAGGAAAAAGTGGTGTTAGAAGGAATGTTAAATGAGAAAAAATAAGAAATTAAAATTAGAAGACATAGAAATAAAAGATATATCTATATAGAAAGTAATAATAAAAAATTATTGAAATCTCCTCTAAGAAAATGGTGAGGAAAAAACAGACAAAACCAAAACAAAAAAAAACATGAAAACAAAAAACAAAACAAAACAAAAAAAAGGCACCAACTACAAAAATATTCTTGTGTATAGAAATATACCTATAAATATCTATATGTCTGCTGTAGGGATCAACTTTCATAGGAATATATTCATACTGCGATATACTTTCTGGACACCAGGTGGCGCTGTGAGTGGTTCCGAGACTTATACCTGATTTACAGTTTATACCATTACCATGGTAACCACCTTCCATGGCCATGGCCATTTTGGGGTTTCCGTAAAAGATTGTCGCCTAAGAATTGTGCAACTTCGGCTGTTCTTTTCCAGACAGCACTTGCGACCGACTTTCCCACTCAGTGCAGGTGTCCACGCTTCCTAAGTCCCTCCACTCTGTTCCCACGTTCCCCTGCAAACTGGCGACTGCAATCGGCCATAAGGGGAGCGGTGCTGAGTTAGCGCTTTCGTTGGCGGGCTCGCGGCTCTATCTCCTGTAGCTGGTTCCCGAGGTTTCAGCAGCCAAAGCTGGTCCGCGGCTTCAGTAGCTTCGCGGCTCCAGAAGCCAAAGCCGGGTCCTAGGCTTCAAGCCAGTTCCTGTGGTTGGAGCACTCGGGGGACTTATTCTGAGTTTTATGGATCAGAGTTTCCCTTTTGGATGGGCGCCCACCAGTTCGCTGCACAGCCTGAACCGCCAGCCCCCTCCAACGCCTGGGGGAAAGGTGCCCGCCCTTTTGGGTAGTTCAAAATGTCTGTTTCCTGGGCACGATCCCTTCCCTTCAATTGTCCAACAGTTTGCCCAGCTCCCCATGGTTTTGAGTGGCTCTCCTTTTGGAAGCCTCCCTCAGTTCAGGATTAATTATTTGTCAATTGGATTTTGTCAGCATTTACAAGCTGCTGACCTCTGTAGGGGAGGGACCTGCTGGGCAGCCAAGCAGGGAAGAATCTCTACAACAGAGTCTGTGATTTTAAATTACCCCTCATATATAGCAAACTGCCAGTTCACTGGGCGACTCCAGCTGTGTGTCCACTCCAATAATCCACACACAGGGAAGGTCCAGACGGCCTTTCCTCTCACCTGGTGGCTTGGGAGAGGTGGGCTACACGTCCGTCCTGTCTGCCATCATGCTCCGCCTCCTGATTCTTGGTAAATATTCTTGAGCATTTTTCTGGAATGAAAGTAATTTGCTTATAGACATTCTAACTCCTTTGAATTGTCCTTTTAAATTTTGTGAGGCAAGACGACAGCAGCATTTAGTCTGGCTAGGAGAGATAGGAAGCACCTCTGGTCCTGTACGAGCTCTGAATTGTTCCCACCAACCCTTCCACTTGTTTTTCCCACCATGTATTCACTTGTTTCCTCCCTTCCTCATTCTCTGTTAGTTTCCTCACACACATACACTGATCAGTATTCAACTAAACTTGACTGGACCCTCTGCAGATCGCTGGAGTTCTCTTTTCTGTGAGCTCTCATTTTCTCAACCTGCTCTGTGAAATACTGCCACCTTGGCCTCTGAACTCCCAATTCCTTCTCCACAACTCAGGGAGACAACAAGCCTCCTCCATGTCCTCAATATCCATGGTACAACCTGGTAACTCTTTCTAAGCAGCAACTTGGGAAAATTGCAGGGCTCATTTTTTTTGGTTTCCCCATCTCATAGATCACTGTCTTTTGTTGGCTAATGTTCAGTGCCTTCAAGAATATTATTTCACATATTTTTTGGGTATTTAGTTATTACAGATAAGAGGGTAATTGTGATTCCTGTTACTTTGTCCTGGTTGGGAACAAGGTCTATAACTGGCATCTCTGTATTTTATAACTCTAACTCAACTCAATAATTATTTAGCTTTCACCTCATTTACTTAATTATTGTGTTAAGACATTTATGTTCTATAATTAGTAGATTTGACTGGTACCCTTACAATATGCTCCATAGGTGTGATCCCACCATTTACCCTCCCACTATGAAACTCCCCTCTCCCCTCCTCTACTTCCCCCTCTACTTCTCTCCTTCATCCTTGGCTACAGATGTGATTGATGTAATCATTCCAAATTGTATAAAAAAAATCAACACATTGTACTCCACAAAAGCATAAATATATTCATGATATATGTATATATAACTTAATAAAAGCAAAAAAAAGTAATTATTTGGGCCTGGGAAATCTTATGCATGAGATCCAATCTGGTATCATTTTTAGTAGAAAAAAAAATGAAATAAAACAGAGGTGTCTAACCTGCAGCTCACAGGCCACATGCAGAGTTTGTAAGGATGTTTTTGCTTATCTGTGTTGTCATACATCATGAAAAGTATGCAGGGACCTTTCTTTTGTTGTTTTTGTTGTTGTTGTTAATAAGCGTTTATTACTGTTTGCCTATTTAATGTGCGGTCCAAGACGTCTCTTATTCTTTCAATGTGTGGCAGAGAAAAAAATAGGACACCCCTGCAATAAAAATGTCATGTCCAGCAATAGGTGAACAATTCCTTAAGATAATGGTTATAAAGATTAAGCAAGTAGTGAGCTATAACTCCAAAGCACTCTACCAACGGTGTCAAAGTGAGACTCTGTATCAATAAATTAAAAAAAAAAAGATTAAGCAAGTAGATGGCAAATTGCTTATCATATAATATTAAATTATAAAGCCCCATGACTTACTGAAATAAGCGCCTACCCTCAGCTTTTCAAAATCAGAATAATGGATCCATTAAGATTTGCCTTCAAAAAACAGAAAACCTAACTAATCGTGGCTCAGCTATATAGGAATATTTTTTAATTATTATTATTTTTATTAAGTCTTTTCTACATAGATTATAAATACATTTATGCCATTTTCAATGTGTTGATTATTTGTACAAATTGGAGTGCTTACATCATAATAATCAACATAGCTTTCACCTCATATACCCAATTATAGCATTAGAACATTTGTTTTCTACACATGATAGATCCAACTTGTACTTGCAATGTGCTCCATAGGAGTGGTCCCCCTACTATCCCCTACTGTCCCTCCCACCCTCTCCTCTCCCTTCCCCCCTCCCCTTCCTTATTTCATCCTAGGCTAAAGTTGTGTTTCATTTTTCATATGTAAGAGTGAGTGATTATAAATTAGTTTCACAGTAGTACTGAGTACATTGGATACTTTTTTTCCATTCCTGAGATACTTTACTAAGAAGAATATTTTCCAGCTACATCCTTGTAAACATAAGAGATGTAAAGTCTCCTTTTTACTGCAGCATAGTATCCCATGATATAAATACACCACAATTATTAATTCATTCATGGGTTAATGGGCACTTGGGCTTCTTCCATGACTTGGCAATTATGAATTGAGCTTGCAATGAACAATCTGGTGCAATTATCTTTATAGCCAAATGATTATTGGTCCATTGGATATACACCTAGAACAGGAATTGCAGGATCCAATGGCAGGTCTACATTTAGATCAGTGAATGTTCTCCAAACTTCCTTCCAAAAGGAACGTACTAGCTTGCATTCCCACCAGCAGTGCAGAAGTGTTCCCTTTTCTCCACATCCACACCAACATCTGTTGTTTTGGGATTTTGTGATGTGGACTACTCTTACTGGAGTTAGATGATAACTCAGAGTAGTTTTTGTTTGTATTTCTCTGATGATTAAAGATGATGAGCATTTCTTCATGTGTCTGTAGGCCATGCGCCTGTATTCCTCAGAGAAGCTTCTGTTCATGTCTCTTGCCCACAATGAAATGGGATCACTTGTTTTTTTGCATAGTAATAAGTTTGAGTTGTCTCTGGATTCTGGTTATTAGACCTTTGTTGGAAATATGACTTGCAAAAATCCTCTCCCATTCTGAGGGCTGTCTATTTGCTTTACTTAGTGTGTTCTTGGCAGTGCAGAAGTTCTTAATTTGATCAGATTCCAGTAATGTATTTTTGATGTTGCTTCAATTGCCCGGGGGGTCTTTCTCATGAAGTATTCTCCCAAGCCAATATTTTCAAGCATTTCCCCTGCACTGTCTCTAAGAATATTTATAGTTTTATGTCTTAAGTTTAAGTCCTTTAACTAGTAAGAGTCAATTTTTGTTCAAGAAGAAAGGTGTGGGTCCAGTTTCAGTCTTCTACAAGATTACAGCCATTCATCCAGCACCATTTATTGAATAAAGAATCTTTCCCCCAATTTATATTTTTAATAGGCTAATAAAAAATCAAATGACAATAAGTGTCTGGGTTCACCTCTTGGTCTTCAATTCTGTTCCATACATCTACCTCTTTATTTTTGTGCCAGTACCATGCTGTTTTGATCACTATTGATTAATACTATAGTCTGAAGTCTGGAAGCATGATTCCTGCTGATTTCTTTTTATTTCTGAGTAGTGTCTTGGGCATTCGAGGTTTTTTCTGTTTCAATATAAAACGAAGTACTAATTTTTCCAGGTCTTTAAAATATGACAGAGGTGGGGGGCAGAGTAAAGATGGCTGACTGAAGCCCATTTTCCACAGAGGCTCCCATCCAGAAGGAGAGTTAAAGAACAGAAATTTAGCAAGTAACCTGGTGGATTATAGCTGTGCCAAGAAAGAAGAACACACATCAATGCTGCTGAGGTGAGCTACAACCCCAAGGATACAAACAAAAGGTACAAAATCCAATGCCAAGTGGACAGGAGTCCCCTCCCCCATAAGAATGGCTTGGAATACTCCATACCAACAAGCAAGCAGAGTCCAAAAGTCCTCTTATTATATCCCACAGGAGAGACCATCTAAAAACTAGACCTACTTCCCCTACTAGGGTGCCATGGTGCTTTCCTGCCAGGCATAAAACTGTATATACTGTACATATTCTCTACCTGCAATTCTGAGCTCCCAGCACTCCCCTCCACTCTCACTCTGAGGTCTGGAAGCCTGTCCCCCAGGAGTCCAGATTCTTGGGTATTTTCTCAACAGATGTGGACAGGTCATGGACTGCTGCTGGTCAATGCTGATTCTGCAGCACGGGAGTGAAGAGAGGATGGTTGGCTGAGAGGGAAACATACAGGAGCAGCAGTGCCCCAGGGCACAGAGCAGCAGCTTCTTCGACAACAATAGGGCTCACCCCTGGATATTCAGGAGTCACACTGGACAACCAGAGGAGGCTGGGTATCTTCTCTGGTGGCAGCCACTGGCAGAACAGATCTGGTGTGGAAACACAGGCCCCACGAGTAAAGGGTTAGCCAGAGGTGGTACCAGCCTGGGTGGAGCACGGGGACTAGAATATGCACTTGCAGAGCCAGCTGACTCCCAGGGTGGGGCTGACCCAGAGGACTGCTTTACTGAGCCAGGGATGTACTGACCCTCAGGGAATCATTAGCCAAGATGAAGACAGGCAGAGGCTGGAACTGACAGCTAAATGTGCTGCAAATATAAACTACAGCCAACACCAGGCAGCAGCACAGACAGGGCCTGAGGTGCAGGATCTGTGAACCCAAAACAGCTCTCTTCTGCAGGGAAATTTAGCTGAGACACAAACAAATTCTGCAAAGTTGTTCTGTTCTGTCAGTAACATCAATCAGGGGCGGGGCTGGAACTGAGTGAACTGCCCCAGCCTCCATTAAGCACCCAAGGTTGTCAGGCCTCACTTCCCCCTGCCAGATAGTGGCAGAGAGCAGTGGCTTGGTTGAGGAGACATAGATCTCCCTGTGTTTCAGGGAGGTGAAAACCCCTGGAGTATCTGCTCATTGGAGGAAACTGGGTCACAGCCCTGCAGGATTATCAGTGATTGGGTGTGACAGAGGTACAAAGTGGGGAAGGAGGCATCAACCTTCCCAGATTAATCTATTTGCTGGGTGGGTCCTCCTGACCTCAAAGAGCACTGGAGCGAGTCATATTTGAGTTGTCAGCAGACCCTTTCAATCTAGTTGCCAGAGACTTTTTAAACTCTTCCACCTGAGACAGATGCTGACTGAGACAATTGATTTGGACCTCTTGAACTGGACCAATTGCCCGAGGACTATCCAAGTAGTACCCTGGGTGTGTGGTTGTGGGAAGGTTGAATTTTCCTCTTCCAATTGTTGCCTGTGGGGGATGGGGTGACTTAATTGCTGGTATTTCTCCACAGCTGAGACTTCAATCCAGAGTAACTGATTCACTAGGGTAAGACAGAGACCAGCTGAAAACAAGACAGAGACACTTAGTCCCACCACACCCAGCAGGTCCCCAGTTTCTCAGGCCATACCACTGTACAGATCCTTGGTAAAGCTCCAGGGGAAAAGGTACAGACACCAGTCCCAGATTTTGGGCAAAGGGCTGGTAAATCACTACTCCTGGAGCCCCCAAACAAACTTTTCTATATCCACTCATTTAGTCAAATGGTGTAAAATAATCATGGGGCAGAATCAGTGGAAAAACTCTGGTAACATGAATAACCAGAGTAGATCAACACCACCACCACCCCCAAGGACTAATATGGCACATACAACTGAAGATCACATTCATATGATGGCCAAGATGTCAGAAATCAAATTCAGAATTTGGACTGCAAACAAGATTAATAGAATGAAGGAAAACTTGGAATTAGAAATGCAAGATGCAATTCAAAAATTGTCTCAAGAATTCAACGAATTTAAACAAAAATCACCAAAGATTTTGACACATTGAAGCAAGAATTTGCAGCCCTCAAAGATCTGAAAAATACAGTAGAATCCCTCAGTAACAGAATAGAGCAAGCAGAAGAAAAGATTTCTGACATTTAAGACAAAGCTTTGGAACACTCACAAACTCTCAAAGAGGAAGAAAAATGGAGATCATTCTCTCAGAGAGCTCTGGGATAATTCAAAAATAGATAATTCTCTCAGAGAGCTCTGGGATAATTCAAAGAAGGCTAATATTCGCCTTATAGGAATCCCTGAAAGTGATGAAGTGGCTTCACAAGGCACAGAGGCCATTCTCCATAAAATTATGAAAGAGAATTTTCCAGTTATGCGAAGAGATTCTGAAATTCAGATAGCAGACAGTTTCAGAATCCCAGCATGACTCAACCCAAATAAGATTCCCCCAGGCACATCATAATTAACTTCACTAAAATTAATGTGAAGGAAAAAATTCTGAAAGCAGCCAGACATAAGAAAACCATAACCTACAAAGGGAAGAATATTAGAATGACTGCAGATCTCTCTGCTGAAACCTTTCAAGCCAGGCAAGGGTGGTCTTTAACATAATCTCCTAAAACAAAATAATTTTCAACCCAGAATCCTGTTGAACTGAGTTTCATTTATAATGGAGAAATTAAATACTTTAATGACATTCATATGTTGAAGAAATTTGCCAGAACTAAACCAGCTCTTCAGAATATTCTCAGACCTATCCTCCATAATTACCAGCACAATCCTCTACCACAAAAGTACACTCACTCAGAAACTTTTGATCAAACTCCAACTTCCACAGTGGTGAAAGGATTAAATATGTCCACTGGACTTTTGAAAAACTCAATACCCAAAATTTTATCAGACTTATCAATATTCTCCATTAATGTGAATGGCCTAAACTATCCTCTGAAGCAGCACATGTTGGCTGACTGGATACAAAACTTAGGCCAGATATATGCTGCATACAAGAATCTCATTGTACCTTAAAAGATAAATATAGACTCAGGGTGAAGGGATGGTCATCCATATTTCAGGCACATGGAAATCAGAAAAAAGCAGGTGTTGCAATTCTATTTGCAGATACAAAAGGCTTGAAACCAACAAAAGTAAGGAAGGATAAGAATGGTCACTTCATATTTGTTAAGGGTAAAACTCAATATGATGAGATTTTAATTATTAATATGTATGCACCCAACCGGAATGTGCCTCAATTTATAAGAGAAACTCTAACAGACATGAGCAAACTTGATTTCCACCAGCTCCACAATAGTCCGAAATTTCAACACTCCTTTAGCAGTGTTGGATCAATCCTCCAAGAAGAAGCTGAGCAAAGAAACTTTATATTTAAACCTAACCATCCAACATTTGGATTTAGGAGACATCTACAGAACATTTCATCCCAACAAAACTGAACACACATTCTTCTCATCAGCCCACGGAACATACTCCAAAATCAATCACATCTTAGGTCAGAAGTCTAAAATCAGTAAGTTTAAAGAGGTAGAAATTATTCCTTGCTGTATTTTTTATATCTTTGAGGGCTGCAAATTCTTGCTTTAATGTGTCAAAATCTTTGGTCATTTTGTCTTTAAATTCATTAAATTGTTGAGGCATTTTTTGAATTTCTGCTTTAAATTCTAATTTCATCATTTCCTCCATTTTGTTGATCCTATTTGCTATCCAAATTCTGAACTCAGTTTCTGTCATCTCAGCCATTTGTTTGGGAATAGGTTCTTGTACTGTATCTGCTTTATTGTTTCTTGGGGCAGTTGATCTATTCTGATTATTCAAGTTCCAAAACACAGAAAAAGAAAGAATACTTCCCAACACATTCTATGAAGCAAATATCACCCTGATCCCTAAAACAGGAAAAGACCCAACAAGAAAAGAAAATTATAGACCAACATCACTAACGAATATTGATGCAAAAATATTCAATAAGATCCTAGATCCAACAAAATCGAACAACACATCAAACAAATTATACACCAGGTGGGTTTCATCCCAGGGTCCCAAGGATGGTTCAATACACGTAAATCCATAAATATAATACATCACAGAAACAAATTAAAAAACAAAGACCATAAGATTCTCTCAATTGATGCAGAAAAAGCTTTTAAGAGTATCCGGCATCCTTTCTTGATCAGAACACTTAAGAAAATAGGTATAGAAGGAACATTTCTTAAACTGATAGACGCCATCTACAGCAAACCCACAGCCAATATCATAGTGAATGGACTAAAATTGAAATCATTTCCACTCAGATCAGGAACAAGGCAAGGATACCCACTGTCTCCACTGCTTTTTAACGTTGTAATGGAAGTCTTAGACATCGCAATCAGGCAAGAAAAGGCAATCAAGGGGATCTAAATAGGACCAGAGGAGATCAAATTATCACTCTTTGCAGACGATATCTGGAAAACCCCAGGGAATCAACTGCAAAACTCCTAGAAGTGATCAAGGAATATAGTAACATCTCAGAATACAAAATTAACACTCATAAATCCGTAGCCTTTATATACACCAACAATAGTGAAGGGGAAAAAACAATAAAAGATTCTTTCCCTTTACAATAGTGCCAAAGAAGATGAAATATCTGGGAGTGCATCTAACTAAGGATGTGAAAGATCTCTATAAAGGGAACTATGAAACTCTGAGAAGAGAAATAGCTGAAGATGTTAACAAATGGAAAAATATACTATGCTCATGGCTGAGAAGAATCGACATTGTTAAAATGTCTATACTACCTAAAGCAATCTACAGATTTAATGTGATACCTATTAACGCACCTCTGTCACATATACATATAATTTTTTTTAACATAGCCTTCCTGGCTTTTTCTTGGTTATTGTGTTAAGACATTTATATTCTACATTTACTAATTTCACATGTAACCTTGTAAGATGCACCTTTGATGTGGTCCCACCAATCACCCTCCCTCCACCCGTCCCTCCTACCCTCCTACCTCTCTCCCCTCTCCCCATATTCTTAGGTTATAGTTGGGTTATAGCTTTCATATGAAAGCTATAAATTAGTTTCATAAGGGCTGAGTACATTGGATACTTTTTCTTCCATTCTTGAGATACTTTACTAAGAAGAATATGTTCCAGCTCCATCCATGTAAACATGAAAGAGGTAGTCTCTATCTTTCTTTAAGGCTGCATAATATTATGCTGTACATATACCACAATTTATTAATCCATTTGTGGATCGATGGGCACTTGGTTTCTTCCATGATTTAGCAATTATGAATTGGGATGCAATAAACATTCTGATACAAATGTCTTTGTTATAATGTGATTTTGGTCTTCAGGGTATATACCAAGTAGAGAAATTGTAAGATTGAATGGCAGGTCTATTTTTAGATCTCTAAGTGTTCTCCAAACATCTTTCCAAAAAAAAGTATTAGTTTGCATTCCCACCAGCAGTGTAGAAGTGTTCCTTTTTCTCCGCATCCACACCAACATCTCTGGTCTTGGGATTTTGTGATATGGGCTAATCTTACTGGAATTAGAAGATATCTCAAAGTAGTTTTGATTTGCATTTCTCTGATGATTAAGGATGATGAGCATTTTTTTCATATGTCTGTAGGCTGTGCGCCTGTCATCTTTAGAAAAATTTCTCTTCAATTACCTTGCCCATCCTGAGATGGGATCACTTGTTCTTTTCTTCTTAATACGTTTGAATTCCCTATGGATTATGGTTATTAAACCTTTGTCGGAGACATAACCTGCAAATATCTTCTCCCATTTTGACAGCTGCCTTCTTGCTTTACTTACTGTTCTTCGCTGTGCAGAAGCTTTTTATTTATTATATTTTTTTATTAACAAAAGCTGTGCACATTAATGCGATCATGGGGTACCATACACTGGTTTTTAAAGCATTTGACATATTTTCATCACACTTGTTAGCATAGCCTTCCTGGCATTTTCTTAGTATATTGTGTTAAGACATTTATACTCTACATTTACAAAGTTTCACATGTACCCTTGTAAGATGCACCATAGGTTTAATCCAACCAATCACCTTCCCTCTGCCCGTTCTCCCACCTCACCCCCTTCTATCCTCCTTACCCATATTCTTAGGTATATAACTGGGTTATAGCTTTCATATAAAAGCCATAAATTAGTTTCATAGTAGGGCTAAGTACATTGGATACTGTTTCTTCCATTCTTTTTTTATTATTATTAAAACATTTCTGTGTACATTAATGCAATCATGGGGCACCATACACTGGTTTTATAGACAGTTTGACACAATTTCATCACACTGCTTAACATAGCCTTCCTGGCAATTTCTTAGTTATTGTGTTAAGACATTTACATTCTACATTTACTAAGTTTCACATATACCATTGTAAAAGACACCACAGGTGTAATCCCAACAATCGCCATCCCTCTGCCCACCTCCCCCCTCCCTCCTCTCCCTTTCCCCCTGCCCCTATTCTTGGGTTATAACTGGGTTATAGCTTTCATGTGAAAACCATAAATTAGTTTCATAGTAGGGCTGAGTACATTGGATACTTTTTCTTCCATTCTTCAGATACATTACTAAGAAGAATATGTTCCAGCTCTATCCATGTAAACATGAAAGAGGTACACTCTCCATCTTCTTTAAGGCTGCATAATATTCCAATGTGTACATATACCACAATTTATTAATCTATTAGTGGATCAATGGGCATTTGGGCTTTTTCCATGACTTAGCAATTATAAATTGTGCTGCAATAAACATTCTAATACAAATATCTTTGTTATAATGTGATTTTTGGTCTTCTGGGTATATATTCCTTTCCAAAAGGAATGTATTAATTTGCAATCCCACCAGCAGTGCAAAAGTGTTCCCTTTTCTTTTTCTTTTTTTTTATTCAATCATAGCTGTGTACATTGATATGATCATGGGGCATCATTCACTAACTTCACAGACGGTTTACCAAGTGTCACATATAACCTTGTAAGATGCACCACTGGTGTAATCCCACCAATCACATCCCTCTACCCACCGCACCCTCCCTCCCCTCCCTTTTCCCCTTCCACCTATTCTTAGGTTGTAACGGGGTTACAGATTTCATGTGAAAACTCTAAATTAGTTTCATACTAGGGATAAGTACATTGGGTACTTTTTCTTCCATTCTTGAGAACTTTACTAAGAAGAGTATGTTCCAGCTCCATCCATGTAAACATGAAAGAGATAAAGTCTCCATCTTTCTTTAAGGCTACATAATATTCCACGGTGTACATGTACCAAAATTTATTAATCCATTCGTGGATTGATGGGCACTTGGGCTTCTTCCATGACTTAACAATTATGAATTGAGCTGCAATAAACATTCTGGTACAAATATATTTGTTATGTTGTGCTTTTTGGACTTGTGAGTACATGCCCAGTAGAGGGATTACAGGATTGAATGGCAGATCTATTTTTAGATCTCTAAGTCTTCTCCATATCTCTTTCCAAAAGGAATGTATTAATTTGCATTCCCACCAGCAGTACAAAAGTGTTCCCTTTTCTCCACATCTGCGCCAACATCCCAGGTCTTGGGATTTTGTGATATAGGCTAGTGTCACTGGAGTTAGATGGTATCTCAAAGTAGTTTTGATTTGCATTTCTCTGATGATTAAAGATGATGAGCATTTTTTCATATGTCTGAAGGCCACGTGCCTATCTCCTTCAGAGAAGTTTCTCTTCAAGTCCCTTGCCCAGCCTGCAATGGGATCCCTTGTTCGTTTCTTGCTAATGCGCTTGAGTTCGCTGTGGATTCCGGTTATTAAACCTTTGTCGGAGACGTAACCTGCAAATATCTTCTCCCATTCTGAGGGCTGTTTGCTTGCTTTACTTACTGTGTTCTTGGCTGTGCAAAAGTTTTTAGTTTGATCAAGTCCCAGTACTGTATTTTTGAAGCTACTTCAATTGCCCAGGGGTTCCTTCTCATAAAAAACTCGCACAACCCAATTACTTCAAGGGTTTTCCCTGCACTCTCTTCTAGTATTTTTATAGTTTCATGTCTTAGGTTGAAATGTTTTATCCAGTGAGAGTCTATCTTGGTTAATGGAGAAAGGTGTGGGTCCAGATTCAGTCTTCTACAGGTTGCCAGCCAGTTCACCCAGCACCATTTGTTAAATAGGGAATCTTTTCCCCACTGAATGTTTTTAATTGGCTTGTCAAAGATTAAATAACAGTAAGTAGCTGAATTCATGTCTTGGTTCTCTATTCTGTTCCAGACATCTACGTCTCTGTTTTTGTGCAAATACCACGCTGTTTTGATCACTATCGATTTGTAGTAAAGTCTGAGTTCTGGTAGCGTGATTCCTCCTGCTTTGTTTTTTTTCTGAGTAATGTCTTGGCTATTCAAGGTTTTTTCTGATTCCATATAAAACGAAGTATTGTTTTTTCAAGATCTTTAAAGCATGACAGTGGAACTTTAATAGGAATTGCGTTGAAATTATATATTGCTTTGGGTAGTATGGACATTTTAACGATTGTGATTCTTCCCAGTCATGAGCATGGTATGTTTTTCCATTTGTTAACATTTTCAGCTATTACTTTTCTTAGAGTTTCATAGTTCTCTTTATAGAAATCTTTCACGTCCTTTGTTAGATAAATTCCCAAATATTTCATCTTCTTTGGCACTACTGTGAATGGGATAGAGTCCTTAACTGTTTTTTCAAATTGACTATTGGTGGTATATATAACATTTATGAATGTTGATTTTGTAACCTGAGACGCTGCTGTATTCCTTGATCATTTCTAAGAGTTTTGTAGTAGATTCCCTAGTGTTTTCCAGATATACAATCATATCATCTGTGAAGAGCGAAAGTTTGATCTCTTCTGACCCTATATGGATACCCTTGATTGCCTTTTCTTCCCTAATTGCAGTGGCTAATACTTCCATGACAATGTTAAAAAGCAATGGAGACAATAGGCAGCCTTGTCTAGTTCCTGATCTGAGTGGAAACGACTCCAATTTAACTCCATTCAATATGATATTGGCTGTCAGTTTGCTGTAGATGGCCTCTATCAGTTCAAGAAATGTCCCTTCTATACCGATTTTCTTAAGTGTTCTGATCATGAAGGGATGCAAGATACAATCAAAAGCTTTTTCTGCATTGATTGAGAGAATCATATGGTCTTTATTTTTTAATTTGTTTATGTGCTGTATTACATTTATAGATTTACGTATATTGAACCAGCCTTGAGACCCTGGGATGAAACCGACTTAGTCATGATGCATAATTTGTTTGATGTGTTGTGGGATTCTGTTTGTTAGAATCTTGTTGAATACTTTTACATCTATATTCATTAGTGATATTGGTCTATAATATTCTTTTCTTGTTGGGTCTTTTCCTGGTTTGGGGATCAGGGTGATGTTTACTTCATAGAACGTGTTGGGTAGTCTTCCTTCTTTTTCTACCTTTTGGAACAGGTTGAGTAATATAGGTACTAATTCCTCTTTAAAGGTTTGGTAGAATTCTGACGTGAAGCCCTCTGATCCCAGGCTTTTCTTTTGGGGGAGGTTTTGTATGGTTGATGCTATTTCCGAACTTGATATGGGCCTGTTCAGCATTTCCACTTGATTTTGGCTAAGTCTTGTAAGGTGATGTGCTTCCAAGTATCAGTAAATTTCCTTTGGATTTTCATATTTCTGGGAATAAAGTTTCTTGTAATATTCATTAAAGATTTTTTGGATTTCTGAGGAGTCTATTGTTAATTCGTCTTTATCGACTCTGATTTATGAGATTAGAGATTTTACTCTTTTTTTTCCTGATTAGGATGGCCAAAGGTTTATCTATTTTATTGCCTTTTTCAAAGAACCAGCTTTTTGATTTATTGATATGTTGTATTATTCTTTTGTTTTCAATTTCATTTAATTCTGCTCTAATTTTGGTTATTTCTTTTCTTCTACTGGGTTTAGGGTTGGAATGTTCTTCCTTTTCCAGTTGCTTGAGATCTTCCATTAAGTTGTAAACTTCCTCTCTTTTCATTCTCTGGAGGAAGGCTTGCAGTGCTATAAATTTCCCTCTTAGAAGTGCCCTTGCGGTGTGACAGAGGTTCTCATAGTTCATGTCTTCATTGTTGCTTTGTTTCAAAAAATTGGCAATTTCGGAGGGAGACAAGATGGGGGACTGGAGCCAGCTTTCAACAGAGGCTCCCGTCCAGAAGGAGAGTTAAGGGACAGGAATTTAGTAAGTATCCTGGTGGACGTGAGCCACACCAAGAGAGAAGGTCGAAGAACTCACATCAACATGGCTGAGGCAAGCTGTGATCACAAGGACACAAGCAAAAGGTACAAAATCCACCACCAAGTGGACGGGAGTCCCCCAACCCCATTAAACCAGCTCAAAAGCCCCACAATTAAACAAACGGGCAGAAATTAAAAGCCCTCCCACTACACTCCACGGGAGAGAACTTCTAAAAACTGGACCTACCTCCCCTACTTGGGTGCCGTGCCATTCTCCTGCCAGGCATAAAACTGAATAAAACTTTAAAAATCCTTTGCTGGGAACCCTGAATCCCCAACACTCCCCTCCCACCCACTGAGGTCTGGAGGCCTGTCCCCCAGGAGTTCGGATATTTGAGTGATATCAAGGGGAGTGGACAGTCCCCGAGTTGCGACTGGTCAGCATTGACTCTGAGGCACGCGAGTGAGGAGAGGGCACCGGGCTAAGGGAGGAGTCACACCTTGGCAGCACTTCCCTGTGGTGCGGTGCAGCAGCCCTCCCCGTGCATCAATACGGCCAGGCATAAAACTGAATGAAACTCTAGCTTCACCCCCACTCTCACTCGGAGTCTGGGGGCCTGTCCCCCAGGAGTTCGGATCCTTGGGTGATTTCTCGAGGAGAGCGCACAGTGCCCGAGCCGCGACTGGTCAGCGCTGACTCTGAGACACGCGAGCGAGGAGAGGGCACCAGGCTGAGGGGGAGTCACACCTCGGCAGCACTTCCCTGCGGTGCGGTGCAACAGCCCTCCCCAGGCAACATTACGGCCGGGCACAAAACTGAATAAAACTCTAGCTTCCCCGCTGAGCGCCCCTACTCTCACTCGGGGTCTGGAGGCCTATCCCCCAGGAGTTCAGATCCTTGGGTGATTTCTCTAGGGGAGTGCACAGTGCCCGAGCTGTGTCAGGTCAGCGCTGACTCTGAGACACGTGAGCGAGGAGAGGGCACTCTGCTGAGGGGAAATCAAGCCTTGGTGGCACTTCCCTGCAGTGCGGTGCAGCAGCCCTCCCCGGGCGGGCAACAATACGGCCGGGCATAAAACTGAATGAAAGTCCAGCTTCCCCCCCACTCCCACTTGGGGTCTGGGGGCCTGTACTCCAAGAGTTCGGATTCTTGGGGGATCTCTCGAGGGGTGTGGACCCAGCATAAACTGTGGCTGCTCAGTGCAGACTCTGGGGCGCGAGAAGAGGAGAAAAGGGTCGGCTGAGTGCCCACACCAGAGCGGCAGTTCCCTGGAAGCAGAGCAACAGCCGTTTTTTCTTTAACGGCAGAACGGCTCACTTCTGGATATTCTGAGGCCACACCCCCTGTCTCCCTGGGCAACCAGAGGAGGCCACCGGTGAGCAGGGGATTTCCTGACACACTGCTCACAAACCCGGGAAGCTTCCAGGGCGGGGCCGACACAGACAGGTGATCAGACGCAAACCTTCAGCAGCAAAGAGGACACAAACCTCCAGCAGCAAAGAAGTTTGAACGCAGAAAGCCCGTCTTCTGTAGGCGATTTTGGAAGGAACAAAGACAGAACCCCGCAAAGTTGTCTGTTCTGTTCTGTTCTGTTCTGTTCTATTAACAGCATCCATCAGGGATGGGGCTAAGCCTGAGTGAACACCTCCTTCCCATCACCTGCATCAAGCACTCAAAGATGTCAGGACCCATCTCCTCCTGCTAAATAGCGGCAGTCTGCGGGGGCCTGGCAGACTTCCTTGCGATTCAGGCAGGTGCAAACCCCTGGACTGTCTGTTCACTGCAGGCAACTAGGTTAGCCATCTGCAGAGATACCAGTGACTGGGTCTGACGGAGGGGCAAAGTGGGGAAGGAGACGTCAACCTTCCCAGACTGCTCTGTTTGCTGGGTGGCTCCTCCTAACTCCACGCTGCACTGGGATGAGCCGTGTCAGAGGAGTCACCAGGCCCCTGTGATCCAGTTCCCAGAGACCTCTTGAAATCTCCCACCTGAGACAGGTGCTGATTGAGACAGTTGATTTAGACCTTTTGAACTGGGCTAATAGACTGAGGACTATTCAGGTGGTGCCCTGGGTGTGCGGTTGTAGGAAGGTTTGATTCTCCTTTTCCACTGGGGCCAGAGGGGGGCAGGCGGGGTGACTTAATTGCTGATATTTCCACACAGCTGAGACTTCAACCCAGAGTAGAAGTTGCAATAGGATTGAACAGAAACTAGCTGAAAACAAGACAGAAACACTTAGCTCCACCACACAAGACAGGGCCCCAGTTTCTCAGGCCACAACACTGTACAGGCCCTTGATAAAGCCCAGGGGAAAAACCAAAGGGAGTAAAATAACCATGGGGCGGAATCAGCACAAAAACTCTGGTAACCTGAATAACTAGAATAGATACGGCAGATGTAATTGAAGATCTCATTCATAAACAACTGGCTGAGATGTCAGAAATTGAATTCAGAATTTGGATTGCAGACAAGATTAATAAAATAGAATTAGGCATTCGAGGAGAAATTCAAAAGTTGTCTCAAATATTTAACGAATTTAAAGACAAAACCACCAAAGACTTAGACACACTGAAGCAAGAATTTACAGCCCTCAAAGATATGAAAAATACCGTAGAATCCCTCAGCAACAGAATGGAGCAAGCACAAGAAAGGCTTTCTGACATTGAAGATAAAGTCTTCGAACGCTCCCAATCTCTCAAAAAGGAAGAGAAATGGAGAGAAAAAACAGATCACTCACTCAGAGAGCTCTCAGATAATTTGAAAAAAGCAATATATGAATTATTGGGATTTCTGAGAATGATGAAGTGGCCTCGAAGGGCACAGAGGCCCTTCTGCACGAAAGAAAATTTTCCAGACATGCCTAGAGAAACTGAAATTCAGATGGCAGACAGCTTCAGAACCCCAGCACGATTCAACCCCAATAAGTCATCCCCCAGACATATCATAATTAGCTTTACTAAAGTTAACATGAAAGAGAAGATTCTCAAAGCAGCCCGGCGAAAGAAAACTATTACGTACAAAGGTAAGAATATTAGAATAACTGCAGATCTCTCTGCTGAAACTTTTCAAGCCAGAAGAGAGTGGTCATCAACTTTTAAACTCCTAAAGCAAAATAACTTTCAACCCAGGATCTTGTATCCAGCTAAACTTAGTTTCATCTATGATGGAGAAATTAAATACTTCAATGACATTCAAATGTTGAAAAAATTTGCCATGAGTAAACCAGCTCTTCAGGATATTCTCAGACCTATCCTCGGCAATGACCAACCCAATCCTATACAACAAAAGTAAACTCACTCAGAAACTTCAGATCAAACTCCAACTTCCACACTGGTGAAAGGATTAAAAATGTCCACTGGACCATTAAAAAACTCGATACACAAAATTCCACCAGACTTATCAATACTCTCCATCAATGTGAATGGCGGAAACTGTCCTCTAAGGAGGCATAGGTTAGCTGACTGGATACAAAAACTCAAGCCAGATATTTGTTGCATACAAGGGTCACAACTTAACTTAAAAGACAAATACAGACTCAGGGTGAAAGGATGGTCATCCATATTTCAGGCAAATGGTAATCAGAAAACAGCAGCTGTTGCAATTTTATTTGCAGATACAGTAGGTTTAAACTATCAAACATAAGGAAGGACAAGAATGGTCACTTCATATTTGTTAAGGATAACACTCAACATGATGAGATCTCAATTATTAATATCTATGCACCCAACCAGAATGCACCTCAATTTATAAGAGAAACTCTAACAGATGTGAGTAACTTGATTTCCTCCAGCTCCATAATCGTCAGAGATTTCAACACTCCTTTGGCAGTGTTGGATTGATCCTCCAGCAAGAAGCTGAGCAAAGAAATCTTAGATTTAAACCTAATCATGCAATATTTAGATTTAGCAGACATCTAAAGAACATTTCATCCCAACAAAAGTGAATACACATACTTCTCATCAGCCCACGGAACTTACTCCAAAATTGACCACATCTTAGGTCACAAGTCTAACCTCAGTAAATTTAAAGGAATAGAAATTATTCCACGCATCTTCTCGTACCATCATGGAATAAAACTTGAATTGAGTAACAACAGGAATCTGCATACTCATACAAAAACATGCCAGTTAAATAACCTTATGCTGAATAATAGCTGGGTCAGAGATGAGATTAAGAAAGAAATCACCAATTTTTTGGAACAAAACGACAATGAAGACACAAACTATCAGAACCTCTGGGACACCGCAAATGCAGTTCTAAGAGGGAAATTTATAGCACTGCAAGCCTTCCTTAAGAGAATGGAAAGAGAGGAAGTTAACAACTTAATGGGACATCTCAAGCAACTGGAAAAGGAAGAACATTCCAACCCCAAACCCAGTAGAAGAAAAGAAATAACCAAAATTAGAGCAGAATTAAATGAAATTGAAAACAAAAGAATAATACAACAGATCAATAAATCAAAAAGTTGGTTTTTTGAGAAGGTCAATAAAATAGATAAACCTCTGGCCAACCTAATCAGAAAAAAAGAGTAAAATCTCTAATATCATCAATCAGAAACAACAAAGACGAAATAACAACAGACTCATCAGAAATCCAAAAAATCCTTAATGAATATTACAAGAAACTTTATTCTCAGAATTATGAAAATATGAAGGAAATTGACCGATACTTGGAAGCACGCCACCTTCCAAGACTTAACCAGAATCAAGTGGAAATGTTGAACAGACCCATATCAAGTTCAGAAATAGCATCAACTATACAAAACCTCCCTAAAAAGAAAAGCCCGGGACCAGATGGTTTCACGTCAGAATTCTACCAAACCTTTAAAGAGGAATTAGTACCTCTATTACTCAACCTGTTCCAAAATGTAGAAAAAGAAGGAAGACTACCCAACACGTTCTATGAAGCAAATATCACCCTGATCCCCAAACCAGGAAAAGACCCAACAAGAAAAGAAAATTATAGACCAATATCACTAATGAATATAGATGCAAAAATATTCAACAAGATCCTAACAAACAGAATCCAGCAACACATCAAACAAATTATACATCATGACCAAGTTGGTTTTCTCCCAGTGTGTCAAGGCTGGTTCAATATACGTAAATCTATAAATATAATTCAGCACATAAACAAATTAAAAAACAAAGACCATATGATTCTCTCAATTGATGCAGAAAAAGCTTTTGATAATATCCAGCATCCCTTCATGATCAGAACACTCAAGAAAATTGGTCTAGAAGGGACTTTTCTTAAACTGATAGAGGCTATCTACAGCAAACCCACAGCCAATATCATATTGAATGGAGTTAAATTGGAATCATTTCCACTCAGATCAGGAACCAGACAAGGCTGCCCATTGTCTCCATTGCTTTTCAACATTATAATGGAAGTTTTAGCCACCACAATTAGGGAAGAAAAGGCGATCAAGGGTATCCATATACGGTCAGAAGAAATCAAACTCTCGCTCTTTGCAGATGATATGATTGTGTATCTGGAAAACACTAGGGACTCTACTACAAAAATCCTAGAAGTGATCAAGGAATACAGCAGTGTCTCAGGTTACAAAATCAACATTCATAAATCGGTAGCCTTTATATACACCAACAACAGTCAAATTGAAAAAACAGTTAAGGACTCTATCCCATTCACAGTAGTGCCAAAGAAGATGAAATATTTGGGAATTTACCTAACAAAAGACGTGAAAGATCTCTATAAAGAGAACTATGAAACTCTAAGAAAAGAAATAGCTGAAAATGTTAACAAATGGAAAAACATACCATGCTCATGGCTAGGAAGAATCAACATTATCAAAATGTCCATACTACCCAAAGCAATATATAATTTCAACGCACTCCCTATTAAAGCTCCACTGTCATATTTTAAAGATCTTGAAAAAACATTACTTCGTTTTATATGGAATCAGAAAAAACCTCGAATAGCCAAGACATTACTCAGAAATAAAAACAAAACAGGAGGAATCACACTACCAGACCTCAGACTTTACTACAAATCGATAGTGATGAAAACAGCATGGTATTGGCACAAAAACAGAGAAGTAGATATCTGGAATAGAATAGAGAACCAAGAGATGAATCCAGCTACTTACCGCTATTTGATTTTTGACAAGCCAATTAAAAACATTCAGTGGGGAAAAGATTCCGTATTTAACAAATGGTGCTGGGCGAACTGGCTGGCAACCTGCAGAAGACTGAAATTGGACCCACACCTTTCACCATTAACTAAGATAGACTCTCATTGGATTAAAGATTTAAACTTAAGACATGAAACTATAAAAATACTAGAGGAGAATGCAGGGAAAACCCTTGAAGAAATTGGTCTGGGTGAGCATTTCATGAGGAGAACCCCCCGGGCAATTGAAGCAACTTCAAAAATACACTACTGGGACTTGATCAAACTAAAAAGCTTCTGCACAGCTAAGAACACAGTAAGCAAAGCAAGCAGACAGCCCTCAGAATGGGAGAAGATATTTGCAGGGTATAACTCTGACAAAGGTTTAATAACCAGAATCCACAGAGAACTCAAACGCATCAGCAAGAAAAAAACAAGGGATCCCATCGCAGGCTGGGCAAGGGATTTGAAGAGAAACTTCTCTGAAGAAGACAGGCGCACGGCCTTCAGACATATGAAAAAATGCTCATCATCTTTAATCATCAGAGAAATGCAAATCAAAACTACTTTGAGATATCATCTAACTCCAATGAGACTAGCCTATATCACAAAATCTCAAGACCAGAGATGTTGGAGTGGATGCGGAGAAAAGGAACACTTCTGCACTGCTGGTGGGAATGCAAATTAATACATTCCTTTTGGAAAGATATATGGAGAACACTCAGAGATCTAAAAATAGATCTGCCATTCAATCCTGTAATTCCTCTGCTGGGCATATACCCAGAAGACCAAAAATCACAACATAACAAAGATATTTGTACCAGAATGTTTATTGCAGCCCAATTCATAATAGCTAAGTCATGAAAAAAGCCCAAGTGCCCATCGATCCACGAATGGATTAATAAATTGTGGTATATGTATACCATGGAATACTATGCAGCCTGAAAGAAAGATGGAGACTTTACCTCTTTCATGTTTACATGGATGGAGCTGGAACATATTCTTCTTAGTAAAGTATCCCAAGAATGGAAGAAAAAATACCCAATGTACACAGCCCTACTATGAAACTAATTTGGGGCTCTCACATGAAAGCTATAACCCAGCTACAACTTAACAATAGGGGGAAGTGGGAAAGGGGGGGGTGTGTAGAGGGAGGGGAATTGGTGGGATCACACCTGTGGTGCATATTACAGGGGTATTTGTGAAACTTGGTAAATGTAGAATGTAAATGTTTTGGCACAGTAACTGAGATAACACCGGAAAGGCTATGTTAACCACTGTGATAAAAATGTGTCAAATGGTTTACGAAGTGAGTGTATGATGCCCCATAATCATATCATTGTATACAGTTATGATTTAATAAAAAAATTAAAAAAAAAAGAAAAACAAGGAAGACTACCCAACATATTCTATGAAGCAAACATCACCCTGATCCCCAAACCAGGAAAAGACCCAACAAGAAAAGAAAATTATAGACCAATATCACTAATGAATATAGATGCAAAAATATTCAACAAGATTCTAACAAACAGAATCCAGCAACACATGAAACAAATTATACATCATGACCAAGTTGGTTTTATCCCAGGGTGTCAAGGCTGGTTCAATATACGTAAATCTATAAATATAATTCAGCACATAAACAAATTAAAAAACAAAGACCATATGATTCTCTCAATTGATGCAGAAAAAGCTTTTAATAATATCCAGCATCCCTTCATGATCAGAACACTCAAGAAAATTGGTCTAGAAGGGACTTTTCTTAAACTGATAGAGGCCATCTACAGCAAACCCACAGCCAATATCATATTGAATGGAATTAAATTGGAATCATTTCCACTCAGATGAGGAACCAGGCAAGGCTGCCCGTTGTCTCCATTGCTTTTCAACATTGTAATGGAAGTTTTAGCCACCGCAATGAGGGAAGAAAGGCGATCAAGGGTATCCATATAGGGTCAGAAGAGATCAAACTTTCGCTCTTCGCAGATGATATGATTGTGTATCTGGAAAACACTAGGGACTCTACTACAAAACTCATAGAAGTGATCAAGGAATACAGCAGCGTCTCAGGTTACAAAATCCACATCAATAAATCGGTAGCCTTTATATACACCAACAACAGTCAAGTTGAAAGAGCAGTTAAGGACTCTATCCCATTCACTGTAGTGCCAAAGAAGATGAATTATTTTGGAATTTACCTAACAAAAGATGTGAAAGATCTCTATAAAGAGAACTATGAAACTCCAAGAAAAGAAATAGCTGAAAATGTTAACAAATGAAAAAACATACCATGCTCAAGGCTGGGATTAATCAACATTATCAAAATGTCCATACTACCCAAAGCAATATATAATTTCAACGCACTCCCTATTAAAGCTCCACTGTCATATTTTAAAGATCTTGAAAAAACATTACTTCGTTTTATATGGAATCAGAAAAAACCTCGAATAGCCAAGACATTACTCAGAAATAAAAACAAAACAGGAGGAATCACACTACCAGACCTCAGACTTTACTACAAATCGATAGTGATCAAAACAGCATGGTATTGGCACAAAAACAGAGAAGTAGATATCTGGAACAGAATAGAGAACCAAGAGATGAATCCAGCTACTTACCGCTAGTTGATTTTTGACAAGCCAATTAAAAACATTCAGTGGGGAAAAGATTCCCTATTTAACAAATGGTGCTGGGTGAACTGGCTGGCAACCTACACAAGACTGAAGTTGGACCCACACCTTTCACCATTAACTAAGATAGACTCTCATTGGATTAAAGATTTAAACTTAAGACATGAAACTATAAAAATTCTAGAGGAGAATGCAGGGAAAACCCTTGAAGAAATTGGTCTGGGTGAGTATTTCATGAGGAGAACCCCCCGGGCAATTGAAGCAGCTTCAAAAATACACTACTGGGACTTGATCAAACTAAAAACTTCTGCACAGCTAAGATCACTGTAAGTAAAGCAAACAAACAGCCAGAGAATGGGAGAAGATATTTGCAGGGTATATCTCTGACAAAGGTTTAATAACCAGAATCCACAGAGAACTCAAACGCATCAGCAAGAAAAAAAGAAGGGATCTCATCGCAGGCTGGGCAAGGGATTTGAGGAGAAACTTCTCTGAAGAAGACAGGTGCAAGGCCTTCAGACATATGAAAAAATGCTCATCATCTTTAATCATCAGAGAAATGCAAATCAAAACTACTTTGAGATATCGTCTAACTCCAGTGAGACTAGCCTATATCACAAAATCTCAAGACCAGAGATGTTGGCGTGGATGCGGAGAAAAGGAAACACTTCTGCACTGCTGGTGGGAATGCAAATTAATACATTCCTTTTGGAAAGATATATGGAGAACACTCAGAGATCTAAAAATAGATCTGTCATTCAATCCTGTAATCCCTCTACTGGGCATATACCCAGAAGACAAAAAAATCACAACATAACAAAGATATTTGTACCAGAATGTTTATTGCAGCCCAATTCATAATTGCTGAGTCATGGAAAAAGCCCAAGTGCCCATCAATCCACGAATGGATTAATAAATTGTGGTGTATGTACACCATACAATACTATGCCGCCTTAAAGAAAGATGGAGACTTTACCTCGTTCATGTTTACATGGATGGCTCTGGAACATATTCTTCTCAGTAAAGTATCTCAAGAATGGAAGAGAGAGTACCCAATGTACTCAGCCCTACTATGAAACTAATTTGGGGCTCTCACATGAAAGCTATAACCCAGTTACAACCTAACTATAGGGGGAAGTGGGAAAGGGAGGGGGGGTAGGAAGAGGGAGGGGGATCGGTGGGATCACACCTGTGGTGCATCTTACAGGGGTATTTGCGAAGCTTGGTAAATGTAGAATGTAAATGGTTTCGCACAGTAACGGAGATAGCGCCAGAAAGGCTATGTTGACCCTTTTGATGAAAATGTGTCAGATGGTCTATGAAGCGAGTGTATGATGCCCCATGATCATATCAATGTATACAGTTATGATTTAATGAAAAAAATTTAAAAAATGAACATTAAAAATAAAATAAAATAAATTGGCAATTTCTTTCTTAATCTCATCTCTGACCCAGCTATCATTCAGCATAAGGTTGTTTAACTTCCATGTCTTTGTATGAGTATGCAGATTCCTGTTGTTACTCAGCTCAAGTTTTATTCCATGCTTGTCCGAGAAGATGCAAGGAATAATTACTATTCCTTTAAATTTACTGAGGTTAGACTTGTGACCTAAGATGTGATTGATTTTGGAGTAGGTTCCGTGGGCTGATGAGAAGTATGTGTATGCAGTTTTGTTGGCGTGAAATTTTCTGTAAATGTCTGCTAAATCCAAATGTCGGATGGTTAAGTTTAAACTAAAATTTGTGGTGCATCTTACAAGGGTATATGTGAATCCTAGTAAATGTGGAATGTAAAGGTCTTAGCAAAATAACTAAGAAAATGCTACAAAAGCTATGTTAACTAATGTGATGAAAATGTGTCAAACAATCTATGAACCAAGTGTATGGTGCTCCATGATCATACTAATGTACACAGCTATGGTTTAATCAAAATAATAAGAAGAAAATTAAATTAAATTAAATTAAATTTCTTTGCTCAGCTTATTATTGGAGGATCGATCCAACACTGCCAAAGGAGTGTTGAAATCTCCAACTATTATGGAGCTGGAGGAAATCAAGTTTCTCATGTCTGTTAGAGTTTCTCTCATAAATTGAGGTGCATTCTGGTTGGATGCATAGATATTAATAATTGAGATCTCATCATGTTGAGTATTACCCTTAACAAATATGAAGTGACCATTCTTGTCCTTCCTTACTTTTGATGGTTTAAAGCCGACTGTATCTGCAAATAAAATTGCAACACCTGCTTTTTTCTGATTACCATTTGCCTGAAATATGGATGACCATCCTTTCACCCTGAGTCTATTTGTCTTTTGAGTTAAGATGTGACTCTTGTATGCAACATATATCTTGCCTGAATTTTTGTATCCAGTCAGCTAACCTATGTCTCTTTAGAGACAGTTTAGGCTGTTCACATTGATGGAGAATATTGATAAGTCTGGTGAAATTTTGGGTATCGAGTTTTTCAAAGGTCCTGTGGACATTTTTAATCCTTTCACCAGTGTGGAAGTTTGAGTTCGATCCAAAGTTTCTGAGTGAGTTTACTTTTGTGGTATAGGATTGGGTTGGTCATTATAGAGGATAGGTATGAGAATATCCTGAAGAGGTGGTTTGGTTATGGAAAATTTCTTCAACATATGAATTTCATTAAAGTATTTAATTTCTCCATTATAAGTGAAACTCAGTTTAGCTGGATACAAGATCCAGTGTTGAAAGTTATTTTGCTTTAGGAGATTGAAAGTCGATGACCACCCTCTTCTAGCTTGAAAAGTTTCAGGAGAGAGATCTGCAGTCATTCTAATATTCTTCCCTTTGTACATAATGGCTTTGTTTCACCTGGAAGCTTTGAGAATTTTCTCCTTCATATTAACTTTAGTGTAGTTATGTTATGTTATGCCTGGGGGATGTCTTATTGGGGTTGTGTCATGCTGGGGTTCTGAAGCTGTCTGCTATCTGAATTTCAGAATCTCTAGGCATGTCTGGAAAATTCTCTTTATAATTTCATGCAGAAGGGCCTCAGCCCATCAAGGTCACTTCATGGGTTTCAGGAATTCCAATTATTCGTATATTGATCTTCTTTGAATTATCCCAGAGCTCTCGGAGAGAATTATCCATTTTTGCTCTCCATTTTTCTTCCTCTTTGAGAGTTTGGGAGCATTCAAAGGCTTTATCTTCAATGTAAGAAATCCTTTCTTCTGCTTGCTCCATTCTGATGCTGAGGGATTCTACTGTATTTTTCATATCTTTGAGGGCTGTAAATTCTTGCTTCAGTGTGTCTAAGTCTTTGGTGGTTTTGTCTTTAAATTAGTTAAATTCTTGAGACAACTTTTGAATTTCTCCTTGAATTCCTAATACCACTTTATTAATCTTGTCTGCAATCCAAATTCTGAATTCGATTTCTGACATCTCAGCCAGTTGTTTATGAATGGGATCTTCAATTACATCTGCCATATCTTTTCTTGGGGGGATTGATCTATTGTGGTTATTCATGTTACCAGAGTTTTTCTGCTGATTCCACCCCATGGTTGTTTTACTCCCTTTGGTTTTCCCCTGGGGCTTTGTCCAGGGCCTGTACAGTGTTGTGGCCTGAGAAACTTGAGCCCTGTATGGTGTGGTGGGGCTGAGTGGTTCTGTCTTGTTTTCAACTGGTTTCTGTTCGACCCTAGTGAAACATTTACTCTGCGTTGAAGTCTCAGCTGTGGAGAAAAACCAGCAATTAAGTCACCCTGCCCACCTCTGGCACCAATTGGAAAGGGAAAATCAAACCTTCTTACAACCGAACACCCAGGGCACCACCTGAAAAGTCCTCAGTCTATTGGTTCAGTTCAAAAGGTCCAAATCAATTGTCTCAGTCCACACCTGTCTCAGGTGGGAGAGTTCAAGAGGTCTCTGGGAGCTGGGGCACAGGGGTCTGGTGACTACTCTGATATGGCTTACTCCAGTGCTGCGTGGAGTCAGGAGGAGCCGCCTAGCAAATATATCAGTCTGGGAAGGTTGATGCCTCCTTCCCCACCTTGCCCCTCTTTCGGACCCAGTCACTGATATCACTGCAGATGGCTGACCCAGTTGCCTGTAGTGAACAGATACTCCAGGGGTTTGCATCTGCCTGAATCGCAAGGAAATCTGCCTGGCCTCTGCACTCTGCCACTATCTAGCAGGAGGAGGTGAGTCCTGACATCCTCAGGCGCTTGATGAAGGTCACGGGGTGTTCACTCAGGCACAGCCCCACCCCTAATTGATGTTACTGACAGAACAGAACAGAACAGCTTTGCGGGATTCTGTCTCTGTTCCTGCTAAAATCGCCTGCAGAAGAGAAGCTGTTCTGAGTTCCAACGTCCTGTCTTTGCTGCTGGAGGTTTGTATTCAGTTACCACTCTGAGTCAGCCCTGCCCTGGAAGCTTCCCGGGTTTGTGAGTAGCCTCAGGCAAATCCTTTACTCACGGGTGGCCTCCTCTGGTTGCCCAGGGAGACAGGGGGTGTGACTTCAGAATATCCAGGAGTGAGCCGTTTTGCTGTTTAAAAAGAACAGCTGTTGATCCACCTCCAGGAACTGCCGCTCTGGTGAGGCTCGCACCCAGCCGACCCTTCTCTCCTCGCTCTCGTGCCCCAGAGTCACCACTGACCAGCCGCAGGTTATGCTCTGTCCACACCCCTCGAGAGAGCATCCAAAAATCCAGACTCCTGGGGGACAGGCCTCCAGATCTCAGTTTGAGGGCGAAGAAGGGTGCTGGGAGCCCAGAGCTGCAGGTAGCAAGCACACACAGTTCCACACAGTTTTATGCCTGTCTGCACCACTGCCAGAAGACAGCCACGGCTCTGCGTCCCAGGGAACTGCCACTCTGGAGCGGTTCCCTTCTAGCCAACCGTCCTCTCCTCGCTCCTGCGCCCAAGAGTCAGTGCAGCTCAGGCACTGTCCACACCCCATGAGAAATCACCCAAGAATCCAGACTTCTGGGGACAGGCCCCCAGACCCCAGAGCAAGAGTGGAGGAGAGAGCTGGGAGCTCAGCATTGCAAGCAGGGAAGATACACAGTTTCAGTCAGTTTTATGCCTGGCCGCATTGCTGCCTAAGGAGGGCTGCTGCAACATGCCTCAGGGAAGTGCTGCCCTGGTGTGGCTCCCCCTCAGCCAACTGTTCTCTCCTCGCTCCTGTGCCCCAGGGTCAGCACTGACCAGCCACAGCTCGGGCACTGCCCACACCCCTCGAGAAATCACCCAAGAATCCAAACTCCTGGGGACAGGCCTCCAGACCTCAGTGTGAGTGGAGGGGAGTGCTGGGAGTTCAGGGTTGCAGGTAAAGGATATTTACAGTTTTATACAGTTTTATGCCTGGCAGAACACCATGGCACCCTAGTAAGTAAGGTAAGTCCAGTTTTTAGAAGATCTCTCCCATGGAATGTAGTGGAAGGGCCTTTGATTTCTGCCAGTTTGTTTGTTTGTGGGGCTCTTGAGCCAGTCTCATGGGGGGAGGGGGAACTCCCGTCTGCTTGGTGATGGATTTTGTACCTTTTGTTTGCATCCTTGTGATTGCAGCTCACCTCAGTGGGGTTGATGTGCGTTCTTCAACCTTCTTTCTTGGTGCAGGTCAAATCCACCAGGTTACTTGCTAAATTTTCATCCCTTAATTCTCCTTCTGGATGGGAGCCTCTGTGGAAAGCTGGCTTCAGTCTGCCATCTTGTCTCCTTCCCCTTTGCCTTTATCATTTCTGATTGATGAAATTAGGGATTTTACTTTTTTACTTCTGGTTAGGTTAGCTAACGGTTTATCTATTTCATTGACCTTTTCAAAAAACCAACTCTTTGGTTGATCTGTTGTATGATTCTTTTGTTTTCAATTTCATTAAGTTCTGCTCTAATTTTAGTTATTTCTTTTCTTCTGCTGAGTTTAGGGTTGAAAAGTTCTTCCTTTTCCAGTTGCTTGAGATGACCCATTAAGTTATTGACTTCCTCTCTTTCTGTTCTCTTGAAGAAGGTTTGCAATGCTATAAATTCTCATCTTAGGACTGCCTTTGCTGTATCCCAGACGTTCTGATAGTTCATTTCTTCATTATTGTTTTGTTCCAAAAATTTGGCAATTTCCTTCTTAATCTCTTCTATGACTCAGCTATCATTTAGCATGAGGTTATTTAGTTTCCATTTTTTTGTATGCATGTGGAGATTACTGTTGTTACTGAGTTCAACTTTTATTCCGTGGTGGTCTGAGAAAATGCAAGGAATGATTTCTATACCTTTAAATTTGCTGAGGTTATATTTGTGACCTAAGATGTGAACAATTTTGGAGGATGATCCATGGGCTCATGAGAACAATGTGTATTCAGTTTTATTAGGATGAAATGTTCTGTAGATGTCTATTATAGGTAGAGGTTAAGTTCAGTTCTAAAATTTCTTTGCTTAGCTTCTTTTTTGAGGATCTATCCAACACTGCCAGAGGAGTGTTAAAGTCTCCAACAATTATGGTGCTGGAGGAAATCAAGTTCCTCATATAAGTTAGAGTTTCTCTTATAAATTGAGGCACATTCTGGTTGGGTGCATAAATGTTGATAATTGAAATCTCATCATGTTGAGTGTTGCCCTTAACAAATAATAAATAAACATCATTATCTTTTCTTACTTTAATTTGTTTAAAGCCTATTGTATCTGCGAATAAAATTGCAACACCTGCTTTTTTCTGATTTCCATTTGCTTGTATTATAGACGACCATCCCTTCACCCTGAGTCTATGTTTATCTTTTAAGGTAAGGTGAGATTCTTTAATGCAGCAGATGTCTAGCCTGAGTTTTTGTATCTGGTCAGCCAACCTGTGTCTCCTTAGAGGGCAATTTAAGCCATTTACATTAATTGAGAGTAATGTTAAGCCATATAGTTTTAGGTATTGAATTTTTTGAAAGTCCAGTGGACATTTTTAATCCTTTTGCCACTATGTAAGTTGAAATTCAATCAAACATTTCTGAGTAAGTTTACTTTGGTGGTGGAGGATTGTGTTGTTCATTATGGAGGATAGGCCTCAGAATATCCTGAAAAGCTGGTTTACTTATGGCATGTGGATTCATATGGATGTATGAATTTCTTCAACATGTGGATGTCATTAAAGTATTATTTTCTCCATCATAGATGAAACTCAGTTTAGCTGGATACAGGATCCTGGGTTGAACATTATTTGTTTAAGGAGATTAAATGTTGATTACCACCCTCTTCTGGCTTGAAAGTTTTCAGCAGAGAGATCTGCAGTCATTCTAATGTTTTTCCCCTTGTGTGTTATGGTTTTCTTATGTCTTACAGCTTGAAGAATTTTCTCCTTCATATTAACTTTAGCAAAGTTAATTATAATGTGTCTATGAGAATTTTTATTTGGGTTGAGTTGTGCCAGTGTTCTAAAACTGTCTGCTATCTGAATTTCATAATCTCTTGGCATTTCTGGAAAGTTCTCTTTAATTATTTCATGAAGCGAAGCATCTGTATCCTTCACAGCAACCTCATCACTTTCAGGTATTCCTATAAGGCGAATATTAAATCTCTTAGAATTATCCTAGAGCTCTCTGAGAGAATGATCCGTTTTTGTTCTCCACTTTTTTTCCTCTTTGACCATTTGGAAGCATTCAAAACCTTTGTATTCAATTCAGAGATCCTTTCTTCTGCCTGCTGCATTCTGTTACTGAGGGATTCTACTGTATTTTTTAGATCTTTGAAGGCTGCAAAATCTTGCTTCAATGTGTCAAAATCTTTGGTCATTTTGTCTTTAAATTCGTTGAATTCTTGAGACATCTTTTGAATTTCTGCTTTGAATTCTAATTCCATCATTTCCTCCATTCTGTTGATCTTATTTGCTATCCAAACTCTGAACTCGATTTCTGACATCTCACCCATTTGTTTGTGAATGGGATCTTGTGCTATATCTGCTTTATTGTTTCCTCGGGGTGTTGATCCACTCTGATTGTTCATGTTGCCAGAGTTTTTCCACTGATTCCACCTCATGATTATTTTTCACTGTAGTCTAGGTAGTCAGGTAAGGTGAAATTGGATTGGAGTTTCCTGGAGTTGTGGTTAACCACCCCTTTGTTAAGGATCTGGGACTGATGACTGCAGCTTTTCCCCCTTTAGCTTTGCAAAGGACCTGTACAGTATACAGTCTGAGGCTGAGGACACCTGTTTGGTATGGTGGGGTTTGGTGGCTCTGTTTTGTATTCAGCTGGTTCTTGTCCGATCCTGGCAGATCAGTGACTCTAGTGAAGTCTTTTTTTTTTTTTTCATTAAACCATAGCTGTGTACATTAGTATGATCGTGGGGCACCATACACTTGGTTCATAGATCGTTTGACGCATTTTCATCACACTAGTTAACATAGCTTTTGCAGCATTTTCTTAGTTATTGTGCTAAGACCTTTACATTCCACATTTACTAGGATTCACATATACCCTTGTAAGATGCACTGCAGGTGTAATCCCATTAATCCCCCTCCTTCCCCCTCCTTCCCCCTCCCTCCCCTCCCTTTCCCCTTTCTCCCTATTCTTAGGTTATAACTGGGTTATAGCTAGTGAAGTTTTAACTGAAGATTGCTTTCTTTGAGTCACAGCTTGCCTCAGCAGAGGTGGCCTGCAGTTATTTCATGTCTCTCTTGGCTCGGCTCCCAGTCTTCAGCTTAATTGGGTACTTTCTTAATTGGGTATGTTATCCTTCCCTCCAGACAGGGGCTTCTTTAGGAGGCTGATTCCAGTCAGCCACCTTGCCCCCTCTCCCCTATAGAAATTTTTTAACATAACAAAAAGTCTTCAAATAAGCAGCTATTTATATTAGTTCACAACTGAATAATACCAGTAAGAGACAACTGTGATTCTCTGAGACTTTTCCTCAGGGTCTCAAGAGGGTTTACCTAACTCCAGACATTACATCTGTGTCCACTATCATTTTGGCATTTGAAAAAAATTACAGAGAAACATCAAGTAGTCATAGTGAAAAGTTTCATTGCTATGTAAAACTAAAGTGTAATTTTTCTTTCCTTCTACCTGTCAGCATTTATTAATTTTCTTGATGAGCATAGATTACTTTTGTAATTCAGGAACAGGGAATAACCTAGTGGAGAGCATCCTAGGTATAAGGAATCCACAGTGAAATAGCCTCTGGACTCAGAATCAGGATTCCCTGTCTTCCCCTCAGTGTCCATGACCTTGCAGGTCAGGTAGAGATTTCAGGAACAGCTCTGATTCCCAGAAGGACTCAGGTCCAACTTTGGGGAGTCATTCTGTAGGTGTCAGAAAATATGAGGGCAGGCACTCACTTTGGGTAAGTCATCCCATCTCTCTCATCTTCAGTGTCCTCACATATAAAGTAGAAATAATGTACTTCTCTCCCAGAGCACAGCATTGTGAGAAAATGAAATGGGATGATGCACATGAGGTGGCCAGCACACAGCAAGTGTTCAATCAATATTGGTCATATTTCCCTTTTCCCTCCAGATTCCCAGGGTAACATGCATTTATCCAAATCCCCAGACCCTACTGCCCTCAGAAATTGCTGCTCTTGTGTCTGGAGTCCAGTATTAGACCACCTCCTCCTCGTGGACACTTCTATATGGAACTCTGTCTTTCCCACCCAAGAGTCTTCATGGCTCCTTGTCGCTGGTCTGCCTTGCCCTGGATCATGATGCTGGGCTTGGTACTGGTGAGGAGTACAGCCTGTGTGATCAGACAAAACTATTCATAATCCCCACTTCACATAGGCTGCTTAATACTCTAAGCTGCCATTTCTGAATCTGTAAAATGGGGATAATAATGCTGCAAGGATTTAGTACATATAAAACATCTAACCCACAATGACTGCTCAAACAAACCCAAATAATTGCTAGGATGATTATGATACAAGAAACATGGCTCTATTTTATAGAGGAAAGGAAGGCTCTGGGACGCCATTGGTGTCAGTACCCTTTGCAAGTCTGTCTCACTATAAATCCCTTGGTCTTTTGCTACACCACTCACTCCCTGAGGGATTATACTAGGGAGCCCTTAGCTACTGAGCAGAGGGTGGGGTGACCCCTGTGGCTGTCAGTGGGAAGCATCTGCTGGAGCTGCTGAGTGGAGGCAAAGATCCAGCTTGGGAATTATGGGTGGAATCAGGAGGAGAAGGGCTTATTAAAGAACAGGACACACAGGCACCCCCACTTACCTTCCTAAGGAAAGGTAAGGGCAGGTGAGGGCTGCTGCCTTGTGAAGCAGGCTGGAGATGCTGGAAGAGAAGGGTGTGGTTGGAGGCCGAAGGTGGAGGAGTAGAACACAGGAGGAGCTTTAGAGACCTCATCATCAACCTAAAAAAGGACCAGTACTTGCTTTTAGCTACTACAAGAAAGGATTTTACAAAGGGCTGAGTGACAGCCTCCTGGGCTATCTTGAGAGAGTGAGCCTCCTGGGCTGTGTGAATAGCAGCTGGAGTATCCTTGCCAAAGAGGCTGCAGAGAAGTTGGGTGTCCTCGTAACTGACTTCAGACAGCCTTCAGACCCATGGTTGGGTGAATTTCCGAAGTTGCCTAGAGCAGATTTGTGGGTGTTGCTGAGGACTCAGTGAGGGGCCTGCAACCCAGAGAAGATTCTGAGCCTGCTGACTGAGGACTCCTGCCTAGCCTGGCTATCTAGGTGCAGGCCCCTCCCAGGCACAGAAACCCTACAGGGGATGGGGCTTACCCTTCTCACTCTACAGAGAAGGACCAGGTTGGTGGTGGGGGGCTGCTCAGGAAGGCTGCAGGGTGCAGGGAGTTTTGCAAGGTGTGCTCCTACAGAAGGGGCATGTGGAGGTGGCAGATGCCTCAGCCCAGCCACCAGGGCTTCCTTGTGGCCAGGCTCCAGACCTCTCTCTGCCCCACAGCTTCTCTCTGTTTCCATCCCTTTCCAGTCTACAGAGACTCCTGTCTGCCTCTGTGGCCCTCTGCCTCCTTGTCTGTCCATCTGTGTACCTTGGCTCTTCCTTGCCGCACCCCCGGCATCTAGCCGGGGTGAAGTGGCGCTGTCCGCATTATAAAATGCGTGAGTAGGTGGTATGTGCTCCCTGGAGCGAAACCCCCAGCCCTCCTGGTTTGCGACAGCAGCGCATAAGTTGCCTAGCATGCCTTTGTTTGAACGTAATGACTCACGAGGTGCGGCATAAAAGCCTAAAAAACCTTTGCTCTGAAACCTGTCTGTTCAGTTGAATGCCTGATTGTCTTGAGAAACTAAGAATAAACACAGTGACTTACTGATCCACAATTAAACACAGCAAGTATAGCTGTGCTGAACTCAGTGGCTCCAAGAGAGCCTGCACAACAGCACGTCCCTACCATAAATGTCAGTGACTTGAGACAATGCAGGCACGGCAAACAAGATGTTCCAACATGACACCTCCTGCAGTAAAACTTTACTTAGAAAAACATCTGACTTCACTAATTAGTAAAACTTTACTTAGAAAAACATCTTACTTCACTAATTTTCATATGTAACACAAATCAATAAAGTAGTTTAATGTTTAACAAGCAATTAACTATGAATCAAAATATAGTTACTAATTAGAGTAAAAATATATAGAAGTAGTCAAGCATTATACATAAAAGAATATGTTCAGCTGTTTTTAAAAGAGATCATAAGAAACTAAGACCAATTACAGAACTAAGAGAAGTCACAAATCTTGACATTCCTAGATAAGGGGAAGCAACCAGGTGTTACTAATGAAACCACTTCCCTAGAACAAAAACCTTGAAAAAATAAACCACCTCCCTCCAAAAAGAAAAACCTTGAAAACATATAGTGCATGATAAACCACATATGGAAACACAAAGATAATTGGAGACACAAAGATAATTTACAAACATAAGCAAAGTAATGATTACATTGTTTTAACCCTGTAAAGAAAATGTATAAATACCAGACTTAAAAATCAATAAAGTGCAGCTGCTTTGTGTAGCAGTCTGTCAATTCATCCTGCGTCGACATTTCAATCAACCTGTGCCGTTCACCCTGAGCACCCTCAGACTGAGGCCCATCGACTGGCGGTCCGCGACACTTCCTGACTCTGCCTTTGTGTTTCCTTTCTGCTCAGTGTGGGTATCTGGCCTGCACTCTTGTCCATCCTTGCTGTCCTAGGGTGGAAGCTTCCACTTCAGACTCTCCCTACCCCAGGATTTTCTAGGTCCCATCAGGCTCCCATTGCTTATCCCATCGGTCCCCTGGTGCAGTGAACCCCAGTCCCTCAGCTTAGGGTACTCCTGCTTTACCCTGATGCTCTAAGTCAGCCTCTTCTCTTCTAAGAGAGCACTGAGGACTCCAGAAGCTGCCTGGATGTGTCAGGAGGAGGACGTGTGGGAGGGGCCAGAGGAGATGAAAGAAAAGCCAGCTCTAGCACCACCTGTCTGGCCTCTGACCTCACACCAGATGCCTGTTCTCTGCACACAGAGAGCTAGGAAGGAGACCGTGGTGTGGAGGGCAGGGGACAGACATGGGCACATGAGCTTGGGGAAGCCAGCATGTGCTATTCCCCTGTACAAAAAGCAAAATCATCCACCTTAGAACAAGGCTGGCATTGTCTCCTCCCTGCATATGTGGGGGGTGATCAGCTGCCTGCCCAGCATCACTCCTGCTTTTAGGTCATGACTTTGGCTCCTCCTGTGCCTTTCCCTCAGCGTCTGCCCTGGAGGAGGCAGAGAGAGAGATAGCAACTGGTGTGGTGCAGACAGAACCTGTATTGGAGGCAGTTGGCCCAGCCACATTCCTGTCACAGATGCTCAGAGAGGCTGTGCTGCCTCGTGGTTGTGAGTACAGACTCAGTGTCAGCCACAGCTGTGCCCCTGGCTACATGTGTCACCACTGTCTTTATCTGTAAAGGGGATACAGTACTAATGCCAACCTCACAAATGGCTACATGCAGGCTCCCAGTGCAGCTTCACCTGTTTCCTGTGGCAGGTGTCTGCTCTGATTGGACGGTGACTTTATTTGCTGATAAATCGTTCCCCATCATCCTAGTTAGGACAATAAAATAAAATAATGAATGCAAAGCACACAGTATGGTGCCTGCCCCATCATAAACTGTTATTAATGGAATTATTGTTCTTAGCTGGGACAGGGATGATAGAAAGGTTCATAGAAATCAGCACCAATTCTTCCAACCCTCCCCTCAACTGTTTTGTTCCCTGGTTTCTCCTGAGGGACCTGTGACATCCAGACACAGGTAATTCTTTCCTGGCCTCTAGGAACAAGAGATAAAAGCATACGGAGAAAGAGAATTTAATCACTCCGCTCTCTTCGGTTCTGGCTTCCAGGGTTTTTCTTTTTTTTTTCTTTTTTTTTTTTTTATTGTTGGAGATTCATTGAGGGTACAATAAGCCAGGTTACACTGATTGCAATTGTTAGGTAAAGTCCCTCTTGCAATCATGTCTTGCCCCCATAAAGTGTGACACACACCAAGGCCCCACCCACCTCCCTCCTTCCCTCTCTCTGTTTCCCACCCCATAACCATAATTGTCATTAATTGCCCTCATATCAAAATTGAGTACATAGGATTCATGCTTCTCCATTCTTGTGATGCTCTACTAAGAATAATGTCTTCCACTTCCATCCAGGTTAATACGAAGGATGTAAAGTCTCCATTTTTTTAATGGCTGAATAGTATTCCATGGTATACATATAACACAGCTTGTTGATCCATTACTGGGTTGGTGGGCATTTAGGCTGTTTCCACATTTTGGCGATTGTAAATTGAGCTGCAATAAACAGTCTAGTACAAGTGTCCTTATGATAAAAGGATTTCTTTCCTTCTGGGTAGATGCCCAGTAATGGGATTGCAGGATCAAATGGGAGGTCTAGGTTGAGTGCTTTGAGGTTTCTCCAGACTTCCTTCCAGAAAGGTTGTACTAGTTTGCAGTCCCACCAGCAGTGTAAAAGTGTTCCCTTCTCTCCACATCCACGCCAGCATTTACAGTTTTGAGATTTTGTGATGTGGGCCATTCTCACTGAGGTTAGATGATATCTCAGGGTTGTTTTGATTTGCATTTCTCTAATATATAGAGATGATGAACATTTTTTCATGTGTTTGCTAGCCATTCGTCTGTCGTCTTTAGAGAAAGTTCTATTCATGTCTCTTGCCCATTGATATAAGGGATTGTTGGCTTTATTCATGTGGATTAATTTGAGTTCTCTATAGATCCTAGTTATCAAGCTTTTGTCTGATTGAAAATATGCAAATATCCTTTCCCATTGTGTAGGTTGTCTCTTTGCTTTGGTTATTGTCTCCTTAGCTGTACAGAAGCTTTTCAGTTTAATGAAGTCCCATTTGTTTATTTTTGCTGTTGTTGCAATTGCCATGGCAGTCTTCTTCATGAAGTCTTTCTCCAGGCCAATATCTTCCAGTGTTTTTCCTATGCTTTCTTGGAGGATTTTTATTGTTTCATGCCTTAAGTTTAAGTCCTTTATCCATCTTGAACCAATTTTTGTGAGTGGGGAAAGGTGTGGGTCCAGCTTCAGTCTTTTACATGTAGACATCCAAATCTCCCAACACCATTTATTGAATAGGGAGTCTTTCCCCCAAGGTATGTTCTTGTTTGGTTTATCAAAGATTAGGTGGTTGTAAAATGTTAGTTTCATTTCTTGGTTTTCAATTCGATTCCAAGTGTCTACGTCTCTGTTTTTGTGCCAGTACCATGCTTTCTTCAGCACTATGGCTTTGTAGTACAGACTAAAATCTGGTATGCTGATGCCCCCAGCTTTATTTATGTTACAGAGAACTGCCTTAGCTATACGGGGTTTTTTCCGGTTCCATATAAAATGCAGAATCATTTTTTCCAAATCTTGAAAGTACGATGTTGGTATTTTGATATGAATGGCATTGAATAGGTAGATTGCTTTGGGAAGTATAGACATTTTAACAATGTTGATTCTTCCCATCCATGAGCATGGTATGTTCTTCCATTTGTTAATATCCTCTGCTATTTCCTTTCTGAGGATTTCATAGTTTTCTTTATAGAGGTCATTCACCTCCTTCATAAGGTATACTCCGAGGTATTTAATTTTCTTTGAAACTATGGTGAAGGGAGTTGTATCCTTAATTAGCTTCTCATCTTGACTGTTATTGGTGTACACAAAGGCTACTGACTTGTGGACATTGATTTTATATCCTGAAACATTGCTGTATTTTTTGATGACTTCTAGGAGTCTTGTGGTTGAGTCTTTGGGGTTCTCTAAGTATAAGATCATGTCGTCAGCAAAGAGGGAGTTTGACCTCCTCTGCTCCCATTTGAATTCCCTTTATTTCCTTGTCTTCCCTAATTGTATTGGCTAGAAGTTCCAGCACTACATTGAATAGTAAAGGTGACAGAGGAGAACCTTGTCTGGTTCCAGTTCTAAGACGAAAAGCTTTCAGTTTTACTCCATTCAGTAAAATATTGGCTGTGGGTTTGTCATAGATAGCCTCAATCAGTTTAGAAGTGTGCCACCTATGCCTATGCTCTTCAGTGTTCTAATTAGAAAAGGATGCTGGATTTTATCAAATGCCTTTTCTGCATCTATTGAGAGGATCATGTGATCTTTATTTTTGCCTCTGTTAATATGGTGGATAACGTTTATAGACTTGCGTATGTGAAACCAGCCTTGCATCCCTGGGATGAAGCCTACTTGATTATGATGAATGACTTTTTTGATGATAAGCTGTAATCTATTGGCTAGGATTTTCTTGAGAATTTTTACGTCTATGTTCATGAGTGAGATTGGTCTGAAATACTCCTTTTTGTTTCGGTCTTTTCCTGGTTTTGGTATCAGGGTGATGTTTGCTTCATAGAATGTGTTGGGGAAGATTCCCTCTTCCTCAATTTTTTGGAATAATTTCTGCAGTATAGGAATAAGCTCTTCCTTGAAGGTTTGATAGAATTCTGGAGTGAAGCCATCTGGACCAGGGCATTTTTTAGTTGGAAGATTTTTTATTGTTTCTTTGATCTCAGTGCTTGAAATTGGTCTGTTCAGGAGCTCTATTTCTTCCTGGCTGAGTCTAGGGAGAAGGTGTGATTCCAAATATTGATCCATTTCTTTCACATTGTCAAATTTCTGGGCATAGAGTTTCTGGTAGTATTCAGAGATGATCTCTTGTATCTCTGTGGGATCAGTTGTTATTTCCCATTTTTCATTTCTGATTCAGGTTACTAGAGATTTTACTTTTCTATTCCTCGTTAGTCTGGCCAATGGTTTATCTATTTTATTTATTTTTTCAAAAAACCAACTCCTTGTTTCATTAATTTTCTGAATGATTCTTTTGTTTTCAATTTATTTGATCTCTGATTTGATTTTGGATATTTCTTTTCTTCTACTGAGTTTAGGCTTAGATTGTTCTTCTTTTTCCAATTCCATAAGATCTCTTGTGAGATTGTTGATGTGCTCTCTTTCTGTTTTTCGAATGTAGGCATCTAAAGCACTGAATTTTCCTCTCAAAACGGCTTTTGCAGTATCCCACAGGTTTTGGTAGCTTGTGTCTTCATTGTTGTTATGCTCAAGGAAGTTAATGATTTCCTGTTTCATTTCTTCCTGCGCCCATCGGTTATTCAACAGAAGATTGTTTAATTTCCATGCCTTTGGGTGGGGTCAAGCATTTTCGTTAGAGTTGAGTTCCACCTTTAGTGCCTTATGGTCTGAGAAGATACAAGGTAAAATTTCAATTCTTTTGATTCTGTTGATATTTGTTTTGTGTCCCAGGATATGATCAATTTTGGAGAATGTTCCATGGGGTGATGAGAAGAATGTATATTCTTAATCTTTGGGATGGAGTGTTCTATATGCGTCTATCAAGCACAGTTGTTCTAGGGTCTCATTTAAATCTCTTATATCCTTGTTTAATTTCTGTTTAGAGGATCTGTCCAGCTCTTTAAGAGGAGTGTTAGGGTCCCCTGTTATTATGGTATTATCAGATATCATATTGCTGAGACTGAGTAAGGTCTGTTTCAAGAATCTGGGAGCATTTAAATTGGGTGCATAGATACTTAGAATTGAAATGTCTTCTTGTTGTATTTTTCCCTTGACCAATATAAAGTGACCATCTTTGTCTTTTTTGACTTTAGTTGCTTTAAATCCACATGTATGTGAAAATAAGATTGCAACTCCTCTTTTCTTCTGAATTCCATTCGCCTGAAAAATTGTCTTCCAACCCTTGACTCGGAGCTTTAATTTGTCTTTTGAAGCCAGGTGTGTTTCTTGCAGACAGCAAATGGATGGCTTGTGTTTCTTAATCCAGTCAACCAATCTATGTCTCTTCAGTGGGGAATTCAAGCCATTAACATTTATTGAGATAATTGATAAGTGTGGTAGTATTCTATTCATCTTATTTGGTGAGAGTCCATTGCTTAGTTTTATCTTTTGCATCAGTGTGGAGGTTAGGTTCTGTCCTTTATTTTCTGAGCTCTTACTTTGCTGCTGATCCATTGTGGTGGTCAGTGTGCAGAACAGGTTGAAGTATTTCCTGTAGAGCTGGTCTTGTTGTGGCGAATTTCCTCAATGTTTGTATATCCATAAATGATTTGATTTCTCTGTCAATTTTGAAGCTTAGCTTAGCAGGGTACAGAATTCTGGGCTGAAAATTGTTCTGTTTACGTAGATTAAAGGTAGATGACCATTGTCTTCTTGCTTGGAAAGTTTCATTAGAGAAGTCTGCGGTCACTCTGATGGATTTGCCCCTGTAGGTCAACTGGCGATTACTCCTGGCAGCTTGCAGAATCTTTTCTTTTGTCTTGACTTTGGACAGGTTCATCACAATGTGTCTTGGAGAAGCTCGGTTAGAGTTGAGGTGACCTGGGGTCCGATAGCCCTCTGAAAGCAGTGTGTCAGAATCTTTGGTGATATTTGGGAAATTTTCTTTTGTGATATTCTCTAGCATGGCTTCCATTCCTCTGGGGCATTCTTCTTCCCCTTCTGGAATTCCTATAACTCGTATGTTGGAACGCTTCATAAAGTCCCATAATTCTGACAGTGAATGTTCTGCTTTCTCTCTCTTCTTTTCTGCCTCTTTTACTATCTGAGTTATCTCAAAAACTTTGTCTTCTACCTCTGAAATTCTTTCTTCTGCATGGTCTAACCTGTTGCTGATACTTTCCATTGCATCTTTAAGTTCCCTGATTGACTGTTGCATTTCCTTCAGCTCTGCTATATCCTTTTTATATTCTTCATATCATTCATCTCTTATTTGATTCTGTTTTTGATTTTCCTTTTGGTTATTTTCCACTTTATTTGCAGTTTCCTTCATTGTTTCCATCATTTCTTTCATTGTTTTCAACGTGTGTATTCTAAATTCCCTTTCTGTCATTCCTAACATTTCTGTATAGGTGGAATCCTCTGCAGTATCTACCTCATGGTCCCTTGGCGGGGTTGTTCTGGACTAGTTCTTCATGTTGCCTGGAGTTTTCTGCTGATTCTTCCTCATGAGTGTTTTCTTTTATCTGTTTCCTTGCCCTAATTTTCCTTTGACTTCCTCTTGCTCTTTAAGTTCTCGTGCCTGTAGACTAAGGGTTACAGGACCGGAAGGGTGAGAAGATTGAAGAGGAAAAAAGTGATGAAAGAAAGGAGGACCGAGTGATAAGAAAAAAAAAGAAAAATAGAAAAAGGAGAGGGGGTAGGTAAAAGGAATATTGACAAAAAGAAGAGAGGCACAGAAAGAGGTTGACAGAGCAATATAGGTGTACAGTAGGGTACTGTGATACAACCTTAAAAAAAAAAAAACACTTTCTGTGGGTGCCCAGTTGGGTGGTTCCCTTGAGGTCAGCAGCTCTTTGCTAACCTGATCAGACACAGTACCCCACCTCTACCAAGTAGAGAGGAAAGACAAAAATGCTACAAATCAAACCAAAACAAGCAAACAGAAAACTTTACGGGATAAAATTGGCTGGAAAAAACAAATAATAGCGGTAGAAACACTAACAAAAATGAAGTTCTAATTATTGAAATAGGCAGCAATGGGAAATTATAATTAAACTAGAAAAATTGAGAAAGAAAAAGGATCTGTATGGAAAAGGTTGAACTTAAAAAACAAAACAACAATCAACATCAAAATAAACAAAAAAAACAACCAAAAAAAAAAGAAAAACACAACCAAAAACAAAGCAGTATGTATATGTTATTGAATATTGTCTGGGCAACACGTGGTCTTCTGGGGTATGAGATGTTAATCACAGTTCTGATACGACTGGAGGCTGCTAGTTTCTCAAACCCCAGCAGGTAGACACCCTAAATCTCTCTTCAGCCCACTTAAAAGGCACTTTGCGCTTGGTCACTTGCTGAGCAGAAGCTTTCCCAGGGAAATGCTTGTCGCTGGAATCACTGCTGAAGTAGCTATCCACTTACCCTGTGTGTCAAAACTGGTCTCCCTCTGCCCCCGAGGGTTAGGGCTGCAAGGCGGCTCACACCCCGTCCTTTGGCTACTTGGTCGCTCGGTTACCAGCTCCCACCCAATTGCAGCTCTGCGACCCTGAGGGCGGAGCTTGCCGGGGCAGATCGCTCACAATCGCTCACAGATCCTGTGACCCAGAGCCAAACACTATTAGCTCCGTCTGACTCAGCGGCTCAGACTGGGGCCCTAGACAAAGGCCAAAGTTCTCCGCACTCCCGCTCAGGCTCTCCCCAAGGCAGTTCAGCTGAGTGCCAAGTCCAAAGACACCAAAACAGATCACAGGTAAGGCCTTTCTGGTTTGCAGTCTCGCTGCTACTGAACTTACAGTTGCGGACGGGTTTAGACGGATTGAACACACGCAACCACTTGCCGGTTTTCCACTGTTTTAGTCCTCCTCTTGGGGTCCAGAAGTCTCTCGTTGACTCCCTGTATCCTGTCAGGGGTGATGATAGGCAGATCCCACCAGCCAGAGATGCCTGGAGTCCTATCTCCCCAGACTCACGGTGCCCAGATGCAAGGAAGCTGTTACTCGGCTGCCATCTTGCTCCGCCTCCCGCTTCCAGGGTTTTTCAGGAAGTGGAAAGGTCAGTAGGTATTTATCGGGTCTTACCATGAGCAGGACTCCGTATTAAGTAAAGAGGTTACAACAGGAGACAATAAGGTCATCCACAGTGGACCCCAGCTTCTTCATGGGATGTGTCTGACCTATAGAATTTCCAAGTTATGTAGGGCTGGCCTTGAGCTGGGACAGAGCCCAAGGAGCTGACCATCTGGGAGCCAGGGACCCTGAGTCCTAGTCTCAACTCCCACGGTGACCTGGAGTTCCGCTCCTTCCTGGCCCAAATCCTTTCTATGTTTCCTCTCCGGTGATGGCCTCTGAGGCCCCTATGACTTTTCTGTGTCAGCCCTTGGGCAGCAACCAATCTCTCTAAAGCAGGGCTGCTCAAGCTTTTTTTTCCCCCCCTTCTGCTTCACATTGGAGGAGTAAGAGTTGCCTTGGGCCACACGTTAAATGCCCCAACATGAAGGAAGACTGATTAAGAAAAGACAGGTCTGTGCATACTTATTGTGATATCTGACATCACAGGGAAGCAAAAAGTCCTTACAATGTCAGCACAAGTTGGACACGCTGCAAGGTGTTAAGCCTACTAGCCTGCCTTGGAGCCTGGGGACCAGAACTAGTCTTGCTTTAAGGAGCAAAGCCAGGGTGTTGGTCCAACTCTCTTAGACTTTTCCCTGTAGACAAGGGAGCCATGGGCGAGTGACCTTGTCAGGTTTTTGTCTTACAAAGAGCACTCTGAAGGCCAGTGCCAAGAATGGGCTGGGCAGGGGGTCCCATGGGAGGACTGAGAGTGCTGCCTCCTGTCTGAGCAGGACATTGCAGTGGGATTAGAGACACGGATGGGGGAAAGGAATTTTGGAGGAGGCAGCTATGGAACCTGGGGTCAGATAGGATATAGGCGGATAAGACAGGAGCTAAAGTGATGTCCCCAAATTTCTGCCTGGTCTGACAGGATGGATCTGACAGATTACTATGTGCTAGTCTATGCATGCCCGTGTATTTATCTATATCCATATAGACATATAATTAAACTAAACCCAACACAATGTTCTTTACCCTCGTAATTTGCCTTTTTCTCCTAAGAAAAAATGGACAGGACATTACAGTAAACTGGGGTCTCAGACTGGTTGCGCTCTGGGTAGCTCTGGGTAGCTCTGGGCTTGTTACACATGAGAAACCCTGCTGCTGCTGCTATTGCTGCTGCTGGTGCTGAAAAATGAACAAAATTCTTTTCTCCCATCCATTCCCTCTCTGAGCCTCAGCTTCTCTATTCATAAGGTGAAGCTGACAAACTTTACCCTGTACTTCTCACAGAGTCATCCTGAGGCTTAAAGAGAGAAGGGGTGTCAAGTACTTTGTAAAGCACAGGCAAAAACTGAATTCTATATTTTGGCCCCAATGGGGGTACAGAGGCCAAGCTAATCATGGCAGATAAAGACTCTGCTCCTTTTCCTCCTATGTGAAGTGTCTACTTCGAGTGCCTGAGAGTCAGGCATATTTCCCCAGCTTTGTGGAGATTATTGCACACTCTCAGGAGGATGAGGGAGCCCTAGAGTTCAGGGAGCCCAAGTCCAAGGCATGGAGCAGCATCTGAGAGCTCACTTCACTGGTTGGGAAATAGCTCGACCCCCCACCTACAGTCTGCCTTCATGGTTCAACCAGGTTAAACACTCTTAAACATCAGATCCTAAAAAAAAATCCCATTCATTGGCTGCATGTAGGAAATAACAAGTGAGAAATAGTAGCATATTTTCTCACTCTTGACCCAATGTAGAATATTCTGACATTTTGGGGTGGATTCTTCATAGGAAGAAAGTGGCTTGCAAAATAGGCATTTTTATTCCTTTTTCACAACTGAGGAAATAGATGCATTGAGCTAACAGCCCAAGTCACACAGCAAGCTGAGTGAGAGCCAGCTATCTCTGAGCCCATCCCCTGCCCACCCCACCATGTGGCTTCTCTCCCTTCAAGACCACCTGGCCCAAGTACCTTTATGTTTTGTGCAGATGCAAAACTGAGGCAAACCTAGAGAGACAATGCGGCCTACAAAGGCTCTTTGGGGAAAGGCAGGGATTTAATAAAGGTAGTTGTTACCTGCTGGTTATCAGATAACATCTGTGAACATCTGGAAATGTGCCCAGTACATGGGAGATTCAAACTTTGTGTGGTTCTTCTGGTCAAAGTCAAGAAGCCATGTAGGGCATGGAGTGTAAACACAAGTTCTTGTGAAGACACATTTACAGCAATTCCAGGGAGAACAAGCAGATTGGGGGACACATAGTAGAGGTTGCATACATTGGTGCTAGGAGGGGGAGTAATGCTGAGAGAACCTTAACACTGCTCCATTCCCTGAGCACTGACAATGCATATGACATCTCTTCAGAATGAGTGTCCTTTCCCTGTTTCCATGAAGAAACTGAGGCTGAGGGAGTTTAGGCTGAGATAGAGCTAAGAGCCAGTGAGAAGTTAAACAAATAAATGGGATGCTGGCTTTTGTTTAGAGGAGGAGCAGAGGGTGGTCATCTGTGGCAGTGGGAATCAGTGTTAGGGAAGCCTTCTCAGGATGTTTGCTGACACAGCTGGGATATGAATCCCAGTCTTCCGTCTGGAGTACCATGGGAAAATGCAGTTAACATTTATTGAGCATCTACCACAGGTTAGGACTGTTGTGTGATGTTTGTCATGCCATGTCAGTCCTTGCAGCCAACCTGTAACAAAGACACAATTGTTCTCATCTTGTACTGTGGAAGCAATCTCAAAAAGGTGAGGCAAAGGGTAACTGCTTTTCTCAGGGTCATTCATCCATCAATTACACAGCCAGGATTTAGAACTCAGTGTTCCTGTTAATACACAGTGGCCTGATGGGGTGGGTGGATAGTCAGAGAGCTGCCCTGTCTGGTGGACAGATTGAGGGCAAAATTAAGGTGGGAAAATAAATTAATGTCTTCAAAAGGACCAAGTGGGCTCTTTCTCTGTCACAGGCCTCCAAAATCTGCCAACCTGCATAGAGCCTGGACATCTAAACACCTGGCTGCAGGAAGGAGACCATGTGCTCACTAAGAGGAAGAAGCCAAAGGGTATTAGAAACAAACCAGCTCAATGCTTCCTTCTCACTGCTGAGGACACCTGAGGCTGTGCTCAGGAACTGCTGGTGGTTTATAGGTACAACCAGTACTAGATATGACACTCTCCTCTTCATAAATTTCCTGGGTGTGGTGGCAGCAGACAAGAATAGGCTGTCTTATTGTGGAACAGTGGGTATCATGGTGCTTCATCATAACTGTGAAAGAAAGTATTACCATGAGAATGTGACCACCTCTCACCCCCTACCATAGGAATGTGACCACCTCTCACCCCCTACCATGAGAATGTGACCTTTTGTAACTGTTCCAGGAGATAGCCCCAAGCTGAAGCAGATAAAAGGGCTAAGCAAATGTTTAACTGTTAAGCAAATGTTTAACTGTTAATCTTGTCTTAAGACAGTTGAGTAATGAACCAGAGTTCTTCTTATCTAGAAAGCCCCTGCTATGTCTGCTCCTCCTCCCTACTTTATGGTTAAAGCCCCTGCTATGTCTGCTACTGCTGCCTACTTTGTGGTTTTTGCCTTTATAAGCTTGTAAAATCTGCTGTTCGGGGCTTAACTCCTCTGCTCCTGAGAGAGTCACGAGCTAAGCCCCAGCATGCTGGAATAAAAACCCTTTTGCTGATTGCATCAAGTGTCATCTCTTGCGGTTGATTGGGGGTCACTGTAGCCCAGGACAGAGTGGGGGTCTTGTCCCAAGTCTTTCAACTGGACACTGACCACTACCCAACCCCACCAGTAACCCCAGCTCCAGCGCATACCTTAGCCAATTCCTTGTCTGAACCAGTGCCTTTCTTTTTCAGTGAAAGGTAGAACATGATGCAGGAGCCCATCTAGTGCTTCGTGACTGAATTCATCCTTCTGGACTTCTCCGTTGGCCCCAGCACCTCACCTCTCCTCTTCTTGGCCTTTCTGATGATCTACCTGTTGATTATTCTGGACAACAGCTTAATCACCACCCTCGTCTGCCTGGATTCACACCTCCACACTCCCATGTACTTCTTTATTGGTGTCCTTTCCATGCTGGACCTGGGCTACACCACTACAACCATGGCCCAGATATTGGTACATCTGGCCAGTCAGAGGAAGACTATTTCTTTTGCTAGATGTGTGGCCCAAATGTACATTTTCTTGGTTCTGGCTATCACTGAGTCTGGGCTCTTTGCCATTATGTCTATTGACAGGTATGTGGCAATCTGCCACCCACTCAGGTACAAGGTCATCATGCACCCATGGCTATGTAGGATAATGGTCATTTTCTGTGGACTCTGGGGTGCTGTCTCTGCCCTTGTCTACACCATCTTTGCCATGCGTCTGCCCTACTGTGGCTCCAACAAGATCAATCATTTCTTCTGTGAAGTCCCTGCAGTCCTAAAGCTGGCGTGTGCAGACATTTAAGTCAATGACCAAGTAGACTTCATTCTTGGTTTTAGTGTCATCCTGATCCCCCTGTCCATCATCCTTGTAATTTATGTCAACATTTTCATTACCATCTTGAAGATCCATTAAGCACTGGGACAGATGAAGGCTTTCTCCACCTATGCCTCCCATATCACTGTGGTCACCATGTTCTGTGTGCCAGCCATGCTCGTGTACATGAAGCCTGGCTCTAAGGCCTCTGCAGAAGAGGACAAGAAGGTGGCTCTGTTCTACAATGTCATCTCTGCCTTTCTCAATCCCATAATCTACAGCCTCTGGAACAAGGATGTGAAAAGGGCCTTCCTCAAGGTGACTGGCTGGGGTAGAATCCCAGAATGAGTCCCTGGGAGGATAGCTGAGGCTCAGAGAAACAAGACTCTTGGTGCACAGTCATTGCCCTAAAAATTCATTCATATATCCCAGCAACACCAGTGCATCCTGCCCCTCAGCCCCCATCTCAACACTACAAGGGTGCCCACTATTTGGCCAATAGAACCAGAATTTATGAAATGACTTCCAGGCTTACCAGTCCTTTAGTTCTCTTTGTACTAGGGACTCATAGCTTAACAAAAGAGGGGGTGTCTGAGCCATTAAAGTCTTTTATTGAAACAAAGAGAATGTGCTTGAGTATATGCCCTGTGGCTGAATCTTCAGAAAAGTTCATGAGCCTCTGGAAATCAAACAGACATGATCAGGGGAGCTGGAGAGAATGGCAAGAGCACTGACATTGGAGGATTCTTGACCCAAAAGGAGCAACAAATTTCAGAAATGCAGATTGGAGACAAGTTGGGATGGCTTGAGCCTAGGTGTGACCTATCACTGACCTTCCCAGACTCATTACCCATCACTCTGTTCCTCCTTTTCTCATTCCACATAACCTGGACATCTGCCATTGCCCTGACTGTCTTGCACCTCAGGGCTTCCTTATATGCTATGCCTTCTCTCCTCACCCCTCCCCACCTTTGCATCAAGTCTTAGGTTAAATGGCAGCTTCTCAAAGGTGACTTTGCTTGACACCAAAACAGCTGAAAGTGATGAGCCTTCCAAAGCATCTTGCTCTTCCCTGTCATAAGAATGAAGGCTCATGGCTCGACATCTTAGTTCTCTGCTAGACATTGAGTTCCATGAAGCAGGGACTGTGACTGTCTGGTTTACTGCTGTGGAAATGGTGGCATTTTTTAAAAAGGGGAAGAGATAAAAAAGGATTCATCTTTTTTATTAATTTTAAATCATAGCTGTGTACACTAATGCAATCATGGGGCACCATACATTGGTTTCATAAACAGTTTGACACATTTTCATCACACTGGTCAACATAGCCTTCCTGGCATTTTCTTATTTTTGCTTAGCCACATTACATTAAAAGATAAATTGCTTTTGTTATTGAAAAATATGAATTGAATCAGTATAATATCATTTTTCACCAACTAGCAAAATTGGAAAAATGGTGATTGACTTACAGTGTAGATGAAGATGAAATGAAATTGACACCACATTCACTGCTGGAAAAGGCTGTTTCTGCCTTCCCAGAGCAGTACCTTCCACATAGTAAGTACTCAACATGCTTGTTAAATAGTAATAATACTAATTATTATGGTTTTTTATTGAATATTTATATATCAAATACAGTTTTTTAATGTTACATATATTAATTCATTTAATAAAAATATTAACCAATGGAAAGCATGCAAAAATATATATCATAAAAGTTTACAATGTTCATATACTTGAGTATAGAACTTTCACCTCTAGGACTCTGTCCTAAAGAAAAAATAAGGCAGGCCAGGCACAGGAGCTCATACCTGTAATCCTAGCACTCTGGGAGGCCAAAGCAGGTGAATTGCCTGAGCTCTGGAGTTCAAGACCAGCCTGAGCAAGAGTGAGACCACTATCTCTAAAAATAGCTGGGTGTTGTGGAAGGCACCTGTAGTCCCAGCTACTTGGGAAGCTGAGGCAAGAGGATCATTTGGGCCTAAGAGTTTGAGGTTGCTGTGAGCTATGACATCACAGCATTCTTCCAAGGGTGACAAAGTGAGACTCTATCTCATTAAAAAAGAAGAAGAAAAGAAAAGAAAAAACAAAATACACACCAAGTCTTATGCACAAGATTTTCATTGAAGAATTATTGGAAGTATCTATAAATATAGTTTGTTAACATTATGTATTATTATGCAAGTAATATTATACATCATGTTTGAAGTAACATTAAATATCACTGAAAAATATAATTTTAAGTGGTAAAAAAGTAAAAAGTTGTATAAAGTTTTATAAAACATGCATATATTCATTGTAATACCCTGAAAGGATATCTCTTAATAAGTTAATATTGGAAATCACACAGTAATATAATAACATGTGACTTTTATTCTTAGTTGTACTTTCCTCTACTCTCTAAAATTTTTACAATCAGCACAAGCTGCCTTTACAATAGGAAGGAGTAACTATTGCTTGAAAAATATTTGTTGTCCTCTCAAAGAAAAGACAGCCATGGTGTTGGCCTCATTCATTTATTTATCAAATGTTCACTGATGTTCATTCTGTGCCTGGTCTAATGCCCATCCTGTGGATGCAGACATGAATAATCTAATTCCCAGTATAGTGGGGAAGAGACAAGAACTAAGAAAAAGATGACATAAGGTGCTAAGGACTCTGCTGGGGACAAGTCAAAGCTCTCAGAGGGTGAGGAAGAGGTGGTCCACACTTCCCAGATGAGTTTCTATTTCCTCTGGGTTTTGGAAGCATGAGTAGAAGTTTAATAATTGGAAACAAGGGCAGGGCAACAGGGATGGGGTGTTCCAAACAGAAGACATGGGATGTTAAAAGCATAGAGACACGAAGGATGTGCAAAATAGGCAGGTTAGCTCAGGCAGGAGAGAGTAGATGTGACAGACAGAGCCTGGGATGCCACATGAGAGAACTTAGGGTTTCTCCCCCACTAGACAAGTACTTTCCAAGGAGTACTGCCTAGAACTCTGGTTCTATGAAGCACTCTGTGATGAAGAGATTTCTTGCTCAGGTAGGCTCAACTCTCATCTCTTCTTATGCTTCACAATACACAAGAGTATGTTAAAGACTCTGAGGGGTTTGGTAATCGTGAATAAATAAACAAGCAAACAATTAAAAACAAGAAAAATACCCAGGCTAACTCTATTTAACCAATATTTATTAAATGTGTTGGATAACACTCCTTTCTTCTTAGAACATTTATTAGCCAAAAAACTAGAAACTAAGACTGTATTCTAAGAAATGCTAAAATACACATGGATAGATTAGAAAGGGAAAGAGAAATCAAATCTTTTCCTCATTAAAAATATAATACACACTAATTCTAGAAAATTTGGGAAATACAGAAAAACATGAAATATCTAAAATGTACCTCAGATCTTCCCCTCAGAATTAATGATTCTTAATGTCTTTGTGTATTTCTTTTTGAGTCTCCATGACATTTTATATGAATGAGAACCTATATAAATACCGGTCTACAGCCTTTCACCAGGACTTATATTTCTAATATACACTTCTATTTTCAATGCTTTCATTTCATTCTGCTTCAGTTTGTATGTTTTCTTTTTTTTTTTTTTTTGTGGTTTTTGGCTGGGGTTGGGTTTGAACCTGCCACCTCCAGCATAGAGGACCAGCACCCTACTCCTTGAGCCACAGCACCGCCCTGTATGTTTTCTTTTGATTTGGTTTCCAGCTTATTATGTTTTTATTCAGTTGTGTCTAAGCTTTTATTAAGCCCAGTAATAATTCTTAATTTCAATTATTATACTTTTAGTTCCAAAGTTTCAATTTTATTCTTTGTTAGTTTCTAAATCTCTGCTGAAATTCTCCATCTTATTACTTAATCACAGTTACTTAATCTTGTCTGATAGCTCCAACATCTAGATCTTTTGCAGTTCCATTTGTATTGTCTCTGTTTTCTCTTAATTTTGTCTTTTAGTTTTCCTGGTAATTTTTTATTGAATTCCAAACACTATATTAAAAACTTGTGAGATAACTAAGGCTCTAAATAAGGCTTAGTTCTTCAGAAAAAGCTTATTTTCTTCAGTAAAGTTCAAGTTGTAGTTGAGCCCTTCACCTGGGGAGTGTATGGAACACCTTCACATTGTACAAACTAAATGAGATTCCATCAATGGCCCTCCTCCCTTCTCCACTCTCCCTTTTCCTCTCCTCTCTTCCTTGCTTCCTGAATTCACCTTTACTTAAGGCGGTAAAAATCACCTTAAGCCAATGGGTATTAGGTTGACTCAAAGCTGAACTTCATTCTTTGTATTTGCTGGGTATATTTCTGATTCACTCTTACTCACTGTCCCCGCTGGGTGTCAAACTGAAAGCCTCAGATATTTATCAGGGCCCTCCTCCTTGGATTGTCTGCTTCCAGTTTTCATTTCATTTCTCCAAGCTCAGCTTCTCTTCCTCACAGTGTGGGCTGCCTTGTTTTATTTTTATATTTTACAGAATATCGTGAGCCTCATCCCATGATACAAATTGTTTAGAGTGGATGACCAAACATCATCCTCCTACTTTTTCTATTTCATTCTGTCAAAAGTAGTGGTATAATGATCATCTCTGAGCAAAACTCATTAGCTGAATTTTGGGGGTTTTAAGGATAGATTCTTAGAAAGAGAACTTTTTTTTATTTTCTCAATATCTATGGCCAAATTTATTTCATTTTTTATGTTACCATAAAAAGTGGTAACATTAAAAGTGATTCATCCTATATTTAGAAGGTCATTCTGTGGCACATCAAGAATAGAAAGAAGAGACCAGTTAACAGACCATTTTAATAACTCAAACATGGGATGCTGGTGGACTGCAAAAAGAAAGTCTTAGCAGAGTTGGGGAAGAAAGGACAGAATTGAAAGATTATCTAGAGGCAGAGTGGCTAGAAATGGCTAAGAAAAGATGGAGAATTTACATCTTTTGTGTTTATCTGGATGAAGTTGAAATGTGTTCTTTTTAGTAAAGTATCTCAAGAATGGGGAGGAAAGCATCCAGTGTACTCAACACTAATACGAAACCAATATATAAACAATTACATGCCCTCAAAAAAGGAAAAACAGTATAGTCTAGCAAGGAAGAGAGGAGAGGAAAAGGGAGATGAGAGGATGGAGGAGGGCCATTGGCGGGATCTCATTTAGTGTGTACAATGTGAAGGTGTTCCACACACTGTCTAGGTGAAGGGCCCAAATACAATTTGAACTTTACCTTAGAAATGAAAACAATGTAACCTAAACATTTGTACCTGCATATTAATCCGAAATTTAAAAAATAATAACAAATGGCTGAATTTAATTCAACAGACCTTTTTTTGTACTCAGAGGTCCTGGAAATCTTCATATCAAGTTGTCCTAGTTTAGTGGAAAATTTAACAAACTTTGACTATCTTACTGGAAAGTCCTCACCCCAGGTGCCTGAGAGCAATGTGTGTTCTTCTGGAGCCTCTGAGCCTTTCTCAGTGCAGAGAGAAAGTCCCAGCACCACTGGCATTCCAGGCACAAGGAGCCCCTACTCCAGCATGGTGGTCCCTATAGTGGCAACACTTAGTGGCCAGGCCTCCATGGCTTTGCACTGTTCTCAGAGTAATCATCACAGAGGTCTGATAAGAAAATGATCAAAACCTCTTTGAGATATCATCTAACTCCAATAAGATTAGCCCACATAACAAAATCCCAAAACTACAGATATTGGCTTGGATATGCAGAGAAGGGAACATTTCTACACTGCTGGTGGGAATGCAAGCTAGTATGACCTTTTTTGGAAAGAAGTTTGGAGAATACTCAAGGAACTAAAAGTAGACCTACCATTTGATCCCGCAATTCCTCTACTAGGTATATACCCAAATGATCAAAAATCATTTTACAACAAAGACATTTACACCAGAATGTTTATTGCAGCCCATTTCATAATTGCCAAGACATAGAAACAGCCCAAGTGCCCATCGATTCATGAATGGATTAACAAATTGTGGTATATGTACACCATGGAATACTATGTAGCCATAAAAAAGATGGTGACTTCACGTTTTTTATGTTTACCTGGATGAAGCTGGAACATATTCTTCTTAGTAAAGTATCTCAAGAATGGGGTGGGGGGACGTATCCAATGTACTCAATACTACTATGAAATCAATATATAAGCACCTACACATTCATACAAATGGTAAAACATAACTATTGTCCAGAAAGTATAAGGGGAGAGGAGAGAGTGCAGAGGAAACAGTGAAGGTGGGAGGTGGGAGGGTATTTAGTGGGACCTCACCTAATGTGCATGATGTAATGGTACATTGCAAAATTATTAAGAAAATAATATCATTTTTTTTTATTAAATCATAACTGTATACATTGATGTGATCATGGGGCATCATACACTTGCTTCATAGACCATTTGACACATTTTTATCACAGTGGTTAACATAGCCTTTCCAGCGTTATCTCAGTTACTGTGCCAAAACCTTTACATTCTACATTTACCAAGTTTCGCAAATACCCCTGTAAGATGCACCACAGGTGTGATCCCACCAATCCCCCTCCCTCTACCCACCCACCCCCCTTTCCCACTTCCCCCAATTGTTAAATTGTAACTGGGTTATAGCTTCCATGTGAGAGCCCCAAATTAGTTTCATAGTAGGGCTGAGTACATTGGGTACTTTTTCTTCCATTCTTGAGATACTTTACTAAGAAGAATATGTTCCAGCTCCATACATGTAAACATGAAAGAGGTAAAGTCTCCACCTTTCTTTAAGGCTGCACAGTATTCCATGGTATACATATACCACAATTTATTAATCCATTCGTGGATCGATGGGCACTTGGGCTTTTTCCATGACTTAGCTATTATGAATTGGGCTGCAATAAACATTCTGGTACAAATATCTTTGTTATGTTGTGATTTTTGGTCTTCTGGGTATATGCCCAGCAGAGGAATTACAGGATTGAATGGCAGATCTATTTTTAGATCTCTGAGTGTTCTCCATATATCTTTCCAAAAGGAATGTATTAATTTGCACTCCCACCAGCAGTGCAGAAGTGTTCCCTTTTCTCCGCAACCACGCCAACATCCCTGGTCTTGAGATTTTGTGATATAGGCTACTCTCATTGGAGTTAGATGATATCTCAAGGTCGTTTTGATTTGCATTTCTCTGATAATTAAAGATGATGAGCATTTTTTCATATGTCTGAAGGCCATGCACCTGTCTTCTTCAGAGAAGTTTCTCTTAAATCCCTTGCCCAGCCTGCGATGGGATCCCTTCTTTTTTTCTTGCTGATGCGTTTGAGTTCTCTGTGGAGTCTGGTTATTAAACCTTTGTCAGAGATATACCCTGCAAATATCTTCTCCCATTCTGAGGGCTGTCTGCTTGCTTTGCTTACTGTGCAGAAGCTTTTTAGTTTGATCAAGTCCAAGTAGTGTATTTTTCAAGCTGCTTCAATTGCCCGGGGGGTTCTCCTCATGAAATACTCACCCAGACCAATTTCTTCAAGGGTTTTCCCTGCATTCTCCTCTAGTATTTTTATAGTTTCATGTTTTAAGTTTAAATCTTTAATCCAATGAGAGTCTATCTTAGTTAATGGTGAAAGGTGTGGGTCCAATTTCAGTCTTCTGCAGGTTGCCAGCCAGTTCACCCAGCACCATTTGTTAAATAGGGAATCTTTTCCCCACTGGATGTTTTTAAATGGCTTGTCAAAAATCAAATAGCGGTAAGTAGCTGGATTCATCTCTTGGTTCTCTATTCTGTTCCAGATATCTACTTCTCTGTTTTTGTGCCAATACCATGCTGTTTTGATCACTATCGATTTGTAGTAAAGTCTGAGGTCTGGTAGTGTGATTCCTCCTGTTTTGTTTTTATTTCTGAGTAATGTCTTGGCTATTCGAGGTTTTTTCTGATTCCATATAAAACGAAGTAATGTTTTTTCAAGATCTTTAAAATATGACAGTGGAGCTTTAATAGGCAGTGTGTTGAAATTATATATTGCTTTGGGTAGTATGGACATTTTGATAATGTTGATTCTTCCTAGCCATGAGCATGGTATGTTTTTCCATTTGTTAATATTTTCAGCTATTTCTTTTCTTAGAGTTTCATAGTTGTGTTTATAGAGATCTTTCACGTCTTTTGTTAGGTAAATTCCCAAATATTTCATCTTCTTTGGCACTACTGTGAATGGGATAGAGTCCTTAACTGCTTTTTCAACTTGACTGTTGTTGGTGTATATAAAGGCTACCGATTTATGGATGTTGATTTTCTACCCTGAGACGCTGCTGTATTCCTTGATCACTTCTAGGAGTTTTGTAGTAGAGTTCCTAGTGTTTTCCAGATATACAATCATATCATCTGTGAAGAGCGAAAGTTTGATCTCTTCTGACCCTATATGGATACCCTTGATAGCCTTTTCTTCCCTAATTGCAGTGGCTAAAACTTCCATTACAATGTTGAAAAGCAATGGAGACAATGGGCAGCCTTGTCTGGTTCCTGATGTCAGTGGAAATGATTCCAATTTAACTCCATTCAATATGATATTGGCTGTGGGTTTGCTGTAGATGGCCTCTATCAGTTTAAGAAAAGTCCCTTCTAGACCAATTTTCTTGAGTGTTCTGATCATGAAGGGATGCTGGATATTATCAAAAGCTTTTTCTGCATCAATTGAGAGAATCATATGGTCTTTGTTTTTTAATTTGTTTATGTGCTGAATTACATTTATAGATTTACGTGTATTGAACCAGCCTTGACACCCTGGGATAAAACCAACTTGGTCATGAAGTACAATTTGTTTGATGTGTTGCTGGATTCTGTTTGTTAGGATCTTGTTGAATATTTTTGCATCTATATTCATTAGTAATATTGGTCTATAATTTTCTATTCTTGTTGGGTCTTTTCCCGGTTTGGGGATCAGGGTGATGTTTGCTTCATAGAACATGTTGGGTAGTCTTCCTTGTTTTTCTACATTTTGGAATAGGTTGACTAATATAGGTACTAATTCCTCTTTAAAGGTTTGGTAGAATTCTGATGTGAAACCATCTGGTCCCGGGCTTTTCTTTTTAGGGAGGTTTTGTATACTTAATGCTATTTCTGAACTTGATATGGGTCTGTTCAACATTTCCACTTGATTCTGGTTAAGGCTTGGAAGGTGGCGTGCTTCCAAGTATCGGTCAATTTCCTTCAGATTTTCATATTTCTGAAAATAAAGTTTCTTGTAATATTCATTAAGGATTTTTTGGATTTCTGATGAGTCTGTTGTTATTTCGTCTTTGTTGTTTCTGATTGATGATATTAGAGATTTTACTCTTTTTTTCCTGATTAGGTTGGCCAGAGGTTTATCTATTTTATTGACCTTTTCAAAAAACCAACTTTTTGATTTATTGATCTGTTGTATTATTCTTTTGTTTTCAATTTCATTTAATTCTGCTCTAATTTTGGTTATTTCTTTTCTTCTACTGGGTTTGGGGTTGGAATGTTCTTCCTTTTCTAGTTGCTTGAGATGTCCCATTAAGTTGTTAACTTCCTCTCTTTCCGTTCTTTTGAGGAAGGCTTGCAGTGCTATAAATTTCCCTCTTAGAACTGCCTTTGCGGTGTCCCAGAGGTTCTGATAGTTTGTGTCTTCATTGTCGCTTTGTTCCAAAAAATTGGCGATTTCTTTCTTAATCTCATCTCTGACCCAGCTATCATTCAGCATAAGGTTATTTATCTTGCATGTTTTTGTATGAGTATGCAGATTCCTGTTGTTACTCAATTCAAGTTTTATTCCATGATGGTCTGAGAAGATGCATGGAATAATTTCTATTCCTTTAAATTTACTGAGGTTAGACTTGTGACCTAAAATGTGGTCAATTTTGGAGTAAGTTCCGTGGACTGGTGAGAAGTATGTGTATTCAGTTTTGTTGGGAAGAAATGTTCTGTAGATGTCTGCTAAATCTAAATATTGGATGGTTAGGTTTCAATCTAAGATTTCTTTGCTCAGCTTCTTGCTGGAGGATCGATCCAACACTGCCAAAGGAGTGTTGAAATCTCCGACGATTATGGAGCTGGAGGAAATCAAGTTACTCATGTCTGTTAGAGTTTCTCTTATAAATTGAGGTGCATTCTGGTTGGGTGCATAGATATTAATAATTGAGATCTCATCATGTTGAGTATTACCCTTAACAAATATGAAGTGACCATTCTTGTCCTTCCTTACTTTTGATGGTAAATCCTACTGTATCTGCAAATAAAATTGCAACACCTGCTTTTTTCTGATTACCATTTGCCTGAAATATGGATGACCATCCTTTCACCCTGAGTCTGTATTTGTCTTTTAAGTTGAGATGTGACCCTTGTATGCAACAAATATCTGGCTTGAGTTTTTGTATCCAGTCAGCTAACCTATGCCTCTTTAGAGGACAATTTAATCCATTCACATTGATGGAGAGTATTGATAAGTCTGGTGGAATTTTGGGTATCGAGTTTTTCAAAGGTCCAGTGGACATTTTTAATCCTTTTGCCAGTGTGGAAGTTGGAGTTTGATGCGAAGTTTCTTAGTGAGTTTTCTTTTGTGGTATAGGATTGGGTTGGTCATTGTGGAGGATAGGTCTGAGAACATCCTGAAGAGCTGGTTTACTTAATGGCAAATTTTTTCAACATATGAATGTCATTGAAGTATTTAATTTCTCCATCATAGATGAAACTCAGTTTGGCTGGATACAAGATCCTGGGTTGAAAGTCATTTTGCTTTAGGAGATTAAAAGTTGATGACCACCCTCTTCTGGCTTGAAAAGTTTCAGCAGAGTGATCTGCAGTTATTCTAGTATTCTAACCTTTGTACGTAATAGTTTTCTTTCACCAGACTGCTTTGAGAATCTTCTCTTTCATGTTAACTTTAGTGAAGCTAATTATGATATGTCTGGGGGATGACTTATTGGGGTTGAATCGTGCTGGGGTTCTGAAGCTGTCTGCTATCTGAATTTCAGATTCTCTAGGCATGTCTGGAAAATTTTCTTTCATAATTTCATGCAGAAGGGCCTCTGTGCCCTTGGAGGCCACTTCATCGTTCTCAGAAATCCCTATAATTCTTATATTGCTTTTTTTCGAATTATCTGAGAGCTCTCTGAGTGAGTGATCCGTTTTTGCTCTCCATTTCTCTTCCTCTTTGAGAGATTGGGAGCGTTCGAAGACTTGATCTTCAATGTCACAAATCCTTTCTTCTGCTTGCTCCATTCTGTTGCTGAGGGATTCTACTGTATTTTTCATATCTTTGAGGGCTGTAAATTCTTGCTTCAGTGTGTCTAAGTCTTTTGTGGTTTTGTCTTTAAATTCATTAAATTCTTGAGCCAATTTTTGAATTTCTCCTCGAATTCCTAATTCCATTTCATTAATCTTGTCTGCAATCCAAATTCTGAATTCGATTTCTGACATCTCAGCCAGTAGTTTGTGAATGGGATCTTCAATCACATCAGCCGTATCTTTTCTTGGGGGGGTTGATCTATTCTGGTTATTCATGTTAACAGAGTTTTTCCGCTGATTCCTCCCCATGGCTATTTTACTCCCTTTGGTTTTTCCCCTGGGGCTTTATCGAGGGGCCGTACAGTGTTGTGACCTGAGAAACTGGAGCCCTGTCTGGTGTGGTGGATCAAAGTGGTTCTGTCTTGTTTTCAGCTGGTTTCTGTTCGATCCTATTGCAACTTCTACTCTGGCTTGAAGTCTCAGCTGTGTGGAAAAATCAGCAATTAAGTCATCCCGCCCGCCCACCTCTGGGCCCAGTTGGAAAAGGAGAATCAAACCTTCCTAGAACCGCACACCCAGGGCACCGCCTGAAAAGTCCTCAGTCTATTAGCCCAGTTCAAAAGGTCCAAATCAACTGTCTCAATCAACACCTGTCTCGGGTGGGAGAGTTCAAGAGGTCTCTGGGAACTGGATCACAGGAGCCTGGTGACTCCTCTGACACAGCTCACCCCAGTGCAGTGTGGAGTCAGGAGGAGCCACCCAGGAAACAGAGCAGTCTGGGAAGGTTGACGTCTCCTTCCCCACTTTGCCCCTCCATCGGACCCTGTCACTGGTATCTCTGCAGATGGCTAACCCAGTTGCCTGCAGTGAACAGACACTCCAGGGGTTTGCACCTGCCTGAATCTCAAGGAAGTCTGCCAGGCCCCCGCACACTGCCGCTATCTAACAGGAGGAGATGGGTCCTGACATCTTTGAGTGCTTGATGCAGGTGATGGGAAGGAGGTGTTCACTCAGGCTTAGCCCCGTCCCTGATGGATGCTGCTAACAGAACAGAACAGAACAGACAACTTTGCGGGGTTCTGTCTCTGTTCCTGCCGAAATCGCCTACAGAAGATGGGCTGTTCTGAGTTCAAACGTCTTTGCTGCTGGAGGTTTGCTGATCACCTCTCTCAGTCGGCCCTGCCCTGGAAGCTTCCCAGGTTCGTGAACAATGTCAGGAAATCCCCCGCTTACCGGTGGCCTCCTCTGGTTGCCCAGGGAGACAGGGGTTGTGGCCTCAGAATATCCAGAAGTGAGCGTTCTTCCGTTAAAGAAAAAACGGCTGTTGATCTACCTCCAGGGAACTGCTGCTCTGGTGTGGGCACTCAGCCAACCCTTTTCTCCTCTGTCTCATGCCCCAGAGTCAGCACTGAGCGGCTGCAGTTTATGCTGGGTCCACACCCCTCAAGAGATCCCCCAAGAATCCGAACTCTTGGGGATAGTCCCCCAGACCCCAATTGGGAGTGGGGGGGAAGCTAGAGTTTCATTCAGTTTTACGCCCGCCCGGGGAGGGCTGTTGCACCGCACCACAGGGAAGTGCCGCCAAGGCTTGATTTCCCCTCAGCAGAGTGCCCTCTCCTTGCTCACGTGTCTCAGAGTCAGCGCTGACCTGCCGCAGCTCGGGCACTGTGCACTCTCCTCGAGAAATCACCCAAGGATCCGAACTCCTGGGGGATAGGCCTCCAGACCCCGACTGAGAGTAGGGGCTCTCAGCTCTCAGCTGGGAAGCTAGAGTTTTATTCAGTTTTGTGCCCGGCCCCGTAATGTTGCCCGGGGAGGGCTGCTGCACCTAATCCGCAGGGAAGTGCTGCCGAGGCGTGACTCCCCCTCAGTAGAGTGCTTTCTCCTCGCCCACATGTCTCAGAGTCAGCGCTGACCAGTCGCGGCTCAGTCACTGTGCGCTCCCCTCAAGAAATCACCCAAGGATCCGAACTCCTGGGGGACAGGTCCCCAGACCCCGAGTGAGAGTGGGGGGGGAAGCTAGAGTTTCATTCAGTTTTATGTCTGGCTGTATTGATGCACGGAGAGGGCTGTTGCACCACACCACAGGGAAGTGCCACCAAGGCGTGACTCCCCCTCAGCCCCGTGCCCTCTCCTCACTCGCGTGCCTCAGAGTCAATGCTGACCAGTCGTAACTCGGGGACTGTCCACTCCCCTTGAGAAATCACTCAAGGATCCGAACTTCTGGAGGACAGGCCTCCAGACTTCAGTGGGTGGGAGGGGAGTGTTAGGGATTCAGGGTTGCCGGCAAAGGATTTTTAAAGTTTTATTCAGTTTTATGCCCGGCAGGAGAACGCCACGGCACCCCAGTAGAGGAGGTAGGTCCAGTTTTTAGAAGGTCTCTCCCGTGGAGTGTAGTGGGAAGGCCTTTAATTTCTGCCCGCTTGTTTAATTGTGGGGCTCTTGAGCCAGTCCCATGGGGGAGGGGGACTCCCGTCCACTTGGTGGTGGATTTTGTACCTTTTGTTTGCGTCCTTGTGATCACAGCTTGCCTCAGCGGTGTTGATGTGCGTTCTTCAACCTTCTCTCTTGGTGAGGCTCAAGTCCACCAGGATACTTACTAAATTCTTGTCCCTTAACTCTCCTTCTGGACGGGAGCCTCTGTTGAAAGCTGGGTTCAGTCTGCCATCTTGTCTCGCCCCCTTCTTTTATTTTTTTAACAATATTCTTCTTTTTTCTTTTTGGTTTTTGGCTGGGGCTAGGTTTGAACCTGCCAACTCTGGCATATGGGACTGGCGCCCTACTCCTTGAGCCACAGGCGCTGCCAATTTCTATTCTTTTAAATTTACTGATGTTAGACTTGTGGCCTAAGATGTGATTAATTTTGCAGTATGTTCTGTGGGCTGATGAGAAGAATATGTATTCAGTTTTTTTGTGATGACATGTTCTGTAGATGTCTGCTAAATCCAAATGTTGGATGGTTAGGTTTAAATTTAAAATTTCTTTGCTCAGCTTCTCATTGGAGGATCTATCCAACACTGCCAAAGGAGTGTTAAAACCTCCAACTATTATCAATCTGAAGGAAATCTATTTGCTCATGTCTGTTAGCATTTCTCTTATAAATTGAGGCACATTCTGGTTGGTTGCATAAATATTAATAATTGAAATCTCATCATCTTGAGTTTTACCCTTAACAAATATGAAGTGACCATTCTTATCCTTTCTTACTTTTGTTGGTTTAAAGCCTATTGTATCTGCAAATAGAATTGGAACACCTGCTTTTTATGATTTCCATTTGCCTAAAATATGGATGACCATCCTTTCACCTGTCTATATTTATCTTTTAAAGTAAGATGAGATTCTTGTATGCAGCAGATATCTGGCCTGAGTTTTTGTATCCAGTCAGCCAACCTGTGCCTTTTTAGAGGACAGTTTAAGCCATTCACATTAATGGAGAATATTGATAAGCCTGGTAAAATTTTGGGTATCATGGTTTTCAAAAGTCCAGTCGACATTTTTAATCCTTTCACCTCTGTGGAAGTTGGAGTTTGATCAAAAGTTTCTGGCTGAGTTTACTTTTGTGGTAGAGGATTGGGCTGGTCATTATGGAGGATAGATCTGAGAATATCCTGAAGAGCTGGTTTAGTTATGGCAAATTTCTTCAACATTTGAATGTCATAAAATATTTAATTTCTCCATCATAAATTAAACTCTGTTTAGTTGGATACAGCATCCTGGGTTGAAAGTTATTTTGCTTTAGGGGATTAAAAGTCGATGACCACCCTCTTCTGGCTTGATGGTTTCAGGCAAGAGATCTGCAGTCATTCTAACATTCTTATATTTGTAGGTTATGGTTTTCTTACATGTGGCTGCTTTCAGAATTTTCTCCTTCATATTAACTTTAGTGAAGTTAATTATGATGTGCCTGGGGGATGTCTTATTCAGTTGAGTTGTGCTGGGGTTCTGAAATTCAGAATATCTTTGCATACCTGGAAAATTCTCTTTGATAATTTCATGAAATAGAGCCTGTGTACCTTGCAAAGCCACTTCATCACTTTCAGGGATTTCAATGAGGTGGATATTAGCCTTCTTTGGATTATCCCAGAGCTCTCTGAGAGAATGATCTGTTTTTGCTCTCCATTTCTCTTCCTCTTTCAGAGTTTGGGAGCATTCAAAAGCTTTGTCTTCAATGTCAGAAATTCTTTCTTCTGCTTGCTCTACTCTGTTACTGAGGGATTTTACTGTATTTTTCAGATCTTTGAGGGCTGCAAATTCTTGCTTCAATGTGTCAAAATCTTTGGTGATTTTGTCTTTAAATTCGTTGAATTCTTGAGACAACTTTTCAATTGCTTCTTGCGTTTCTAATTCCAAATTTTCCTCCATTCTATTAATCTTGTTTGCAATCCAAATTCTGAATTTGATTTCTGACATCTCGGCCATCTGATTATGAATGGGATCTTCAGTTATGTCTGCCATATCTTTCCTTAGGGGGTTGATTTACTCTGGTTATTCATGTTACCAGAGTTTTTCCTCTGATTCCACCCCATGATTATTTTACACTATTTGCCTAGATGAGTGGATAAAGAAAAGTTGTGTTGGGGGCTCCAGGAGTAGTGATTAACCAGCCCTTTGCCCAAAAGCTGGGACTGGTGTCTGTACCTTTTCCACTGGAGCTTTGCCAAGGACCTGTACAGTGCTACAGCCTGAGAAACTGGAGACCCGCTGTGTGTGGTGGGGCTAAGTGTCTCTGTCTTGTTTTCAGCTGGTCTCTGTTAACCCTAGTGAATCAGTTACTCTTGGTTTAGATCTCAGCTGTGGAGAAATACCAGCAATTAAGTCACACCCCCCCCGACAGGCAACAATTAGAAAAGGAAAATCAAACCTTCCTACAACCACACACCCAGAGTACCACTTGGATAGTCCTCGGGCAACTGGCCCAGTTCAAGGGGTTCAAATCAATTGTCTCAGTCAGTGCCTGTCTCAGATGGTAGAGTTTAAAAGGTCTCTGGCAACTAGATTGCTGACAAGTCAAATATGACTCGCTCCAGTGCTCCTTGAGATCAGGAGGACCCACCCAACAAAATTAGAGGACCCACCCAACAAGATTAGTCTGGGAAGGTTGATGCCTCCTTCCCCATCTTGCACCTCTGTCACACCCAGTCACTGATAACCCTGCAGGGCTGGACCCAGTTGCCTCCAATGAGCAGATACTCCAGGAGTTTTCTCCTGCCTGAGTCACAGGGGATTTGTATTTCCTCAGCCAGGCTGATGCTCTCTGCCACTATTCAGCAGGGTGAGGTGAGGCCTGACAACCTCGGGTGCTTAATGGAGGCTGAGGATGTTCACTCAGTTTCAGCCCTGCCCCTGATTGATGTTACTGACAGAACAGAACAACTTTGTGGAATTTGTTTTTGTCCCAGTTAAATTCCCCTGCAGAAGAGAAGCTGTTTTGAGTTCACAGAACCTGTGCCTCAAGCCCTGTCTATGCTACTGCCTGGACTCAGCTGTAGTTTGTATTCACAGCATGGTTAGCTGTCAGTTTTGTGTTTACAGAACCTGTGTCTCAGGCCCTGGCTGTGCCGCTTCCAGGTCTCGGCTGTAGTTTGTATTCTTGCCTCTGCTTGTCTTCCTTTGTCTGGGCTAATGATCCCCTGAGGGCTGGGTGAGTCTTAAGCTCAGTAAAGTGGTCCTCTGGGTCAGCCCTGCCCTGGGAATCTGCCGGCTCTGTGTGTGCATTTTCTAGTTCCTGTGCTCCACTCAGGCCATTACTGCCTCAGGCACACACTTTACTCAGGGGTCCAGTGTTTTGGTCCCAGATCTGTTCTGCCAGTGGCTGCCACCGGAGAAAATGCCTGGCCCCCTCTGGTTGCCCAGAGAGACAGGGGGTGTGATTCCAGAATATCCAGGGGTGAACCCTATTGTTGCCAAAAATGGCTTCTGCTCTGTGCCTCGGGGCACCACCACTCCTGTGTGGTTCCCTCTCAGCTGACTGTCCTCTCCTCAGTCCCGTGCCACAGAATCAGCACTGACCAGCATCAGTCCATGCCATGTCTACACCTGTTGAGAAAATACCCAAGAACCTGGACTCCTGGGGGACAGGCTTCCAGACCTCAGAGTGAGAGTGGAGGGGAGTACTGGGAGTTCAGAATTGCAGGTAGAGAATATATACAGTTTTATACAGTTTTTTGCTTGTCAGGAGAGTGCCATGGCACCCTAGTAGGGGAAGTAGGTCCAGTTTTTAGAGGGTGTCTCCCGGGGGATATAATGGAGGACTTCTGAACTCTGTTTGTTTGTTTATGGGGTACTCTGAGCCGTTCTCATGGGGGAGGGACTCCCATCCACTTGGCAATGGATTTTGTACCTTTTGTTTGTGTCCTTGGGATCACAGCTCACCTCAACAGGGTTGTTGTGCATTCTTCAATCTTCTCTCTTGGTGCAGCTTTAATCCACCAGGTTACTTGCTAAATTTCTGTCCTTTAACCCTCCTTCTGGACGGGAGCCTCTGTGGAAATCTGGCTCCAGTTAGCTATCTTGCCTCTGGCCCACAATCATAATTTTTTAACATTTTGCTGACTCTGAGTTCATGAGCTTCTTGGTGATAGACCCAAGCTAACTAGAACTATAACAGACTGAAGTGCAAATGCCAACATTTTCATTTCTAGTGTTAGCTTTCCCTTTCCAGAGAGCAGAATGGCCCCTTTCTGTAAGTTGAAATAGCATCAGCGGCTGCTTGGTTATTGTGCTAGGGAAGAGAATCACAGAATAGCAGTGTTTATATAGAGCATTCAATGTGTTAGGCCCTGTTTTAAGAACTTCACTGGAGGCCAGATGCAGTGGCTCATGCCTGTAATCCTAACAACACTCTGGGAGGCCTAGGTGAATAGATTGCCTGAGCTCATAGGTTTGAGACCAGCCTGAGCAAGAACGAGACCTCATCTCTAAAAATAGCCAGGCATTGTGGCAGGTGCCTGTAATCCCAGCTACTGAGGCAAGAGAATAACTTGAGCCCAAGAGTTTGAGGTTGCTGTTAGCTTTGATGCCACAGCACTCTACTGAGGGCAACAAAGTGAGACTCTGTTTTAAAAAAAAAAAAAAAGAATAATCCTACAAGGTAGGTAGTGATTTGCTGTTGTTATTAGCATCTCAATTTTACAGATAAAGAAACAGTCTGGCTACAAAATATGAGCTTACTTAGCTACTGTGATATGGTTTGTGTAATGCTTTATTTGTGTACCAAGAGACTCCTCAGAATATCTCTTCACTGCATCAGGGACTCACCCTCCAGGGACAGGCTGGATTGTGTACCCTGACTACCCTAGAAAATGACCTATCCCTGAACCCTATTACTAAGATCACTTTTCCTTTCTTCTAAGACTATGTTACTGTAGACCTATTCATGACTTTTATTGAGTTAAAATAAGGTCACTGATCTAGGGTTCTGGGAGTCATCTCATCATAGCCATCCTGAGTTGATTTAATGTGCCCAATCTTCATGCACTTATCAGTCAGCAAATGTTAATGATGTTTGTTTGTGTCAGACCATTGGCTGCACCGTGGGGAAACAGAAACTGTCCACAGTTGAGTATTGTGATGTTTGAGGGTAGGCCAGCTGCCAGAGGCATCAACAAATCTATGCCAGGTACCTGCCTTCATACCATCAGCCAATGGGTTGTGCCTTTTTATTGGGTGATGGGAAAGAACAGGGTAAAAGAACCACAGACCCCCCTGGGTTCAGGCCTGGTTGTGGCTTTCTTTGCTCCAGTGTTCTCACTCAGGGGCTCTGCCACAGCCCGTTACTTTGAGGAAAGCGCTCTTCACATCTTTGTTTCTGAGGCTGTAGGTTATGGGGTTGAGAAAGGCAGAGATGACATTGTAGAACAAAGCCAGTTTCTTGTTCCACTTGGAGGAGGCATTGGCCCCAGGGTTCATGGACATAAACATGGCAGGTCCATAAAAACATGGTGACCACAGTGATGTGGGATGCACCGGTGGAGAAGGCTTTGAGTTGACCATGGGCTGAGCAGATTCTCAAGATGCTGGCAAAGATGTGGACATAAGAGGGCAGAATGAGGGAAAGCGGTACCATGAGGAGGATGAAGCCCAGGATGAAATTTACTCGGTTATTAAGAGATGTTTCTGCACAGGCCAGCTTTAGAACTGCAGGGACCTCACAGAAGAAATGGTTAATCTCATTGGGGCCACAATAGGCAGGCACATTGTGAAGATAGTATAGACCAGGGAACAGCTGACACCCCACAGTCCACAAAAGACTACCATGGCTCCACACAGCCATGGGCTCATGACAACCTTGTACCTGAGTGGGTAACAGATGGCCACATATCTATAATAGGCCATGACAGAACAGCCAGCCCTCAGTGATGCCCAACATCAGAAAGATGAACATTTGGGCCACACACCCAATATAGGAGAGTTTTCTTTTGGCAAAGCTGATGCACCAACATCTGCGGCACAGTGGTGGTGACATAGCTCATGTCCATCATGGAAAGGACGCTGAGGAAGAAGTACATGGGTGTCTGGAGGCGGGAGTTAAGGTGGATCAAGGTGACTATGAGCCCATTGCCTACAAGTGTAGAAGGGTAGAGGAAAAGGAAGATGTTGAAGAGGGCTGCATTAATTTGGGAATTCCTGGAGAAGCCAGAAGGATGAACTCAGACACAGTGCTGTGGTTTTCCCATGGCAAGTCTTGCATTCTCCTTCAGCTGCAAAAAGACAATGAGACCTGTTAGTGGCCCAGCTTAGAATTAACATTCAGTTAGCATGGTCATTAGGTTGCTAGAAATGCCTATGATTATTCAGATCCTATTTGGGATTAATGTCAGTTCAGAGACTGAGCTCTACCTGGAGTGAAGCTAAATTTGGGTAAGGGAGGGAAATCTTAATGGGAAATTCAGCTTCTCAGGCCACAATATCTCTCCAAACCCCCAATGTCTCATTTCCTTCCTTTCCATCAGCCCCAGCAGGACCATCTGCTTTTCTCTCCTTCAGGAACTAATGCGTATGGTGCATTGCTCAGTTGTTTTCTTCCTAGTACTGGTGGGAGGATGAAGAATTAAAGTTCTTTCCTCTCTCTTCTCTGCAAATAAGTATTTGAAACCCTTTCCACTGGTGCCTTGAACTTTTGTTCATTATAGAGAAACAGACAGGGTGAGTTAGAAATGTAGAGAAGATGTATGGCTCCACAGATGTGAAAAGTTCTTAGAAAATTTCACCTAGGGCTGTGTTTCTTGACTCTTGAGTCATGGAAGTTTTTCTCCTATCTAATTTCATTTTAGAGGAAGTTACTTGCCAACTCTGCCTCTTCCTGGTCTTTCACCTGAAGGGAAAGTTCTTTCTGCTTGACTCTAAAAGTTGACTCTCTGAGGAAGAATACCAGCTATTTTCTCTGCTTAAAAGCAGAGTTGGCATCTCTGAATCCCTCCAACCTGGTAGGAATAGCCCTTCCAATAATAATCTATCTCTTGGAGTCTCTTTCTCTCTTTGAGACTTATGATTGATGGAAAGCCTGGGGATAAAGACTGTGCCTGAGTTGACTGACTCCCTTGTTGATGGTGCTGTAGAAGTGGTATTTTATAGAGGAGAAGCAGAATATTTGGAATCAGAGCCCTGAGTTCAAGTCTCAGTGCTTCTACTGTGTCCCTGTTCATGTAATTTAACCTTCTTGAACTCCAGTCTCCTATGAAGTGGATGTAATACCTGTCAGGGAGATCTCTGGTAAGAAGTAATACAGGATATGCATGAAGCACCTGGCACTATGTCTAGTACACAGAGGGAGCTCAGTATTGCCAGGCCCCATCACACGCTCTTCCTCCTGGTGTCCCTCATTGAGTGGTCAACAAACACTGATCAAGCACTCCTGCCTATCAGATCCTGTTCCAGGAGCTGGAGAAATAAGGACTCACAAGGGTAAAAATAAGGTGTATTCCTACCAGGGGATTGTTTATTCACTTCCAAGGCCTGCTGTAGTAGATAAGTTGGGGAACTGGTCTCCATGGTACCCATCAAGGACCCAAGGCACTCTGTGCACCCAGTAAAGTGTTGATTAACTATAAATTTAGTCTAGAGTAAAAATGCTTTGAGATAGGAAGATACTGTATAACTTTGTAACCTATGACGGGGAATCTGTTTACCTTATGAGTAAGAGCATTGCTGATGTTTATTTTTACTGTGAGAATAAAAGTAACAAAGGGAAAGAGAAGGGAAGATCTCTTGGGGGAGACATCCCTACTGCTCTCTGGAATTGCTGACTTTCTGTAAATAAAAGTGAAATTGTTGATCTCTCAAAAAAAAAAAAAAATAAGGTGTATTCCTAATCCTCAATCAGCTCACAGTCTAGTTGGATAAGTAGAAGAACAGATACACAAACCACTTTCCAGTGCACTTAGCAGTATGATGGAAATATGTGCTATTTGTTATAGCTCTGTGCTAAGTAGTAGGGAAGCCCAGAAATAAAAATCTCTGATCTCCAAGAGTACACACAGTGAGGAACTCAGTGAAAAATGAATGACCATCACATGATAAGTGCTGTGATATGAGTAAGTATAGGATGTCCTGTGAGCCGATGAAAGGAGCACCTGAGCCTGCCTTTTGGAGCCAGACTTCTCCAAGAACAGAATGCCAGATATAATTCTTAAAGGACAAGCAGAAATTAGCCGAGCAAAGAAGTCAAGGAAGAGTTCTGGAAACAGATAAAGCAGCAGGTGTAAAGGGCAATAACCAAGGGAGAGCTTTGAGCAATTGAGAAGTGTAAGTAATAAAGTCTGAGGTCAGGCTAGACTGAACAGGGGTAAGAAGAAAGGATGTTTTTTGAAGACAAGCCTCACAAGAAAATGGTATAAAAAGTATTGTAGATCTTGAGGCTTGAGGGAGACTTGACCTGGCAGAGGCTGAGAGCTGTGGAGTGGAGGCTACAATGTATTGAGAAGAGTGAGATGAGGAAATGTCAAGATTGGGACATAGTGTGAGAGAGTGTGTTTTGCTTTGGCTTTGTTTTTCCTAAGGTGAGGAAGAATCTGGAATGTGTGTACTCTGAGGGAAAGTCAGAAGGAGGCAGGCCCTCTAAGAAAGCATGTAGCAATAGGACTAAGTACAAACCATGAAAGGCAACTGCCATGGGAATAGAGATGGAAGGGGAGTGGGTAAGAAAGGGATACAGACCATTTACCTGTGACCACCAGAAAACTCAACGTCACCTTAATATAGACCAGGCAGTCTCATGCATTTTCTCTTTGCAATAGCTCATGAACATAATGAAGAAGATGATCTGATTCGATGGTTGAAACTCAGATTTCAGGTCTCAATTGGATAGAACAAGAGACTGATGGCCACAAATGTATCTCCCGTCTCGTCCCTTGGCTCAAAAAGCCAGATGTACTACACTCAGATAGGGCAGCTGTCAGCTGGGAAATAATTGAGAACTTAAACTGAATCAATGTCAAGACACTTTTAAAAAGTCAACGTGAGACTACATTATTGCTGACAGATCCCAGCAGATCACAGGAGGTGGGATGGCACCCCATCTGTAGTAGCTAGACCAGACATGGAGTGTCATTCTCACTCCTGGAGCCACATTTTAAGGGGAATGTGAACAACCTGAAACAGGCTATGAAGAAGGGTCTGAAAACCACATGATGTGAGTGAGAGTTGCAGTAAATAGGGATGTCTCCCCTGCAGAAATGAATGGCAAGGGGCATTCAGGAAGTGGGGAACCAACTCTCTGAAGGCCTTTCTAGTGGAGCACAGAGGAGCCTGACTCTGGGTGGTCCTAGGAGGGAAAGTTGGGATTTACACCAAGAAGGCTGGTTTTGACTTAGTATAACTAGCCTACACTGGTGAGGGTGGTGCACAAACAGTATTAACTGTTCTGAATAGTAGTGAGCCTCCTAACCCTATGAGAGGATCAAGCAAAAACGTAACCACATGACAAGGATGTATTGTGACCAGTCCTGCACATGATGGGAGGAGGACAGAGGGGACAAGGAAGGAAGAGGAATAAGCATTGCAAAAATATTCAATAATAAATACATAATCAAACTAATAAGTGGCTTGAATGGGAGAAGTTTCTGTGTAAAGGCTGAAGTCAGACTGCAGTGGGTTCTGAGAAGCGAACTGTAGAGAGAAGGAATGAGATGAGGAGATTTCTAGATCGGGACACAGGTGGAGAGAGTGTCTCCTTTTCGTTTGTTTGTTTCATTTGTTTTTCTGCAAGGTTTCTGGTCCACTCCAGCTGGAAGAGTTAAGGACTTTGCCATTCCTCAGCCCTCTCATTTTCCAGTGTCACTTGGAGTTGAGGCCTGGACCACTGCAGTAGGTGCCCCACTCACTCCTATCCCTGCAGCAAACTGACCAGAATGTGGGGCAGAATGGAGAAAATGAGGGGAGAAGAGTAGAAGGACCAAAAATAGATGAATGGGGGTAGGTTAGAGTTTAGTGTGGGCTGACATTCCTGAGGATCTGCTGGCAACAGACTGGATTCTCAATTACTGCCCTGTAGTGAACACAGTACCTGCAGGACACTGCTGGGGGATCAGGAGTGTTCAGCAATTTAGAAGCAGATCTGTGGGTCAAGTGCTGGAAAAGACTCAAATGTTGAAATTGCTTAAGGGTTAAGATATAGATTAGCAGCATAAAATAGGGAAGTTAAAGTTTACCTCCAAAGCATTATAACCATTTCTTTTTTACTTTATAATCTTATGATAATTGCTTCTGCTTTTCTTTCCATTGTTTCCTCAATTCACTAATGTTGCAAAACTTCTTTGTTTCTTACTATCTATAATTAACTAACTTTGTATGTCCCCTTGTATGAAGGGATTTTTCCTGGTTCTATAAAAAAAACCCTTGAAGTTTTTGTTTGGGGGAGCATTTTCTTGCTACCTGCTTGGCATGTGAATCTTCTTGCCTCTCCAAGTCCCTTTGCTTATTTCTTTGAAAATAACTGAATGTAAGAGTTTACTTTTCATGCCATCCCCTCACCATTCCATCTCTAGGATCATAACAACAAATGGGGGCTTCAAGTCCATTAGGATCTCTTTTCTAGCCATCCTAGGGCCTAGGAAGGGCTGTGGCTGGGAGGAATGCCAGCATGTCAGTATCCTGCTGGTTACTGCCCTCTTCTTCTCCAATGAGAGCATCATGCTCTTCCCAGTTCTAATATCTAAACCCTCAAACAGTCCTTTCCTCAACTCCTATAAGTAGTCATACCTACTTTTGTATTTTCTACCAATCCCTTGTCCTATATCCTCCATCCAAGGATCCAAAGCCTGATCATGGGAATGCAGAGGAGAGCCAACTGTTTCCACTCCATAGCAACAGTCTTTGCCTCCTTCCACTTCTCTTATAGCAACTGAGGACCCATGAGACCAATAAAGAGGGAGAAAGAGACAAAGAGACAGGCAGGCAGCTGCAGAGAGAGACAATAACAACTGAGCAGGACAGAGGTCAGGAACAAAAGCAGACACCCAGCTCCAAAGGGCTTGATGTGATGAAAAAGAGAAGGGTCAGGCAGGTGCTAGTCAGACAGAGACAGAGAGATGGGGAACAGCATGCGAGGACAACCTGCTTCTGCCCCTGCCCTCCTCACCTGGTGCAGGTTCTGTGAGGGATGAGCCAGGAATCTGCTGGTGGTCCTTTAAAATTCTGCTGCTGATCCTCAGGGAGAACACAGCAGGCAGCTTTCTAAAGAGCCCTGTGTGTCTGGAGATCCTCTAGCCCTACAGCAGCCCTCCCAAACTAATGGCCCTTGATCCCCACAGCCTCTCCCTGCTCTGCATTGCACATCACATGGGAGAGATAGATGTGTGAGCACCAGTTGAAGTAAGTGCAAGGGGTCAGGGCTGGCCAGGCATGTTGGGGAAGGCCTCCACAGATGGTGAAGGACAAATAGGGATTTTCTAGGGTGGGGGAAATAGTCAGGGTAGGGTTTCTGTCTGCTTCAGCCCCCAGAGAACCTCACTTCACCCTCTCTGCCATGCTCTGGTGGGTCCTGGCATTGCATCCTAACATCTTGTGGCCCCAAAGACTGTGACTTCCTTTAGGGAAGGTAATATTCCCCCAAATAATGGTGAGATCCTTTACAGAATCTAGCTCAAAATGAAAGAGCTGATAAATATTCCACATGTGAGCCAAGCCCTAGACCAGCGGTTCTCAACTGGTGGGTTGCAACCCACAGGAACTGTATTAAAGGGCCGTGGCATTAGGAAGGTTGAGAATCACTGCCATAGATAGTCAAACACTGCCTAGGGAAAATCCTGGCTCTTCCACTTGCTAACGGTGTAATACTGGACAAGATACCAGCCTCCTTGCGCTTCAGTTTCCCCATCAGTAAAATGGGGCAATAAAAGTATAGAGGGGTTGCAGGGGTTAAATATGATCAAGCATAGAACAGATATGGTAAATGTGCATATAGTTTATACTTGACTTGGCTTCCCAATGTATGTCAGATGGTTGAACTTCTGCTTGTCCTTCAAATGTGTGTTTTCATAATTTGAGTGACCAGGGACCACAACTTCTCTCCCTCAACCATCCCACTCTGCTCTTTGAATGGGTAGGACACACAGCAGATATGTCATAATGTGATCAGACTCTATCCCAAGCATCACAGGGGCAGCTGCCCCTAGGAAGACATGACACAAGAAATTTGAAGTAGCTTTCTCTAATGTGAAATCCCTGCAACTGGAGTCAAATACTAATGCTGCTCAGAGATGGAAAACACTTTGTTTTCAAGCTCTGGTTGGTGATGATTGCCTTGAGCAATGGGCTGTGATAGATTCTGAGCCATATGACAGTTCCCTGAGAAAGTATGCCAGGGTTGATCAGCATCACACACAACCACTGGAGGGAGATTAGTGGATCATGTTGTAGGTATTATGGTACTCTTTAAGCCCTCATCAATTTTTCATCATTATCTCTCTTATTAGTACATTTGAGTCAATTCAATAATTTTGTGCAGGGATAAATGATCCATGATCTGTGCCCTCAAGAAGCTTGTGTTCTAGGGAGGAGAAACAGAGCACATTGTGATAAGGCCTGTGTTGGGAGATATCCACAGTATAGAGGTAGGAGGAGTGATTATTTGTGCTTGAGTTTGGGGAACATGGAGATTTCACAGAAGGAGCCTCACCTTTAATTCTGGATAATGATTAGGAATTCACCAGACAGAAGACAGGAAGGAGGTGCATTTCAAACAGAAAACAGAATATATGAAGGCACAGATTGTGCTATGGGGACACAAAGAAGAAGATTCTCATGGGGGTTCTGAGACAGACTTTCTAAAGGAGGAGACATTGACACTGAGACCCCGAAGGCCAAATGACTAGAGACATGAAAAATTCCAACTACAGCTAGTGTTGTGGATTGGATTATGTCTCCCCAAAAGATATGTTGAAGTTCTAACTCCAGGTACCTCAGAATGAGACCTTATTTGGAAATAAGATCATTTCAGATGTAATTGATTAAGATTAGGCCCTAGTGGAGTAGAGTGGGGCCTTAATTCAAAATGACTGATGTCTTTACAAGAAAAGGGAAGATGATGCAAAGACAGGTGTGCAAGTAAAACACCATGTGATGACAAAGACAGAGATTGGAGAGATGTAGCTGCAGACCAAGGATGGCCAAGCATTGCCACTCACTAAGAGGAGAGACAAAGAAGGGTTCCCTTCTGCTGTTTTAAACATATCAAAGAGCCTATACACCTTGATACATTATGGATATTCAAAAACTCCTGAAATAAGTTTTTAATAAAATTTGCCATTCAGGCTGGATGTGATGGCTCATGCCTGTAATCCTAGCACTCTGGGAGGCTGAGGTGGAAGGATTGCTTGAGCTCAGGAGTTCAAGACCAGCCTGTGCAAGAGTGAGACCTAATCTCTACTTAAAATAGAAAAACTAGCTGGGTGTGGTGGCACCCGTAGTCTCCACTACTTGGGAGGCTGAGGCAAGAGGATCTCTTGAGTCCAAGAGTTTGAGGTTGCTGTGAGGTAGGATGACACCATGGCACTCTATCCAGGTTGATGGAGTGAGACTCTGTATAAAATGAAATGAAATAAAATAAAATAAAATTTCCATTAAAAGTAGATCTTTTGGTATTTTGGAGTCTAAAAATTCTTGGAAAAATCAAGACAGGAACAATATTGGAATGTAGTTTTCCCTGCAGTGCCTCCCTCACATGGGCTTTCAGAGAGGGCCTGCACCCAACTGTATTAGTCCCGAGGGCTATCATAACAAAGTACCACAAACTGTCTTGAAACAATAGGAATGTATTCTCTCTCAGTTCTAGAGGCTAGAAGACTGAAATCAAAGTGTCATCAGGACATGCTCCCTCTAAAACTGTGTGAACATAGGTTTTCATTTTTCTTAGGTATATTTATGGGTCATTAAAAAAGTTTTGAGAAACACAAAAATCAAGAAATATAAAATCCACACAGATATAAACAAATGAAGCCCTCTCAGAAACACCAATAAGTTGAGGAAGTTGAAACTTCCAGAGTTCAGAAAGAATGCTCTCAAGTGTGTTTCTTCTTCTTGTTCTTTTTCTAAAATTTCAAATTAATATGAGGGTACAAATACTTATGTTACATTGTTTGTATTTCTTTTTCTTTTTTGAGACAGAGTCTCACTGTGTTGCCCTCGGTAGAGTTCTGTGGTGTCACAGCTCACAGTAACCTCAAACTCTTGGGCTTAAGCGATTCTCTTGCCTCAGCCTCCTGAGTAGCTGGAACTACAGGCACCCGCCACCATGCCCAGCTATTTTTTGTTTGTAGTTGTCATTGTTATTTGGCAGGCCTGGGCTGGATTCAAACCCGCCAGCTCTGGTGTATGTGGCTGTCACCCTAGCCACTGAGCCACAGGCACTGAGCCCCATTGTTTGTATTTCTAAGGTAAAGTTCAAGTTGTAGTTGAGCTCTTCATCCAGGGGGTGTGCCATATACCCTTTCATTGTGCCCATTGTCTTTCTTGGAAGAGAAATAACAACCCATAACACAGTCTGCCTCAAAACTTTTATAGTGACCTACATACGTAAGAGTGGAATTGCTGGTCATATGTTAACACTATGCTTAACTTTTTGAGAAGCTGCCACTTGTTTTCCAAGTGGCCATATCATTTTCCATTCCCAGTAATGAATGAGGGTTCCAGTTTCTCACATCCTTACCAAAACACATGGTATTGTCCATCTTTTGGTATCTCATTCGAGTTTCAATTTACATTTCTCTCACAGCTGATGATACTGAGCCTCTTTTCATGTGCTTATTGACCATTTGTGTCTCCTTTTTAGAGAAATGACTATTGAAATCCTCTGCCCATTTTTAATTTGAATTATATTTTTATCATCGAGTTATAAGATAACTTGAATACTTGTTCATGTATTCTAGACCCTTATATACATGATTTGCAATATTCTCTCCCATTCTTTAGGTTATCTTTCCACCTTTTATATACTGTTCTTTGAAACAAAAATTATTCTAATTTCAATGCAGTCCAATTTATTCATTTTTTCTATAGTTGCTTCTGATTTATGTGTTATATCTAAGGGTTTATTTCTAGACTTTCGATTCTGTTCTAATGATGTCAGTATATTAGTTTTGCAACTCTGCCATAGATGTATATGTTTGTCCCTGGGCTTATAATTATATTTCATTTATCTTTATGTCTGGTCTTGTGCCAGTGACACACAGTCTTGATTAATATAGCCTTGTAGTAGGTTTTGAAATCAAGAAGAGTGAGTTCTCTAACTTTGTTCTTTTTAAAGATTGTGTTGGTTGTTCTGGATCTCTTGAATTTTCATGTGAAGTTTAGAAACAACTTGCCAACTTCTTCTAAAAATGTAATTGGAATGTTGATATGGATGTGTTGAATCTGTAGATATTTTTGGATAATATTGCCAACTTGATTAGTTCATAAGTCACTAATTAAATGTTAGGTCTTCAGCTGGGCGTGGTGACTCTGGGATGCCAAGGCAGGTGGATTGCTTGAGCTCAGGAGTTTGAGACCAGCCTGAGCAAGAGTGAAACCCTGTCTCTAAAAATAGAAAAGCTAGCTGGGTGTGGGTGGTGTGTACCTGTAGTCCCAGCTACTTGGAAGGCTGAGGCAAGACGATCACTTGAGCCCAACAGTTTGAGGAGGTTGTGAGCTCTGATGCCATGAGATTCTACCCAGGGCCATACAGTGTCACTTTGTCTCAAATACAAACAAACGGAAAAAAACAACGTTAAGTCTTCTGATCCATATACATGAGATGTTTTTCTATTCTTTAAGGTTATCTTTGATTTTGGTCGTTGATGTTTAATTGTTTTCAATGTTCAAGTCTTTCACTACTTTTGTTGAATTTTTCCCAAGTATTTTATTGTCCTTGATGCTATTAGAGTATGTGGATTTTTAAAAAAATTTGAAATGTTCATTGCAATGTACAGAAATACAACTGATATTTGTATATTGATGGATCTCATATTCTGAAAACTTGCTGACTTTGTTTATCAGCTCTAATAGTTTTTAGTGTGTATGGATTCCTTAGGATTTTTATATAGTGCAAACAGAGATACGTTCATGCCTTCATTAAGAACTCCTGCATACTGTTGAATAGCAATGGTGAGAGTGGACATTCTTGCCTTATTTCAAGTCCTAACGGGAAAGCTTTCAGTTTTTCTTCACTTAATATAATCTAGCTGTAAGTTTTTCATCGATACCTTTATCGGGTTGAGGAAGTCCATTTTTATTCCTAAATCATCAAATGCTTTTATTATCAAAGTGTTTGATTTTGTCAAATGGTTTTTTGTATCCTTTTCCATAATCACAAGGCTTTTGCCTTTTATTATATTGACATATTATTTACATAGATTAATTTTAAATTATTGAATCAACCTTCAATTCCTTGGATAAATCACAGTTGGTTGTGGTGTGTAATAATTTTTTGTGTTGCCAGATTTCATTTTCTAGCATTTTGTTGAGGAGTTTTGTGTCTATATTTATGAGAGATATCAGTCTGTAACCATCTTTTCTTATGATGTTTTGATGTGGTTTTGGTATGAGAATAGTATTGGCCTTATAGAACAAATTGAGTATTACCCTCTCTTCTTTTTTCTTTATAAGAATTGATTCTTCAAACAATTTGGTACAAATCACCCGTGAAGCCATTTGATCCTGGGCTTTTCTTTTGAGAAGTTCATAAGTTACTAATTCAATATCTTTACCTGCATAGGTCTTTTCCGAGCTTCTATGTTTTTTTTTTTTTTTTAGTTGGTTCTGATAGTTTATGTCTTTCTAGAAATGTGTCCATATCTTATAGGCTAATTTGTTGCCTTAAAATTTTTTATAGTATTCTTTTACAATCCTTTTTATTTCTGTAAGAATTATGGTAATATCCTCTCTTTCAGTCTAAATTTTTATATTTTAGATCTGCTCTTTTTTTGGTCAGTCTACCTAAAAGTTTGTTAATATTATTGTAAAGCAACAAACTTTTGGTTTTGCTCATTTTCTCAATTTTTTCTACTCTCTATTTTTTTTTTTTTATTCTTGGGGATTCATTGAGGGTACAATAAGCCAGTTAGACTGATTGCAATTGTTAGGTAAAGTCCCTCTTGCAATCATGTCTTGCCTCCATAAAGTGTGACACACAGTAAGGCCTCACCCTCCTCCCTCCATACCTCTTTCTTCTTCCCCCCCCATAACCTTAATTGTCATTAATTGTCCTCATATCAAGATTGAGTACATAATTCATGCTTCTCCATTCTTGTGATGCTTTACTAAGAATAATGTCTTCCACTTCCATCCAGGTTAATACAAAGGATGTAAAGTCTCCATTTTTTTTAATGGCTGAATAGTATTCCATGGTATACATATACCACAGCTTGTTAATCCATTCCTGGGTTGGTGGGCATTTAGGCTGTTTCCACATTTTGGCGATTGTAAATTGAGCTGCAATAAACAGTCTAGTACAAGTGTCCTTATGATAAAAGGATTTCTTTCCTTCTGGGTAGATGCCCAGTAATGGGATTGCAGGATCGAATGGGAGGTCTAGGTTGAGTGCTTTGAGGTTTCTCCATACTTCCTTCCAGAAAGGTTGTACTAGTTTGCAGTCCCACCAGCAGTGTAAAAGTGTTCCCTTCTCTCCACATCCACGCCAGCATCTGCAGTTTTGAGATTTTTGTGATGTGGGTCATTCTCACTGGGGTTAGATGATATCTCAGGGTTGTTTTGATTTGCATTTCTCTAATATATAGAGATGATGAACATTTTTTCATGTGTTTGTTAGCCATTCATCTCTCATCTTTAGAGAAAGTTCTATTCATCTCTCTTGCCCATTGATATAAGGGATTGTTGGCTTTTTTCACGTGGATTACTTTGAGTTCTCTATAGATCCTGGTTATCAAGCTTTTGTCTGATTGAAAATATGCAAATATCCTTTCCCATTGTGTAGGTTGTCTCTTTGCTTTGGTTATTGTCTCCTTAGCTGTACAGAAGCTTTTCAGTTTAATGAAGTCCCATTTGTTTATTTTTGTTGTTGTTGCAATTGCCATGGCAGTCTTCTTCATGAAGTCTTCCCCCAGGCCAACATCTTCCAGTTTTTTTCCTATGCTTTCTTGGAGGATTTTTATTGTTTCATGCCTTAAATTTAAGTCCTTTATCCATCTTGAATCAATTTTTGTGAGTGGGGAAAGGTGTGGGTCCAGTTTCAGTCTTTTACATGTAGACATCCAGTTCTCCCAACACCATTTATTGAATAGGGAGTCTTTCCCCCAAGGTAAGTTCTTGTTTGGTTTATCGAAGATTAGGTGGTTGTAAGATGTTAGTTTCATTTCTTGGTGTTCAATTCGATTCCAAGTGTCTATGTCTCTGTTTTTGTGCCAGTACCATGCTGTCTTGACCACTATGGCTTTGTAGTACAGACTAAAATCTGGTATGCTGCTGCCCCCAGCTTTATTTTTGTTACTAAGAACTGCCTTAGCTATACGGGGTTTTTTCTGGTTCCATACAAAACGCAGAATCATTTTTTCCAAATCTTGAAAGTACGATGTAGGTACTTTGATAGGAATGGCATTGAATAGGTAGATTGCTTTGGGAAGTATAGACATTTTAACAATGTTGATTCTTCCCATCCATGAGCATGGTATGTTCTTCCATTTGTTAATATCCTCTGCTATTTCCTTTCTGAGGAGTTCATAGTTTTCTTTATAGAGGTCCTTCACTTCCTTCGTTAGGTATATTCCTAGGTATTTCATTTTCTTTGAAACTATGGTGAAGGGAGTTGTGTCCTTAATTAGCTTCTCATCTTGACTGTTATTGGTGTATACAAAGGCTACTGACTTGTGGACATTGATTTTATATCCTGAAACATTACTGTATTTTTTGATGACTTCTAGGAGTCTTGTGGTTGAGTCTTTGGGGTTCTCTAAGTATAAGATCATGTCATCAGCAAAGAGGGAGAGTTTGACCTCCTCTGCTCCCATTTGGATTCCCTTTATTTCCTTGTCTTGCCTAATTGTATTGGCTAGAACTTCCAGCACTATGTTGAATAGTAAAGGTGACAGAGGACAACCTTGTCTGGTTCCAGTTCTAAGACAAAAAGCTTTCAGTTTTTCTCCATTCAGTAAAATATTGGCTGTGGGTTTGTCATAGATAGCTTCAATCAGTTTTAGAAATGTGCCACCTATGCCTATACTCTTCAGAGTTCTAATTAGAAAAGGATGCTGGATTTTATCAAATGCTTTTTCTGCATCTATTGAGAGGATCATATGATCTTTATTTTTGCCTCTGTTAATATGGTGGATAACGTTTATGGACTTGCATATGTTAAACCAGCCTTGCATCCCTGGGATGAAGCCTACTTGATCATGATGAATGACTTTTTTGATGATAAGCTGTAATCTATTGGCTAGGATTTTCTTGAGAATTTTTCCATCTATATTCATGAGTGAGATTGGTCTGAAATTCTCCTTTTTGTTTGGGTCTTTTCCTGGTTTTGGTATCAGGGTGATGTTTGCTTCATAGAATGTGTTGGGGAAGATTCCTTCTTCCTCAGTTTTTTGGAATAATTTCTGCAGTACAGGAATAAGCTCTTCCTTGAAGGTTTGATAGAATTCTGGGGTGAAGCCATCGGGACCAGGGCATTTTTTAGTTGGAAGCTTTTTTATTGTTTCTTTGATCTCAGTGCTTGAAATTGGTCTGTTCAGGAGGTCTATTTCTTCCTGGCTAAGTCTAGGGAGAGGGTGTGATTCCAAATATTGATTCATTTCCTTCACATTGTCAAATTTCTGGGCATAGAGTTTCTGGTAGTATTCAGAGATGATCTCTTGTATCGCTGTGGGATCAGTTGTTATTTCCCCTTTATCATTTCTGATTGAGGTTATTAGAGATTTTACTTTTCTATTTCTAGTTAGTCTGGCCAATGGTTTATCTATTTTATTTATTTTTTGAAAAAACCAACTCCTTGTTTCATTAATTTTCTGAATGATTCTTTTGTTTTCAATTTCATTGATCTCTGATTTGATTTTGGATATTTCTTTTCTTCTACTGAGTTTAGGCTTAGATTGTTCTTCTTTTTCCAATTCCATAAGATCTCTTGTGAGATTGTTGATGTGCTCTCTTTCTGTTTTTTCGAATGTAGGCATCTAAAGTGATAAATTTTCCTCTCAAAACTGCTTTTGCAGTATCCCACAGGTTTTGGTAGCTTGTGTCTTCATTGTTGTTATGCTCAAGGAAGTTAATGATTTCCTGTTTTATTTCTTCCTGCACCCATCTGTTATTCAACAGAAGATTGTTTAATTTCCATGCCTTTGGCTGGGGTTGAGCATTTTTGTTAGAGTTGAGTTCCACCTTTAGTGCCTTATGGTCTGAAAAGATACAAGGTAAAATTTCAATTCTTTTGATTCTGTTGATATTTGTTTTGTGTCCCAGGATATGATCAATTTTGGAGAATGTTCCATGGGGTGATTAGAAGAATATATATTCTTTATCTTTGGGGTGGAGTGTTCTATATGCGTCTATCAAGCATAGTTGTTCTAGGGTCTCATTTAAATCTCTTACATCTTTGTTTAATTTCTGTTTAGAGGATCTGTCCAGCTCTGTAAGAGGTGTGTTAAAGTCCCCTGTCATGATGGTATTATCAGATATCATATTGCTCAGACTGAGTAAGGTCTGCTTCAAGAATCTGGGAGCATTTAAATTGGGTGCATAAATATTTAGAATTGAAACGTCTTCTTGTTGTAGTTTTCCCTTGACCAATATAAAGTGACCATCTTTGCCTTTTTTGACTTTAGTTGCTTTAAATCCACATGTATCTGAAAATAAGATTGCAACTCCTCTTTTCTTCTGAATTCCATTTGCCTGAAAAATTGTCTTCCAACCCTTGACTCGGAGCTTTAATTTGTCTTTTGAAGCCAGGTGTGTTTCTTGCAGACAGCAAATGGATGGCTTGTGTTTTTTAATCCAGTCAGCCAATCTATGTCTCTTCAGTGGGGAATTCAAGCCATTAACATTTATGGTGATAATTGATAAGTATGGTAGTATTCTATTCGTCTTATCTGGTGAGAGTCCATTGCTTAGTTTTATCTTTTGCATCAGTGTGGAGGTTACGTTCTGTCCTTTGATTTCTGAGTTCTTACTTTGCTGCTGATCCATTGTGGTGGTCAGTGTGCAGAACAGGTTGAAGTATTTCCTGTAGAGCTGGTCTTGTTGTGGCGAATTTCCTCAATGTTTGTATATCCGTAAATGATTTGATTTCTCCGTCAGTTTTGAAGCTTAGCTTAGCAGGGTATAGAATTCTGGGCTGAAAATTCTTCTGTTTAAGTAGATTAAAGGTAGATGACCATTGTCTTCTTGCTTGGAAAGTTTCATTAGAGAAGTCTGCGGTCACTCTGATGGATTTGCCCCTGTACGTCAACTGGCGCTTACTCCTGGCAGCTTGCAGAATCTTTTCTTTTGTCTTGACTTTGGACAGGTCCATCACAATGTGTCTTGGAGAAGCTCGGTTAGAGTTGAGGCTACCCGGGGTCCGATATCCCTCTGAAAGCAGTGTGTCAGAATCTTTGGTGATGTTTGGGAAATTTTCTTTTATAATATTCTCTAGTATGGCTTCCATTCCTCTGGGGCATTCTTCTTCCCCTTCTGGAATTCCTATAACTCGTATGTTGGAACGCTTCATAAAGTCCCATAATTCTGACAGTGAACGTTCTGCTTTCTCTCTCTTCTTTTCTGCCTCCTTTACTGTCTGAGTTATCTCAAGAACTTTGTCTTCTACCTCTGAAATTCTTTCTTCTGCATGGTCTAACCTGTTGCTGATACTTTCCATTGCATCTTTAAGTTCCCTGATTGACTGTTTCATTTCCTTCAGCTCTGCTATATCCTTTTTATATTCTTCATATCATTCATCTCTGATTTGATTCTGTTTTTGGATTTCCTTTTGGTTATTTTCCACTTTATTAGCAGTTTCCTTCATTGTTTCCATCATTTCTTTCATTGTTTTCAACATGTGTATTCTAAATTCCCTGTCTGTCATTCCTAACATTTCTGTATAGGTGGAATCCTCTGCAGTAGCTACCTCATGGTCCCTTGGCGGGGTTGTTCTGGACTGGTTCTTCGTGTTGCCTGGAGTTTTCTGCTGATTCTTCCTCATGAGTGATTCCTTTTATCTGTTCCTTGCCCTAATTTTCCTTTCACTTCCTTTGCTCTTTAAGTTCTTGTGCCTATGGAATTTTTGGGCGGGTTTAGACGGATTGAACACACGCGACCACTTGCCGGTTTTCCACTGTTTTAGTCCTCCTCTTGGGGTCCAGAAGTCTCTCGCTGACTCCCTGCATCCTCATAGGAGTGATGATAGGCAGTTCCCACCAGCCAGAGATGCCTGGAGTCCTATCTCCCCAGACTCATGGTGCCCAGATGCAAGGAAGCTGTTACTCGGCTGCCATCTTGCTCCGCCTCCAAAGTCATCTGGGCATCACCTCTGAGAAGCAGAACATAAATGTGTTTGCAGCTGTCTGAAACCCATGCAAACACTTAAAGACCACACCTCGTACCATTTGTTGTACTACTGTAATAATTTCATAGCCACTTCCCATTGCTACTGTGGTGAACTCAAGTGTTGTCAGTATCCGCTCTCTACTCTCTATTTTTACTCAAATCTTTATTATTTCTTTCCTTTTTCCTTGCTTTCAGTTTAGTTTGCTTTTCCACCTTCCTTAAAGTGGTGAGGGTATTGATTTGAGATATTTCTTTTTATTTATTTATTTATTTTTCTTGTTCATTTTTTCTTTTTATTTTTTTAGTAATATTAAATAATAGCTGTGTACATTAATGCGATCATGGTTACACTGGTTTTATAAACAGTTTGACACATTTTCATCACACTGGTTGACATAGCCTTCCTGGCATTTTCTTAGTTATCGTGTTAAGACATTTGTAAGACAGTTATTGTGTTAAGACAATTATATTCTACATTTACTAAGTTTCACATGTACCCTTGTAAGATGCACCGCAGGTGTAATCCCACCAATCACCCTTCCTCCACCCATCCTCCCTCCTCCCTCCCCTTCCTCTCCCCCTTCCCCTTATTCTTAGGTTATAACTGGGTTATAGCTTTCATATGAAAGCCATAAATTAGTTTCATAGTAGGGCTGAGTACCCGGACACTTTTTCTTCCATTCTTGAGATACTTTACTAAGAAGAATATGTTCCAGCTCCATCCATGTAAACATGAAAGAAGTAAAATCTCCATTTTTTTTAAGGCTGCATATTATTCCATGGTGTACATATACTGTAGTTTATTAATCCATTCATGGATCAATGGGCACTTGGGCTTTTCTTCTTTTTTAAATATAGGCACTTACAGATATAAATTTCCCTCTAAGCATCACTTTTGCTGCATACCATAGGTCTTGGGATAGGTCCCATATTACTTTGCTATGTCTCCAGTTCCAGAATTTTCTGGTTTTGTTTTACATGGATAACTAGGGGAGACAAGGACAGTTTTACGTCTTCTTTCTAATCTCTTTTCTTGCCTTATTGCATTGGATAAGATTTACGGTAGTGTCTTAAACAGGAGCAGTAAGAGCAAACATCCTTGTTTTAGTAATGATTTTAGTGGGAGAGCACCTAGTCTTTCTTCACTATGTGTGGTATTACTGGAGGATTTTTGTAGGAGGTATTTTATTTTATTTTATATTTTGAGATATACTCTCACTTTGTCACCTTGGGAAGGGTGCCTGGCATAATACCTCACAGCAATCTCAAACTCTTGGACTCAAATGATCTTCTTGCTGGGACTGTAGGGATACTGGTAGCCGCGTGCTCTCTGGAGCCCTCCCTGCCTCTGTGCAGAGCCCTTCTCCTGGCCAGAGACTGCTGAAGCCTTGGGCTCTCTGTGCCAAAGTCACTGGGTGCCAGACACTCCCAGAACCGTGCACACGACCTCCTGCCTGTTGCTGGATCCAGGTGTGTCACACGCCGGAGCTGCTTCCACAACCAGAACTCCCTAGCTGGGGAAGCCCCAGAGAAACTACACAGGGTCACTCCCTACAAAGATCCAGCAACAATAGAGTGATCCCGCTGGGGTCTAATCTTAGAGAGACACCTCCCCAACTCTGAGGACAGCCAGAGGCAACGGTGAAAAACAATCATAAGGCGAAATCAACAGAAAAACTCTGGCAATATGAATAATCAGAGTAGATCAACTCCCACAAGGATCAATGAAGCAGACACAGCACAAGATCCCATGCACAAACAAAAAGGTGAGATGTCAGGGTGGCGCCTGTGGCTCAGTGAGTAGGGCGCCGGCCCCATATGCCGCGGGTGGGGGGTTCAAACACAGCCCTGGCCAAACTGCAACTAAAAAATAGCCAGGCGCTATGGCGGGCACCTGTAGTCCCAGCTACTCGGGAGGCTGAGGCAAGAGAATCGCTTAAGCCCAGGAGCTGGAGATTGCTGTGAGCTGCGAGGCCATGGCACTCTACCAAGGGCCATAAAGTGAGACTCTGTCTCTAAAAAAAATAAATAAATAAAGCTGAGATGTCAGAAATCGAATTCAGAATCTAGATAGCAAATAAGATCAAATTAGAATTCCAAGCAGTAACCCAAAACATATCTCAAGAATTCAACAAATTCAAAGACCAAATAACCAAAGATTTTGACACATTGAGACAAGAAGTTGCATCCCTCAAAGATCTGAGAAACACAGAAGAATCCCTCAGTAACAGAATGGAGCAAGCAGAAGAAAGGATTTCTGACGTTGAAGACAAAGCTTTCAAATGCTCCCAAACTCTCAAAGAGGAAGAGAAATGGAGGGCAAAAACAGATCACTCTCTCAGAGAGCTCTGGGATAATTCGAAGAAAACCAATATTCATCTTATATGGATCCCCGAAAGCAACAAAGTGGCTTCACAAGGCACAGAGTCTCTTCTCCATGAGATTATGAAGGAGAACTTTCCAGACATGCCAAGAGATTCTGAAATTAAGATAGCAGACAGTTTCAGAACTCCAGCACAATGCAATCCAAATAAGACATCCCCCAGACACATCATAATCAATTTCACTAAAGTTAATATGAGGGAGAAAATTCTGAAAGCTGCCAGATGAAAGAAAACCATTACCTACAAGGGGAAGGATATTAGAATAACTGCAGATCTCTCTGCTGAAACTTTCAAGCTAGAAGAGGATGGTCATCAACTTTTAATCTCCTAAAACAAAATAACCTTCAACCCAAGATCCTATACCCAGCTAAACTGAGTTTCATTTATGACAGAGAAATTGAATACTTCAATGATATTCACATGTTGAAGAAATTTGCCATAACTAAACCAGCTCTCCAGGATATTCTCAGACCTATCTTCCATAAAGACCAGTGTAATCTTCCACAACAAAAGTAATCCCACCCAGAAAACATTGATCAAATTCCAACTTCTGGGGGAGGAGATGAGATGGCTGACTGAAGCCAGCTTTCCACAGAGGGTCCCGTCCAGTAGGAGAGTTAAAGGACAAAAATTCAGCAAGTAACCTGGTGGATTTGAGCTACAGTAAGAGAGAAGCTTGAAGAATGCACGTCAACCTCGCTTAGGCGAGCTGCGACCACAAGGATATAAACAAAAGGTACAAAATCCATCGCCAAGCAGACGGGAGTCCCCTTCCCCATGAGAACAGCTCAGAGTGCCCCACAAACAATCAGGCAGAGTTCAAAGGTACTCCTCACTCCATGGGAGAGACCCTCTAAAAACTGAACCTACCTCCCCTACTAGGGTGCCATGGAGTCCCCCTGCCAGGCATAAAACTGTATAAACTGTATACAATCTCTACCTGGAATTCTGAGCTCCCAGCACTCAATTTCACTCACACTGAGGTCTAGAGGCCAGTCCCGGTCAGCAGAGAGGGGACCGCACTGGAGTGGCAGTTCCCTGAGGCACAGTGCGACAGCCATCTTTTGGTGACAATACGGCCAGGCATAAAACTGTGTAAAGCTGTGTGTGTTCTCTGCCCACAACCCCAGGCTCCCAGCGCTCCCAGCGCTCCCTGCACTCCCCTCTGCTCTTGCTCCAAGGTCTGGAGGCCTGTCCCCTAGGGGTCCAGACTCTTGGGCGACTGCTTGAGGGGTGTAGACAGTGCTGGGTTGCAGCCAGTCGGTGCAGACTCTGGGGTACAGGAGTGGAGAGAGGATGGTTGGCTGGAAGGGAGCTACACCAGAGCAGTGGTTGCCTGAGCTATAAAACAGCAGCCCTCCTTTGCTAGCAATATGGTTCACTACCGAATATTCTGAAGCCACACCCCCATCTCCCTGGGCAATCAGAGACTCTGAGTATAGGATTTGCCTGAGGCAGCTCCAACTTGCAAACCAGGGAAAATCCAGGGGGGGGGGCTGACCCAGAGGTCCGCTTTACTAAACCTAAGACGCACCTGGCCCTCAGGGGATCGTCAGCCTATAGACAATACAAGAGCAAAGACAAGCTGATTTGGAACTCAATTCAGCTTCTCTTCTGCAGGGGAACCGCAGACTTGTTCTGTTCTGTTCTGTCAGTAACATTAATCAGGGGCGAGACTGGACCTGACTGAAAACTCCCCAACATTCATCAAGTGCCTGAGGTTGTCAGGCCTCACCTCATCCTGCTAGAGAGAGGCAGAGCGCAGTGGCCTGGCAGACTTCCTTGTGATTCAGGCAGGTGCAAACTCCTGGATTACCGGTTCACTACAGGCAACTGGGTCAGCCAACTGCAGAACTATCAGTGACTAGGTGTGACAGTGGTGCAAGGTGGGGAAGGAGGCAGCAATCTTCCCAGACTGATCTATTAGCTGGGTGGCTCCTCCTGACTCCACGCAGCACTGGAGCAAGCCACACCACACACCTGCGATCCACTTCCCAGAGACCTCTTAAACTCTCTCACCCAAGACAGGTGCAGACTGAGACAATTGATTTGGACTTTTTGAACGGAACCAATCGCCTGAGGACAAATCAGGTGGTGCCCTGGGTGCACAGTGGTAGGAAGGTTTGATTTTTCTTTTCCAATTGTTTGCCAGTGGGGGGGTGGGGTGACTTAATTGCTGATATTTCTCCACAGCTGAGACTTCAATCCAGAGTATCTGTTTCACTAGGGTGGAAAAGAAACCAGCTGAAAACAAGACAGAACCACTTAGCCCCACCACACCAAACAGGGCCCCAGTTTCTCAGGCGCAACACTGTACAGGCCCTCAACAAAGCCCCAGGGGAAAAAATCAAAGGGAGTAAAACAATCAAGGGGCAGAATCAGTGGAAAAACTCTGGTAACATGAATAACCAGAATAGATCAACCACCACCAAGGAAAGATATGGCAGATGTAAGTGAAGATCCCATTCTTAAACAACTGGCTGAGATGTCAGAAATCAAATTCAGAATTTGGATTGCAGACAAGATTAACAAAGTGGAATTAGGAATTAGAGGAGAAATTCAAAAGTTGTCTTAAGAATTTAATGAGTTTAAAGACAAAACCACCAAAGACTTAGACACACTGAAGCAAGAATTTGCAGCCCTCAAAGATGTGAAAAATACAATAGAATCCCTGAGCAACAGAATGGACCAAGCAGAAGAAAGGATTTCTGACATTGAAGATAAAGCCTTTGAACACACCCAAACTCTCAAAGAGGAAGACAAAAGGAGAGCAAAAACCGATCATTCTCTTAGAGAGCTCTGGGATAATTCAAAGAAGGCGAATGTCCGAATCATTGGAGTTCTGGAAACAGATGAAGTGGCCTTGCTGGGCACAGAGGCCCTTCTGCATGAAATTATGAAAGAGAATTTTCCAGACATGCCTACAGATTCTGAAATTCAGATAGCGGACAACTTCAGAACCCCAGCACGACTCATCACCAATAAGACATCCCCCAGGCATATGATAATTAACTTCACTAAAGTTAATATGAAGAAGAAATTCCTCAAAGCTGCCAGGTGAAAGAAAACCATTACCTTCAAAGGGAAGAATATTAGAATGAGTGCAGATCTCTCTGCTGAAACTTTTCAAGACACAAGAGTGTGGTCACCGACTTTTAATCTCCTAAAGCAAAATAACTTTCAACCCCGGATCTTGTATCCAGCTAAACTGATTTTCATTTATGATGGAGAAATTAAATACTTTAATGACATTCATATGTTGAAGGAATTTGCCCTAACCAAACCAGCTCTTCAGGATATTCTCAGACCTATCCTCCATAAGGACCAACCCAATCCTATACCACAAAAGTAAACTCACTCAGAAACATTGGATCAAACGCCAATTTCCACACTGGTGTAAGGATTAAAAATGCCCACTTGACTTTTGAAAAACTTGATACCCAAAACTTCACCAGACTTATCAATATTCTCCATTAATGTGAACGCTTAAATTGTCCTCTAAAGAGGCATAGGTTACCTGACTGGATACAAAAACTAAGGCCCGATATTTGTTGCACACAAGAGTCACATCTTAACTTAAACGACAAATACAGACCCAAGGTGAAAGAACAGTCATCCATATTTCAGGCAAATGGTATTCAGACAAAAGCAGGTGTTGCAATTTTATTTGAGATACAATAGGCTTTAAACCAAAAAAAGTAAGGAGGGGCAAAAATGGTCACTTCGTATTTGTTTAGGGCAATAATATGATGAGATCTCAATTATTAATACCTATGCACCCAACCAGAATGCACCTCAATTTATAAGAGAAACGCTAACAGACATAAGCAACTTGATTTCCTCCAGCTCCATAATAGTTGGAGATTTCAACACTCCTTTGGCAGTGTTGGATCCATCCTCCAACAAGAAGCTGAGCAAAGAAATTTTAGATTTAAACCTAACCATCCAACATTTGGATTTAGCAGACATCTACAGAGCATTTCATCCAAACAAAACTGAATACACATACTTCTCATCAGCCCATGGAACTTACTCCAAAATTCATCAGATCTTAGGTCACAAGTCTAACCTCAGTAAATTTAAAGGAATAGAAATTATTCCATGCATCTTCTCGGACCACCATGGAATATAACTTGAGCTGAGTAACAACAGGAATCTGCATACTCATTAAAAACATGGAAGTTAAATAACCTTGAGCTGAATGATAATTGGGTCAGAATGAGATTAAAAAAGAAATCGTCAATTTTTTTGAACAAAACAACAATGAAGACACGAACTATCAGAACCTCTGGGACACTGCAAAGGCAGTTCTAAGAAGGCAGTTCTAAGAGGGCAGTTCTAAGAGGGAAATTTATAGCACTGCAAGCCTTCATCAAGAGAACGGAAAGAGAGGAAGTTAACAACTTAATTGGACATCTCAAGCAACTAGAAAAGGAAGAACAGTCCAATGCCAAACCCAGTAGAGGAGAAGAAATAACCAAAATTAGAGCAGAATTAAATGAAACTGAAAACAAAAGAGTAATACAACAGATCAATACATCAAAAAGCTGGTTTTTAGAAAAGGTCAATAAAATAGATAAATTTTTGGCCAACCTAATCAGGAAAAAAAGAGTAAACTCTCTAATCTCATCAATCGAAACAACAAAGACGAAATAACAACAGACTCATCAGAAATCCAAAAATTTTTTAATGAATATTACAAGAAACTGTATTCTCAGAAATATGAAAATCTGAAGGAAATTGACCAATCCTTGGCAGCATGTCACCTTCCAAAACTTAGCCAGAATCAAGTGGAAATGTTGAACAGGCCCATATCAAGTTCTGAAATAGCATCAACCATACAAAACCTCCCCCAAAAGAAAAGCCCGTGACCAGATGGTTTTACATCAGAATTCTACCAAACTTTTAAAGAGGAATTAGTACCTATATTACTCAACCTGTTTCAAAAGGTAGAAAAAGAAGGAAGACTACATAACACGTTCTACAAAGCAAACATCACCCTGATCCCCAAACCAGGAAAAGACCCAACAAGAAAAGTAAATTATAGACCAATATCACTAATGAATATACATGCAAAAATATTCAACAAGATCCTAACAAACAGAATCCAGCAACACATCAAACAAATTATACATCATGATCAAGTCGGTTTTATCCCAGGGTCTCAAGGCTGGTTCAATATACGTAAATCTATCAATGTAATTCAGCACATAAACAAATTAAAAAACAAAGACCATATGATTCTCTTAATCGATGCAGAAAAAGCTTTTGATACTATCCAGCATCCCTTCATGATCAGAACACTTAAGAAAATTGGTATAGAAGGGACATTTTTTAAACTGTTAGAGACCATCTACAGTAAACCCACAGCCAATATCATATTGAATGGAGTTAAATTGGAATCATTTCCACTCAAATCAGGAACCAGACAAGGCTGCCCATTGTCTCCATTGCTTTTTAACATTGTAATGGAAGTTATAGCCACCACAAGTAGGGAAGAAAAGGTGATCAAGGGTATCCATATAGAGTCAGAAGAGATCAAACTTTCGCTCTTTGCAGATGATATAATAGTATATCTGGAAAACACTGGGGACTCTACTACAAAACTCTTAGAAGTGATCAAGGAATACAGCAGTGTCTCAGGTTACAAAATCAACATTCATAAATCGGTAGTCCTTATATATATCAACAATAGTCAAGTTGAGAAAACAGTTAAGGACTCTATCCCATTCACAGTAGTGCCAAAGAAGATGAAATATTTGGGAAGTTATCTAACAAGGATGTGAAAGATCTCTATACAGAGAACTATGAAACTCTAAGAAAAGAAATAGCTGAAAATGTTAACAAATGGAAAAATATACCATGCTCATGAGTGGCAAGAATCAACATTGTCAAAATGTCCATACTACCCAAAGCAATATATAATTTCAATGCAATCCCTATTAAAGTTCCATTGTCATGCTTTAAGGATTTAAAAAACAATACTTCGTTTTATATGGAATCAGAAAAAACCTTGAATAGCCAAGACATTACTCAGAAATATAAACAAAGCAGGAGGAATTACGCTACAAGACCTCAGACTATACTACAAATCGATAGTGATCAAAACAGCATGGTATTGGCACAAAAACAGAGAAGTAGATGTCTGGAACAGAATAGAGAACCAAGAGATGAATCCAGCTACTTACCGCTATTTGATCTTTGACAAGCCAATTAAAAACATTCAGTGGGGGAAAGATTCCCTATTTAACAAATGGTGCTGGGTGAACTGGCTGGCAACTTGTAGAAGACTGAAACTGGACCCACACCTTTCACCATTAACTAAGATAGACTCTCACTGGATCAAAGATTTGAACTTAAGACATGGAACTATAAAAATACTAGAAGAGAGTGCAGGGAAAACCCTTGAAGAAATCGGTCTGGGCGAGTATTTTATGAGGAGGACACCCAGGCAATTGAAGCTGCTTCAAAAATACACTACTGAGACTTGATCAGACTAAAAAGCTTCTATACAGCCAAGAACACAGTAAGTAAAGCAAGCAAACAGCCCTCAGAATGGGAGAAGATATTTGCAGGTTATGTCTCCGACAAAGGTTTAATAACCAGAATCCATAGAGAACTCAAACGCATTAGCAAGAAACAAACAAGGGATCCCATTGTAGGCTGGGCAAGGGATTTAAAGAGAAACTTCTCTGAAGAAGACAGGCGTGCAGCTTTCAGACATATGAAAAAATGCTCATCATCTTTAATCATCAGAAAATGCAAATCAAAACTACTTTGGGATACCATCTAACTCCAGTGAGACTAGCCTATATCACAAAATCCCAAGACCAGAGATGTTGGCGTGGATGTGGAGAAAAGAGAACACTTTTGCACTGTTTTTGGGAATTCAAATTAATACATTCCTTTTGGAAAGAGATATGGAGAACACTTAGAGATCTAAACATAGATCTGCCATTCAATCCTGTAATCCTTCCACTGGGCATATACCCAGAAGACCAAAAATCACATCATAACAAAGATATTTGTACCAGAATGTTTATTGCAGCCCAATTCATATTTGCTAAGTCATGGAAAAAGCCCAAGTGCCCATCGATCCATGAATGGATTAATAAATTGTGGTATAGGTACACCATGGAATATTATGCAGCCTTAAAGAAAGATGGAGACTTTACCTCTTTCATGTTTACGTGGATGGAGCTGGAACATATTTTTCTTAGTAAAGTATCTCAAGAATGGAAGAAAAAGTACCCAATGTACTCATCCTACTATGAAACTAATTTAGGGTTTTCACATGAGAGCTATAACACAGTTACAACCTAAGAATAGGGGGAAGGGGGAAAGGGAGGGGAGGGATGGGAGAGGTGGGTGGATGGAAGGGGATTGGGGGGATTACACCAGTCATGCATCTTACAAGGGTATATGTGAAACTTGGTAAACGGTCTGTGAAACTAGCGAATGATGCCCCATGATTATATCAATGTACACAGCTGTGATTTAATAAAAAAAAAATAGAAGAGGAGGCTGGAGCAAGATGTCGGCAAAGTAATAGCTTCCCGGCAACTGGCCATGGTGAGTCTGGGGAGATAAGACTCCAGGCATCTCTGGCTGGTGGGATCTGCCTATAATCATACCTTTGAGGATACAGGGAGTCAGCAAGGAACTTCTGGACCCAAGAGGAGGACAAAAACAGTGGAAAACTGGCAAGTGGTTGCATGTGTTTGATTGACCTAATCCCGCCGGCAGCCGTAAGTACAAGGAGCAGTGAGACTGCAAACCAGAAAGGCCTTACCTATGAACTGTTTTGGTGTTTTTGGACTTGGCACTCATTGAACTGCCTTGCGGAGAGCTTCAGAAGGAGTGCGGAGAACTTTGGGCATGTCTCGGGCCCCAGACTGAGCCGCTGAGCTGGCTGGAGCTAATAGTGTTTGGCTGTGGGCTGCAGGAAGCCATTGTGAGAGAACTGACCTGGCAAGCTCTGCCCTCAGGGTCGCAGAGCAAGGATGGGCAGGAGCTAGTAACCTAGTGACTGAGCAGCCCAAAGGGGGAAACTGAGCTGCCTTACAGACTTAACCTTCAGGGGCAGAGTAAGACTGGTTTTGGCACAGTGGAGCCTTGGGCTGTTGCTTTGGGTAGAGTGCTGTGGTGTCACAGGTCTTAGCAACCTCAAACTCCAGGGCTTGGCGCTGCCTGGATTTCCATAAGAGCTGTGCCGCAACCCCCGACCTGCGATCTATGCCTGCCGTGCCTCCACATGCCCTGAGCAGGAACTGCGGGAGCTGCACAACCCTGCATCCTCCCTCCTGTACCCTCCCTGCCTCAACACCAGCCTGATCATCTGGCCAGGGACTCTGGTAGCCATGTGCACTCTGGAGCCCTCCCTGCCTCTGCGCAGAGCCCTTCTCCTGGCCAGAGACTGCTGGGGCATTGGGCTCTCTGTGCCAAAGTCACTGCGTGCCAGGCACTCCCAGAACCGTGCACACAACCTCCTGCCCTGTTGCTGGATCTGGGTGTGTCACACTCCAGAGCTGTTTTCACAACCAGAACTCCCTGGCTGCAGCAGCCCCAGAGGAACTACACAGGGTCACTCCCTACAAACATCCAGCAACAATAGAGTGAGCTTGCTGTGGTCTAATCTTCGAGAGACACCTCCACAACTCTGAGGACAGCCAGAGGCAATGGTGAAAAACAATCATAAGGCAAAATCAACAGAAAAACTCTGGCAATATGAATGATCAGAGTAGATCAACTACCCCAAGGATCAATGAGGCAGACAGAGCACAAGATCCCATGCACAAATAGATGAGATGTCAGAAATCGAATTCAGAATCTGAATAGCAAATAAGATCAAATTAGAATTCCAAGCAGTAACCCAAAAGACATCTCAAGAATTCAACGAATTCAAAGACCAAATGACCAAAGACTTTCAGACATTGAGAGAAAAAGTTGCAGCCCTCAAAGATCTGAGAAGCACAGTAGAATCCCTCAGTAACAGAATGGAGCAAGCAGAAGAAAGGATTTCTGACGTTGAAGACAAAGCTTTTGAACTCTCCCAAACTCTCAAAGAGGAAGAGAAATGGAGGGCAAAAACAGATCACTCTCTCAGAGAGCTCTGGGATAATTTGAAGAAAATCAATATTCGTCTTATAGGGATCCCCAAAAGCAACAAACTGGCTTCACAAGGCACCAAGTCTCTTCTCCATGAGATTATGAAGGAGAACTTTCCAGACATGCCAAGAGATTCTGAAATTCAGATAGATAGCAGACAGTTTCAGAACTCCAGCATGACTGAACCCAAATAAGATAACCCTCAGACACATCATAATCAATTTTACTAAAGTTAATATGAAGGAGAAAATTCTGAAAGCAGCCAGATGAAAGAAAACCATCACCTATAAGGGTAAGAACATTAGAACAACTGTAGATCCCTCTGTTGAAACCTTTCAAGCTAGAAGAGGATGGTTATTGACTTTTAATGTCCTAAAACAAAATAACAACATTATTTTGATAAAATTTTGATCAAATTCCAACTTCCACAGTTGCAAAAGGATTAAAAATGTCCACTGGAGTCTTGAAAGGCTTATCAATATTCTCAATTAATGTGAATGGTTTAAATTGTCCTCTAAAGAGGCACTGGTTGGCTGACTGGATACAAAAACTCAAGCCAGATATCTGCTGCATACAAGAATCACACCTTACATTAAAAGACAAATATAGACTCAAGGTGAAGGGATGGTCATCTATATTCCAGGCAATGGAAAGCAGAAAAAAGCAGGCGTTGCAACCCTATTTGCAGACACAATAGGCTTTAAACCAATTGAAATAAGGAAGAATAATAATGGACACTTCATATTTGTTAAAGGTAACATTCAATACGGTGATATTTCAATTATTAATATTTATGCACCTAACCAGAATGCACCTCTATTCATAAGAGAAACTAACAGACATGAGCAACTTGATTTCCTCCACTTCCATAGTAGTTGGAGATTTTAACACCTCTTTAGCAGTGCTGGATAGATCCTCCAAAAAGAAGCTGAGCAAAGAAATTTTAGATTTAAACTTAACTATTCAACATCTGGACTTAACAGACATCTACAGAATATTTCATCCCAACCAAACTGAATACACATTCTTCTCATCAGCCCATGGAACATACTCCAAAATCCACCACATCCTAGGCCACAAATCTAACCTCAGCAAATTTAAAAAAATAGAAATTATTCCTTGCATCTTCTCAGACCATCATGGAATAAAAGATGAACTCAATAACAACAGGAACCTGCATACCCATATAAAAACATGGAAGCTAGCCAACCTTATGCTGAAGGATAGATGGGTTATAGATGAGATTAAGAAGGACATCACCAAATTTTTGGAACAAAACAATAATCAAGACATGAATTACCAGAACCTCTGGGATACTGCAAAGGCAGTCCTAAGAGGGAAATTTATAGCACTGCAAGCCTTCCTCAAGAAAACAGAAAGAGAGGAAGTTAATAACTTAATGGGATGTCTCGAGCAACTGGAGAAGGAAGAACACTCCAACCCCAAACCCAGCAGAAGAAATAACCAAAATCAGAGCAGAACTAAATGAAATTGAAAACAAAAGAATTATACAATAGATCAATAAATCCAAAAGTTGGTTTTTTGAAAAGATCAATAAAATAGATAAACCTTTGGCCAACCTAACCAGGAAAAAAAGAGTAAAATCTCTAATTTCATCAATCAGAAATGGTAATGATGAAATAACAACAGACCCCTCAGAAATTCAAAAAATCCTTAATGAATACTATAAGAAATTCTACTCTCAGAAATATGAAAATCTGAAAGAAATCGACCAATACTTGGAAGTACGCCACCTACCAAGACTTAGCCAGAATGAAGTGGAAATGTTGAACAGGCCTATATCAAGTTCTGAAATAGCATAAACTATACAAAATCTCCCTAAAAAGAAAAGCCCAGGACCAGATGACTTTACATCAGAATTCTACCAAACCTTTAAAGAAGAACTAGTACCTATATAACTAAACCTCTTCCAAAATATAGAAAAAGAAGGAATATTACCCAACACATTCTACGAAGCAAACATCACCTTGATCCCCAAACCAGGGAAAGACCCAACAAGATAAGAAAATTATAGACCAATATCACTAATGAATATAGATGCTAAAATACTCAATAGGATCCTAACAAACAGAATCCAACAACACATCAAAATATTATACACAATGACCAAGTGGGATTTATCTCAGGGTCTCAAGGCTGGTTCAATATACGTAAATCTATAAATGTAATTCAGCACATAAACAAACTAAAAAATAAGGACCACATGATTCTTTCAATTGATGCAGAAAGAGCTTTTGATAATATCCAGCATCCCTTCATGATCAGCACACTTAAGAAAATTGGTATAGAAAGGACATTTCTTAAACTAATAGAGGCCATCTACAGCAAACCCACAGCCAATATCGTATTGAATGGAGTTTAATTGAAATCATTTCCACTTAGATCAGGAACCAGGCAAGGTTGCCCATTGTCCCCATTGCTCTTTAACATTGTAATGGAAGTTTTAGCCATTGCCATTAGGGAAGAAAAGGCAATTAAGGGTATCCACATAAGGTCAGAAGAGATCAAACTTTCACTCTTCGCAGATGAAATGATCGTATATCTGGAAAACACTAGGGATTCTACTACAATACTTTTAGGAGTGATCAAGGAATACAGCAATGTCTCAGGCTACAAAACCAACACCCATAAATCTGTAGCGTTTATATATACCAACAATAACCAAGCCAAAAAAGCAGTCAAGGACTCTATTCCTTTCACAGTAGTGCCAAAGAAGATGAAATATTTGGGAGTATACCTAACAAAGGACATGAAAGATCTCTACAAAGAGAACTATGAAACTTTAAGAAAAGAAATAGCTGAAGATGTTAAGAAATAGAAAAACATACCATGCTCATGGCTGGGAAGAATCAACATTGTTAAAATGTCTATACTACACAAAGCAATGTGTAATTTTAATGCAATTCCTATTAAAGCTCCATTGTCATATTTTAAAGATCTTGAAAAAATAATACTTCATTTTATATGGGATCAGAAAAAACATCGAATAGCCAAAACATTACTCAGCAATAAAAACACAGCAGTAGGAATCATGGTACCAGAAATGAGACTGTACTATAAATCGAAAGTGATTAAAACAGCATGGTGGGCGGCACCTGTGGCTCCGTCAGTAGGGCGCTGGCCCCATATACTGAGGGTGGCGGGTTCAAGCCCAGCCCCGGCCAAACTGCAACCAAAAAAATAGCCGGGCGTTGTGGCGGGTGCCTGTAGTCCCAGCTGCTTGGGAGGCTGAGGCAAAAGAATCGCTTGAGCCCAGGAGTTGGAGGTTGCTGTGAGCTGTGTGAGGCCACAGCACTCTACCAAGGGCCATAAAGTGAGACTCTGTCTCTACAAAAAAAAAAAAAGAAAGAAAATCAAATAAAAAAAAACAGCATGGTATTGGCACAAAAACAGAGAAGTAGATGTCTGGAACAGAATAGAGAACCAAGAGATTAATCTAGCTATTTATCATTATTTGATCTTTGACAAGCCAATTAAAAACATTCAGTGGGTAAAAGATTCCCTATTTAACAAATGGTGCTACAACTTGGCTGGCAACTGTAGAAGATTGAAACTGGACCCACACCTTTCACCATTAACTAATATAGACTCTCACTGGATAACAGATTTAAACTTAAGACATGAAACTATAAAAATACTTGAAGAAAGTGTAGAAAAAACTCTTGAAGGAGTTGGCCTGGGTGAATATTTTATGAGGAGGACTCCCCAGGCAATTGAAGCAGTGTCAAAAATACACTACTGGGACCTGATCAAACTTAAAAGCTTCTGCACAGCCAAAAACATAGTAAGTAAAGCAGGTAGACGGCCATTAGAATGGGAGAAAATATTTGCAGGTTATACCTCCCATAAAGGTCTAATAACCAGAATCCATAGAGAACGCAAATGTATTAGCAAGAAAAGAACATATGATCCCATCTCAGGGTGGGCAAGGGACTTGAAGAGAAACTTCTCTAAAGAAGACAGACGCACGATGTACAAACACATGAAAAAAAGCTCATCATCCTTAATCATCAGAGAAATGCAAATCAAAACTACTTTGAGATATCACCTAACTCCAGTAAGAATAGGCCACGTAACAAAATCCCCAAACCAGAGATGTTGGCGTGGATGTGGATGTGGAGAAAAGGGCACACTTCTACACTGCTGGTGGGAATGCACACTAATAGTTCCTTCTGGAAGGATGTTTGGAGAATACTTAGAGACCTAAAAATAGACCTGCCATTTGATCCTATAATTCCTTTACTAGGTTTATACCCAGAAGACCAAAAATCACAATATAACAAAGACATCTGTACCAGAATGTTTATTGCAGCCCAATTCATAATTGCTAAGTCATGGAAGAAACCCAAGTGCCCATCGACCCATGAATGGACTAGCAAATTGTGGTACATGTAATTTTATGCAGCCATGGAATATTATTCAGCCTTAAAGAAAGATGGAGACTTTACCTCTTTCATGTTTACATGGATGGAGCTGAAACATATTCTTCTTAGCAAAGTATCTCAGGAATGGAAGAAAAAGTATCCAATGTACTCAGCCCTACTATGAAGCTAAATTATAGCTTTCACATGAAGGCTATAACGCAACTATAGCACAAGACTATGAGGAAAAGGCCATGGAAGGGGAAGTGAGGGGGGAGGTTAGGGTGGAGGGAGGGTAAAGTGTGGGGCCACACCTACGGTGCCTCTTAGAATGTTTATAGGCGAAACTTAATGGCAGAATACAAATGTCTACATACAATAACTAAGAAAATGCCATGAAGGCTACGTTGAACAGTTTGATGAGAATATTTCAGATTGCATATGAAACCATCACATTGTACCCCTTTATTGCACTAATGTACACAGCTATGATTTAACAATAAAAAAAATCGAAGAGACTGAGAAAGTTGAACTTGGAGACTTATAAAGAACTTGAGAGATCTCATCAAATTTTCCAAAGGTTGTCATATAGAAAAAGGTAGAAATGTGTAATATATGTTCAGAGGGTAAATTACAAATTACTTGTGAAATTTACAGAGATGAAAGATTTTAAGCTCAATTTATAAAAGACAAAAATAACTTCTTTTATTTTAATTTAATTTATTTTATTATTGATTCACACTGTCACAAGATGGACTATTTTGCTGCTAGAAAGAAAGTGAAATAGTAAGCTCTCCATTTTTGGAAGGGTGCAGGCATAAGCTATAAAGACATATTATTTAGAAGTACTATCACTGCTTTGGATGTGAGGTTGGGCTGGTCAACTTAAAAAAAATCTCTTATTATAAACAATATAAATTTCTAAAGCTTAAGGACATAAAGATTCAGGGGATCTATAATCTTAGGGGTCTCTTCTCAGTAGGCATTCAATACCATTTCAGAATCTAGAACCAAAACAAAGTAATGTGGTAATAATGGTAACCAGGCAATCCTGAAGAAAGTGGAAATACACTATTGGTCAACTGTAACATGAACTTCAAAAAGATAATTTAAAGTTTCTGCTGTTTTATTTTTGCATGTACCTATTATGTATTGCACTTCTGCCTCCTGAGCAGGCCCCATGTAGCCTCCATCCTGGAATTTTCCTTCAGGGACAGGCTGGAGGCTAAAGGGAAAGTACAGTTTTAAATCTGCTTAAAAATGTTGGTATTTTTTCCTGTTTAAAATTTGTTATTCTTGTTCTTTCTGTTCTGAGAACCAAATTAAGGAAATATGGACTGTAAAAAAATATGTCAAGTAGCAAATGTACTTAAATCACAGGAGGGCTATACAAGATCCAACATGGAGGGGGGACAAGGAGCATCCCAGAAGAATATTTTTACTGAAGGACACCAAAGTTTCTTCCTTGCTCTTCCGTGCTCTAATCTCTCTCCCAGCTAATGCATCCTACAAACTGCCAGAGTGATTGGTCAAAAAGCAGAGCAGACCATGCTATTTTCATGCTTAAAATCCTTACAGAACTCTCATTATCTACTTGCTAATTCTTAAAACTTCCTTCAGTTTTGGCAGGGGCTAGGTTTGAACACCCCACCTTTGGCATATGGGGCCAGCGCCCTACTCCTTTGAGCCACAGGTGCCACCCTGCTTAAAACTTCTTAGCATGGCACACAAAGCCCTTTGAAATATGACCCTTACCTACTTGGCATTTTAGCTTTATTTCCTTCACTTTTGCTCAATCCTTGTGTTTTCTTATAGCTTGCTAGCTAGGATTGGTTCTTGCACTTGAATATGCCTGAAAAATTCATTTATGTCTGTGAGTGCTTTTGCCACCAAAGGAGAGTTTATAAGTTGTGACACAGACCATCTGAGTCTCTTTATGTGTCCCACAAAGCCTAAGATATTTATTATCTGGGCTTTTATAAGAAAGGTTTGCTGAATACAGCTCAAGACAAACCAACTCTTTCTTCATCTCCCAGATCCTCCAAATATTCTCACAAAGCTGTGGTCCATAAGACAGTATGTGTCAGGGAGGCAGGAGAGGCTCTGAGGTCTTTGAAAATTAGATTTGTGTCCAGCCCTGCCACTTACCAACAGCACAAACTAGAGAAAACCATTAACTTCCTTAAACCTCCATTTCATCATCTTTAAAACTGAGAGAATAACTTCCATACTTTGGAAGTTTTTGTGAAGATCAAAAGAGATCTTAGATTTATGCAATACTACAGCAATCAATGTCAGTTGTAGTTATTATTACTACTATTAAATTACTTCTCCAACTGAAATGTCCTTCCTGCTTTCTTCATTTTGTAAAATCTGAATCCTGGAAGTTTTTGGGGATTCCCACCATATTTTCCTTCCTCTGGTCTCTGATAACACCTTGAATGGAATGTGCTTTTACAACTGCCCATACTTGTGCTGGTAGACAGATTGGTTTATGGAATTCCTTAATGATGAAAAACCATGTCTTACCTTTGTATTGCCAATTCTTAGAACAGGATATGGGTAGGGGTTAATAAATATTAGATTAATTACTGAAGTTGTACCAATGATGTAAGAGTGAGTTAGTTGCAAGGATGAACTTTCAGTTTAATGGTTTTTCCATTATTTTCTCTTTCAAAACTACTCTCCAAGGTCTTCTTCCTTGAGGACTTCTACCGACGTCATCTACTCCCACTACAACTACAATTCTCTCCTTGGCAATTTCTTTTAACTGAAATGAGAAAAGGTAAGTGAAAAGCAGGAGAAAAGAACTCAAGGACATGTGAATAGTCCTTACATTATCTTCCTCAAATGTTCTTCTCTTCCAGTCTTAGTCTGTGTCACTTGAAATGACATTATGGTGAGAGATGGGACAGGGATAGAATTTATTTTCATTGAGCACTTACCATGGACAGTTAGTCTATATCAAAGACAGGTTAATGGCTAAGAGCCCGGACACTAGCATCAGACCTTGGTTCTAATACTGAACCCACTGCTGATTAGCAGAGTGACATTGGGCAGGTTATCTAATTGTGTGTGTCTGCATCATCTTCCAGAAACCAGTGTTAATAATAGTACTTATCTCAAAGGATTGTCTTGATGATGAATGGAGATAGTACATGTAAAATTACTTAACAGTGTGCCTGCAGCCTGGTGTTAAAAAGAGTGTTTATTATTGCTATATTATTTTATCCACAGGTTAAGTCTTTTTCAAAACTGATCCGTCTTTATGTAAAGGTTTTTTTTCACTGAACTCTGCTGCTCTGCATCACCCTCTGGTGATACTGTGCCAAAGCTACAGCTGCTGGTAAACTGGTGGGAGTAGCCTTCTCAGACTCCTAGTCTTGTCCTCCATACCCCTTAACTATCCTTCCACCCTGATCCTAGTTCTAATACATACCACTCCTCCGCACCTGCATCCCCGAACTGCCGTGTGCAGCTCTGGCATCCATAGACTGGGCTGTAAGAAGCTGCTATTTTATTTGTACCTCATCAGGTCCCAGGAAGATACCCTGATTGGTGTACTAATAAGGCCCATGGGTATGGTGGATCAAAGAGTCCCTAGGGGTGCAGCCAAATAGGATCTCAGTGTAATCTTAAGAGCCTTCCAGTGCTGAGTGAATTCATTACTTAGGGGAAGTTTCAGCAATAAGGGAGCAATCAGGATAGCAATAAGGACTTCATATGCCCCCAAAGATTTTGAGAACTAGAACTCCAAGAAGGATGTAGAAATTGGTCCTTTAATTCAAGGCTCCATTTTGGCCACTCTAGGTGAGTGCAGAAAGGAGGCCAACACAAGTTTTAGCTGCTCTGCTGGACTTATTTGAATTTTATCTAGGTCCTTCGTAGAAAAAGAATGTCAGACCTGTAAATCCCTTAGATACTTTCTTCACATTTTAGAAGCGAGAAAACTGAAGCTCAGTGTCCAAAAATAATTACGGAGAGTCACACAGGCAGGACTAGAATTAGGAGTTAGGTACTTGATCCCACTCTGTAATGGGATCTTACCTCTCCAGTTACCGGTCTACCCCACTCTAGAATGAGATAGTTTTATTTTATATTATTTTATTTTTTATGAGATTTTCTTTTTTTTTTTTATTTTGGATTGAGATAGTTTTAAACTTGTGTTGGTCTTTTCCCATTTCCATGCCTTTCAAGTCCACTGTTAGCTCTTTTTTTTTTTTTTTTATTGTTGGGGATTCATTGAGGGCACAATAAGCCAGTTACACTGATTGCAATTGTTAGGTAAAGTCCCTCTTGCAATCATGTCTTGCCCCCATAAAGTGTGATACACAGTAAGGCCTCACCCCCCTCCCTCCATCCCTCTTTATGCTTCCCCCCCATAACCTTAATTGTCATTAATTGTCCTCATATCAAAATTGAGTACATAGGATTCATGCTTCTCCATTCTTGTGATGCTTTACTAAGAATAATGTCTTCAACGTCCATCCAGGTTAATACGAAGGATGTAAAGTCTCCATTTTTTTTAATGGCTGAATAGTATTCCATGGTATACATACAGCTGGTTAATCCATTCCTGAGTTGGTGGGCATTTAGGCTGTTTCCACATTTTGGCGATTGTAAATTGAGCTGCAATAAACAGTCTAGTACAAGTGTCCTTATGATAAAAGGATTTTTTTCCTTCTGGGTAGATGCCCGGTAATGGGATTGCAGGATCGAATGGGAGGTCTAGGTTGAGTGCTTTGAGGTTTCTCCATACTTCCTTCCAGAAAGGTTGTACTAGTTTGCAGTCCCACCAGCAGTGTAAAAGTGTTCCCTTCTCTCCACATCCACGCCAGCATCTGCAGTTTTGAGATTTTGTGATGTGGGCCATTCTCACTGGGGTTAGATGATATCTCAGGGATGTTTTGATTTGCATTTCTCTAATATATAGAGATGATGAACATTTTTTCATGTGTTTGTTAGCCATTCGTCTGTCATCTTTAGAGAAAGTTCTATTCATGTCTCTTGCCCATTGATATAAGGGATTGTTGGCTTTTTTCATGTGGATTAATTTGAGTTCTCTATAGTTCCTGGTTATCAAGCTTTTGTCTGATTGAAAATATGCAAATATCCTTTCCCATTGTGTGGGTTGTCTCTTTGCTTTGGTTATTGTCTCCTTAGCTTTACAGAAGCTTTTCAGTTTAATGAAGTCCCATTTGTTTATTTTTGTTGTTGTTGCAATTGCCATGGCAGTCTTCTTCATGAAGTCTTCCCCCAGGCCAATATCTTCCAGTGTTTTTCCTATGCTTTCTTGGAGGATTTTTATTGTTTCATGCCTTAAATTTAAGTCCTTTATCCATCTTGAATCAATTTTTGTGAGTGGGGAAAGGTGTGGGTCCAGTTTCAGTCTTTTACATGTAGACATCCAATTCTCCCAACACCATTTATTGAATAGGGAGTCTTTCCGCCAAGGTAAGTTCTTGTTTGGTTTATCAAAGATTAGGTGGTTGTAAGATGTTAGTTTCATTTCTTGGTGTTCAATTCGATTCCAAGTGTCTATGTCTCTGTTTTTGTGCCAGTACCATGCTGTCTTGACCACTATGGCTTTGTAGTACAGACTAAAATCTGGTATGCTGATGCCCCCAGCTTTATTTTTGTTACAGAGAACTGCCTTAGCTATACGGGGTTTTTTCCGGTTCCATAAAAAACGCAGAATCATTTTTTCCAAATCTTGAAAGTACGATGTAGGTACTTTGATAGGAATGGCATTGAATAGGTAGATTGCTTTGGGAAGTATAGACATTTTAACAATGTTGATTCTTCACAGCCATGAGCATGGTATGTTCTTCCATTTGTTAATATCCTCTGCTATTTCCTTTCTGAGGAGTTCATAGTTATCTTTATAGAGTTCCTTCACCTCCTTCGTTAGGTGTATTCCTAGGTATTTCATTTTCTTTGAAACTATGGTGAAGAGAGTTGTGTCCTTAATTAGCTTCTCATCTTGACTGTTATTGGTGTATACAAACGCTACTGACTTGTGGACATTGATTTTATATCCTGAAACATTACTGTATTTTTTGATGACTTCTAGGAGTCTTGTGGTTGAGTCTTTGGGGTTCTCTAAGGATAAGATCATGTCGTCAGCAAAGAGGGAGAGTTTGACCTCCTCTGCTCCCATTTGGATTCCCTTTATTTCCTTGTCTTGCCTAATTGTATTGGCTAGAACTTCCAGCACTACGTTGAATAGTAAAGGTGACAGAGGACAACCTTGTCTGGTTCCAGTTTAAGACAAAAAGCTTTCAGTTTTACTCCATTCAGTAAAATATTGGCTGTGGGTTTGTCATATATAGCTTCAATCAGTTTTGGAAATGTGCCACCTATGCCTATACTCTTCAGTGTTCTAATTAGAAAAGGATGCTGGATTTTATCAAATGCTTTTTCTGCATCTATTGAGAGGATCATGTGATCTTTATTTTTGCCTCTGTTAATATGGTGGATAACGTTTAAGGACTTGCGTATGTTAAACCAGCCTTGCATCCCTGGGATGAAGCCTACTTGATCATGATGAATGACTTTTTTGATGATAAGCTGTAATCTATTGGCTAGGATTTTCTTGAGAATTTTGCCATCTATATTCATGAGTGAGATTGGTCTGAAATTCTCCTTTTTGTTTGGGTCTTTTCCTGGTTTTGGTATCAGGGTGATGTTTGCTTCATAGAATGTGTTGGGGAAGATTCCTTCTTCCTCAGTTTTTTGGAATAATTTCTGCAGTACAGGAATAAGCTCTTCCTTGAAGGTTTGATAGAATTCTGGAGTGAAGCCATCTGGACCAGGGCATTTTTTAGTTGGAAGCTTTTTTATTGTTTCTTTGATCTCAGTGCTTGAAATTGGTCTGTTCAGGAGGTCTATTTCTTCCTGGCTAAGTCTAGGGAGAGGGTGTGATTCCAAATATTGATCCATTTCCTTCACATTGTCAAATTTCTGGGCATAGAGTTTCTGGTAGTATTCAGAGATGATCTCTTGTATCTCTGTGGGATCAGTTGTTATTTCCCCTTTATCATTTCTGATTGAGGTTACTAGAGATTTTACTTTTCTATTTCTAGTTAGTCTGGCCAATGGTTTATCTATTTTATTTATTTTTTCAAAAAACCAACTCCTCGTTTCATTAATTTTCTGAATGATTCTTTTGTTTTCAATTTCATTGATTTCTGATTTGATTTTGGATATTTCTTTTCTTCTACTGAGTTTAGGCTTAGATTGTTCTTCTTTTTCCAATTCCATAAGATCTCTTGTGAGATTGTTCATGTGCTCTCTTTCTGTTTTTCGAATGTAGGCATCTAAAGCGATGAATTTTCCTCTCAAAACTGCTTTTGCAGTATCCCACAGGTTTTGGTACCTTGTGTCTTCATTGTTGTTATGCTCAAGGAAGTTAATGATTTCCTGTTTTATTTCTTCCTGCACCCATCTCTTATTCAACAGAAGATTGTTTAATTTCCATGCCTTTGGGTGGGGTCGAGCATTTTTGTTAGAGTTGAGTTCCACCTTTAGTGCCTTATGGTCTGAAAAGATACAAGGTAAAATTTCAATTCTTTTGATTCTGTTGATATTTGTTTTGTGTCCCAGGATATGATCAATTTTGGAGAATGTTCATGGGGTGATGAGAAGAATGTATATTCTTTATCTTTGGGGTGGAGTGTTCTATATGCGTCTATCAAGCATAGTTGTTCTAGGGTCTCATTTAAATCTCTTATATCTTTGTTTAATTTCTGTTTAGAGGATCTGTCCAGCTCTGTAAGAGGTGTGTTAAAGTCCCCTGTTATGATGGTATTATCAGATATCATATTGCTCAGACTGAGTAAGGTCTGCTTCAAGAATCTGGGAGCATTTAAATTGGGTGCATAAATATTTAGAATTGAAATGTCTTCTTGTTGTATTTTTCCCTTGACCAATATAAAGTGACCATCTTTGTCTTTTTTGACTTTAGTTGCTTTAAATCCACAGGTATCTGAAAATAAGATTGCAACTCCTCTTTTCTTCTGAATTCCATTTGCCTGAAAAATTGTCTTCCAACCCTTGACTCGGAGCTTTAATTTGTCTTTTGAAGCCAGGTGTGTTTCTTGCAGACAGCTAATGGATGGCTTGTGTTTTTTAATCCAGTCAGCCAATCTATGTCTCTTCAATGGGGAATTCAAGCCATTAACATTTATGGAGATAATTGATAAGTGTGGTAGTATTCTATTCGTCTTATTTTGTGAGAGTCCATTGCTTAGTTTTATCTTTTGCATCAGTGTGGAGGTTACGTTCTGTCCTTTGATTTCTGAGTTCTTACTTTGCTGCTGATCCATTGTGGTGGTCAGTGTGCAGAACAGGTTGAAGTATTTCCTGTAGAGCTGGTCTTGTTGTGGCGAATTTCCTCAATGTTTGTATATCCGCAAATGATTTGATTTCTCCGTCAATTTTGAAGCTTAGCTTAGCAGGGTACAGAATTCTGGGCTGAAAATTGTTCTGTTTAGGTAGATTAAAGGTAGATGACCATTGTCTTCTTGCTTGGAAAGTTTCATTAGAGAAGTCTGTGGTCACTCTGATGGATTTGCCCCTGTAGGTCAACTGGTGCTTACTCCTGGCAGCTTGCAGAATCTTTTCTTTTGTCTTGACTTTGGACAGATTCATCACAATGTGTCTTGGAGAAGCTCGGTTAGAGTTGAGGTGACCTGGGGTCCGATAGCCCTCTGAAAGCAGTGTGTCAGAATCTTTGGTGATATTTGGGAAATTTTCTTTTATAATATTCTCTAGTATGGCTTCCATTCCTCTGGGGCATTCTTCTTCCCCTTCTGGAATTCCTATAACTCATATGTTGGAACGCTTCATAAAGTCCCATAATTCTGACAGTGAACGTTCTGCTTTCTCTCTCTTCTTTTCTGCCTCTTTTACTATCTGAGTTATCTCTAAAACTTTGTCTTCTACCTCTGAAATTCTTTCTTCTGCATGGTCTAACCTGTTGCTGATACTTTCCATTGCATCTTTAAGTTCCCTGATTGACTGTTTCATTTCCTTCAGCTCTGCTATATCCTTTTTATATTCTTCATATCATTCATCTCTGATTTGATTCTGTTTTTGGATTTCCTTTTGGTTATTTTCCACTTTATTAGCATTTCCTTCATTGTTTCCATCATTTCTTTCATTGTTTTCAACATGTGTATTCTAAATTCCCTTTCTGTCATTCCTAACATTTCTTTATAGGTGGAATCCTCTGCAGTAGCTACCTCATGGTCCCTTGGCGGGGTTGTTCTGGACTGGTTCTTCATGTTGCCTGGAGTTTTCTGCTGATTCTTCCTCATGAGTGATTTTTTTTATCTGTTTCCTTGCCCTAATTTTCCTTTCACTTCCTCTTGCTCTTTAAGTTCTTGTGCCTGTGGACGGTTTTCCACTGTTTTAGTCCTCCTCTTGGGGTCCAGAAGTCTCTCGCTGACTCCCTGTATCCTCATAGGAGTGATGATAGGCAGTTCCCACCAGCCAGAGATGCCTGGAGTCCTATCTCCCCAGACTCACGGTGCCCAGATGCAAGGAAGCTGTTACTCGGCTGCCATCTTGCTCCGCCTCCTCCACTGTTAGCTCTTTTATGAAGCCCAGGAAAGTTTCTTTTGCTCTTTGTCCCCATTGACTAAAGTGCAAAGTGAGTGTTTGAGCAAGATGGGTGTTAGATGGGAGTGGAGTCAGCCAACGGTGGCATATGAGGCTTGAAAATTATCAGGGCCAGATCATGGATGGCTTTGTAGGCCAGCCTGAAGAGTTCATATTACATATCAAAAGCATGAAGGAGCTATCAAATTTTATGAACCAAGAATGATGTGATTCACTGGTGTGCTGGGGCTGGCTCACAGCGGCTCATGAGAGGCAACTATGATCATTTCTTTTCAACTATGCATTCAGTGACATCATATTGGCAGCTTGAAATTGGCCCTGTTAAGGATATTTAGACCAAAGAAATCATGGAGTACAAAAACTACAAATCAGAGCTTTTTATTCCCCCTAGAGAGATGATTTTCTTTTCTTTCTTTCTTTCTTTCTTTCTTTCTTTCTTTCTTTCTTTCTTTCTTTCTTTTTGTATTTAACCAGAGTTGATGCAGACAGAGAGATGATTGTTAAATATTTAACATTTACTAGCATATCATTGGGCAGTTAGAAGAGTATTTCTGAAAGATTAGTAGACAGATAGCTAATAAGATTGGAAGGAAGAAGGCCAGCTGGAAGCTTTTATAATAGTGAGAGATTATTAGGTTTTATTGGACAGGGATAGTATGAATGAGAAGAAGAGGACAGACTGGAAAGAATGAAAGCAGTTGAATGGTCACTACCTGGATGTGGGGCACTTGTTGACCATGGGTTATCCTGTGGATGGTGGTGCCATTTACTGGAGAGAGAAACCTATAAGGGGAGCAGATTGGAAGGGAGTGGCAATGAGCTTCCTTTCAGACTTGCTATGTTTGAACTGCCTGTGACACATTTCATACAGTGAGCCTTACAAAAAAAAAAAATTTTTTTTTGAGACAGAGTCTTATTTTGTTGCCCTCGGTAGAGTGCCATGGTGTCATAGCTCATGGCAACTTCCAATTCTTGGGCTCAAGTGATTCTCTTGCCTCAGCCTCCAGAGCAGCTACAACTATAGGTGCCCGCCACAATGCCTGGCTATTTTTAGAGAGGGGCTCTTACTCTTGCTCAGGCTGGTCTTGAACCTGTGAGCTCAGGCAATCCACCCACCTTGGCTTCCCAGAGTGCTAGGATTACAGGTGTGAGCCACTGTGCCTGGTCTACAAATCTTAAATGTACAATTATAAATGTCCAAATATCTAATACATGAAGCAAAAAAAAAAAAAGACAGAATTAAAGTGAAAATTGGGAAAATTTATGATCATGGTGGCAATTGGTAGAAAAATTAGATAAAAAAATCAGGATAAAGAAGGTCTGTAGAACAGTGTCAGCTCTTTCAGTATCGCTGACATTTGTCAATCATTATAACCAATAAAGGCATTTGTTTCAAGTGCATGTGGAATGTTCAGCAATATATACCACATATTGGGCCATAAAATTTTAAAAGATTAAAATATTATTGAATACAATGGAATTAAATTAAATCAATGTCTGCAGATTTGAGACTTTGTGACTTGGGCTAATCTCATTGTGGTTAGGTCAGTGGTTCTCCACCTATGGGTTACAACCCCTTTGTTCCATTTGTAACAACATAGCAATTAGGAAGGTTGGGAACCACTGGGTTAGGTGATATCTCAGAGTGGTTTTGATTTGCATTTTTCTGATGATTAGAGATGCTGAGCGTTTTTGGTGTGTTTGTTAGCCATTTATCTGTCATCAGAGAGGTTTCTGTTGAAGTCTTTTACCCACTTATAAATGGGGTTGTTTTCTCTTTTCTTGCTGATTAATTTGAGTTCTCTGTAGATTCTAGTTATCGGCCCCTTGTCAGGTTTATAGCATGCAAATATCTTCTCTCATTCTGAAGGCTGTCTGTTTGCTTTGCATCTTTTGTGTTTACCTGGATGGAGTTGAAACACATTCTTCTTCGTAGAGTATCACAAAAATGGAAGAAATAAAGTATCCAATATACTCAATACTAATATGAAACCAATATATAAAAAACTATATACTCCCACAGAAATTAAAAACAAAAGTATAATCTATCAAGGGGGAAGGAAGAGGAGAGAGAGCAGGGGATAGGGGGTGACTGATGGGACCTCACCTCATGTGCACAATGTGAGGGTATTCAGCATGCCCCCTGAATGAGGGGCTCAACTACAACGTGAACTTTACCTTAGAAATGAAAACAGTGTAACCCAATCATTTGTACCCTCATAGTAATCTGAAATTAAAAAAATTAAATCAACAAAAGAAAATATATACAAACTCTCAGCTATTGGAATTGAAACAATACATTTCTCCATAATTCATGTATCAAAGAAGAAATTGCAAAACAAACTGGAAAATATTTTGAACTGATAATGAAAAGACAACATATTAAAATATGCAGATGCAGGTACATTGGTGCTTGGAAGAAAATTTGTATCTTTAGGTACTTACATTAGAAAATAAAGATCTTTTTTTAAAAAAACATTTAAATTTCCACCTAAATAAACTTTAAAAAGTCAATTAGGTAGAAATAAAGGAAATCAATGAAACCAACCAATAAAGGAAATCAATGAATCTTTGAAAGGTTAAATAATATTGAAAATTTCTAGCCAGCTGATGGAGAAAGGAAGAGAAAACACAAATTACCAATGTCAGGAATGAAGAGGAGACATCATATAGGCCTTAAAGATGTTTAAAGAATAATGAAAATATATCATGACCAACTTTATGCCATCAAAGCCAACAACCAGATAAAATGGGAAACCTTACTTTTCCTCTCCTCATTTGTGAAACAAAAAGAGAAAAAAAATTAATCAAATGGACCCATGCCTTGAAAAACACAACTTAGAACGGGCATGAGAAGAAATAGAAAATCTGAATAGTTCTCCAGATAGATGGAAGTCATAGGACATTGTATAGATATAGGTATATGTGTATAAGAGGAGAGTTGTTCTGAGAGTAGGTCCAAGTAATTATGGAAGATGAGAAGTCTTATAATATGCCATTTGTAAGCTGAAGATCCAGGAAAGATGGTGGTATAATTAGGTTGGAGTATGAAGGTGAGAGCTAGAGGAACTGCTGGTGTAACTCCCAGTCTGAGGTTGAAGGCCTGAAAACCAGAAGGGGTGAGGGGGCACTGATAAATGTCTGAAGTCCAAAGGCCTGAGATCCGGAAATGTCCGGGGTCAAGAGAAGATGCATATCCCAGCCTAAGAAGAGAGAGAAAAAATTTTTCCTTCCTCTAACTTTTTGTGGTCTTCAATGAATTGAATGATTCCCACTCACATTGGGGATGGTAAGCCTTCTTTACTCAGTCTACTGATTCAAATAGTAACCTTTTCTGGAAACACTCTTGCAGACAGACCAACAAATAATGCCTTACCAGCTCTCTGGGCATCCCTTCACCCAGTCAAATTGACATGTAAAATTAATCATCCACAGTGTATTAAAGAAATTAAATTTATAACAAAAAACCTTTCCACAAAGAAAACTCCAGGTGGAGATGATTTCAATGATAAATTTTATCAAAATTATAAGAAAGAGGGGTTTACATGGATGGAGCTGGAACATATTCTTCTTAGCAAAGTATCTCAGGAATGGAAGAAAAAGTATCCAATGTACTCAGCTCTACTATGAAGCTAAATTCTAGCTTTCACATGAAGGCTATAACCCAACTATAGCACGAGACTATGGGGAAAGGGCCAAGGAAGGGGAAGGGAGGGGGGAGGTTTTGGTGAAGGGAGAGTAATGGGTGGGGCCACATCTACAGTGCATCTTAGAATGGGTACAGGCAAAACTTACTAAATGCAGAATACAAATGCCTGCATACAGTAACTAAGAAAATGCCATGAAGGCTACGTTGAATAGTTTGATGAGAATATTTCAGATTGTATATGAAACCCGCACATTGTACCCCTTGATTGCACTAATGTACACAGCTGTGATTTAACAATGAAAATAAATTAATTAATTAATTAAAAAAAGAATAAATGCTGATTGTTTTAAGGCAATGAGTTTGGGTTGGTTATATTACATAATAGATCACAAGTTGTCAGTTATTCATTTTTATAAATTTACAGAGTATAAATAACTAATGCATGGTTCTAAAGCTAGTGAGTAGACTATCCGGGATTTGAACCTAGGTGATTTGATTCTAATCTCCATGCTCTGCAACCTGTCACCGTCCATCCCATTTGTACCGAACTGTTTACAGTAGCAGACTAGAACAAGAAGTTCTCATGTCTTCCCTCTTGCAAATATGTCTGATATCTGTCTTTTCATGTATAGACTTACTTCAATCCCATTCCACTTTACTGAATGCCTTTCTCCACTGTGATTTAAATTCTCTCTTCATTTATGCTGCTGTTGGCTACCATGGTTAACATTGTACTGATTCCAACTCCTTCTCAACCCAGGGGAAACCCCAGTGAACATGACTGACAATCTGCTATTGACCAGTTCATCATCACATTTTCTAGCAGTTCTGCCTGCTCAGGGCATCTGCCACCATATGACAGGTATAGCATAGAAGGATGCTTAATCCACATTTGGAAAAGAAAAAAAGAAGAAGAAAGAGGGGCAGCACCCGTAGCTCAGTGAGTAGGGCGCCGGCCCCATATACTGAGGGTGGTGGGTTCAAACCGGGCCCTGGCCAAACTGCAACAAAAAATAGCTGGGCGTTGTGGTGGGCGCCTGTAGTCCCAGCTACTTGGGAGGTTGAGGCAAGAGAATTGCCTAAGCCCGAGTGCTGGAGGTTGCTGTGAGCTGTGATGCCCCAGCACTCTACCGATGGTGACAAAGTGAGGCTCTGTCTCTGAAAAAAATAAATTATAAGAAGGAAATTATACTGATCTTAAAAAAAACCTTTAAAAATTGGAGGGAATAGAATTCCTGATTTTATGAGGAATGCATAGCTTTGACTCTAAAACCTAAAACACAGTAAAACAAAAGAAAATTACAGACCATAGATTAAAGTTGTGTTTCATTTTTCATATGCAAGTGTGAGTTATTATAAATTGGTTTTACAGTAGTACTGAGTACATTGGATACTTTTTTCCCCATTCCTGAAATACTTTACTAAGAAGAATATTTTCCAGAGGGCAAGGGATGGGGAGGGGGTGGGAGGGATTGTAGGTGTTAGTAGGGGGACCACAACTATGGAGCACATTGCAAGTACAAGTTGGTTCTATCATGTGTAGAACACAAATGTCCTAATGCTATAATTGGGTAAATAAGATGAAAGCTATGATGATTAGTATGATGTAAGCACTCCAATTTGTACAAATAATCAATACACTGAAATGGGCATAAATGTATTTATGATCTATGTACAAAAGACTTAATAAAAAAATACTGAGAAAAAATTACAGACCAATATGCCTCATCAACATAGACACAAAATCCTTAACAAAATACCAGCAATTCGAACCCAGTAACATATAAAAAGACTGTAAGTCATAACCAGTTAGTATTCTCTCCAAAAAGAAACACTGAATTAACATTTAAAAATCAATCAGTGTGCACAATGTAATGGTATTCAGCACCTTCTGGGTGAAGGGCTCAATTACAACTTGAACTTAACCTTAGAAATAAAAACAATGTAACTTAAACATTTGTATCCTCAAATTAATCTGAAGTAAAAAAAAATTTGTCACACTCATAGAATAAAGCACAAAAATAATCACCTCAGTATGTATAGAATAAGTGTGTGTCAAAATTCAATGTATATCAAATTTAGAAACAATGTCTCAACAAACAAGGAAAATAGGGAACTTCTTCAACCTGATGAAGGACAACCACAAAAAAAACTTATAGATAAAATCATACTAGTGGCAAAATTGGGAATACATTCTTCTTCAAGAGCAAGACACAATATCTGCTTTCATAACCTCTGTTAACGTTGTGCTGGAGGTCCTAGCCAGGGCAACAGCTCAATAAAATAAAATAAAATGCATATGTCTATGGTTTGAATGTGTACCCCCAAAAACCTGTGTTGGAAACTTAATCCTCAATGTAAATGCAACAGTATAGGTAGGTGGTGCTTAATGGAAGGTGTTTAGGTTATGAAGGCTCCACCCCCACAAATGGATTAAGGCTGATTATAAAAGCGTGTGCATTCAACATCTTGCTGTCCTGTGTGCTCTTCCTCACCCACCTGATTCCTTCCATCAAGTCATGACGCAGCAATGAGGCCCTCACTAGATGTGGCCCCTTGATCTTGAGCTCCTCAGCCTCCAGAACTGTGAGCCAAAGAAATATCTGTTCATTGTAAATGGCATAGTTTGTGGTGTTCTGTTATACATAGTAGTGGCATGAAATGGACAAGACTTGGAAAAGAAATAAAACTGTCTCTATTCACAGACATGATTGCTGTGTGTAAGAGTCTTAAAGAATCTACAAAATAATTTACTAAAACTAGTAATGGTAATTAGCAAGGCAATATGATAGAAAACTAACATAAAATATCATATTTATATACTAGCAGCAAATAGTTATAAAATAAAATAATTCTATTCACAAGTTAGATAAATAAATCAGTAAAATATCTCTCTCCAGACTGACATGTAGATCAATTTAAATAAATACATATATTTGATTGATACATTCTCTCTCTGTCCCTTTAAATATATATATTTGATTGAGGAGAGGAGAGCAAGATGGCGGCCGAGTAACAGCTTCCTTGCATTTGGGTACCGTGAGTCCGGGGAGATAGAACTCCAGGCATCTCTGGCTGGTGGGATCTGCCTATCATCACCCCTACAAGGATACAGAGAGTCAGCAAGAGACTTCTGGACCCAAAGAGGAGGACTAAAACAGTGGAAAACCGGCAAGTGGCCACATGTTTTCAATCGGTCTAAAACAGCCTGCAACTGTAAGTTCAGTAGCAGCGAGAGTGCAAACCGGAAAGGCCTTACCTGTGAACTGTTTTGGTGTCTTTGGACTTGGCACTCAGTTGAACTGCCTTGGGGAGAGCCTGAGTGGGAATGCGGAGAACTTTAGCCATTGTCTAGGGCCCCAGTCTGAGCCACTGAGCCAGACGGAACTAATAGTGTTTGGCTGTGGGCCACAGGGAGCCATTGTGAGTGATCTGCCCCGGCAAGCTCCGCCCTCAGGGTCGCAGAGCTAGAATCGGGTGGAAGCTGGTAACCCAATACCGAGTAGCCTAAGGGTGGGGTCTGAGCTGCCTTGCAGCCCTAACCCTCAGGGGCAGAGTGATACCGGTTTTGGCACAATGGGTAAGTGGATAGCCACTTCAGCAGTGATTCCAGCAAGAAGCACTTTCCTGGGAAGGCTTCTGCTCAGCAAGTTTACAAGTTCAAAGTGCCTTTTAAGTGGGCTGAAGAGAGATTTAGGGTGTCTACCCGCTGGGGTTTGAGAAATCAGCAGCCTCCAGTCATATCAGAACTGTGATTAACATCTCATACCCCAGAAGACCACGTGTTGCTGAGATAATATTCAACAACATACACATACTGCTTTGTTTTTGGTTGTGTTTTGGTTTTTTTTGTTGTTGTTGTTGTTTGTTTGTTTTGTTTTGTTTTGTTTTTGATTTGTTTTTTTTTGTTTATTTTGATATTGTTGATGTTGTTTTGTTTTTTAATTTCAACCTTTTCCATACAGATCTTCTTTCTTTCTCAATTTTTCTAGTTTAATTATAATTTCCCATTGCTGCCTTTTTTAATAACTAGAACTTCATTTTTGCTACTGTTTCTACCGCTATTATTTGGTTTTTCACCCAATTTTATCCCGTAAAGTTTTCTGTTTGCTTGTTTTGGTTTGATTTATAGCATTTTTGTCTTTCCTCTCTACTTGGTGGAGGTAGGGTCCTGCGTCTGATCAGGTTAGCAAAGAGCTGCTGACCTCAAGGGAACCACTCAACTGGGCACCCCCAGAAGGTGTTTTTTTTTAAGCTTGTGCCAAAGTACCCTAGTGTACACCTATATTGCTCTGTCTCCCTATTTCTGTGCCTCTCTTCTTTTTGTCAATATTCCTTTTACCCATCCCCTCTCCTTTCTCTATTTTTTTTTCTTTTCACTCAGTCCTCCTTTCTTTCATCCCTTTCTTGCTCTTCAACCTTCTCACCCTTCTGGTCCTGTACCAAAAGGACTCATCTAACCCTTAGTCCACAGGCACAAGAACTTAAAGAGCAAGAGGAACTGAAAGGAAAATTAGGCCAAGGAGACAGATAAAAGAAATCACTCATGAGGAAGAATCAGCAGAAAAATCCAGGCAACACGAAGAACCAGTCCAGAACAACCCCGCCAAGGGACCATGAGGTAGCTACTGCAGAGGATTCCACCTATAAAGAAATGTTAGGAATGACAGAAAGGGAATTTAGAATATACATGATGAAAACAATGAAAGAAATGATGGAAACAATGAAGGAAATGCTAATAAAGTGGAAAATAACCAAAAGGAAATCCAAACACAGAATCAAATCAGAGATGAATGATATGAAGAATATAAAAAGGATATAGCAGAGCTGAAGGAACTGAAACAGTCAATTAGGGAACTTAAAGATGCAATGGAAAGTATAAGCAACAGGTTAGACCATGCAGAAGAAAGAATTTCAGAGGTAGAAGACAAAGTTCTTGAGATAACTCAGATAATAAAAGAGGCAGAAAAGAAGAGAGAGAAAGCAGAACGTTTACTGTTAGAATTATGGGACTTTATGAAGCATTCCAACATACGAGTTATAGGAATCCCAGAAGGGGAAGAAGAATGCCCAGACGAATGGAAGCCATACTAGAGAATATTATAAAAGAAAATTTCCCAAATATCACCAAAGATTCTGACACACTGCTTTCAGAGGGCTATCAGACCCCAGGTTGCCTCAACTCTAAACGAGCTTCTCCAAGACACATTGTGATGAACCTGTCCAAAGTCAAGACAAAAGAAAAGATTCTGCAAGCTGCCAGGAGTAAGCGCCAGTTGACCTACAGGGGCAAATCCATCAGAGTGACCTCAGACTTCTCTAACGAAACATTCCAAGCAAGAAGACAATGGTCATCTACCTTTAATCTACTTAAACAGAACAATTTTCAGCCCAGAATTCTGTACCCTGCTAAGCTAAGCTTCAAAATTGACGGAGAAATCAAATCATTTACGGATATACAAACATTGAGGAAATTCGCCACAACAAGACCAGCTCTACAGGAAATTCTTCAACCTGTTCTGCACACTGACCACCACAATGGATCAGCAGCAAAGTAAGAACTCAGAAATTAAAGGACAGAACCTAACCTCCACACTGATGCAAAAGATAAAACTAAGCAATGGACTCTCACCAAATAAGACAAATAGAATACTACCACACTTATCAATTATCTCAATAAATGTTAATGGCTTGAATTCCCCACTGAAGAGACACAGATTGGTTGACTGGATTAAAAAACAGAAGCCATCCATTTGCTGTCTGCAAGAAACACACCTGGCTTCAAAAGACAAATTAAAGCTCCGAGTCAAGGGTTGGAAGACAATTTTTAGGCAAATGGAATTCAGAAGAAAAGAGGAGTTGCAATCTTATTTTCAGATACATGTGGATTTAAAGCAACTAAAGTCAAAAAAGACAAAGATGGTCACTTTATATTGGTCAAGGGAAAACTACAACAAGAAGACATTTCAATTCTAAATATTTATGCACCCAATATACATGCTCCCAGATTCTTGAAACAGACCTTACTCAGTCTGAGCAATACGATATCTGATAATATCATAATAACAGGGGACCTTAAAACTCCTATTACAGAGCTGGACAGATCCTCTAAACAGAAATTAAACAAGGATATAAGAGATTTAAATGAGAACTTAGAACAACTGTGCTTGATAAACGCATATAGAACACTCCATCCCAAAGATAAAGAATATACATTCTTCTCATCACCCCATGGAACATTCTCCAAAATTGATCATATCCTGGGACACAAAACAAATATCAACAGAATCAAAAGAATTGAAATTTTACCTTGTATCTTCTCAGACCATAAGGCACTAAAGGTGGAACTCAACTGTAACAGAAACGCTCGACCCCACACAAAGGCATGGAAATTAAACAATCTTCTGTTGAATAAGAGATGGGTGCAGGAAGAAATAAAACAGGAAATCATTAACTTCCTTGAGCATAACAACAATGAAGACACAAGCTACCAAAACCTGTGGGATACTGCAAAAGCAGTTTTGAGAGGAAAATTCATTGCTTTAGATGCCTACATTCGAAAAACAGAAAGAGAGCGCATCAACAATCTCACAAGCCATCTTATGGAATTGGAAAAAGGAGAAATATATATATTTGATTGATGTAGTCATTTCTTTTCTTTTCTTTTCTTTTTTTTTGAGACAAAGTCTCACTATATCACCCTTGGTAGAGTGCTGTGACATCACAGCTCACAGCAACCTCAAACTCCTATGCTCAAACGATTCTTTTGCCTCAGCCTCCCAAGTAGCTGGGACCACAGGCACCTGCCACAGTACCCAGCCATTTTTTATTGCAGTTGTCATTGTTTAGCAGGCCCAGGCTAGGTTTGAACTTGCCAACTTTGGTGTCTGTGGCTGGTGACACAACCACTGTGCTATGTGCGCTGAGCCAATATAGTCATTTCATTTGCAACGAAGATGCCAGATCCATTTAATAGGGAAAGTAAAGTTTTTTCAACTTAGGTAAGTACATATTGTTTGGAATAAAAATGACCTTGATTCCAGCCCTATACCACATACACAAAACTGGTTTAAAAACAGGGCATAGATATAAACATAAAAGATAAAACTATACATCTTCTACAAGAAAATACAGGAGAATATTTTTATAACTTTGGCATAAGAAAATATTTTTTAGAAAGGATGGGAAAATCATATACCATAAAAGAGGAAACTATTAAACAAGATTTCATTAAAATTAAAAACTTTCACTGGTCAAAAACAACCATTTAGAAAATGAAAAGACAGGCACTGTCTAAGATACAATGTTCAAATATACAAAAATACAACAAAGGATTGGTATCAGAATATTAAAAATTCTTAGAAATCAATAATAAAAAATTTCAACAAAAATGGAAAATATATTTAATAGACCCTAGTCTTTGGCAAACACCTAATTAATTAGAGCTACCCATTATTCTTTAAAAAGGAAAATAACATTTTGAAATAATTTTCCCCGTCTTGAGGGAAAAGGGCCTTACATGGTTTCATGCCCTGCAGAGTCACTGGTTGGTCTGACTCTCCATGGCACATTTTCCCTGAACACGCTTCATGCTCACAGCTAAAGTACATAGTATTCGGTAGTTAAGGTCTCAGGCTCTGAAACCATCATGTACTTTCTGTGTGATCTTTGGTTTCCTCATAAGACTAACAATTTAATATACTTTGTAAGACTGTTGTGAGGATTAAATGAGCTATAAATTACTTTATATAAAGCTCTCAGAATAGGGCATAGCACTATCATGGGTGCTCCATAAATGTTATTCTTTTTAAAATTTTTTTGTTTTTAATTAAATCTTAACTGTGTACATTGATGCATTTATGGAGTTCAGTGTGCTGATTCGATATATGGTGTGAAATGCTTACACTGAATTGATTAACACATCCATTAGAATTATATTATTTTTGTAGAGGACAAGATGGCAGACTGAACCCAGCTTTCAACAGAGGCTCCCGTCCAGAAGTAGAGTTAAGGGACAGGAATTTACTAAGTATCCTGGTGGACTTGAGCCTCACCAAGAGAGAAGGTTGAAGAACGCACATCAACACTGCTGAGGCAAGCTGTGATCACAAGGATGCAAACAAAAGGTACAAAATCCACCACCAAGCGGACGGGAGTCCCCCTCCCCCATGAGACCGGCTCAAGAGCCCCACAATTAAACAAGCGGGCAGAAATTAAAGGTCTTCCCACTACACTCCACGGGAGAGACCTTCTAAAAACTGGACCTACCTCCCCTACTGGGGTGCCGTGGCGTTCTCCTGCTGGGCATAAAACTGAATAAAACTTTTAAAATCTTTTGCCAGTAACCCTAAATCCCCAACACTCCCCTCCCGCCCACTGAGGTCTGGAGGCCTGTCCCCCAGGAGTTCGGATCCTTGACTGATTTCTCAAGGGGAGTGGACAGTCCCCGAGTTGCGACTGGTCAGCATTGACTCTGAGGCACACGAGTGAGGAGAGGGCACCGGGCTGAGGGGGAGTCACGCCTCGGCGGCACTTCCCTGTGGTGCGGTGCAGCAGCCCTCCCCGTGCATCAATACAGCCAGACATAAAACTGAATGAAACTCTAGCTTCCCCCCCACTCTCACTTGGGGTCTACGGACCTGTCCCCCAGGAGTACGGATCCTTGGGTGATTTCTCGAGGGGAGCGCACAGTGCCCAAGCCGCGACTGGTCAGCGCTGACTCTGAGGCATGCGGGCGAGGAGAAAGCACTCTACTGAGGGGGAGTCACGCCTCGGAGGCACTTCCCTGCGGATTAGGTGCAGCAGCCCTCCCCAGGCAACATTATGGGGCCGGGCACAAAACTGAATAAAACTCTAGCTTCCCTGCTGAGAGCTGAGAGCCCCTACTCTCACTCAGGGTCTGGAGGCCTATCACCAAGGAGTTCGGATGCTTGGGTGATTTCTCGAGGGGAGTGCACAGTGCCCAAGCTGCGTCAGGTCAGTGCTGACTCTGAGACACGTGAGCAAGGAGTGGGCACTCTGCTAAGGGGAAATCAAGCCTTGGCGGCACTTCCCTGTGGTGCGGTGCAACAGCCCTCCCCGGGCGGGCGTAAAACTGAATGAAACTCTAGCTTCCCCCCCACTCCCAATCAGGGTCTGGGGGCCTATCCCCCAAGAGTTTGGATTCTTGGGGGATCTCTAGAGGGGTGTGGACCCAGCATAAACTGCAGCCACTCAGTGCTGACTCTGGGGCACGAGACACAGGAGAAAAGGGTCAGCTGAGTGCCCACACCAGAGCAGCAGTTCCCTGGAGGTAGATACACAGCCGTTTTTTCTTTAATGGAAGAATGCTCACCTCTGGATATTCTGAGGCCACACCCCCTGTCTCCCTGGGCAACCAGAGGAGGCCACCGGTGAGCAGGGGATTTCCTGACACTGCTCACAAACCCGGGAAGCTTCCAGGGCGGGGCCGACCCAGAGAGGTGAAACCTGCAGCAGCAAAGACGTTTGAACTCAGAACAGCCCGTCTTCTGTAGGCGATTTCGGCAGGAACAGAGACAGAACCCCGCAAAGTTGTCTGTTCTGTTCTGTTCTGTTAGCAGCATCCATCAGGGACGGGGCTAAGCCTGAGTGAACACCTCCTTCACATCACCTGCATCAAGCACTCAAAGATGTCAGGCCCCATCTCCTCCTGTTAGACAGAGGCAGTCTGCAGGGGCCTGGCAAACTTCCTTGCGATTCAGGCAAGTGCAAACCCCTGGAGTGTCTGTTCACTGCAGGCAACTGGGTTAGCCATCTGCAGAGATACCAGTGACTGGGTCCGACGGAGGGGCAAAGTGGGGAAGGAGACGTCAACCTTCCCAGACTGCTCTGTTTGCTGGGTGGCTCCTCCTGACTCCACGCTGCACTGGGGTGAGCCGTGTCAGAGGAGTCACCAGGCCCCTGTGCTCCAGTTCCCAGAGACCTCTTGAACTCTCCCACCCGAGACAGGTGCTGATTGAGACAGTTGATTTGGATCTTTTGAACTGGGCTAATAGACTGAGGACTTTTCAGGCGGTGCCCTGGGTGTGCGGTTGTAGGAAGGTTTGATTCTCCTTTTCCAACTGAGGCCAGAGGGGGGCAGGCGGGGTGACTTAATTGCTGATTTTTCCACATAGCTGAGACTACAAGCCAGAGTAGAAGTTGCAATAGGATCAAACAGAAACCAGCTGAAAACAAGACAGAACCACTTTGCTCCACCACACCAGACAGGGCCCCAGTTTCTCAGGCCACAACACTGTACGGCCCCTCGATAAAGCCCCAGGGGAAAAACCAAAGGGAGTAAAATAACCATGGGGCGGAATAAGCGGAAAAGCTCTGGTAACATGAATAACCAGAATAGATCAATGCCCCCAAGAAAAGATACAGCAGATGTGATTGAAGATCCCATTCATAAACAACTGGCTGAGATGTCAGAAATCGAATTCAGAATTTGGATTGCAGACAAGATTAATGAAATGGAATTAGGAATTCGAGGAGAAATTCAAAAATTGTCTCAAGAATTTAATGAATTTAAAGACAAAACCACCAAAGACTTAGACACACTGAAGCAAGAATTTACAGCCCTTAAAGATATGAAAAATACAGTAGAATCCCTCAGCAACAGAATGGAGCAAGCACAAGAAAGGATTTCTGACATTGAAGATAAAGTCTTCAAACACTCCCAATCTCTCAAAGAGGAAGAGAAATGGAGAGCAAAAACGGATCACTCACTCAGAGAACTATCAGATAATTCGAAAAAAAGCAATATACGAATTATTGGGATTTCTGAGAATGATGAAGTGGCCTGGAAGGGCACAGAGGCCCTTCTGCATGAAATTATGAAAGAAAATTTTCCAGACATGCCTAGAGAATCTGAAATTCAGATAGCAGACAGCTTCAGAACCCCAGCACGATTCAACCCCAATAAGACATCTCCCAGACATATCATAATTAGCTTCACTAAAGTTAACATGAGAGAAAAGATTCTCAAAGCAGCCCGGCGAAAGAAAACTACTACGTACAAAGGAAAGAATACTAGAATAACTGCAGATCTCTCTGCTGAAACTTCTCAAGCCAGAGAGGGTGGTCATCAACTTTTAATCTCCTAAAGCAAAAATAACTTTCAACCCAGGATCTTGTATCCAGCCAAACTGAGTTTCATCTATGATGGAGAAATTAAATACTTCAATGACATTCATATGTTGAAAAAATTTGCCATAAGTAAACCAGCTCTTCAGGATATTCTCAGACCTATCCTCCACAATGACCAACCCAATCCTATACCACAAAAGTAAACTCACTCAGAAACTTCGGATCAAACTCCAACTTCCACACTGGCGAAAGGATTAAAAATGTCCACTGCACCTTTGAAAAACTCGATACACAAAATTCCACCAGACTTATCAATACTCTTCATCAATGTGAACAGCTTAAACTGTCCTCTAAAGAGGCATAGGTTAGCTGACTGGATACAAAAACTCAAGCCAGATATTTGTTGCATAAGAGTCACATCTTAACTTAAGAGACAAATACAGACTCAGGGTGAAAGGATGGTCATCCATATTCCAGGCAAATGGTAATCAGAAAAAAGCAGGTGTTGCAATTTTATTTGTAGATACAGTAGGCTTTAAACCATCAAAAGTAAGGAAGGACAAGAATGGTCACTTCATATTTGTTAAGGGTAATACTCAGTATGATGAGATCTCAATTATTAATATATATGCACCCAACCAGAATGCACCTCAATTTATAAGAGAAATGCTAACAGACATGAGTAACTTGATTTCCTCCAGCTCCATAATCGTCGGAGATTTCAACACTCCTTTGGCAGTGTTGGATCGATCCTCCAGCAAGCAGCTGAGCAAAGAAGTCTTAGATTTAAACCTAACCATCCAATATTTAGATTTAGCAGACATCTACAGAACATTTAATCCCAACAAAACTGAATATACATACTTCTCATCAGCCCACGGAACTTACTCCAAAATTGACCACATTTTAGGTCACAAGTCTAACCTCAGTAAATTTAAAGGCATAGAAATTATTTCTTACATCTTCTTGGACCATCATGGAATAAAACTTGAGCTGAGTAACAACAAGAATCTGCATAATCATACAAAAACATGCAAGTTAAATAACCTTATGCTGAATGATAGCTGGGTCAGAGATGAGATTAAGAAAGAAATCGCCAATTTTTTGGAACAAAATGACAATGAAGACACAAACTATCAGAACCTCTGGGACACTGCAAAGGCAGTTCTAAGAGGGAAATTTATAGCACTGCAAGCCTTCCTCAAGAGAACAGACGAGAGGAAGTTAACAACTTAATGGGACATCTCAAGCAACTGGAAAAGGATGAAAATTCCAACCCCAAACCCAGTAGAAAAAAAGAAATAACCAAAATTAGAGTAGAATTAAATGAAATTGAAAACAGAAGAATTATACAACAGATCAATAAATCAAAAAGCTGGTTTTTTGAAAAGGTCAATATAATAGATAAACCTCTGGCCAACCTAATCAGAAAAAAAAAAAAGAGTAAAATCTCTAATATCATCAATCAGAAACAACAAAGACAAAATAACAACAGACCCATCAGAAATCAAAAAAATCCTTAATGACTATTACAAGAAACTTTATTCTCAGAAATATGAAAATCTGAAGGAAATTGACCGATACTTGGAAGCACGCCACCTTCCAAGACTTAACCAGAATCAAATGGAAATGTGGAGCAGACCCATATCAAGCTCAGAAATACCATCAACTATACAAAACCTCCCTAAAAAGAAAAGCCCGGGACCAGATGGTTTCACGCCAGAATTCTACAAAACCTTTAAAGAGGAATTAGTACCTATACTACTCAACCTGTTCCAAAAGGTAGAAAAAGAAGGAAGACTACCCAACACATTCTATGAAGCAAACATCACCCTGATCCCCAAACCAGGAAAAGACCCAACAAGAAATGTAAATTATAGACCAATATCACTAATGAATATAGATGCAAAAATATTCAACAAGATCCTAACAAACAGAATCCAGCAACACATCAAACAAATTATACATCATGACCAAGTTGGTTTTATCCCAGGGTGTCAAGGCTGGTTCAATATACGTAAATCTATAAATGTAATTCAGCACATAAACAAATTAAAAAACAAAGACCATATGATTCTCTCAATTGATGCAGAAAAAGCTTTTGATAATATCCAGCATCCCTTCATGATCAGAACACTCAAGAAAATTGGTCTAGAAGGGACTTGTCTTAAACTGATAGTGGCCATCTACAGTAAAACCACAGCCAATATCATATTGAATGGAGTTAAATTGGAATCATTTCCACTCAGATCAGGAACCAGACAAGGCTGCCCATTGTCTCCATTGCTTTTCAACATTGTAATGGAAGTTTTAGCCACCGCAATTAGGGAAGAAAAGGCGATCAAGGGTATCCATATAGGGTCAGAAGAGATCAAACTTTCGCTCTTCGCAGATGATATGATTGTGTATCTGAAAAACACTAGGGACTCTACTACAAAACTCCTAGAAGTGATCAAGGAATACAGCAGCATCTCAGGTTACAACATCAACATCCATAAATCAGTAGCCTTTATCTATCCCATTCACAGTAGTGCCAAAGAAGATGAAATATTTCGGAATTTACCTAACAAAAGATGTGAAAGATCTCTATAAACAGAACTATGAAACTCTAAGAAAAGAAATAGCTGAAAATGTTAACAAATGGAAAAACATACCATGCTCATGGCTGGGAAGAATCAACATTATCAAAATGTCCATACTACCCAAAGCAATATATAATTTCAACGCACTCCCTATTAAAGCTCCACTGTCATATTTTAAAGATCTTGAAAAAACAATGCTTCGTTTTTTATGGAATCAGAAAAAAACTCGAATAGCCAAGATGTTACTCAGAAATAAAAACAAAACAGGAGGAATCACACTACCAGACCTCAGACTTTACTACAAATCGATAGTGATCAAAACAGCATGGTATTGGCACAAAAACAGAGAAGTAGATATCTGGAACAGAATAGAGAACCAAGAGATGAATCCAACTACTTACCATTATTTGATTTTTGACAAGCCAATTAAAAACATCCAGTGGGGAAAAGATTCCCTATTTAACAAATGGTGCTGGGTGAACTGGCTGGCAACCTGCAGAAGACTGAAATTGGACCCACACCTTTCACCATTAACTAATATAGACTCTCACTGGATTAAAGATTTAAACTTAAGACATGAAACTATAAAAATACTAGAGGAGAATGCAGGGAAAACCCTTGAAGAAGTCGGTCTGAGTGAGTATTTCATGAGGAGAACCCCCCCGGGCAATTGAAGCAGCTTGAAAAATACACTACTGGGACTTGATCAAACTAAAAAGCTTCTGCACAGCTAAGAACACTGTAAGTAAAGCAAACAAACAGCCCTCAGAATGGGAGAAGATATTTTCAGGGTATATCTCTGACAAAGGTTTAATAACCAGAATCCACAGAGAACTCAAACGCATCAGCAAGAAAAAAACAAGGGATCCCATCGCTGGCTGGGCAAGGGATTTGAAGAGAAACTTCTCTGAAGAAGATAGGCACACGGCCTTCAGACATATGAAAAAATGCTCATCATCTTTAATCATCAGAGAAATGCAAATCAAAACTACTTTGAGATATCATCTAACTCCAGTGGGACTAGCCTATATCACAAAATCTCAAGACCAGAGATGTTGGCATGGATGTGGAGAAAAGGGCACACTTCTACACTGCTGGTGGGAATGCAAACTAATACATTCCTTTTGGAAAGATGTTTGGAGAACACTTAGAGATCTAAAAGTAGATCTGCCATTCAATCCTATAATTCCTCTACTAGTTATATATCCAGAAGACCAAAAATCACATTATAACAAAGATATTTTTACCAGAATCTTTATTGCAGCTCAATTCATAATTGCTAAGTCATGGAAAAAGCCCAAGTGCCCATAGGTCCACGAATGAATTAATAGATTGTGGTATATGTACACCATGGAAGATTATGCAGCCTTAAGGAAAGATGGAGACTTTACCTCGTTCATGTTTACATGGATGGAGCTGGAACATATTGTTCTTAGTAAAGTATCTCAAGAATGGAAGAAAAAGTATCCAATGTACTCAGCCCTACTATGAAACTAATTTTGAGCTTTCATATGAATGCTATAACCCAGTTATAACCTAAGAATTTGGGGAATGTGGAGAGGGAGGGGAGGGAAAGGGGAGGATTGGTGGAGGGAGGGTGATAGGTGGGATTACACCTGTGGTGCATCTTACAAGGGTACATGTGAAACTTAGTAAATGTAGAATACAACTGTCTTAACACAATAACTAAGAAAATGCCAGGAAGGCCATATTAACCAGTGTGATGAAAATGTGTCAAACTCTTTATAAAACCAATGTATGGTGCCCCGTGGTTGCATTAATGTACACAGCTATGATTTAAAATTAATAAAAAAAAATAAATATTAAAAAAAAAGAATGGAAGAAAAAGTATCCAGTGTACTCAGGCCTACTGTGAAACTAATTTATGGCTTTCATATGAAAGCTATAACCCAGTTATAACCTAAGAATATGGGGAAGGGGGAGAGGAAGGGGAGGGAGGGGGGAGGAAGGGTGGAGGGAGGGTGATTGGTGGGATCACACCTACGCTGCATCTTACAAGGGTACATGTGACTTAGCAATTGTGAATTGGGCTGCAATAAACATTCTGGTGCAAATATCTTTGTTGTAATGTGATTTTTGGTCTTCTGAGTATATACCTGGTAGAGGAATTAAAGGATTGAATGGCAGATCTATTTTTAGATCTCTAAGTGTTCTCCAAACATCTTTCCAAGTGCCCATCAATCCACGAATGGATTAATAAACTGTGGTATATGTACACCATGGAATATTATGCAGCCTTAAAGAAAGATGGAGACTTTACCTCGTTCATGTTTACATGGATGGAGCTGGAACATATTCTTCTTAGTAAAGTATCTCAAGAATGGAAGAAAAAGTATCCAACGTACTCAGCCCTACTATGAAACTAATTTTTGGCTTTCATATGAAAGCTATAACCCAGTTATAACCTAAGAATATGGGGAATGGGGAGAGGGAGTGGAGGGAGGGGGTAGGATGAGTGGAGGGAGGGTAATAGGTGGGATTACACCTGCAGTGCATCTTACAAGGGTACATGTGAAACTTAGTAAATGTGGAATATAACTGTCTTAACACAATAACTAAAAAAATGCCAGGAAGGCTGTATTAACCAGTGTGATTAAATGTGTCTAACTGTTTATAAAACCAGTGTATGGTGCCCCATGATCGCATTAATGTACACAGATATGATTTAATATTAATAAAAAATAGGCATTGTGGTGGGTTCCTGTAGTCCCAGCTACTTGGGAGGCTGAGGCAGAAGAACCACTTAAGCCCAACATTTTGAGGTTGCTGTGAGCTGTGATGCCACAGCACTCTACCAAGGACAACATAGTGAGACTCTGTCTCAAAAAAAAGTAAAATAAAATAAAAAATAAAGCCCAGAGAACATAAAATAAACAAGGGTACATGTGAAACTTACTAAATGTAGAATATAAATGTCTTAACACAATAACTAAGAAAATGCCAGGAAGGCTATGTTAACCAGTGTGATGAAAATATGTTAAATGGTATATAAAACCAGTGTATGGTGCCCCATGATTGCATAAATGTACACAGCTATGATTTTTTTTAAAAAAATTATGATTGCTCCTTAAGATGCCTCATGAAAAGGCCCTGATTTCAATCAGCCAGAACCCTTCAAAGAACACTCTTACATGGTAGAGTTTTTTGTTGTTGTTTTTTTATTGTTGGGGATTCATTGAGGGTACAATACAATAAGCCAGGTTACACTGATTGCAATTGTTAGGTAAAGTCCCTCTTGCAATCATGTCTTGCCCCCATAAAGTGTGACACACACCAAGGCCCCACCCCCCTCCCTCCATCCCTCTTTCTCAATAAACCTTTCTACAAATCTGAATCGAGTAATAATGGTGCTAATAGAATATTTGATTCAAAAAGTTGCGGTAAGGAATGGAAGAATACGATGCTCATAATGGTGCTGGCTTCTGTTACCAGTGCTAAAACCCTTCCCCTGTGGCTTTGGCCACTTACGGCCCTCATGCCTTGGAGGAGGCATAGACAAGCTGCTCCACAGACTCTTAGGAAATTATACTGACCACACAGAGTCTATCAGACCAAGAAGGGCAGGCAACACTCCAGTGAGGCCTGATTCACAGGGGAGATTTCCCAGGGGCCTCTACCCTCCAAATTTTATCCTTCCCCTTTCCAGCACCAGAGAAACAAGAGGAAAAGAGGCAGCAATTCCTATCATTTGCTTAATCCTTGTCAATATTCTGACATCTCACAGTCCATAGAAACATCCCAGTGTTTGTTGGCTCCAATTTTGGCTTGATCTTTGGGATTCTGAATCACCCAGTGGATACAAATGACCAGTTTTTCAAGAAAATGCTGCTACCATGTAATACTGTCTGATCCTTGCTTGAGAGACAAAGTAAATTTAAAAACTATTGATAGTCAGATCAGAATTATTAAACTTTCATTAACTAACAGTCCTCAATAAAATAGCATAACTGAGGAAGGTGATAAAGATTCGATGCAAACAGATGTCAATGAGGTACTTTGAACTCAATAGGAAAATAATGAAGATTATGAGATTGATGACAGATATGATGATGATAATTGGTATGAAGAAGAAGAATATTCAGCTCCATGTTTCACAGCTGTTTACAGGGCTTTTGCTGAACATGATTAGGAAAGTAGTAAGGAGGAGGGGCTTGAAGAGAGGTGCTGGGGACAATGGGAGAGAGAGCTGGGCAGGAGTCATATGGAAGGATAGGCAGGTGCAGCAAACCACCAGACCACAGGGACAAAGGGAAAAATTACAGAGACATTACAGGAATTGATCATACCATCCAGCCTACATCAAGATAACGTTGGTTCATTGAGAAGAGATGGGAATATAATGGGTTTTGACTAGGCCAGAGAGGAGATGTAGTGGGAGTAAGAATTGGAGGGAACAGGGGGAGTTGCTGGAAGACTTTGGAATACAAGAAACTTAGATGGTCGATGAAAATAAGAAATGGTCCAGGTGATTAATTAAAAGCCCATCCAAAAGTGCCACCCTTGGGAGAAATTCAGATTTTGGTAAACAAGTGAAGGGAATATTGCAAGAAGAATTTTGGATGTGCCTCAATTACAGGAAAGGAGATTTCAAAGAGAAGCTGCAAGAAGGGGAGATGAAGCTCAGTATAAGAAGAATATATGTGCTGGACGGATGCCCTGGGGTGAACATTTTGGGTAGCAATTTTGAGTAGACACAGAGCTGACAGAACAAGGTTGAAATCCCAGCTCCTGGAGGCGGAGCATGATGGCGGACAGGATGGACGTGTAGCCCACCTCTCCCAAGCCACCAGGTGAGAGGAAAAGCTGTCTGGACCTTCCCTGTGTGTGGATTATTGGAGTGGACAGACAGCTGGAGACGCCCAGCGAACTGGCGTTTTGCTATATATGAGGGGTAATTTAAAATCACAGACTCTGTTGTAGAGATTCTTCCCCGCTTGTGCCGGCCAGCAGGTCCCTCCCCTACAGAGGTCAGCAGCTTGTAAATGCTGACAAAATCCAATTGACAAATAATTAATCCTGAACTGAGGGAGGCATCCGAAAGAAGAGCCACTCAAAACCACGAGGAGCTGGGCAAACTGTTGGACAATTGAAGGGAAGGGATCCTGCCCAGGAAACAGACATTTTGAACTACCCAAAAGGGCGGGCGCCTTTCCCCCAGGTGTTGGAGGGGGCTGGCAGTTCAGGCCGTGGGGCGAACTGGCGGGCGCCCATCCAAAAGGGAAACTCTGAACCACAAACTCAGGAACTGGCTTGAAGCCTAGGACTCAGCTTTGGCTTCTGGAGCCGCGAAGCTACTGACGCAGCAGACCAGCTGTGGCTGCTGAGGCCGCAGGAACCAGCTACAGGAGATAGAGCTGCGAGCCCGCCAATGACCGCGCGAACTTAGCACCGCTCCCCTTATGGCCAATTGCAGTCGCCAGTTTGTGGGGGAACCTGGGAACAGAGTGGAGGGACTTAGGAAGCGTGGACACCTGCACTGAGTGGGAAGGTCGGTCGCAAATGCTGTCTGGAAAAGAACAGCCGAGGTTGCACAATTCTTAGGCAACAAAATTTTACGGAAACTCCAAAATGGCGATCGGCCATGGAAGGTGGTTACCATGGTAACAGTATAAACTGTAAATCAGGTATAAGTCTCGCAAAGATTCACAGCACCACCTGGTGTCCAGAAAGTATATTGCAGTATGAATATATTCCTACGAAAGTTCATCCCTACAGCAGACATATAGATATTTATAGGTATATTTCTACACACAAGAATATTTTTGTAGTTGGTGCCTTTTTGCTTTGTTTTGGTTTGGTTTGGTTTGGTTTTCTTGGGTTTTTTTTTCTTCTTGTTGTTTTGTTTTTGTCTGTTTTTTCCTCACCATTTTCTTAGAGGAGCTTCGATAATTTTTTTTTTTTTTAATTGTTGGGGATTCATTGAGGGTATAATAAGCCAGGTTACACCGATTGCAATTGTTAGGTAAAGTCCCTTTTGCAATCATGTCTTGCCCCCATGAAGTGTGATACACACCAAGGCCCCACCCACCTCCCTCCATCCCTCTTTCTGTTTCCCCCCCATAACCATAATTGTCATTAATTGTCCTCATATCAAAATTGAGTACATAGATTCATGCTTCTCCATTCTTGTGATACTTTACTAAGAATAATGTCTTCCACGTCCATCCAGGTTAATACAAAGGATGTAAACTCTCCAATTTTTTTAATGGCTGAATAGTATTCCATGGTATACATATACCACAGCTTGTTAATCCATTCCTGGGTTGGTGGGCATTTAGGCTGTTTCCACATTTTGGCGATTGTAAATTGAGCTGCAATAAACAGTCTAGTACAAGTGTCCTTATGATAAAAGGATTTCTTTCCTTCTGGGTACATGCCCAGTAATGGGATTGCAGGATCAAATGGGAGGTCTAGGTTGAGTGCTTTCAGGTTTCTCCATACTTCCTTCCAGAAAGGTTGTACTAGTTTGCAGTCCCACCAGCAGTGTAAAAGTGTTCCCTTCTCTCCACATCCACGCCAGCATCTGCAGTTTTGAGATTTTGTGATGTGGGCCATTCTCACTGGGGTTAGATGATATCTCAGTGTTGTTTTGATTTGCATTTCTCTAATATATAGAGATGATGAACATTTTTTCATGTGTTTGTTAGCCATTCGTCTGTCGTCTTTAGAGAAAGTTCTATTCATGTCTCTTGCCCATTGATATAAGGGATTGTTGGCTTTTTTCATGTAGATTAATTTGAGTTCTCTATAGATCCTAGTTATCAAGCTTTAGTCTGATTGAAAATATGCAAATATCCTTTCCCATTGTGTAGGTTGTCTCTTTGCTTTGGTTATTGTCTCCTGAGCTGTAAAGAAGCTTTTCAGTTTAATGAAGTCCCATTTGTTTATTTTTGTTATTGTTACAATTGCCATGGCAGTCTTCTTCATGAAGTCTTTTCCCAGGCCAATATCTTCCAGTGTTTTTCCTATGCTTTCTTGGAGGATTTTTATTGTTTCATGCCTTAAGTTTAAGTCCTTTATCCATCTTGAATCAATTTTCGTGAGTGGGGAAAGGTGTGGGTCCAGTTTCAGTCTTTTACATGTAGACATCCAGTTCTCCCAACACCATTTATTGAATAGGGGGTCTTTCCCCCAAGGTATGTTCTTCTTTGGTTTATTAAAGATTAGGTGGTTGTAAGATGTTAGTTTCATTTCTTGGTTTTCAATTCGATTCCAAGTGTCTATGTCTCTGTTTTTGTGCCAGTACCATGCTGTCTCGAGCACTATGGCTTTGTAGTACAGACTAAAATCTGGTATGCTGATGCCCCCAGCTTTATTTTTCTTACAGAGAACTGCCTTAGCTATACGGGGTTTTTTCCGGTTCCATACAAAACGCAGAATCATTGTTTCCAAATCTTGAAAGTACGATGTTGGTATTTTGATAGGAATGGCATTGAATAGGTAGATTGATTTGGGAAATATAGACATTTTAACAATGTTGATTCTTCCCATCCATGAGCATGGCATGTTCTTCCATTTGTTAATATCCTCTGCTATTTCCTTTCTGAGGATTTCATAGTTTTCTTTATAGAGGTCCTTCACCTCCTTCGTTAGGTATAGTTCTAGGTATTTCATTTTCTGTGAGACTATGGTGAAGGGAGTTGTGTCCTTAATTAGCTTCTCATCTTGACTGTTATTGGTGTACACAAAGGCTACTGACTTGTGGACATCGATTTTATATCCTGAAACATTACTGTATTTTTTGATGACTTCTAGGAGTCTTGTGGTTGAGTCTTTGGGGTTCTCTAAGTATAAGATCATGTCGTCAGCAAAGAGGGAGAGTTTGACCTCCTCTGCTCCCATTTGGATTCCCTTTATTTCCTTGTCTTGCCTAATTGTATTGGCTAGAACTTCCAGCACTATGTTGAATAGTAAAGGTGACAGAGGACAACCTTGTCTGGTTCCAGATCTAAGAGGAAAAGCTTTCAGTTTTACTCCATTCAGTAAAATATTGGCTGTGGGTTTGCCATAGATAGCTTCAATCAGTTTTAGAAATGTGCCACCTATGCCTATACTCTTCAGTGTTCTAATTAGAAAAGGATGCTGGATTTTATCAAATGCTTTTTCTGTATCTATTGACAGGATCATGTGATCTTTATTTTTGCCTCTGTTAATATGGTGGATAACGTTTATAGACTTGCATATGTTAAACCAGCCTTGCATCCCTCGGATGAAGCCTACTTGATCATGATGAATGACTTTTTTGATGATAAGCTGTAATCTATTGGCTAGGATTTTCTTGAGAATTTTTGCATCTATGTTCATGAGTGAGATTGGTCTGAAATTCTCCTTTTTGTTTGGGTCTTTTCCTGGTTTTGGTATCAGGGTGATGTTTGCTTCATACAGGGTTGGGGAAGATTCCTTCTTCCTCAATTTTTTGGAATAATTTCTGCACTACAGGAATAAGCTCTTCCTTGAAGGTTTGATAGAATTCTGCAGTGAAGCCATCTGGACCAGGGCATTTTTTGGTTGGAAGATTTTTTATTGTTTCTTTGATCTCAGTGCTTGAAATTGGTCTGTTGAGGAGCTCTATTCCTTCCTGGCTGAGTCCAGGGAGAGGGTGTGATTCCAAATATTGATCCATTTCCTTCACATTGTCAAATTTCTGGGCATAGAGTTTCTGGTAGTATTCAGAGATGATCTCTTGTATCTCTGTGGGATCAGTTGTTATTTCCCTTTTATCGTTTCTGATTGACGTTACTAGAGATTTTACTTTTCTATTTCTAGTTAGTCTGGCCAATGGTTTATCTATTTTATTTATTTTTTCAAAAAACCAACTCCTTGTTTCATTAATTTTCTGAATGATTCTTTTGTTTTCAATTTCATTGATCTCTGATTTGATTTTGGAGATTTCTTTTCTTCTACTGAGTTTAGGCTTAGATTGTTCTTCTTTTTCCAATTCCATAAGATCTTTGTGAGATTGTTGATGTGCTCTCTTTCTGTTTTTCGAATGTAGGCATCTAAAGCTATGAATTTTCCTCTCAAAACTGCTTTTGCAGTATCCCACAGGTTTTGGTAGCTTGTGTCTTCATTGTTGTTATGTTCAAGGAAGTTAATGATTTCCTGTTTTATTTCTAACTTCACCAATTTGTTATTCAACAGAAGATTGTTTAGTTTCCATGCCTTTGGGTGGGGTCGAGCATTTTTGTTAGAGTTGTGTTCCACCTTTACTGCCTTATGGTCTGAGAAGACACAAGGTAAAATTTCAATTCTTTTGATTCTGTTGATATTTGTTTTGTGTCCCAGGATATGATCAATTTTGGAGAATGTTCCATGGGGTGATGAGAAGAATGTATATTCTTTGTCTTTGGGATGGAGTGTTCTATATGCGTCTATCAAGCACACTTGTTTTAGGGTCTCATTTACGTCTGTTATATCCTTGTTTAATTTCTGTAAGAGGATCTGTCCAGCTCTGTAAGAGGAGTGCTAAGGTCACCTGTTATTATGGTATTATCAGATATCATATTGCTCAGACTGAGTAAGGTCTGTTTCAAGAATCTGGGAGCATTCAAATTGGGTGCATAGATATTTAGAATTGAAGTGTCTTCTTGTTGTATTTTTCCCTTGACCAATATAAAGTGACCATCTTTGTCTTTTTTGACTTTAGTTGCTTTAAATCCACATGTATCTGAAAATAAGATTGCAACTCCTCTTTTCTTCTGAATGCCATTTGCCTGAAAAATTGTCTTCCAACCCTTGACTCGGAGCTTTAATTTGTCTTTTGAAGCCAGGTGTGTTTCTTGCAGACAGCAAATGGATGGCTTGTGTTTTTTAATCCAGTCAACCAATCTATGTCTCTTCAGTGGGGAATTCAAGCCATTAACATTTATTGAGATAATTGATAAGTGTGGTAGTATTCTATTCGTCTTATTTTGTGAGAGTCCATTGCTTAGTTTTATCTTTTGCATCAGTATGGAGATTTGTTTCTGTCCTTTAATTTCTGAGTTCTTACTTTGCTGCTGATCCATTGTGGTGGTCAGTGTGCAGAACAGGTTGAAGTATTTCCTGTAGAGCTGGTCTTGTTGTGGCGAATTTCCTCAATGTTTGTATATCCGTAAATGATTTGATTTCTCCGTCAATTTTGAAGCTTAGCTTAGCAGGGTACAGAATTCTGGGCTGGAAATTGTTCTGTTTAAGTAGATTAAAGGTAGATGACCATTGTCTTCTTGCTTGGAAAGTTTCATTAGAGAAGTCTGCGGTCAATCTGATGGATTTGCCCCTGGAGGTCAACTGGCGCTTACTCCTGGCAGCTTGCAGAATCTTTTCTTTTGTCTTGACTTTGGACAGGTTCATCACAATGTGTCTTGGAGAAGCTCGGTTAGAGTTGAGGCGACCTGGGGTCCGATAGCCCTCTGAAAGCAGTGTGTCAGAATCTTTGGTGATATTTGGGAAATTTTCTTTTATAATATTCTCTAGTATGGCTTCCATTCCTCTGGGGCATTCTTCTTCCCCTTCTGGAATTCCTATAACTCGTATGTTGGAACGCTTCATAAAGTCCCATAATTCTGACAGTGAACGTTCTGCTTTCTCTCTCTTCTTTTCTGCCTCTTTTACTATCTGAGTTATCTCAAAAACTTTGTCTTCTACCTCTGAAATTCTTTCTTCTGCATGGTCTATCCTGTTGCTGATACTTTCCATTGCATCTTTAAGTTCCCTGATTGACTGTTTCATTTCCTTCAGCTCTGCTATATCCTTTTTATATTCTTCATTTGTTCATCTCTGATTTGATTCTGTTTTTGGATTTCCTTTTGGTTATTTTCCACTTTATTAGCAGTTTCCTTCATTGTTTCCATCATTTCTTTCATTGTTTTCAACATGTGTATTCTAAATTCCCTGTCTGTCATTCCTAACATTTCTGTATACGTGGAATGCTCTGCAGTAGCTACCTCATGGTCCCTTGGCGGGGTTGTTCTGGACTGGTTCTTCAGGTTGCCTGGAGTTTTCTGCTTATTCTTCCTCATGGGTGATTTCTTTTATCTGTTTCCTTGCCCTAATTTTCCTTTCACTTCCTCTTGCTCTTTAAGTTCTCGTGCCTGTGGACTAAGGGTTACAGGACCAGAAGTGTGAGAAGGTTTAAGAGCAAAAAAGGGATGGAAGAAAGGAGGACCGAGTGATTAAAAAAAAAAGAAAAATAGAGAAAGGAGAGGGGGTGGGTAAAAGGAATATTGACAAAAAGAAGAGAGGCACAGAAAGAGGGAGACAGAGCAATATAGGTGTACAGTAGGGTACTTTGATACAACCTTAAAAAAAAAACCACTTTCTGGGGGTGCCCAGTTGGGTGGTTCCCTTGAGGTCAGCAGCTCTTTGCTAACCTGATCAGACACAGTACCCCACCACCACCAAGTAGAGAGGAAAGACAAAAATGCTATAAATCAAACCAAAACAAGCAAACAGAAAACTTTACGGGATAAAATTGGCTGGAAAAAACAAATAATAGCAGTAGAAACACTAACAAAAATGAAGTTCTAATTATTGAAATAGGCAGCAATGGGAAATTATAATTAAACTAGAAAAAATGAGAAAGAAAAAGGATCTGTATAGAAAAGGTTGAACTTAAAAAACAAAACAACAATCCACAACATCAAAATTAACAAAAAAAAAACAACCAAACCAAAAAAAAAAAAAACACAACAAAAAACAAAGCAGTATGTATATGTTATTGAATATTGTCTGGGCAACACGTGGTCTTCTGGGGTATGAGATGTTAATCACAGTTCTGATACGACTGGAGGCTGCTAGTTTCTCAAACCCCAGCAGGTAGACACCCTAAATCTCTCTTCAGCCCACTTAAAAGTCACTTTGAACTTGTTCACTTACGGAGCAGAAGCTTTCTCAGGGAAGTGCTTGTCACTGGAATATCTGCTGAAGTGGCTATCCACTTACCCTGTGTGTCAAAACTGGTCTCCCTCTGCCCCCGAGGGTTAGGGCTGCAAGGCGGCTCACACCCCGCCCTTAGGCTACTTGGTCGCTCGGTTACCAGCTCCCACCCAATTCCAGCTCTGCGACCCTGAGGGCGGAGCTTGCCGGGGCAGATCGCTCACAATGGCTGCCTGTGACCCAGAGCCAAACACTATTAGCTCCATCTGGCTCAGCGGCTCAGACTGGGGCCCTAGACAAAGGCCAAAGTTCTCCGCACTCCCGCTCAGGCTCTCCCCAAGGCAGTTCAGCTGAGTGCCAAATCCAAAGACACCAAAACAGTTCACAGGTAAGGCCTTTCTGGTTTGCAGTCTCGCTGCTACTGAACTTACAGTTGCGGGCGGGTTTAGACGGATTGAACACACGCGACCACTTGCCGGTTTTCCACTGTTTTAGTCCTCCTCTTGGGGTCCAGAAGTCTCTCGCTGACTCCCTGTATCCTCTCAGGGGTGATGATAGGCAGAGCCCACCAGCCAGAGATGCCTGGAGTCCTATATCCCCAGACTCACGGTGCCCAGATGCAAGGAAGCTGTTACTCGGCTGCCATCTTGCTCCGCCCTCGATAAATTTTTATTATTACTTTTTATATAGATATGTTTTTTATTTCTATGTCTTCTAATTTTAATTTGTTCTTTCTTCTCATTTAACATTCCTTCTAACACCACTTTTTTCTCTCTCTTTTTTTCCTTTCTTTCAATTATTTTACGATTATCACTATTTTTATTGCAGTTGTTCTAATATTGCTGTTGTCGTGGCTGTTGCCTGTATGTCTATGTGTTTCCATCTGTCTCTGTATCTATGGGCCCATGTGCCTGGTAACCTTTGTATCTGTTTATTTGTTCATTTGGTCTCAATGAGCTTGGTGTTATGACCTGCAACTCTGAGCTCCTAACACTCCCCTCCACTCTCATTCCGTGATCTGGAGACCTGCCCCCCCAGGAGTCCAGATTCTTGGGTGAACTCTCAAGAGGTGTAGACAGGACCTGGACTGCAGCTGGCCAGTGCTGACTCTGTAGCAAAGGAGCGAGAAGACAATTGTCGGCTGAGAGGGAATTACACTGGAGCGGTGGTGCCCCGAGGTGCAGAGCAACAGCCGTCTTTAGCAATAACAAGGCCCACCCCCAGATATCCCATAGCCTCTCCTCCTGTCTTCCTGGGCAACCAGCTGAGGCCGAGCATATTCTCAGATGGCAACCACCATGGAACAGACCTGGGACTGAAACACAGGCCCAGTGAGTAAAGGGTTTTCCTGAGACGGTACTGACCTGGGTGGAACACAGGGACTAGAAAACACACCCACAGAGCCAGGAAAATCCCAGGAGGGGACTGATCCAGAGGACCACTCTACTGAGCCTAAGACGCACCTGCCCCTTGGGGATCTCCAGCCTATAGACAAAGGAGGCCAAGACGCTACAGCCAACAACTGATTGTGCTGTGAATACAAACCAGCAGGACTAAAGACAGGGCCTGAGGCACAGGTTCTGGGAACTCAAATCAGCCTCTCCTCTGCAGAGGAATCTGGCAAGGTCAGAAACAAACTCCCACAGGGTTGTTCCCTTCACCCAGTAACATAAACTAAGGTGGGGCTGGAACTGAGTGAACACCTCCGGCCTCCATCAAGTGCCCGAGGTTGACAGGCCACAACACCCCTTGCTGGATAAAGACAGAGAATAGTGGCCTAGTCGAGCAGACACAGAATACCCTGTGACTGAGGCAGGTGCAAACCCTTGGAGTATCTGCTTACTGCAGACAACTGACTGGGTCACAGCCCTGAGGGGCTAGCAGCGACTGGGTGTGACAGAGATGCTAGGTGGGGAAGGAGGCATCAATCTTCCCAGACTGATCTATTTACTGGTGGCTCTTCCTGACTCCACACAGCACTGGAGGAAGCCATTTTAGAGCAGTCACCAGACCCCGGTGATCTAGTTCCCAGGGACCTCTTGAACTCTCCCACCCGAGGTAGCTGCTGACTGAGACAATTAACTTGGACCTTTTGAACTGAGTCACTCACCTGGGGACTATCCAGGTGGTAGCTGGGTCTATGGTTGTAGGACGGTTTGATTTTCCTTTTCCATTTGTTGCCTGTGGTGGGTGGGGTGACTTAATTGCTGCTATTTCTCCACAGCTGAGACTTCAACCCAGAGTAACTGTTTCACTAGGGTCACACAGAAATCAGCTGAAAACAAGACAGAACCACTTAGCCCCTCTACACCAAACAGGGCCCCAGTTTCTCAGGCCACAGCACTGTACGGGTCCTCGACAAAACACCAGAGGAAAATCAAAGGGAGTAAAACAATCATGGGGCAGAATCAGCGGAAAACTCTGGTAACATGAATAACCAGAATAGATCAACCCCCCCCCAAGGAAAGATACAGCGGATGTAATTGAAGATCCCATTCACAAACAACTGGCTGAGATGTCAGAAATCGAATTCAGAATTTGGATGGCAAACAAGATTAACAAAGTGGAATTAGGAATTCGTGGAGAAATTCAAAAGTTGTCTCAAGAATTCAACGAATTTAAAGACAAAACCACCAAACACTTAGACACACCGAAACAAGAATTTGCAGCCCTCAAAGATATGAAAAATACAGTAGAATCCCTTAGCAACAGAATGGACCAAGTGAAGAAAACATCTCCAACATCGAAGATAAAGCCTTGAATGCTCCCAAACTATCAAAGAGGAAGAGAAATGGAGAGCTAAAATGGATCGCTCACTCAGAGAGCTCTGGGATAACTCGAAGAAGGCAAATATCCAACTCATAGGAATTCCTGAAACCGATGAAGTGGCCTCACTGGACACAGAAGCCCTTCTGCATGAAATTATGAAAGAGAATTCTCCAGACATGCCTAGAGAACCTGAAATTCAGATAGCAGATAGCTTCAGAACCCCAGCATGACTCAACCCCAATAAGACATCCCCCAGGCATATCATAATTAACTTCACTAAAGTTAATAGGAAGGAGAAAATTCTCAAAGCAGCCAGGCGAAAGAAATCTATTACCTTCAAAGGGAAGAACATTAGAATGACTGCAGATCTCTCTGCTGAAACTTTTCAAGAGAGAAGAGGGTGGTCATCAACGTTTAATCTCCTCAAGCAAAATAACTTTAACCACAGATCTCGTACCCAGCTAAACTGAGTTTCATCAATGATGGAGAAATTAAATACTTTAATGACATACATATGCTAAAGAAATTTGCCATAACCAAACCAGCTCTTCAGGATATTCTCGGACCTAACCTCCACAATAACCAACCCAAAACTCTACTACAAAAGTAAACTCACTCAGAAACTTCTGATCAAACTCCAACTTCCACAATGGCAAAAGGATTAAAAATGCCCACTGGACTTTCAAAAAACTCAATACCCCAAAATTCACCAAACTTATCAATACTCTCCATTAATGTGAATGGCTTAAACTGCCCTCTAAAGAGACATACGTTAGCTGACTGGATACAAAAACTCAGGCCAGACATTTGTTGCATACAAGAGTCACATCTTAACTTAAAAGACAAATACAGACTCAGGGTGAAAGGATGGTCATCCATATTTCAGGCAAATGGTAACCAGAAAAAAACAGGAGTTGCAATTTTATTTGTAGATACAATAGGCTTTAAACCAACAAAAGTAAGGAAGGACAAAAATGGTCACTTCATATTTGTTAAGAGTAAGACTCAATATGATGAGATTTCAATTATTAATATCTATGCACCCAACCAGAATGCACCTCAATTTATAAGAGAAACTCTAACAGACATGAGCAACTTGATTTCCTCCAACTCTATAATAGTTGGAAATTTTAACACTCCTTTGGCAGTGATGTATCGATCTTCCAACAAAAAGCTGAGTAAAGAAATTCTAGATTTAAATCTAACCGTCCAGCATTTAGATTTAGCAAACATCTACAGAACATTTCATCCCAACAAAACTGAATACACATACTTCTCATCAGCCCACAGAACTTACTCCAGAATCGATCACATCTTAGGTCACAAGTCTAACCGCAGCAAATTTAAAGGAATAGAAATTATTCCATGCATCTTCTCGGACCATCATGAAATAAAACTTGAGATGAGTAACAACAGAAATCTGCATACACATACAAAAACATGGAAGTTAAATAACCTTATGCTGAATGATAGCTGGGTCAGAGATGAGATCAAGAAGGAAATTGCCAAATTTTTGGAACAAAACGACAATGACACACGAACTATCAGAACCTCTGGGACACTGCAAAGGCAGTTCTAAGAGGGAAATTTATAGCACTGCAAGCCTTCCTCAGGTGAACGGAAAGAGTGGAAGTAAGCAACTTAATGGGACATCTCAAGTAACTGGAAATGGAAGAACACTCCAACCCCAAACCCAGTAGAAAAAAAGATATAACCAAAATCAGAGCAGAACTAAATGAAATTAAAAACAAAAGAATAATACAACAGAACAATAAATCAAAAAGCTGGTTTTTTGAAAAGGTCAACAAAATAGATAAACCTTTGGCCAAACTAATCAGGAAAAAAAGAGTAAAATCTCTAACATCATCAATCAGAAATAACAAGGACGAAATAACAACAGACTCCTCAAAAATCCAAAAAATCCTTAATGAATATTAGAAGAAATTTTACTCTCAGAAATACGAAACTCTGAAGGAAATTGACCATTACTTGGAAGCACGTCACCTTCCAAGACTTAATCAAAAACAAGTGGAAATGTTGAACAGGCCCATATCAAGTTCAGAAATATCATCAACTATACAAAATCCCCCCAAAAAGGAAAGCCCGGGACAAGATGGTTTCAAATCAGAATTCTACCAAACCTTTAAAAAGGAATTAGTACCTATACTACTCAACCTGTTCCAAAAGGTAGAAAAAAAAGGAAGACTACCCAACATTCTATGAAGCAAACATCACCCTGATCCCCAAACCAGGAAAAGACCCAACAAGAAAAGAAAATTATAGACCAATATCACTAATGAATATACATGTAAAAATATTCAACGAGATTCTAACAAACAGAATCCAGCAACATATCAAACAAATCATACATCATGACCAAGTCAGTTTTATCCCAGGGTCTCAAGGCTGGTTCAATATATGTAAATCTATAAATGTAATACAGCACATAAACAAATTAAAAAACAAAGACCATATGATTCCCTCAATCGATGCAGAAAAAACTTTTGATAACATACAACATCCCTTCATGATCAGAACACTTAACAAAATTCGTATAGAAGGGACATTTTTTAACTGATAGAGGACATCTACAGCAAACCCACAGCCAATATCATATTGAATGGAGTTAAATTGGAATCATTTCCACTTAGATCTGGAACCAAACAAGGCTGCCCATTGTCTCCATTGCTCTTTAACATTGTAATGGAAGTTTCAGCCACCACAATTAGGGAAGAAAAGGTGATCAAGTGTATCCATATAGGGTCAGAAGGGATCAAACTTTTGCTCTTCGCAGATGATACGATTGTATATCTGGAAAATACTAGGGACTCTACTACAAAACTCTTAGAAGTGATTAAGGAATACAGCAGTATCGCAGGTTACAAAATCAACATTCATAAATCGGTAGCCTTTATATATACCAACAATAGTCAAGTTGAAAAAACAATTAAGGACTCTATCCCATTCACAGTAGTGTCAAAGAAGATGAAATACTTGGGAGTTTATCTAGCAAAGGACGCGAAAGATCTATATAAAGAGAACTATGAAACTCTAAGAAAAGAGATAGCTGAGAATGTTAACAAATGGAAAAATATACCATGCTCATGGTTGGGAAGAATCAACATTGTCAAAATGTCCATACTACCAAAAGCAATATATAATTTCAATGCAATCCCCATTAAAGCTCCACTGTCATACTTTAAAGATCTTGAAAAAACAATACTTCGTTTTATATGGAATCAGAAAAAACCTCGAATAGCCAAGACATTACTCAAAAATAAAAACAAAGGAGGAGGAATCACGCTACCAGACCTCAGACTCTACTACAAATCAATAGTGATCAAAACAGCATGGTACTGGCACAAAAACAGAGAAATATATGTCTGGAACAGAATAGAGAACCATGAGATGAGTCCAGCTACTTACCGTTATTTAATCTTTGACAAGCCAATTAAAAACATTCAGTGGGGAAAAGATTCCCTATTTAACAAATGGTGCTGGGTGAACTGGCTGGCAACCTGGAGAAGACTGAAACTGGACCCACACCTCTCACCATTAACCAAGATAGACTCTCACTGGATTAAAAATTTAAACATAAGACATGAAACTATAAAAATACTAGAAGAGAGTGTAGGGAAAACCCTTGAAGAAATCGGTTTGGGCGAGTTTTTTATGAGAAGGACCCCCCAGGCAATTGAAGCTGCTTCAAAAATACACTATTGGGACTTGATCAAACTAAAAAGCTTCTGCACAGCCAAGAACACAGTAAGTAAAGCAAGCAAACAGCCCTCAGAATGGGAGAAGATATTTGCAGGTTATGTCTCTGACAAAGATTTAATAACCAGAATCCACAGAGAACTCAAATGCATTGGCAAGAAAAGAACAAGGGATCCCGTCGCAGGCTGGGCAAGGGACATGAAGAGAAATTTCTCTGAAGAAGACAGGCGCACGGCCTTCAGACATATGAAAAAATGCTCATCATCTTTAATCATCAGAGAAATGCAAATCAAAACTACTTTGAGATATCATCTAACTCCAGTGAGACTAGCCTAAATCACAAAATCCCAAGACCAGAGATGTTGGCGTGGATGTGGAGAAAAGGGAACACTTTTGCACTGCTGGTGGGAATGCAAATTAATACATTCCTTTTGGAAAGAGATATGGAGAACACTTAGAGATCTAAAAATAGATCTGCCATTCAATCCTGTAATCCCCCTACTGGGCATATACCCAGAAGACCAAAAATCACACCATAACAAAGATATTTGTATCAGAATATTTATTGCAGCCCTATTCATAATTGCTAAGTCATGGAAAAAGCCCAAGTGCCCATCAATCCACGAATGGATTAGTAAATTGTGGTATATGTACACCATGGAATATTATGCAGCCTTAAAAAAAGATGGAGACTTTACCTCTTTCATGTTTACATGGATGGAGTTGGAACATATTCTTCTTAGTAAAGAGTCTCAAGAATGGAAGAAAAAGTACCCAATGTACTCACCCTTATTATGAAACTAATGTAGGACCTTCACATGAAAGCTATAACCCAGTTACAACCTAAGAATAGGGGGAAAGGAGAAAGGGAGGGGAAGAAGGGGGGAGGGAGGGGGAAGGAGGTGGATTAATGGGATTACACCTGCAGTGCATCTTACAAGGGTATATGTGAATCCTAGTAAATGTGGAATGTAAAGGTCTTAGCAAAATAACTAAGAAAATGCTACAAAAGCTATGTTAACTAATGTGATGAAAATGTGTCAAACGATCTATGAACCAAGTGTATGGTGCCCCACGATCATACTATGTACACAGCTATGCTTTAATAAAAGTAAATAAATATTTAAAAAAAAAAAAAAGCTCCCCAAAAAGAAAAGTCCGGAACCAGATGGTTTTACATCACAATTCTACCAAACTTTTAAAGAGGAATTAGTACCTATATTACTCAACCTGTTCCAAAATGTAGAAAAACGAGGAAGACTATCCAACAGGTTCTATGAAGCAAACACCACCCTGCTCCCCAAACCAGGAAAAGACCCAACAAGAAAAGTAAATTATAGACCAATATCACTAATGAATATAGATGCAAAAATATTCAACAAGATCCTAACAAACAGAATCCAGCAACACATCAAACAAATTATACATCATGACCAAGTTGGTTTTATCCCAGGGTGTCAAGGCTGGTTCAATATACGTAAATCTATAAATGTAATTCAGCACATACACAAATTAAAAAACAAAGGCCATACGATTCTCTCAATTGATGCAGAAAAAGCTTTTGATAATATCCAGCTTTTGATAATATTCATGATCAGAACACTCAAGAAAATTGGTCTAGAAGGGACTTTTCTTAAACTGATAGAGGCCATCTACAGCAAACCCACAGCCAATATCATATTGAATGGAGTTAAATTGTAATCATTTCCACTCAGATCAGGAACCAGACAAGGCTTCCCATTGTCTCCATTGCTTTTCAACATTGTAATGGAAGTTTTAGCCACCACTATTAGGGAAGAAAAGGCCATCAAGGGTATTCATATAGGGTCAGAAGAGATCAAAATTTCGCTCTTCGCAGATGACATGATTGTGTATCTGAAAAACACTAGGGACTCTACTACAAAACTCCTAGAAGTGATCAAGGAATACAGCAGCGTCTCAGGTTACAAAATCAACATCCATAAATCGGTAGCCTTTATATACACCAACAACAGTCAAGTTGAAAAAGCAGTTAAGGACTCTATCACATTCACAGTATGCCAAAGAAAACGAAATCTTTGGCAATTTCCCTAACAAAACATGTGAAAGATCTCTAAAGAGAACTATGAAACTCTAAGAAAAGAAATAGCTGAAAATGTTAACAAATGGAAAAACATCGGGAGGCTGAGGCAAGAGAATCGCTTAAGCCCAGGAGCTGGAGGTTGCTGTGAGCTGTGTGATGCCATGGCACTCTACCGAGGGCCATAAATTGAGACTCTGTCTCTACAAAAAAAAAAAAAAAAAAAAAAAATGGAAAAACGTACCATGCTCATGGCTGGGAAGAATCAACATTATCAAAATGTCCATACTACCCAAAGCAATATATAATTTCAACGCACTCCCTATTAAAGCTCGACTGTCATATTTTAAAGACCTTGAAAAAAGATTACTTCGTTTTATATGGAATCAGAAAAAACCTCGAATAACCAATAAATTACTCAGAAATAATAACAAAACAGGAGGAATCACACTACCAGACCTCAGACTTTACTACAAATCGATAGTGATCAAAACAGCATGGTTTTGGCACAAAAACAGAGAAGTAGATATCTGGAACAGAATAGAGAACCAAGAGATGAATCCAGCTACTTAGCGCTATTTGAATTTTGACAAGCCAATTAAAAACATTCAGTGGGGAAAAGATTCCCTATTTAACAAATGGTGCTGGGTGAACTGGCTGGCAACCTGCAGAAGACTGAAATTGGACCCACACCTTTCACCATTAACTAAGATAGACTCTCATTGGATTAAAGATTTAAACTTAAAACATGAAACTATAAAAAATACTAGAGGAGAGAGGAGGCGGAGCAAGATGGCAGCCGAGTAACAGCTTCCTTGCATCTGGGCACCGTGAGTCTGGGGACATAGGACTCCAGGCATCTCTGGCTGGTGGGATCTGCCTATCATCACCCCTGAGAGGATACAGGGAGTCAGCGAGAGACTTCTGGACCTCAAGAGGAGGACTAAAACAGTGGAAAACCGGCAAGTGGTCGCGTGTGTACAATCCGTCTAAACCCGCCCGCAACTTCCACAGGCACGAGAACTTAAAGAGCAAGAGGAAGTGAAAGGAAAATTAGGGCAAGGAAACAGATAAAAGAAATCACCCATGAGGAAGAATCAGCAGAAAACTCCAGGCAACATGAAGAACCAGTCCAGAACAACCCCGCCAAGGGACCATGAGGTAGCTACTGCAGAGGATTCCACCTATAAAGAAATGTTAGGAATGACAGAAAGGGAATTTAGAATACACATGTTGAAAACAATGAAAGAAATGATGGAAACAATGAAGGAAACTGCTAATAAAGTGGAAAATAACCAAAAGGAAATCCAAACACAGAATCAAATCAGAGATGAACGATATGAAGAATATAAAAAGGATATAGCAGAGCTGAAGGAAATGAAACAGTCAATCAGGGAACTTAAAGATGCAATGGAAAGTATCAGCAACAGGATAGACCATGCAGAAGAAAGAATTTCAGGGGTAGAAGACAAAGTTTTAGAGATAACTCAGATAGTAAAAGAGGCAGAAAAGAAGAGAGAGAAAGCAGAACGTTCACTGTCAGAATTATGGGACTTTATGAAGCGTTCCAACATACGAGTTATAGGAATTCCAGAAGGGGAAGAAGAATGCCCCAGAGGAATGGAAGCCATACTAGAGAATATTATAAAAGAAAATTTCCCAAATATCACCAAAGATTCTGACACACTGCTTTCAGAGGGCTATCGGACCCCAGGTCGCCTCAACTCTAACCGAGCTTCTCCAAGACACATTGTGATGAACCTGTCCAAAGTCAAGACAAAAGAAAAGATTCTGCAAGCTGCCAGGAGTAAGCGCCAGTTGACCTACAGGGGCAAATCCATCAGAGTGACCGCAGACTTCTCTAATGAAACTTTCCAAGCAAGAAGACAATGGTCATCTACCTTTAATCTACTTAAACAGGACAATTTCCAGCCCAGAATTCTGTACCTTGCTAAGCTAAGCTTCAAAATTGACGGAGAAATCAAATCATTTACGGATATACAAACATTGAGGAAATTCGCCACAACAAGACCAGCTCTACAGGAAATACTTCAACCTGTTCTGCACACTGACCACCACAATGGATCAGCAGCAAAGTAAGAACTCAGAAATTAAAGGACAGAACCTAACCTCCACACTGATGCAAAAGATAAAACTAAGCAATGGACTCTCACCAAATAAGACGAATAGAATACTACCACATTTATCAATTATCTCAATAAATGTTAATGGCTTGAATTCCCCACTGAAGAGACATAGATTGGCTGACTGGATTAAAAAACATAAGCCATCTATTTCCTGTCTGCAAGAAACACACCTGTCTTCAAAAGACAAATTAAAGCTCCGAGTCAAGGGTTGGAAGACAATTTTTCAGGCAAATGGAATTCAGAAGAAAAGAGGAGTTGCAATCTTACTTTCAGATACATGTGGATTTAAAGCAACTAAAGTCAAAAAGGACAAAGATGGTCACTTTATATTGGTCAAGGGAAAAATACAACAAGAAGACATTTCAATTCTAAATATCTATGCACCCAATTTAAATGCTCCCAGATTCTTGAAACAGACTTTACTCAGTCTGAGCAATATGATATCTGAGAATACCATAATAACAGGGGACCTTAACACTCCTCTTACAGACCTGGACAGATCCTCTAAACAGAAATTAAACAAGGATATAAGAGACTTAAATGAGACCCTAGAACAACTGTGCTTGATAGACGCATATAGAACACTGCATCCCAAAGATAAAGAATATACATTCTTCTCATCACCGCATGGAACATTCTCCAAAATTGATCATATCCTGGGACACAAAACAAATATCAACAGAATCAAAAGAATTGAAATTTTACCTTGTATTTTCTCAGATCATAAGGCACTAAAGGTGGAATTCAACTCTAACAAAAATGCTCGACCCCACCCAAAGGCATGGAAACTAAACAATCTTCTGTTGAATAACAGATGGGTGTAGGAAGAAATAAAACAGGAAATCATTAACTTCCTTGAGCATAACAACAATGAAGACACAAGCTACCAAAACCTGTGGGATACTGCAAAAGCAGTTTTGAGAGGAAAATTCAGCACTTTAGATGCCTACATTTGAAAAACAGAAAGAGAGCACATCAACAATCTCACAAGAGATCTTATAGAATTGGAAAAAGAAGAACAATCTAAGCCTAAACTCAGTAGAAGAAAAGAAATCTCCAAAATCAAATCAGAGATCAATGAAATTGAAAACAAAAGAATCATTCAGAAAACTAATGAAACAAGGAGTTGGTTTTTTGAAAAAATAAATAAAATAGATAAACCATTGGCCAGACTAACGAGGAATAGAAAAGTAAAATCTCTAGTAACCTCAATCAGAAATGATAAAGGGGAAATAACAACTGATCCCACAGAGATACAGGAGATCATCTCTGAATACTACCAGAAACTCTATGCCCAGAAATTTGACAATGTGAAAGAAATGGATCAATATTTGGAGGCACACCCTCTCCCTAGACTCAGCCAGGAAGAAATAAAGCTCCTGAACAGACCAATTTCAAGAACTGAGATCAAAGAAACAATAAAAAAGTTTCCAACCAAAAAATGCCCTGGTCCAGATGGCTTCACTCCAGAATTCCATCAAACCTTCAAGGAAGAGCTTATTCCTGTACTGCAGAAATTATTCCAAAATATTGAGGAAGAAGGAATCTTCCCCAACACATTCTATGAAGCAAACATCACCCTGATACCAAAACCAGGAAAAGACCCAAACAAAAAGGAGAATTTCAGACCAATCTCACTCATGAACATAGACGCAAAAATTCTCAACAAAATCCTACCCAATAGATTACAGCTTATCATCAAAAAAGTCATTCATCATGATCAAGTAGGCTTCATCCAGGGATGCAAGGCTGGTTTAACATACACAAGTCCTTAAACGTTATCCACCATATTAACAGAGGCAAAAATAAAGATCATATGATCCTCTCAATAGATGCAGAAAAAGCATTTGATAAAATCCAGCATCCTTTTCTAATTAGAACACTGAAGAGTATAGGCATAGGTGGAACATTTCTAAAACTGATTGAAGCTATCTATGACAAACTCACAGCCAATATTTTACTGAATGGAGTAAGACTCAAAGCTTTTCCTCTTAGAACTGAAACCAGACAAGGTTGTCCTCTGTCACCTTTACTATTCAACGTAGTGCTGGAAGTTCTAGCCAATACAATTAGGCAAGACAAGGAAATAAAGGGAATCCAAATGGGAGCAGAGGAGGTCAAACTCTCCCTCTTTGCTGACGACATGATCTTATCCTTAGAGAACCCCAAAGACTCAACCACAAGACTCCTAGAAGTCATCAAAAAATACAGTAATGTTTCAGGATATAAAATCGATGTCCACAAGTCAGTAGCCTTTGTGTACACCAATAACAGTCAAGATGAGAAGCTAATTAAGGACACAACTCCCTTCACCATAGTCTCAAAGAAAATGAAATACCTAGGAGTATACCTAACGAAGGAGGTGAAGGACCTCTATAAAGAAAACTATGAAATCCTCAGAAAGGAAATAGCAGAGGATATTAACAAATGGAAGAACATACCATGCTCATGGATGGGAAGAATCAACATTGTTAAAATGTCTATACTTCCCAAAGCAATCTACCTATTCAATGCCATTCCTATCAAAATACCAACATCGTACTTTCAAGATTTGAAAAAACTGATTCTGTGTTTTGTATGGAACCGGAAAAAAACCCATATAGCTAAGGCAGTTCTCTGTAACAAAAATAAAGCTGGGGGCATCAGCATACCAGATTTTAGTCTGTACTACAAAGCCATAGTGCTCAAGACAGCATGGTACTGGCACAAAAACAGAGACATAGACACTTGGAATAGAATTGAAAACCAAGAAATGAAACTAACATTTTACAACCACCTAATCTTTGATAAACCAAACAAGAACATACCTTGGGGGAAAGACTCCCTATTCAATAAATGGTGTTGGGAGAACTGGATGTCTACATGTAAAAGACTGAAACTGGACCCACACCTTTCCCCACTCACAAAAATTGATTCAAGATGCATAAAGGACTTAAACTTAAGGCATGAAACAATAAAAATCCTCAAAGAAAGCATAGGAAAAACACTGGAAGATATTGGCCTGGGAAAAGACTTCATGAAGAAGACTGCCATGGAAATTGCAACAACAACAAAAATAAACAAATGGGACTTCATTAAACTGAAAAGCTTCTGTACAGCTCAGGAGACAATAACCAAAGCAAAGAGACAACCTACACAATGGGAAAGGATATTTGCATATTTTCAATCAGACTAAAGCTTGATAACTAGGATCTATAGAGAACTCAAATTAATCCACATGAAAAAAGCCAACAATCCCTTATATCAATGGGCAAGAGACATGAATAGAACTTTCTCTAAAGACGACAAATGAATGGCTAACAAACACATGAAAAAATGTTCATCATCTCTATATATTAGAGAAATGCAAATCAAAACAACCCTGAGATATCATCTAACCTCAGTGAGAATGGCCCACATCACAAAATCTCAAAACTGCAGATGCTGGCGTGGATGTGGAGAGAAGGGAACACTTTTACACTGCTGGTGGGACTGCAAACTAGTACAACCTTTCTGGAAGGAAGTATGGAGAAACCTCAAAGCACTCAACCTAGACCTCCCATTTGATCCTGCAATCCCATTACTGGGCGTGTACCCAGAAGGAAAGAAATCCTTTTATCATAAGGACACTTGTACTAGACTGTTTATTGCAGCTCAATGTACAATCGCCAAAATGTGGAAACAGCCTAAATACCCACCAACCCAGGAATGGATTAATAAGCTGTGTTATATGTATACCATGGAATACTATTCAGCCATTAAAAAAAATGGAGACTTTACATCCTTCGTATTAACCTGGATGGAAGTGGAAGACATTATTCTTAGTAAAGCATCACAAGAATGGAGAAGCATGAATCCTATGTACTCAATTTTGATATGAGGACAATTAATGACAATTATGGTTATGGGGGGGAAACAGAAAGAGGGAAGGAGGGACGTGGGTGGGGCCTTGGTATGTATCACACTTTATGGGGGCAAGACATGATTGCAAGAGGGACTTTACCTAACAATTGCAATCAGTGTAACCTGGCTTATTGTACCCTCAATGAATCCCCAAAAATAAAAAATAAAAAAATACTAGAGGAGAATGCAGGGAAAACCCTTGAAGAAATTGGTCTGGGTGAGTATTTCATGAGGAGAACCCCCCGGGCAATTGAAGCAGCTTCAAAAATACACTACTGGGACTTGATCAAACTAAAAAGCTTCTGCACAGCTAAGAACACAGTAAGCAAAGCAAGCAGACAGCCCTCAGAATGGGAGAAGATATTTGCAGGGTATATCTCTGACAAAGGTTTAATAACCAGAATCCACAGAGAACTCAAACGCATCAGCATGAAAAAAACAAAGGATCCCATCACAGGCTGGGCAAGGGATTTGAAGAGAAATTCTCTGAAGAAGACAGGCGCACGGCCTTCAGACATATGAAAAAATGTTCATCATCTTTAATCATCAGAGAAATGCAATTCAAAATGACCTTGAGATAGCATCTAACTCCAATGGGACTAGCCTATATCACAAAATCTCAAGACCAGAGATGTTGGCGTGGATGCGGAGAAAAGGGAACACTTCTGCACTGCTGGTGGGAATGCAAATTAATACATTCCTTTTGGAAAGATATATGGAGAACACTCAGAGATCTAAAAATAGATCTGCCATTCAATCCTGTTATTCCTCTGCTGGGCATATACCCAGAAGACCAAAAGTCACAACATAACAAAGATATTTGTACCAGAATGTTTATTGCAGCCCAATTCATAATAGCTAAGTCATGGAAAAAGCCCAAGTGCCCATTGATCCACGAATGGATTAATAAATTGTGGTATATGTATACCATGGAATACTATGCAGCCTTAAAGAAAGATGGAGACTTTACCTCTTTCATGTTTACATGGATGGAGCTGGAACATATTCTTCTTAGTAAAGTATCTCAAGAATGGAAGAAAAAGTACCCAATGTACTCAGCCCTACTATGAAACTAATTTGGGGCTCTCACATGAAAGCTATAACCCAGTTACAACTTAACAATAGGGGGAAGTGAAAAAGGGGGGTGGGTAGAGGGAGGGGGATCGGTGGGATAACACCTGTGGTGCATCTTACAGGGGTATTTGCAAAACTTGGTAGATGTAGAATGTAAAGGTTTTGGCACAGTAACTGAGATAACGCCGGAAAGGCTATGTTAACCACTGTGATAAAAATGTGTCAAATGGTCTATGAAGCGAGTGTATGATGCCCCATGATCATATCAATGTATACAGTTATGATTTAATAAAAAAAAAGGAAGGAAGACTACCCAACACGTTCTATGAAGCAAACATCACCCTGATCCCTAAACCAGGAAAAGACCCAACAAGAGAAGAAAATTATAGACCAATATCACTAATGAATATAGATGTAAAAATATTCAACAAGATTCTAACAAACAGAATCCAGCAACATATCAAACAAATCATACATCATGACCAAGTCAGTTTTATCCCAGGGTCTCAAGGCTGGTTCAATATATGTAAATCTATAAATGTAATACAGCACATAAACAAATTAAAAAACAAAGACCATATGATTCTCTCAATCGATGCAGAAAAAACTTTTGATAACATCCAACATCCCTTCATGATCAGAACACTTAACAAAATTGGTATAGAAGGGACATTTCTTAAACTGATAGAGGACATCTACAGCAAACCCACAGCCAATATCATATTGAAGGAGTTAAATTGGAATCATTTCCACTCAGATCAGGAACCAGACAAGGCTGCCCATTGTCTCCATTGCTCTTTAACATTGTAATGGAAGTATGGAGAAACCTCAAAGCACTCAAGCTAGACCTCCCTTTGATCCTGCAATCCCATTACTGGGCATCTACCCAGGAGGAAAAAAATCCTTTTATCATAAGGACACTTGTACCAGACTGTTTATTGCAGCTTAATTTACAAATCGCCAAAATGTGGAAACAGCCTAAATGCCCACCAACCCAGGAATGGGTTAACAAGCTGTGGTATATGTATACCAGGGAATACTATTCAGCTATTTAAAAAAGGGGAGACTTTACATCCTTCGTATTTACCTGGATGGAATTGAAGACATTATTTTTAGTAAAGCATCACAAGAATGGAGAAGCATGAATCCTATGTACTCAATTTTGATATGAGGACAATTAATGACAATTAAGGTCATGGGGGAGAAGGAAAAGCAGAGAGAGGGAAGGAGGGGGGGCCTTGGTGTGCCACACCTTCTGGGGGCAAGACATGATTGCAAGGGCAACGTTACGTAACAAATGCAATCAGTGTAACCTTGTTTATTGTACCCTCAATGAATCCCCAACAATAAAAAAAAGAAACTGATAATGGATCAGCTTATATTTCCACAAAGTGTCAACAATTTTTTAAAACATACAATGTTAAGCATATCAAAGGAATACCTTATAATAGTACTGGACAAGCCATAATTGAGAGACAAAATAGAACATTAAAAGAAATGCTTTTTAAACAGTAAAGGGGAATAGGGTATCATACTACACCCAGAAGTAGAATACATTCAGCTCGTTTTACTTTAAATTTTTTAAATTCAGATACAGAAGGTAACACACCAGCTTTATGGCAATGGATTAAGGAAGTTACAACTCCATTAAATCAACCTACATATTATAAAAATGTTGTTAAAGAAGAATGGGTTCCTGCAGTAGTTGTTAGATGGGGAAGAGGGTATGCTTATCTTTCCTCAGGAAATAATGAATTCTGGCTACCAGATAAACTCATCAAACTCAGAAACGATGCCCTGCTCGTGTTGCCAACCACAAATGCGTCGAACCAGGAACCTAACAGCCAGGATGTCATCATTAACCCTGGAGGAACAATGCAGTCATTTGGCTCCTCCTCAACACCTGGTTCCTCAACATTGGAGAATCCAAAGGGTAGTCCAACAGCCCAAGTGACATGGAGAGGGCTCTTACAACTATGCCAAGAGGCACAGTTCATAGTGAGGATGAGCAATCACCCTCTGAACACTACTACCTAATTTCTTGGCATACTTGCATTATTAAGCACACAGGTAAGTGCCCAGAATTATACTTATTGGAGTTATAAGTATAAGAGTTATAACTCTTATAACTTATTGGAGTTATAAGTTTACTAAGGGGAGTATCTTGGTCTCCATATATGTTAATGAAAGTTCCTGGTTCCCTGGCCCTTATGATTATAGAGGTCCATTGAAACCTGAAGAAGAGGGTACTATTATATTCAATTATTCTACTGGAGTTACTGGACCTCCTATCTGCATAGGCTTTGAACCCAGTTGTGTGGAATTTGGACCACAGCAGTGGGTCAATTTAAGCAATGGAACTTCTGATTATTACTTATTGACTACAATGACATTTACTAAATCTATTTTAACTACTGATAAATTTTTGCCTCATTTACCTCATTGTGAGCCCCATACTTTTTTGGATATTAATGAGTGGACACAATGGACTAAATGTCAAGGTGATTACTTATATCTTTTAAGACAAACAAAGTTTGGCCCTATAATAGATTGGAGATCTCTAGCGTATGTGTCTGAAAAACCTGAGTTAGAATTGAGTATTTTGGTACATGAAAGAAACCTTACAGATATTTATTCCTCCATGAAAGAATTAATGTGACATGAAAGTGGATTTTTGCCACCTTCTCCTGGAATTGTTGTATATCCTCCACAGCCAGATTTATGGAAGATAGGCATGGCTCTTTTCAGGCTACATGCATGGAAAGGAGCTTACACACATAAAAATACTGTAGAATGGGCGATGCCCAACTACATGTTCCATTATAAATGGATGGAAGCACGTTTTACACAAGCATGTGTTAAGCTACCATTTGTATGGATGGTTGGAGAGATCAATTGGAATAAGAAAACCAGTGAAAATTAGCTGTCCAGAATTGTGTTGGTTATTTACTTGTTTTAATATATCTATGAGAACTGATTTTTCCTGAGTTTTATGAGAATAAAAATATATTTTTCCTGAGTATATCTATGAGAACTGATTTTTCCTGATTTTTCCTGAAATAGATCTTTTTACTCCGGGACAGGATGGGAATTTGGCTTCCGGTGAAGATGATGCAGCGGTGGGAGGAGTGCCCCGCCATCTCCATGCTATCCCACCTTGCCCAGAAACTAATGAAGAGAATGAAGAGATTTATCAGCCTTCTGATAGCAGCCATTCTTAAGATTATAGCTGTCAGAGCCTCAGCAGCCACCACTGGAATAGCTTTGACTGAGACTATTAAAACTGAAAAATTTGTCTCTAATTGGCATAAAAATGCTGAGAAACTTTGGATTTCTCAGAAATAAACTGATACTGAGATATATAATGAATTAGCAGATTTAGAACAGTGATTTTTATTAGGTGATCAATTATATAGCTTAGAGAAACGATTGAAGTTAAAATGTGATTGGAACATATCTTCTTATTGTATTACCCCTGTGTTTTATAATGAAACTTCTTTTCCATGGAGTAAGATTAGAAAACATTTGTAAAATCATGAAAATTTGATTGCTGATATAATTGAGTTACAACACCAAGTATACTCAAACTTTCAGCAAAAATTAGAACTTAACAGAGATAAAATTCAGAAAGGAATCTCAGAAGAAATAGCTCAATTGAATCCTATTGACAAGATTCATACCTTGTGGTTTTTTATTATTAAATTACAGCTGTGTACATTAATGCGATCATGGGGCACCATACACTGGTTTTATAGAATGTTTGACACATTTTCATCACACTGGTTAACATAGCCTTCCTGGCATTTTCCTAGTTATTGTGTTAAGACATTTACATTCTACATTTACTAAGTTTCACATACACAATTGTAAGATGCACCGCAGGTGTAATCCCACCAATCACCCTCCCTCCACCCACCACCCACCTCTCTCCCCTCCCTTTCCTCCTTCCCCCTACTCTTAGGTAATAACAGGGTTATAGCTTTCATATGAAAGCCATAAATCAGTTTAATAGTAGGGCTGAGTACATTGGATACTTTTTCTTCCATTCTTGAGATACTTTACTAAGAAGAATATGTTCCAGCTCCACCCACGTAAACATGAAAGAGGTAAAGTCTCCATCTTTCATTAAGGCTGCATAATATTCCATGGTGTACATATACCACAATTGATTGATGCATTCATGGGTTGATGGGCACTTGGGCTTTTTCCATGACTTAGCAATTATTAATTGGGCTGCAATAAACATTCTGGTACAAATATATTTGTTATGATGTGATATTTGGTCTTCTGGGTATATGCCTAGCAGAGGAGTTATAGGATTGGATGGAAGATCTATTTTTGGATCTCTAAGTGTTCTCCAAACTTCTTGCCAAAAGGTATGATTTTTCCTTTGGGTATATGCCTAGTAGAGGAATTATAGGATTGAATGGCAGATGTATTTTTAGATCTCTAAGTATTCTCCAAACATCTTTCAAAAAGGAATGTATTAGTTTGCATTCCCACCAGCAGTGTAGAAATGTTCCCTTTTCTCCACATCCACACCATCTCTGGTCTTGGGATTTTGTGATATAGGCTAATCTTACTGGAGTTAGATGATATCTCAAAGTAGTTTTGATTTGCATTTCTCTGATGACTAAAGATGATGAGCATTTTTTCATGTGTCTGTAGGCTGTGCGCCTGTCTTCTTCAGAGAAGTTTCTCTTCAAGTCCCTTGCCCAGCCTGCAATGGGATCCCTTGTTCTTTTCTTGCTAATGCGTTTGAGTTCTCCGTGGATTCTGGTTATTAAACCTTTGTCAGAGACATAACCTGCAAATATCTTCTCCCATTCTGAGGGCTGTTTCCTCCTTTACTTACTGTGTTCTTGGCTGTGCAGAAACTTTTTAGTTTGATCAGGTCCCAATAGTGTATTTTTGAAGCTGCTTCAATTGCCCAGGGGGTCTTCCTCATAAAATACTCACCCGACCGATTTCTTCAAGGGTTTTCCCTGCACTCTCTTCTAGTATTTTTATAGTTTCATGTCTTATGTTTAAATCTTTAATCCAGTGAGAGTCTATCTTAGTTAATGGTGAAAGGTGTGGGTCCAGTTTCAGTCTTATACAGGTTGCCAGCCAGTTCACCCAGCACTATTTGTTAAATACGGAATCTTTTCCCCACTGAATGTTTTTAATTGGCTTGTCCACGATCAAATAACGGTAAGTAGCTGGATTCATCTCTTGGTTCTCTATTCTATTCCAGACATATGCTTCTCTGTTTTTGTGCAAGTACCATGCTGTTTTGATCACTATCGATTTATAATATAGTCTGAGGTCTGGTAGCGTGACTCCTCCTGCTTTGTTTGTATTTCAGAGTAATGTCTTGGCTATTCAAGGTTTTTTCTGATTTCATAAAACGAAGTATTATTTTTTCAAGATCTTTAAAGTAATAGAGATTTTATTTAACTTGTATATTGCTTTGGGTAGTATACACATTTTAACAATGTGGATTCTTTCCAGCCATGAGCATGGTATGTTTTTCCATTTGTTAACATTTTCAACTATTTCTTTTCTTAGAGTTTCATAGTTCTCTGTATAGAGATCTTTCACGTCCTTTGTTGCATAAACTCCCAAATACTTCATCTTCTTTGGCACTACTGTGAATGGAATAGAGTCCTTAACTTTTTTTTTCACCTTGACTACTGTTGGTATATATAAAGGCTACCAATTTATGAATGTTGATTTTGTAACCTGAGATGCTGCTGTATTCCTTGATCATTTCTAAGAGTTTTGTAGTATAATCCCTGGTGTTTGCCAGATATACAATCATATCATCTGTGAAGAGCAAAAGTTTGATCTCTTCTGACCCTATATAGATACCCTTGATCGCCTTTTCTTCTCTACTTGTGGTGGCTAAAACATCCATTACAATGTTAAAGAGCAGTGGAGACAATGGGCAGCCTTGTCTGGTTCCTGATCTGAGTGGAAATGATTTCAATTTAACTCCATTCAATACAATATTGGCTGTGGGTTTGCTGTAGATGGCCTCTATCAGTTTAAGAAATGTCCCTTCTATACCAATTTTCTTAAGTGTTCTGATCATGAAGGGATGCTGGATATTGTCAAAAGCTTTTTCTGCATCAATTGAGAGAATTATGTAGTCTTTGTTTTTTAATTTGTTTATGTGCTGAATTATATTTATAGATTTACGTATATTGAACCAGCCTTGAGACCCTGGTATAAAACCAACTTGGTCATGATGTATAATTTGCTTGATGTGCTGCTGGATTCTGTTTGTTAGGATCTTTGTTGAATATTTTTGCATCTATATTCATTAGTGATATTGATCTATAATTTTCTTTTCCTGTTGGGTCTTTTTCTGGTTCGGGGATCAGGAAGGGTAATGTTCGCTTCATAGAACATGTTGAATAGTCTTCCTTCTTTTTCTACCTTTTGGAACAGGTTGAGTAATATAGGCCCTAATTCCTTTGTAAAGGTTTGGTAAAATTCTGACTCAAAGCCATCTGGTCCTGGGCTTTGCTTTTTAGTAAGATTTTGTATGGTTGATGCTATTTTAGAACTTGATATGGCCTTTTCAACATTTCCACTTGATTCTAGCTAAGTCTTAGAAGGTGACATGCTTCCAAGTATTTGTTACTTTTCTTCAGATTTTCATATTTCTGAGAATAAATTTTCTTGTAATATTCATTAAGGATTTTTATAATTTATGAGGAGTCTGTTGTTATTTCATCTTTGTCGTTTCTGATTGATGAGATTAGAGATTTTAGTCTCTTTTTTCCTAGTTAGGTTAGCCAAAGGTTTATCTATTTTATTAACCTTTTCAAGCAACCAACTTTTTGATTTATTGATCTGTTGTATAATTCTTTTGTTTTCAATTTCATTTAATTGTTCTCTAATTTTGGTTATTTCTTTTCTTCTACTGGGTTCAGGGTTGGAATGTTCTTCCTTTTCCAGTTGCTTGAGATGTCCCATTAAGTTGTTAACTTCCTCTCTTTCCATTCCATTGAGGAGGCTTGCAGTGCTATAAATTTCCCTCTTAGGATTGCCTTTGTGATATCCCAGAGGTTCTGATACTTCATGTCTTCATTGTCGTTTTGTTCCAAAAATTTGGCAATTTCCTTCTTAATCTCATCTCTGACCCAGCTATCATTCAGCGTAAGGTTATTTAACTTCCATATTTTTGTATGAGTATGCAGATTCCTGTTGTTACTCAGCTCAAGTTTTATTCCATGGTGGTCCGAGAAGATGCAAGGAATAATTTCTATTCCTTTCAATTTACTGAGGTTAGACTTGTGACCTAAGATGTGATTGATTTTGGAGTAAGTTCCGTGGGCTGATGAGAAATATGTGTGTTCAGTTTGGGGGGGGATGAAATGTACTGTAGATGTCTGCTAAATCCAAATGTTGGATGGTTAGGTTTAAATCTAAAATTTCTTTGCTCAGCTTCTTGTTGGAGGATCGATCCAACACTGCCAAAGGAGTGTTGAAGTCTCCAACTATTATGGAGCTGGAGGAAATCAAGTTGCTCATGTCTGTTAGAGTTTCTCTTATAAACTGAGGTACATTCTGGTTGGGTGCATAGATATTAATAATTGAAATCTCATCATATTGAGTATTACCCTTAACAAATATGAAGGGTAATACTTTTGGAATACTTCTGTTGGTTTAAAGCCTATTGTATCTGCGAATAGAATTGAAACACCTGCTTTTTTCTGATTATCATTTGCCTGAAATATGAATGACCATCCTTTCACACTGAGTCTATATTTGTCTTTTAACGTAAGATGTGACTCTTGTATGCAGCAAATATCTGGCCTGAGTTTTTGTATCTGATCAGCTAACCTGTGCCTCTTTAGAGGACAGTTTAAGCTGTTCACATTAATGGAGAATACTGATAGGTCTGGTAAAATTTGGGGTATCGAGTTTTTCTTTCTTTTTTTATTAAATCATAGCTGTGTACATTGATATGATCATGGGGCATCATACACTAGCTTCACAGACCATTTTACACACTTTCATCACGCTGGTTAACATAGCCTTCCTGACATTCTCTCAGTCACTGTGCCAAGACACTTACATTCCACATTTACCAAGTTTCACATATACCCTTGTAAGATGCACTACAGATGTAACCCCACCAATCCCCCTCCCTCTACCCACCTTCACCATCCCTCCCCTCCCTTTCCCCCTTCCCCCTATTCTTAGGTTGTAACTGGGTTATAGCTTTCATGTGAAAGCCATAAATTAGTTTCATAGTAGGGCTGAGTACATTGGATACTTTGTCTTCAATCCTTGAGATACTTTTCTAAGAAGAATATGTTCCAGCTCCATCTATGTAAACATGAAAGAGGTAAAGTCTCCATCTTTCTTTAAGGCTGCATAATATTTCATGGTGTACATATACCACAATTTATTAATCCATTCGTGGATCGATGGGCACTTGGGCTTTTTCCATGACTTAGCAATTATGAATAGGGCTGCAATAAACATTCTGGTACAAATATCTTTGTTATGATGTGATTTTTTGGCTTCTGGGTATATGCCCAATAGAGGAATTACATGATTGAATGGCAGATTTATTTTTAGATCTCTAAGTGTTCTCCATATCTCTTTCCAAAAGGAATGTATTAATCCCACCAGCAGTGCAAAAGTGTTCCCTTTTCTCCATATCCATGCCAACATCTCTGGTCTTGGGATTTTGTGATATAGGCTAGTCTCACTGGAGTTAGTTGATATCTCAAAGTAGTTTTGATTTGCATTTCTCTGATGATAAAAGATGATGAGCATTTTTTAATATGTCTGTAGGCTGCAGGCCTGTCTTCTTCAGAGAAGTTTCTCTTCAAATCCCTTGCCCAGCCTGCAATGGGATCCCTTCTTCTTTTCTTGCTAATGCATTTGAGTTCTCTGTGGATTCTGGTTATCAAACCTTTCTCAGAGACATAACCTGCAAATATCTTCTCCCATTCTGAGGTCTGTTTGCTTGCTTTACTTACTGTGTTCTTGGCTGTACAGAAGCTTTTTAGTTTGATCAAGTCCCAGTAGTGTATTTTTGAAACTGCTTTAATTGCCCGGGGTCTCTCCTCATAACATACTCGCCCAGACTGATTTCTTCAAGGGTTTTCCCTGCACTCTCCTCTAATATTTTCATAGTTTCATGTCTTAAGTTTAAATCTTTAATCCAGTGAGAGTTTATCTTAGTTAATGGTGAAAGGTTTGGGTCCAGTTTCAGTCTTCTGCACGTTGCCAGCCAGTTCACCCAGCACCATTTGTTAAATACGGAATCTTTTCCCCACTGAATGTTTTTAATTGGCTTGTCAAAGATCAAATAACGGTAAGTAGCTGGATTCATCTCTTGGTTCTCTATTCTGTTCCAGACATCTACTTCTCTGTTTTTGTGCCAGTACCATGCTGTTTTGATCACTATCGATTTATAGTATAGTCTGAGGTCTGGTAGCGTGATTCCTCCTGCTTTGTTTTTATTTCAGAGTAATGTCTTGGCTATTAGAGTTTTTTTCTGATTCCATATAAATGAAGTATTGTTTTTTCAAGATCTTTAAAGTATGACAGTGGAGCTTTAATAGGTATTGCGTTGATTTCACATCAAACCTTGAATAATAATCTACAAGGAAGTCTTTGTGCTCTCAAATGTCCTCAGATTTACGATAGCCCTAATGGGGGGGGGAATTCTCCACCTAAAGATTTGATTAAAAACAAGAACCCCGAGGGAGGCGGAGCAAGATGGCAGCCGAGTAACAGCTTCCTTGCATCTGGGCACCGTGAGTCTGGGGAGATAGGACTCCAGGCATCTCTGGCTGGTGGGAACTGCCTATCATCACTCCTATGAAGATACAGGGAGTCAGCGAGAGACTTCTGGACCCCAAGAGGAGGACTAAAACAGTGGAAAACCGGCAAGTGGTCACGTGTGTTCAATCCGTCTAAACCCGCCCACAACTGTAAGTTCAGCAGCAGCGAGACTGCAAACCAGAAAGGCCTTACCTGTGAACTGTTTTGATGTCCTTGGACTTGGCACTGAGTTGAACTGCCTTGGGGAAGGCCTGAGCGGGAGTGCGGAGAACTTTGGCCGTTGTCTAGGGCCCCAGTCTGAGCCGCTGAGCCAGACGGAGCTAATAGTGTTTGGCGGTGGGTCACACGGATCCATTGTCAGTGATCTGCCCCGGCAAGCTCCGCCCTCAGGGTCGCAGAGCTAGAAACGGGTGGGAGCTGGTAACCCAGCAACCAAGTAGCCTAAGGGTGGGGTCTGAGCCGCCTTGCAGCCCTAACCCTCAGGGGCAGAGTGAGACCGGTTTTGGCACACTGAGTAAGTGGATAGCCACTTCAGCAGCGATTCCAGCGAGAAAGTTGGGAAAGCTTCTGCTCAGCAAGTTTACAAGTTCAAAGTGCCTTTTAAGTAGGCTGAAGAGAGATTTAGGGTGTCTACCTGCTGGGGTTTGAGAAATCAGCAGCCTCCAGTCGTATCAGAACTGTGACTAACATCTCATACCCCAGAAGACCACGTGTTGCCCAGACAATATTCAATAACATATACAAACTGCTTTGTTTTTGGTTGTGTATTTTTTTCTTCTTTTTTTGTTGGTTTGGTTTTTTTTTTGTTTGTTTATTTTGACGTTGCTGATGTTCTTTTGTTTTTTTAATTTCAATCTTCTCCACACAGATCCCTTTTTCTTTCTCAATTTTCCTAGTTTAATTATAATTTCTCATTGCTGCCTTTTTTAATAACTTCAACTTCATTTTTGCTAGTGTTTCTACCGATATAATTTGGTTTTTCACCCAATTTTATCCCCGTAAAGTTTTCTGTTTGCTTCTTTTGGTTTGATTTATAGAATTTTTGTCTTTCCTCTCTACTTGGTGGAGGTGGGGTTCTGTGTCTGATCAGGTTAGCAAAGAGCTGCTGACCTCAAGGGAACCACGCAACTGGGCACCCCCAGAAGGTGGGGGTTTTTTAAGGTTGTGTCAAAGTACCCTACTGTACACTTATATTGCCCTGTCTCCCTCTTTCTGTGCCTCTCTTCTTTTTGTCAATATTCCTTATACCCACCCCCTCTCCTTTCTCTATCTTTCTTTTTTTCTTATCACTCGGTCCTCCTTTCTTTCATCCCCTTTTTTTGCTCTTCAACCTTCTCACCCTTCTGGTCCTGTAACCCTTAGTCCACAGGCACAAGAACTTAAAGAGCAAGAGGAAGTGAAAGGAAAATTAGGGCAAGGAAACAGATAAAAGAAATCACTCATGAGGAAGAATCAGCAGAAAACTCCAGGCAACATGAAGAACCAGTCTAGAACAACCCCACCAACGTACCATGAGGTAGCTACTGCAGATGATTCCACCAGTATAGAAATGTTAGGAATGACAGAAAGGGAATTTAGAATACACATATTGAAAACAATGAAAGAAATGATGGAAACAATGAAGGAAATTGCTAATAAAGTGGAAAATAACCAAAAGGAAATCCAAAAACAGAATCAAATAAGAGATGAACGATATGAAGAATATAAAAAGGATATAGCAGAGCTGAAGGAAATGAAACAGTCAATTAGGGAACTTAAAGATACAATGGAAAGTATCAGCAACAGGTTAGACCATGCAGAAGAAAGAATTTCAGAGGTAGAAGACAAAGTTCTTGAGATAACTCAGACAGTAAAAGAGGCAGAAAAGAAGAGAGAGAAAGCAGAACGTTCACTGTCAGAATTATGGGACTTTATGAAGCGTTCCAACATACGAGTTATAGGAATTCCAGAAGGGGAAGAAGAATGCCCCAGAGGAATGGAAGCCATACTAGAGAATATTATAAAAGAAAATTTCCCAAACATCACCAAAGAGTCTGACACACGGCTTTCAGAGGGATATCGGACCCCAGGTCGCCTCAACTCTAACCGAGCTTCTCCAAGACACATTGTGATGAACCTGTCCAAAGTCAAGACAAAAGAAAAGATTCTGCAAGCTGCCAGGAGTAAGCGCCAGTTGACCTACAGGGGCAAATCCATCAGAGTTACCGCAGACTTCTCTAATGAAACTTTCCAAGCAAGAAGACAATGGTCATCTACCTTTAATCTACTTAAACAGAACAATTTTCAGCCCAGAATTCTGTACCCTGCTAAGCTAAGCTTCAAAATTGACGGAGAAATCAAATCATTTACGGATATACAAACATTGAGGAAATTCGCCACAACAAGACCAGCTCTACAGGAAATACTTCAACCTGTCCTGCACACTGACCACCACAATGGATCAGCAGCAAAGTAAGAACTCAGAAATCAAAGGACAAAACCTAACCTCCACACTGATGCAAAAGATAAAACTAAGCAATGGACTCTCACCAAATAAGACGAATAGAATACTACCACACTTATCAATTATCTCAATAAATGTTAATGGCTGGAATTCCCCACTGAAGAGACATAGATTGGCTGACTGGATTAAAAAACACAAGCCATCCATTTGCTGTCTGCAAGAAACACACCTGGCCTCAAAAGACAAATTAAAGCTCCGAGTCAAGGGTTGGAAGACAATTTTTCAGGCAAACGGAATTCAGAAGAAAAGAGGAGTTGCCATCTTATTTTCAGATACATGTGGATTTAAAGCAACTAAAGTCAAAAAAGACAAAGATGGTCACTTTATATTGGTCAAGGGAAAACTACAACAAGAAGACATTTCCATTCTAAATATTTGTGCACCCAATTTAAATGCTCCCAGATTCTTGAAGCACACCTTACTCAGTCTGAGCAATATGATATCTGATAATACCATCACAACAGGGGACTTTAACACACCTCTTACAGAGCTGGACAGATCCTCTAAACAGAAATTAAACAAAGATGTAAGATATTTAAATGAGACCCTAGAACAACTATGCTTCATAGATGCATATAGAACACTCCACCCCAAAGATAAAGAATATACATTCTTCTCATCACCCCATGGAACATTCTCCAAAATTGATCATATCCTGGGACACAAAACAAATATCAACAGAATCAAAAGAATTGAAATTTTACCTTGTATCTTTTCAGACCATAAGGCACTAAAGGTGGAACTCAACTCTAACAAAAATGCTCAAGCCCACCCAAAGGCATGGAAATTAAACAATCTTCTGTTGAATAACAGATGGGTGAAGGAAGAAATAAAACAGGAAATCATTAACTTCCTTGAGCATAACAACAATGAAGACACAAGCTACCAAAACCTGTGGGATACTGCAAAAGCAGTTTTGAGAGGAAAATTCATCGCTTTAGATGCCTACATTCGAAAAACAGAAAGAGAGCACATGAACAATCTCACAAGAGATCTTATGGAATTGGAAAAAGAAGAACAATCTAAGCCTAAACTCAGTAGAAGAAAAGAAATCTCCAAAATCAAATCAGAGATCAATGAAATTGAAAACAAAAGAATCATTCAGAAAATTAATGAAACAAGGAGTTGGTTTTTTGAAAAAATAAATAAAATAGATAAACCATTGGCCAGACTAACTAGAAATAGAAAAGTAAAATCTCTAATAACCTCATCAGAAACGATAAAGGGGAAATAACAACTGATCCCACAGAGATACAAGAGATCATCTCTGAATACTACCAGAAACTCTATGCCCAGAAATTTGACAATGTGAAAGAAATGGATCAATATTTGGAATCACACCCTCTCCCTAGACTTAGCCAGGATGAAATAGACCTCCTGAACAGACCAATTTCAAGCACTGAGATCAAAGAAACAATAAAAAAGCTTCCAACCAAAAAATGCCCTGGTCCAGATGGCTTCACTCCAGAATTCTATCAAACCTTCAAGGAAGAGCTTATTCCTGTACTGCAGAAATTATTCCAAAAAACTGAGGAAGAGGGAATCTTCCCCAACACATTCTATGAAGCAAACATCACCCTGATACCAAAACCAGGAAAAGACCCAAACAAAAAGGAGAATTTCAGACCAATCTCACTCATGAACATAGACGCAAAAATTCTCAAGAAAATCCTAGCCAATAGATTACAGCTTATCATCAAAAAAGTCATTCATCATGATCAAGTAGGCTTCATCCCAGGGATGCAAGGCTGGTTTAACATACGCAAGTCTATAAACGTTATCCACCATATTAACAGAGGCAAAAATAAAGATCACATGATCCTCTCAATAGATGCAGAAAAAGCATTTGATAAAATCCAGCATCCTTTTCTAATTAGAACTCTGAAGAGTATAGGCATAGGTGGCACATTTCTAAAACTGATTGAAGCTATCTATGACAAACCCACAGCCAATATTTTACTGAATGGAGTAAAACTGAAAGCTTTTCCTCTTAGAACTGGAACCAGACAAGGTTGTCCTCTGTCACCTTTACTATTCAACGTAGTGCTGGAAGTTCTAGCCAATACAATTAGGCAAGACAAGGAAATAAAGGGAATCCAAATGGGAGCAGAGGAGGTCAAACTCTCCCTCTTTGCTGACGACATGATCTTATACTTAGAGAACCCCAAAGACTCAACCACAAGACTCCTAGAAGTCATCAAAAAATACAGTAATGTTTCAGGATATAAAATCAATGTCCACAAGTCAGTAGCCTTTGTATACACCAATAACAGTCAAGATGAGAAGCTAATTAAGGACACAACTCCCTTCACCGTAGTTTCAAAGAAAATGAAATACCTAGGAATATACCTAACGAAGGAGGTGAAGGACCTCTATAAAGAAAACTATGAAATCCTCAGAAAGGAAATAGCAGAGGATATTAACAAATGGAAGAACATACCATGCTCATGGATGGGAAGAATCAACATTGTTAAAATGTCTATACTTCCCAAAGCAATCTACCTATTCAATGCCATTCCTATCAAAGTACCTACATCGTACTTTCAAGATTTGGAAAAAATGATTCTGCGTTTTGTATGGAACCGGAAAAAAACCCGTATAGCTAAGGCAGTTCTTAGTAACAAAAATAAAGCTGGGGGTATCAGCATACCAGATTTTAGTCTGTACTACAAAGCCATAGTGGTCAAGACAGCATGGTACTGGCACAAAAACAGAGACATAGAAACTTGGAATCGAATTGAACACCAAGAAATGAAACTAACATCTTACAACCACCTAATCTTTGATAAACCAAACAAGAACTTACCTTGGGGGAAAGACTCCCTATTCAATAAATGGTGTTGGGAGAACTGGATGTCTACATGTAAAAGACTGAAACTGGACCCACACCTTTCCCCACTCACAAAAATTGATTCGAGATGGATAAAGGACTTAAATTTAAGGCATGAAACAATAAAAATCCTCAAAGAAAGCATAGGAAAAACACTGGAAGATATTGGCCTGGGGGAAGACTTCATGAAGAAGACTGCCATGGCAATTGCAACAACAACAAAAATAAACAAATGGGACTTCATTAAACTGAAAAGCTTCTGTACAGCTAAGGACACAATAACCAAAGCAAAGAGACAACCTACACAATGGGAAAGGATATTTGCATATTTTCAATCAGACAAAAGCTTGATAACCAGGATCTATAGAGAACTCAAATTAATCCACATGAAAAAAGCCAACAATCCCGTATATCAATGGGCAAGAGACATGAATAGAACTTTCTCTAAAGATGACAGACGAATGGCTAACAAACATATGAAAAAATGTTCATCGTCTCTATATATTAGAGAAATGCAAATCAAAACAACCCTGAGATATCATCTAACCCCAGTGAGAATGGCCCACATCACAAAATCTCAAAACTGCAGATGCTGGCGTGGATGTGGAGAGAAGGGAACACTTTTACACTGCTGGTGGGACTGCAAACTAGTACAACCTTTCTGGAAGGAAGTATGGAGAAACCTCAAAGCACTCAACCTAGACCTCCCATTCGATCCTGCAATCCCATTACTGGGCATCTACCCAGAAGGAAAAAAATCCTTTTATCATACGGACACTTGTACTAGACTGTTTATGGCAGCTCAATTTACCATTGCCAAAATGTGGAAACAGCCTAAATGCCCACCAACCCAGGAATGGATTAACAAGCTGTGGTATATGTATACCATGGAATATTATTCAGCTATTAAAAAAAATGGAGACTTTACATCCTTTGTATTAACCTGGATGGAAGTGGAAGACATTATTCTTAGTAAAGCATCACAAAAATGGAGAAGCATGAATCCTATGTACTCAATCTTGATATGAGGACAATTAATGACAATTAAGTTTATGGGGGGCGGAAGCAGAAAGAGGGATGGAGGGAGGAGGGTGGGGCCTTAGTGTGTGTCACACTTTATGGGGGTAAGACATGATTGCAAGAGGGACTTTACCTAACAATTGCAATCAGTGTAACTGGCTTATTGTACCCTCAATGAATCCCCAACAATTAAAAAAAAAAAAAATAGGTATTGCGTTGAAATTATATATTGCTTTGGGTAGTATGGACATTTTAACAATGTTGATTCTACCCAGCTATGAGCATGGTATGTTTTTCCATTTGTTAACATTCTCAGCTATTTCTTTTCTTAGAGTTTCATAGTTCTCTTTATAGAGATCTTTCGCATCCTTTGTTAGATAAATTCCCAAATATTTCATCTTCTTTGGCACTACCGTGAATGGGATAGAGTCCTTAACTGTTTTTTCAACTTGACTATTGTTGGTATATATAAAGGCTGCTGATTTATGAATGTCAATTTTGTAACCTGAGGCATTGCAGTATTTCTTGATCACTTCTAAAAGTTTTGTAGTAGAGTACCTAGTGTTTTCCAGATATACTATCATATCATCTGAGAAGAGTGAAAGTTTGATCTCTTCTGACCCTATGTGGATACCCTTGATCACCTTTCTTCCGAATTCCGGTGGCTAAATCTTCCATTACAATGTAAAAAAGCAATGGAGACAATGGGCAGCCTTGTCTGGTTTCCTGATCTGAGTGTAAATGATTCCAATTTAACTCCATTCAATATGATATTGGCTGTGGGTTTGATGTAGATGGCCTCTATCAGTTTAAGAAATGTCCCTTCTATACCAATTTTCTTGGGTGTTCTGATCATGAAGGGATGCTGGATATTATCAAAAGCTTTCTGTGCATCAATTGAGAGAATCATATGGTCTTTGTTTTTTAATTTGTTTATGTGCTGAGTTACATTTATAGATTTACGTATATTGAACCAGCCTTGAGACCCTGAGATAAAACTGACTTGGTCATGATGTATCATTTGTTTGATGTGTTGCTGGATTCTGTTTGTTAGAATCCTGTTGAATATTTTTGCGTCTATATTCATTAGTGATATCAGTCTATAATTTTCTTTTCTTGTTCGGTCTTTTCCTGGTTTGGGGATCAGGGTAATGTTTGCTTCATAGAACGTGTTAGGTAGTCTTCCTTCTTTTTCTACCTTTTGGAACAGGTTGAGTAATATAGGTACTAATTCCTCTTTAAAGGTTTGGTAGAATTCTGACGTGAAACCATCTGGTCCCGGGCTTTCCTTTTTAGGGAGGTTTTGTATGGTTGATGCTATTTCCAAACTTGATATGGGCCTGTTCAACATTTCCAATTGATTCTGGCTAAGTCTTGGAAGGTGACGTGCTTCCAAGTATCGGTCAATTTCCTTCAGATTTTCATATTTCTGAGAATAAAGTTTCTTGTAATATTCATTAAGGATTTTTTGGATTTCTGAAGAATCTGTTGTTTTTTTGTCTTTGTCATTTCTGATTGATGAGATTAGAGATTTTACTCTTTTTTTCCTGATTAGGTTGCCCAAAGATTTATCTATTTTGTTGACCTTTTCAAAAAACTAGTCTTTTGATTTATTGATCTGTTGTATTTCAATTTCATTTAATTGTGCTCTAATTTTGGTTATTTCTTTTCTTCTACTGGGTTTGGGGTTGGAATGTTCTTCCTTTTCCAGTTGCTGGAGATGTCTCATTAAGTTGTTAACTTCCTCTCTTTCCATTCTCTTGAGGAAGGCTTGCAGTGCTATAAATTTCCCTCTTAGAACTGCCTTTGTGGTGTCCCAGATGTTCTGATAGTTTGTGTCTTCATTGTTGTTTTGTTCCAAAGAATTGGCAAATTCTTTCTTAATCTCATCTCTGACACAGCTATCATTCAGCATAAGGTTATTTAATTTCCATGTTTTGGTATGAATATGCAGATTCCTGTTGTTACTCAGGTCAAATTTTATTCCAAGGTGGTTGGAGAAGATGCTTGGAATAATTTCTATTCCTTTAAATTTACTAGGTTAGTCTTGTGACCTAAGATGTGATGGATTTTGAAATAAGTTACGTGGCCTGATGAGAAGTATGTGCAAATTCTTGCTTCAAAGTCTTTGGTGATTTTTGTCTTTAAATTCGTTAAATTCTTGAGACAACTTTTGAATTTCTTCTCAGATTTCTAATTCTGACTTTTGAATTGCTCTTCGAATTTCTAATTCCAAATTTTCTTCCATTCTATTAATCTTGTTTGCAATCCAAATTCTGAATTCAATTTCTGAGATCTTGGCCAGCTGTTTATGAATGGGATCTTCAGTTACATCTGCCATCTTTCCTTGTGGGGGTTGATCTATTCTGGTTATTCATGTTGCCAGAGTTTTTCTGTTGATTCTGCCCCATGATTATTTTACACCATTTTATTTTTCCCCTGGAGCTTTGTCGAGGACCCATACAGTGCTACAGCCTGAGAAACTGGGGACCTGTTTGGTGTGGTGGGGCTAAGTTGTTCTGTCTTGTTTTCAGCTGGTCTCTGTTCGACCCTATTGAAACAGTTACTTTGGGTTGAAGTCTCAGCTGTGGAGAAATACCAGCAATTAAGTCACTCCGCCCCCCCACAGGCAACAATTGGAAAAGGAAAATCAAACCTTCCTACAACCACACACCCAGGGCACCACCTGAATATTCCTTTGGCGACTGGCTCAGTTCAAAAGGTCCAAATCAATTGTTTCAGTCAGCACCTGTCTCAGGTGGGAGAGTTTAAAAGGTCTCTGGCAACTGGATCGCAGGTGTCTGGTGACTACTCAGATACGGCTTGCTACGGTGCTCTGTGGAGTCAGGAGGACCCACCCAGCAAATAGAGTAGTCTGGGAAGGTTGATGCCTCCTTCCTCACCTTGCACCTCTGTCACACGCAGTCACTGATAGTCCCACAGGGCTTTGACCCCATTGCCTGTAGTGAACAGATACTCCAGGGGTTTGCACCTGCCTGAATCACAAAAAAATCTATTTCTGCTCAGCCAGGCCACTGCGCTCTGCCTCTATCTAGCAGGGGGTGGTGAGGCCTGACAACCTCAGGCACTTGATGGAGGCTGGGGTGTGTTCACTCAGTTCCAACCCCGCCCCTCATTGATGTTACTGACAGAACAGAACAGAACAACTTTGCAGGAATTTGTTTCTGTCCCTGCTAAATTCCCCTGCAGAAGAGAAGCTGTTTTGTGTGCCCAGAGCCTGCGCCTCTGGACTCCTGGGGGACAAGGCCTCCAGACCTCTGAGTGAGAGTGGAGGGGAGTGCTGGGAACTCAGAGTTGCAGGTAGAGAATATATACAGTTTTATACAGTTTTATGCCTGGCAGGAGAAAGCCATGGCACCCTGGAGGTAGGTCCAGTTGTTAGAGGGTCTCTCCCGTGGAGTGTAGTGGGAGGACCTTTGAACTCCACTCATTTGTTTGTGGGGCACTCCAAGCTGTTCTCATGGGGGAGGGGACTCCCATCCACTTGGTGATGGATTTTGTAACTTTTGTTTGTATCCTTGGGGTCACAGCTTGCCTCAATGGGGTTGATGTGCATTCTTCAACCTTCTCTTTTGGTGCAGCTCTAATCCACCAGGTTACTTGCTAAATTTCTGTCCTTTAACTCTCCTTCTGGACAGGAGCCTCTGTGGAAAGCTGGCTTCAGTCAGCCATCTTGTCTCCACCCCCCAAGATTCATACTTTGTTTGGAACTTCTGCCGGCTCTCTGTTCTTGCTTTGTTTGATTGGGTTTATTCTTTATATGATAATTAAAAATTTGATACAAGTTAAAAAGAACTAGTGATAGGAATGCTGTCTTTTTGGCTATGACAGCAGTGCAAGCTAATAAATAAAAGGGGGAAATCAAGAGGTACTGGCCCCCCAACCAAAGCAAGTGACATGGCCTCATCTGCTCCCCAAGGAACGTTGCCCTAAGATGGAAAAACTTCTTTCGTTGTGGACATGCCCAGGCTAGTAAGAACAATCAGTTAAATCTTCACAGAAAGGAAAGTTACCAGAGGGCTTTGCACTGTTGCAGCTGGGGGCTGGGCACCTGCGGAGGTTGCAGGAAGTGTGCTCTTGTCTATTCTCCTTTTTAGCAAACTATTCTTTCTTAAGTTTTAGGGAACTAATCAATCAAGAACAAGACAGCTTGAAGCCATTGTGGTTAGGCCTTCAGCAAAGTATTGAGCAAAGGGTCTCAGTTTAGAACTAGCTATGTATGTGTCTAGCAGCATATGTGCTGAACAAATAATTTTTTAGCCGTCTTTATGATTTCACCATTGTATGTTCCTTTTTCTATTTCTATACCTTTTTTTTCTTTTGACTAGTGCTGTGTATAAAAACACCCAATAAATGTGAGAAGTTACCAATGGCCTGAGTAAGCCTTGGTCTCCCTTTCATAATAATCATTCTGTGTGCAGTGTTTATCTCTGAGTCTCTGAGCATCTAGTTCTGAGGACAACATCAGTAAATGTTTTATGCCACTAATGCTACATTTGCACACAAGTAGTAGACATGGATGCAGAACTCTCTAGTCATTCATCATCCCCTATTTCCATTTCTTATCAATCATTCTGTTTGTGCTCTCACCAGCCTGACCGCCCCCTTCTTTCCTCCAGTCCTCCCTCTTGTTGTCTAAATTCTAGCAGCATAAGCAGCAAACACTCACTCCCAGTACCCTTAACCCAGAAGTCTCACTGGGGACTCCACCTAAAAGGGAGGTTCCTATTGTCACTCCCTGCTGTGAGTTCCTCACACTCTCATCCCTTTTCTCCTGCCCTCCCCAGGCATCCCCTCATAAAGTCACCCCACACTGGAGGTTATCATCCCCAGAACAGCACAACTTCTCAGAGTCTAAGCTTTTGCATCATACTTAGCATAAAGTAAACACTTATAGAGTTCTTCAGGACCTGGCCATTGCCTAACTCTAACATTATCTCTACCTCTCCTGCTCACTTTACTGTGACCACATGAACATTCCTCCAGCTCTCAAACAAGGCAACATGTTTTCCCAACTTTGGATCTCATCCTTATGACCTCATTTAACGTTAATTATTTCCTTAGTCCAGATATAGTCATATAGGAGGTTAGGGTATCAGCATATTAATTTTGGGGAGACATGGCTCAGGGGTGACATGACCTATAGCATCCTCCCTCTCTTCCTGACTCCAAGCTCTAGAGAGTTTACAAAGTGCTGAAGTACACAGTGGTGAATGGAAATATGGTAAGGTGTAAGATGGTCCTCCACATCTGCCACCCACTCAGAACCTCACTCCTTTGAGGTCATTGCTCCCCAAAGATCACTGTAAGCATCCTCTTGAGTTGTGGTATTATAATTTCACAACTGTAAATCTCTCCATATGTATCTCTTTGTTTCCAGAGGACCTGATCCTTGCTGAACCACAAGAATTTGTGGAACTGGCTCAGCACCTGTAGCTCAGTAGTTAGGCCACATACACCAAGACTGGTGGGTTCAAACCTGGCCCAGACCTGCTAAACAACAATGACAACTGCAGAAAAAAAAAATAGCTGGGCATTGTGGCGGGCACATGTAGTCTCCGCTACATGGGAGGCTGAGGCAAGAGAATTGCTTAAGCCCAAGAGTTTGAAGATGGTGTGAGCTGTGGTGTGGTAGCACTCTACCAAGGACAACATAGTGAGACTCTGTCTCAAAAAAAAAAATTAATTAAATTTAACAAAAAAAGAAATTGTGGAACCGAATTGACTCATCCCTAAGACCTGTGGGCCACCAATGAGACCTGAAAGAAAGCTGACTCTGAGGCCCACGCTAGGATTCTTAGAAAAACCCATATGTCAGCTAAGTCCCTGGAAAGAAGTACAGTCACTGCTATGTGCACTCCCCATTATGGTTTAGAAACAGAACAACTCTTATTCTTCTGTGGATTCCTTATTCCTGTTACGGTCCACAAAGGACATTCCCAAATTTATTGTATTTAAGTTTTGTGCACCATGCCCATTCCACCCTACTGTAGCAGAGAATTTTAGAGTCACAAGAGGCTTTGGAGCTCATTAAATTCTAGGTGTTAATTTTATATATAAATAAAGTGAGATACAGAGAGAGAAAGCAAATTTCCCAAGGTCACACACACAGAGCAAGTTTTCAAGGTTGGGACTAGAACCCAAGGCATTTGACATCAAGTCCAATGTCCTTCCACAGCACATGCAGAGTACACCATGAGAGCCCCATGAGCCATACTGATTCCATGCACCAGGGTTCCACATAGCATTGGCTTAATTTTCAATGTTGGCAAAAAGTATCATTTATATGTACTGTTTTGCTTACATCACCTTGGCCCTCTGCACAGCATTGCAGCCTCATGGTGAGAGAGGTATGGATCAGAGAGAAGAACAAACCACAGGCCCATGTCCCAGCTGCCAACCATGTGCACAGACTCCAGCTGAGGATGATGGTATAATGCAGTGGGTGGCAAATGGCCACCTATCAGTCATAAGCCATGAATACAAAAAAAGATGCCCTCCATAAGGCACAGGGTGCCAAACACACACATCTTCAGCCACCAGGCAGCAAAAGAGATGGTCTGAGAATGAGGGAGCAGGTGCACCAACATTTGGGGCCTGGTCATGGTGACATAGCCCATATCCAGCAGGGAGAGGATGCAAAGGGAGAAGTACATGGGAGTGTGGAGATGTGTGTCTAGGCAAATCAAGGTGACAATGAGCCCACTGGCCAGGACTGAGCTCAGGTAAAGGAAAAAGACTGTAATAAAGAGGATCCTGTTGGAACATGGCGTCACTGTAGAAACCAAGCAGTATAAATTCAGAAACCCAGCTTTGGTTCTGTCCTGGAAACATCCACATGGTGGGGCCTATAAGAAAAATCACACTTGGGCAGTGCCTGTGGCTCAGTGTTTTCCCCCACACAGTGGCCACTTCAGTGCAGCTCTGGCCTGTGTCCACCTAGTAGGTTACCCATTCCTGTGAGTCACTCCCTCTTTGAAAATGTCTAAATCTCCAAACTAACTTTTTTTTTTCTTTTTGGCCATAAACAAGGGAAGAGAAGATGGTATCTCCCAAATCTTCAGTAGCTGTTTTAGTTTCTGGGGGTTTTCTGTTTTGTTTTGTTTTTACTTGCCATTCTAGATCTCTTAGAGTTCTCTCTTATCCTTTTAATACTCACCTTTTACTAATTTAGAATTTGTCTAGAATTCCTAACCTCAAGTGATCCTCCCACTTCAACCTTCCACCTCCCAAAGTATTGGGATTATAGGAGTGAGCCACCATGTCTGGCCAATTAATGATTTATTATACTGGATATTTCCTGTTCAAATTACTGTCATGTTCTGTCTTCTGACTGGATCCTGACTGATATAAATACTAAATCTACGGAGAATGAGTTCCATAAGGAACAGAATATTTACATATATATCCACAAAGCACTGATTAATTATAAAAATAAAATATTTTTTATTTTATTTTTATAATTAATAAACATATTTTATTATATATAACATATTTTATTATCTATATATGTTAATATATTATATAATATATTAATATTATAACAATATTATAATAATAAATATATATTAATAAACATATTTTATTATATGTTATATATAACATATTTTATATGTTTATTAATTATAAAAATATTAACATATTAACTGAGTTATCACAATTAACATCACCAGTAAGGAGAAAATAGACACAATATATATCCAGATATGAAATACTAAGAATATACTATCTATATCTTATTTCAGACAAAAATGTAAAACCTGAATATAATCATGAAGAAATTAAACAAATCTAAACTGAGAATAATCTATTACATAACTAGTTTCTAATCTTAATGAAAAACAAAGGAATGCTGTGAAATTTTATAGCCTTGAATGAATAGATTGGCATAAAAGAAGAGCTGAAATTAATTAGCTAAACTTCCATCTCAGGAAACTAAAAAACAAAACAAAAACCTATAAAAAAAAAAAAAAAAGCAGCTGAAGGAAGGAAATAATAAAGATAAGACCAGAAAACAATAAACTGGCAAAATAAACTTGCCATGGAGAAAACTCAACAAAGCTAAAAATTCATTCTCTGAAACAACTACTAAATTGATGTCTTTAGCAAGAGTGGTAAAGAAATAAAACATCTCAACAAAATCAAGAATGAAAAAGAGAACATTACTGAAGATCCCGTAATTGTTTAAAAGATAATTTAAATAATTACAAACAAATTTATGCTGGTATGTTTCACAATTTAAATAAAACAGACAAATGTTTTTAAAAATACAAATTACCAAAACTGACACAAGAAGAAATGAAAATCAGGAGAGTCCAATATCGGTTTTTAAAATGAATTCTGTAATTTAAAACTTTCCTAGAAAGAAAACTGCTGGATAGCTTAACTGGTGAATTCAATGTCATAAGCATTGTTCCAAAACTACTAAATAAAATATTAACAATTGAATTTAGCAATATATAAAAAAGAGAATACCTCACAATCAGATATTATTTATTATAAAAATTCAAGGTTCATTTGGCATTGGATAATCAATGTAATTCACCATGTAATAGAAAGGAGAAAATTTACATGACCATCTCAGTAGGTGCAGAAAAGTATTTGATAAAATTCAACAATCACTTATGATTAGAAATAATCCTCCTTCTTTGAGAGATGCATACTTTGAAAAAGTAAAAAAGAAAAAAGAAACTTCTTAGTAAACTAGAATAGACATGAACTTTCTTCATGTGATAAAAATTATCTCTAATAAAAGATGAAAGGGTGGCGCCTGTGGCTCAAAGGGGTAGGGCGCCAGTCCCATATGCTGAAGGTGGCGGGTTTAAACCCAGCCCCAGCCGAAAACTGAAAAAAAAAGAAAAAGAAGAAGAAGAAGAAGAAGAAAGAAACAATCTATAACAAATGTCATACTAAATGGTATAATATTCATAACTTACTATTTAACAGTGGGAGTGAAACAAAATGTTTCCTATTAACCATTGTATTGGTGGTTCTACCTAGTGAAATAAGTCAACAGAAAGAAGCAAAAGTCAAAATGATTGAAAAGGAAGAAATAAAACTGCATTATCTGCTGACTACATGATTGTGTAGATAGAAAATATAAAAGAAACAACAAACTAATAAGCAAGTACACACAAAAATAATAACTTATAAACACATTAAAAAATAAAATATGTAGAAATAAATTTAACAGAATATGTGAAAAAAAAACATTATTTAGAGAAATTAAAAAGACCTAAGTAAATGGAGAGATGTGCCATGTTCATGGGCTGAACAAGTAAGCATTATAAAGATGTTAATTTGATTTATAGATTCATTATAATCCTAGTCAAAAGCCCAGCAGTTCTGTTTTTTGTTTTTGCAGAAATTGACACCATAGTTAAAAAATATATATGGAGGCTCAGCACCTGTGGCTCAAGCGGCTAAGGCACCAGCCACCTAAACTGAGTTGGCAGGTTCCAATCCAACCCCGGCCGCCAAACAACAATGACGGCTGCAACCTAAAAATAGCTGGGCATTGTGGCAGGCGCCTGTAGTCAGCTGCTTGGGAGGCAGAGGCAGGAGAATCGCTTGAGCCCAGGAGTTGGAGGTTGCTGTGAGCTGTGATGCTACAGCACTCTAATCAGGGTGAGAGCTTGAGGCTCTGTCTAAATATATATATATATATATATATATGGAAATTTTGAAGACTCTTGAAGGAAAAAAAAACAGAGTTAGCAGATATCAGACTAACTAGAAAACTGAAATAAGCAAGTCTTAGCCTGGCACAAGACTATGTTAACCAGTGTGATGAAAATGTGTCAAACTGTTTATAAAACCAGTGTATGGTGCCCCATGATCACATTAATGTACACAGCTATGATTTAATATTAATAAAAACAAACAAACAAACAAAGAATAAACAAATAGATCAATGGAATGGAATAAACTTGAGAAACAGACCCATGGGTATACAGTCACCTGATTTATCACAAAATTGGTCCTCCAATGCAGTAGGTGCAATGAGGAAAAGATGGTCTTTTCAATAAATGCTGCTGGATTACGTGGATATTCAAATAGAAAAAAAATTATATTTTTAACTCCTACCTCAAATTTTACACATAAATAAATTCCAGATGTACTATAGACTTAAATGGCAAATGTAAAGCAACCAAATGTTCAGAATCAAACACAGGAAAAATATCTTTATCCTCTCAAAGCAAGCAAGATTTCTGAAAGAGAACACCAAAAATACCAACCATAGAGAGAAAAAATGATAAATTGAAATACATTAAAAGAACTTAAAAGGTTTATATCCAGAATAAATAAGAAGTCCTAAAAAATAATCAACAACAACAAAAAGAAAAGAACACACCAATAGAATAAAGGACAAAAGATTTAAAACAACACTTGGAAGTAAATCTCGATGAAAATCAAGCTGAGAAGGCAAGAAGGAAGGGGTGGATAAATTCACACCTATTGGGCATAGTGCACAGTAACTAAGTGAAGAGCACACTTACGTGAATAACTTTGACTTAATCTGTACAAAAACAAAATATGTAAATAAAAATCTCACATATTAAAAGGATTACATATTATTACAAGTAGTATTTATCTCAGAAATTCAAAGATGGTTCATTATACAAAAATTAATCAGTGTAATATACCATATTAATAGAATGAAGGAAAAAATACAATCATCTCAATTGATGCAGAAAAAGTATCTGAAAAACTCCAACACACTTTAGTGATTAAAAAAAAAATTAATGAACTAGGAATAGATGAGAACTTTGCAACCCAAAGAGCATTTATGTGGCCAGGCATGGTGGCTCAGACTTTAATCCCTAGCATTCTTGGAAGCCAAGGTGGGAAGATTCTTGGAGGTCAGGAGTTCAAGGCCAGTCTAGGCAACATAGAAAGACCCCTGTCTCTACAAAAAAAATTTTTTTAAAAATCAGTTGGGCACCATGGCATGAACCTGTAATCCCAGGTATTTGGGAGGCTGAGGCAGGAGGATGACTTGAGCCTAGGAGTTTGAGGCTGTGGTGAGCTATGTTCTCAACACTGCATTCATGCCTGGGTGACAGAGCACGACCTTCTTTCTTTAAAAAAAAAGGAATTTATGAAAAACTCACAGGTAATGTCATACTCAGTAGTGAAAGACTAAAGACCTTCCTCATAAAAGCAGAAATAAGACAAGAATGCCCGAGGCAGAGCATGATGGCGGATGGGATGGACATGTAGCCCATCTCTCACAAGTCATCAGGTGAGAAGAAAGGGGGTCTGGACCTTTTCCCCACGTGTATTATTGGTGTGGACAGACAGCTGGAGACACGCAGCAAATTGGCAGATTGCTGTATATGAGGTGTAATTTAAAACCACAGACTCTGTTGTGGAGATTTTCCCTGCTTGGCCATGCTGGCCATCAGGCCCCTCCCTCACGGAGGACAGCAGCTTGCATTTCCTGGCAAAATTCAACTGACGAAAATTTATTCCTGAGCAGAGTTTGGCACCCAAAAGGGAAGCCACTCAGAATCACAAGGAACTAAGCAACCCGATGGAAAATTAAAGGGAAAAGTGAAGGGAAGGGATCCTGCCCGGGAAACAGACATTTTGAATTCTCCAAAATGCAGGCACCTTCCCCCAGAACAACAGGAGTGATTAAATAGACCAGACTATTCCTGGTGGGGAATATTGGTGTGGGCTGGCAGTTCAGGCTGCGCAGTGAACTGGCGGGTGGCTGGACTCAAAACTCCAGAGCCACAAAAACTGAGTATAAGGTTTCCGTGTTCCCCAGGTGCAGCAGCAAGAGGCAGCCCGCTGTGTGGGACCCAGCAACAGCCGCAGTAGCCAGCAGCAAGATCAGGCCGCTGCCAGCACCCTCCCCCACAGCCGATTGCAGTTGCCAGTTTGCAGGAGAACACGGGAGCAGAGTGGAAAGATCTGTGAAGCATGGACTCCTGCACTGAGTTGGGAGGTCGGATAGGAGTGCTGTCTGGAACAGAGCAGCTGAGGTTGCACAACAATTAGGTAAAAAAAACTTTTACAGAAACTCCAAAATGGCGATTGGCCAGGTAGGGTGGTTACCGTGGTAACAGTATAAACTGTGAATCAGGTATAAGCCTGGGAGCCACTCACGGTGCCAACTGGTGTCCAGAAAGTATATTGCATTATAAATATATTCCTATGAAAATTGATCCCTACGTCATACATATAGATGTATATTTCTACATATATACAAGAATAATATTTTTGTGGTTGGTGCATTTTTATTTCTTTTCTCATCATTTTCTTGGAGTAACTATTGTTAATTTTTACTATTTTTATATGTATATATTTTTATTTTTATTTTTTCTATTTTTAATTTTTTCTTCTTTCTTTAACTTTTTTATGAACACCACATTTGATTTTTCCCCTCTCTCTTCCTTGTCTTCCCTTCTTATGGTTTCTGAGAATGCTAACATCAGATTTCTAGAGGGTTTATTGTTTGTTCATTTTGTTTGTGTTTTCTACCTTTTTTCCTCAATTGTTTTATGATTAACATTATTTTTATGGTAGTTGTTTTTTTTTGTTGTTGTTGTTGCTGTCTGTATGTCTATGTGTTTCTGAATGTTTGTGCATCTGTGGGCTTGTGTCTGGTAGCCTTTTCATCTGTTTATCTGCTCATTTGGTCTCAATGAGTTTGGTGTTTCGACCTGCAATTCTGAGCTCCCAGCACTCGCCTCCACTCTCACTCTGAGGTCTGGAGGCCTGTCTCCCAGGAGTCCAGATTCTTGAGTGATTTCTTGAGGGGTGGGGACAGGGCCTGGACTGCAGCTGGTCAGTGCTGACTCTGCGGCACAAAAGTGAGGAGATGACAGTCGGCTGAGAGGGAAACACACCGGAGCGGCAGTGCCCTGAGGTGCAGAGCAGCAACCATTTTTGGCAACAATATCTGGCCCACCCCCAGATATTCTGAAGCCACAACCCCTGTCTCCATGGACAACCAGAGGAGGCTGGGCATCTTCTCAGATGGCAACCACCACAGAACAGATCTGCGACTGAAACACAGGCCCTGTGAGTAAACGGTTTGCCTCTGGCGGTACCGGCCTGGGTGCAGTGCAAGGACTAGAAAATGAATGCGCAGAGCCGGAAAATTCCCAGGATGGGGCTGACCCAGAGGACAACTTTACTGAGCCTAAGACACACCCGGCCCTCAGGGGATCATCAGCCTATAGACAAAGGAAGGCAGGAGGCTAGAGCTGACCATGCTACGAATACAAACCTGCAGAAGTAAAAACAGGGTCTGAGGCACAGGTTCTGGGTACTCAAAACAGCTTCCCTTCTGCAGAGAAATTTAGCAGGGACAGAAACAAATTCCCACAAAGTTGTTCTGTTCTGTCAGTAACATCAATCAGGGGTAGGGCTGGAACTGAGTGAACACCCGCCAGCCTCAATCAAGTGCCCAAGGTTGTCAGGCCTCACCACCCTCTTCTGGATAGATGCAGAGAGCAGTGGCCTGAATGAGCATATACAGATTCCCTTCTGATTCAGGCAGGTGCCAACCCCTGGAGTATCTGCTCACTGGAGGCAACTGAGTCACAGCCCTGCAGGGCTATCAGTGACTGTGTGTGACAGAGGTGCAAGGTGTGGAAAAAGGCATCAACCTTCCCAGACTACTCTATTTGCTGGGTGGGTCCTCCTGACTTCGCAGAGCACCAGACCAAGTCATATTTGAGTTGTCACCAGACCCCTGCAATCCAGTTCCCAGAGACCTTTGAAACTCTCACACCTGAGACAGGTGCTGACTGAGACAATTGATTTGGACCTTTTGAACTGAGCCAATCGCCTGAGGACTATTCAAGTGGTGCCTTGGGTGTGTGGTTGTAGAAGGTTTGATTTTCCTTTTCCAATTATTTCCTGTGGGGGGGCGGGGTGACTTAATTGCTGGTATTTCTCCACAGCTGAGACTTCAACCCAGAGTAACTGTTTCACTAGTGTTGAACAGAGACCAGCTGAAAACAAGACAGAACCACTTAGCCCCACCACACCAAATAAGTCCCCTGTAGCACTATACAGGTCCTCGACAAAGCTCCAGGGGAAAATTCAAATGGTGTAAAATAATCATGGGGCAGAATCAGCAGAAAAAATCTGGTAACATGAATAACCAGAATAGATCAAGACCTCCAAGGAAAGATATGGCAGATGTAACCGAAGATCCCATACATAAACAGCTGGCCAAGATGTCAGAAATCAAATTCAGAATTTGGATTGCAAACAAGATTAATAGAATGGAGGAAAATTTGGAATTAGAAATTTGAAGAGCAATTCAAAAGTCGGAATTAGAAATTCGAGGAGAAATTCAAAAGTTGTCTCAAGAATTTAATGAATTTAAAGACAAAACCACCAAAGATTTTGATGCACTGAAGCAAGAATTTGCAGCCATCAAAGATCTGAAAAATACAGTAGAATTCCTCAGTAACAGAATGGAGCAAGCAGAAGAAAGGATTTCTGACATTGAAGACAAAGCATTTGAACGCTTCCAACTCTCAAAGAGGAAGAGAAATGGTGAGCAAAAACGGATCATTCTCTCAGAGAGCTCTGGGATAATTCAAAGAAGGCTAATATCCGCCTCATTGGAATCCCTGTAAGTGATGAAGTGGCCTCGCAAGGCACAGAGGCCCTTCTCCATAAAATTATGAAAGAGAATTTTCCAGACATGTCAAGAGATTCTGAAATTCAGATAGCAGACAGTTTCAGAACCCCAGCATGACTCAATCCGAATAAGACATCCCCCAGGCATATCATAATTAACTTCACTAGTGTAAATATGAAAGAGAAAATTCTGAAAACAGCCAGATGTAAGATATTCATTACCTACAAAGGGAATATTAGAATGACTGCAGATCTCTCTGCTGAAACTTTTCAAACCGGAAGAGGATGGTCATCAACTTTTATCTCCTAAAAGAAAATAACTTTCAACCCCGGATCCTGTGTCCAGCTAAACTTAGTTTCATTTATGATGGAGAAATTAAATACTTTAATGACATTCATGTGTTGAAGAAATTTGCCATAGCCAACAAGCTCTTCAGGATATTCTCAGACCTATCCTCCATAATGACCAGCCCAATCCTCTACCACAAAAATAAACTCATTCAGAAACTTTTGATCAAACTCCAACTTCCACAGTGGCAAAGGAATTAAAAATGTCCACAGGACTTTCAAAAAACTAGATATCCAAAATTTTACCAGACTTATCAATATTCTCCATTAATGTGAATGGTTTAAACTGTCCTCTAAAGAGGCATAGGTTAGCTGACTGGATACAAAAACTTAGGCCAGATATTTGCTACATACAAGAGTCACATCTTACCTTAAAAGATAAATATAGACTCAGGGTGAAAGGATAGTCATCCATATTTCAGGCAAATGGTAGCCAGAAAAGAGCAGATGTTGCAATTCTATTTGCAGACACAATAGGCTTTAAACCAACAAAAGTAAGGAAGGATAAGAATGGTCACTTCATATTTGTTAAGGGTAATACTCAATATGATGAGATCTCAATTATGAATATTTATGCACCCAACCAGAATGCACCTCAATTTATAAGAGAAACTCTAACTGACATGAGCAACTTGATTTCCTCCAGCTCCATAATAGTCAGAGACTTCAACACTCCTTTGGCAGTGTTGGATGGATCCTCCAATAAGAAGCTGAGCAAAGAAATTTTAGATTTAAACCTACCCATCCAACATTTGGATTTAGCAGACATTTACAGAACATTTCATCCCAACAAAACTGAATACACATCAGCACACAGAACATACTCCAAAATCGATCACATCTTAGGTCACAAGTCTAACCTCAGTAAATATAAAGGAATAGAACTTATTCCTTGCATCCTCTCAAACCACCATGGAATAAAAGTCGAACTCAGTAACAACAGAAACCTGCATACTCATACAAAAACATGAAAGTTAAATAACCTTATGCTGAATGATAGCTGGGTCAGAGATGAGATCAAGAAGGAAATTACCAAATTTTTTGGAACAAACCGACAATGAAGACATGAATTATCAGAACCTCTGGGATACTGCAAAGGCAGTCCTAAGAGGGAAATTTATAGCACTGAAAGCCTTCCTCAAGAGAACAGAAAAAGAGGAAGTTAACAACTTAATGGGACAGCTCAAGCAACTGGAAAAGGAAGAACATTCAAACCCCAAACCCAGTAGAAGAAAAGAAATAACCAAAATTAGAGCACAATTAAATGAAATTGAAAAAAAAAAGAATTATACAACAGATCAATAAATGAAAAAGTTGGTTTTTTGAAAAGGTCAATTATTTTATATAAAACTTTGGCTAACCTAACCAGGAAAAAAAAGACTAAAATCTCTAATTTCATCAATCAGAAACGACAAAGACGAAATAACAACAGACTCCTCAGAAATTCAAAAAATCCTTAATGAATATTACAAGAAACTTTACTGTCAGAAATATGAAAATCTGAAGGAAATTGACTAAGACTTAGCCATAATCAAGTGGAAATGTTGAACAGGCCCATATCAAGTTCTGAAATAGCATCAATCATATGAAATCTCCCTGAAAAGAAAAGCCCGGGACAAGATGGTTTCACGTCAGAATTCTACCAAACTTTTAAAGAGGAACTAGTACCTATATTACTCAACCTGTTCCAAAATGTAGAAAAAGAAGGAAGACTACCCAACACGTTCTATGAAGCAAACATCACCCTCCCTGATCCCCAAACCAGGAAAAGACCCAACAAGAAAAGAAAATTATAGACCAATAACACTAATGAATATAGATGCAAAAATATTCAACAAGATCCTAACAAACAGAATCCAGCAACACATCAAACAAATTATACATCATGACCAAGTTGGTTTTATCCCAGGGTGTCAAGGCTGGTTCAATATACGTAAATCTATAAATGTAATTCAGCACATAAACAAATTAAAAAACAAAGACCATATGATTCTCTCAATTGATGCACAAAAAGCTTTTGACAATATCCAGCATCCCTTCATGATCAGAACACTTAAGAAAATTGGTATAGAAGGGACATTTCTTAAACTGATAGAGGCCATCTACAGCAAACCCACAGCCATTATCATATTGAATGGAGTTAAATTGGAATCATTTCCACTCAGATCAGGAACCAGATAAGGCTGCCCATTGTCTCCACTGCTCTTCAACATTGTAATGGAAGTTTTAGCCATCGCAATTAGGGAAGAAAAGGCGATCACGGGTAGCCATATAGGGTCAGAAGAGATCAAACTTTTGCTCATCGCAGATGATATGATTGTATATCTGGAAAACACCAGGGATTCTACTACAAAACTCTTAGAAGTGATCAAGGAATACAGCAGAGTCTCAGGTTACAAAATCAACCCTCATACATCAGTAGCCTTTATATATACCAACAACAGTCAAGCTGAAAAAACAGTTAAGGACTCTATTCCGTTCACAGTAGTGCCAAAGAAGATGAAATATTTGGGAATTTATCTAACAAAGACGTGAAAGATCTCTATAAAGAGAACTATGAAACTCTAAGAAAAGAAATAGGTGAAAATGTTAACAAATGGAAAAACATACCATGCTCATGGCTGGGTAGAATCAACATTGTTAAAATGTCCATACTACCCAAAGCAATATACAATTTTAATGAAATCCCTATTAAAGCTCCACTGTCATACTTTAAAGATCTTGAAAAAACAATACTTCGTTTTATATGAAACGAAGAAAAAACCTCAAATAGCCAAGACATTACTCAGAAATAAAAACAAAACAGGAGGAATCACACTACCAGACCTCAGACTATACTATAAATCAATAGTGATCAAAACAGCATGGTACTGGCACAAAAACAGAGAAGCATATGTCTGGAACAGAATAGAGAACTGAGAGATGAATCCAGCTACTTACCGTTATTTGATCTTTGACAAGCCAATTAAAAACATTCAGTGGGGAAAAGATTCCCTATTTAACAAATGGTGCTGGATGAACTGGCTGGCAACCTGCAGAGGACTGAAACTGGACCCACACCTTTCACCATTAACTAAGATAGACTCTCACTGGATTAAAGATTTAAACTTAAGACATGAAACTATAAAAATACTAGAAAAGAGTGCAGGGAAAACCCTTGAAGAAATTAGTCTGGGTGAGTATTTTATGAGGAGGACCCCCCGGGCAATTGAAGCAGCTTCAAAAATACACTACTGGGACCTGATCAAACTAAAAAGCTTCTGCATAACCAAAAACACAGTAAGTAAAGCAAGCAGACAGCCCTCAGAATGGGAGAAGATATTTGCAGGTTATGTCTCCTCAAAGGTTTAATAGCCAGAATCCACAGAGAACTCAAACGCATTAGCAAGAAAAGAACAAGTGATCCCATCGCAGGCTGGGCAAGGGACTTGAAGAGAAACTTCTCTGAAGAAGACAGGCATGCGGCCTACAAACATGAAAAAATGCTCATCATCTTTAATCATCAGAGAAATGCAAATCAAAACTACTTTGAGATATCATCTAACTCCAGAAAGATTAGCCTATATCACAAAATCCCAAGACCAGAGATGTTGGTGTGGATGTGGAGAAAAGGGAACACTTCTACACTGCTGGTGGGAATGCAAATTAATACATTCCTTTCGGAAAGATGTTTGGAGAACACTTAGAGATCTAAAAATAGATCTGCCATTCAATCCTATAATTCCTCTACTAAGCATATACCCAGAAGACCAAAAATCACATCCTAACAAAGATATTTGTACCAGAATGTTTATTGCAGCCACATTCATAATTGCTACATCATGGAAAAAGCCCAAGTGCCCATCGATCCACGAATGGATTAATAGATTGTGGTATATGTACACCATGGAATATTATGCAGCCTTAAAGAAAGATGGAGACTTTATCTCTTTCATGTTTACATGGATGGAGCTGGAACATATTCTTCTTAGTAAAGTATCTCAAGAATGAAAGAAAAAGTATCCAATGTACTCAGCACTACTATGAAACTAATTTATGGCTTTCACAAGAATAGGGGAAAGGGAGGGGATTCAGGGGGGAGGTGGGCAGAGGGAGGCACATTTCTGAAACTGATTGAAACTATCTATGACAAACCCACAGCTAATATTTTACTGAATGGAGTAAAACTGAAAGCTTGTCCTCTTAGAACTGGAACCAGACAAGGTTGTCCTCTGTCACCTTTACTATTCAACATAGTGCTGGAAGTTCTAGCCAATACAATTAGGCAAGACAAGGAAATAAAGGGAATCCAAATGGGAGCAGAGGAGGTCAAACTCTCCCTCTTTGCTGATGATATGATCTTATACTTATAGAATCCCAAAGACTCAACCACAAAAATCCTGGAAGTCATCAAAAAATACAGTGATGTCTCAGGATATAAAATCAATGTCCACAAGTCAGTAGCCCTTGTATACACCAATAATGCCAATAACAGTCAAGATGAGAAGCTAATTAAGGACACCACTCCCTTCACTATAGTTTCAAAGAAAATGAAATACCTAGAAATATACCTAACAAAGGAGGTGAAGGATCTCTATAAAGAAAATTATGAAATCCTCAGAAAGGAAATAGCAGAGGATATTAACACATAGAAGAACATACCATGCTCATGGCTGTGAAGAATCAACATTGTTAAAATGTCTATACTTCCCAAAGCAATCTACCAATTCAATGCCATTTCTATTAAAATACCAACATTGTACTTTCAAGATTTGGAAAAAATGATTCTGCATTTTGTATGGAACCAGAAAAAGCCCCGTATAGCTAAGGCAGTACTTAGTAATAAAAATAAAGCTTGTGGCATCACCATACCAGATTTTAGACTGTACTACAAAGCCATAATGGTCAAGACAGCATGGTACTGGCACAAAAATAGAGACATAGACGTTTGGAATTGAATAGAAAACCAAGAAACGAAACTAACATCTTACAAGCATCTAATCTTCCATAAACCAAACAATGTTCATAACTTGAGGAAAGACTTTTTATCAATAAATGGTGATGGGAGAACTGGATATCCACATGTAAAAGACTGAAACTGGACCCACACTTTTCCCCACTCACAAAAATTGATTCAGAATGGATAAAGGACTTAAATTTAAGGCATGAAACAATAAAAATCCTCAAAGAAAGCATAGAAAAAACACTGCAAGATATTGGCCTGGGGAAAGACTTCATGAAGAAGACTGCCATGGCAATTGCAACAACAACAAAAATAAACGAACGGGACTTCATTAAACTGAAAAGCTTCTGTACAGCTAAGCAGACAACAACAAAGCAAGGAGACAACCTACACAATGGGAAAGGATATTTGCATATTTTGAATCAGACAAAACTTGATAACTAGGATCTACAGAGAACTCAAATTAATCCACATGAAAAAAGCCAACAATCTCATATATCATTAATTCTTTGCCTAGGCTGATATCTGTAAGACACTTCCCAACGTTTTCTTCTAGAATTCTTATAGTTTCATGTGTTAGGTTTAAGTCTGTTATGCAATCATGAATTAATTTTTGTGAGTTGTGAAAGGTGTGGGTTCTGTTTCAGTCTTTTACACATGGCTATCCAGTTTTCCTGGAACCATTAATTGAATAAAGATTCTTTTCCCCAGTGTATGTTATTGTCTGTTTTGTCAAAAATCAGATAGGAATTTGAGGATGGTTTCATAACTGGGTTGTCCATTCTAGACCATTCTCCTAAGCAAAGTATTGCAAAAGAGGAAAAACAAACACCACATGTATTCAATACTAAATTAGAACTAGTTGATCAATACTTATGTACAAATATGGAAGCAAAAACCAAAGGAATTCAAGTAGGTGGGAGGGGGAAGGAGCGAATGGGTAAACTCATACCTAACGAACGAGTATAAGGAACATTTTCTGGGTGAAAGACACACTCTCAATGTTTATTTAAAATATATAAAAGCAAACAATGTAACCAAAACCTACATACTCCTGTAATATTTGGAAATTTAAAAAATAATATAATTTACAAAAACTGTTTTTAAAAGCTTTAAATACATAGATTGATAGTCTACTATAACTATACCCTGTTCCCTTCAAAAAAAGAGCCCTGGAAGTTTTACAAACAAAAAAGTAAAGAGAAATCTAACAAAAATTCTATCCTTTTGGGCAGCACCTGTGGCTCAGTGGGTAGGGTGCCAGCCCCATATACAAAGGGTGGCAGGTTTGAACCTGGCTGCGGCCAAACTGCAACAAAAAAAATAGCCAGGCATTGTGGCGGGCGCCCATAGTCCCAGCTACTTGGGATGCTGAGGCAAGACAATCACCAAGGCCCAGGAGTTGCAGGTTGCTGTGAACTGTGATGCCACAGCACTCTACCAAGGGTGACATAGTGAGACTCTGTCTCAAAAAAAAAAATTCTATCCTTTTAATTCTATCCCCCTCTTCGCTTTTTTTGTTTGTTTGTTTGTTTTTGTTTTTGTTTTTTGGCCAGGGCTGGGTTTGAACCCACCACCTCTGGCATATGGGGCCAGCGCCCTACTCCTTTGAGCCACAGGCACCACCACCCCCTTCATTTTTTAACTTTTTATTCTTTCAAACATCCATATCTCAAAAAGTTGTTCTTATTTTTGATAGGTTTGTCTTTTAGTCTTCCTCCTCAAGATTTAAGTAGTTAACCAGCCTGAGCAAGAGCAAGAGCCCAACTCTACTAAAAATAGAAAAACTAACCCAGTATTGTGGTGGGCGCCTATAGTTCCAGCTCCTGGGGAGGCTGAATCAAGAGGATCACCTGAGCCTTAAAGTTTGAGGTTGCTGTGAGCTGGGCTGATGACCTGGCTCTCTACCCAGGGCAACAGAGTGAAAGTCTGTCTCAAAAAAAAAAGATTTAAGTAGTTAGCCTCTTTGCATGCTTGACTTAGCAATGGAGGCCTGTTCACTGTCAAAGCTTTCATACTTTGTAAGCCTATCTTTTTCTTCCTCAGTATACTTTGTTTCACATGTCTTACATAAATAAATAAATAAATAATAGATGTAAGTAGTTTATACGCTGCAGTTACAGCAACAGAATAGTCTGTATTTGCATTCTTACTGTTACCAGTGACATGTGTACCTTCAGATTTCTTGTTATTCGTGAATGTCCTTGTCTTTCAGATTGAAGAACTCTTCAGCATTTCTTTCAGGACAGGTCTGGTGCTGATTAAATCCCTCAGCTTTTTTTTGTTCAGGGACGTCTTTATTTCTCCTTCATGTTTGAAGAACATTGTTTGCAGGATATGATATTCTTGGGTTAAGGTTTTTTCCCTTCAGCACTTTGAATGTGCCATGCAACTCTCTCCTGGCCTGTTAGTTCTCCACTGAGAAGTCTGCTGGCAGAGGTATTGGAGCTTCTTTATTCATTATTCTTTCTTTTTTCTCGCTTGCCTTTCGGACTTTTGCTTTGTCTATGACCTTTGGAAACTTTATTATTAAACGCCTTGAGGTAGCCTTGTTTGATATTTTTCCCTAGGTTTAGAAAGTTCTCTGCTACTATTTTTTTAAATAAACTTTCAACCCAGTCTCTTTCTCTCTCTCCTTCTATCTCTCTCTCTTTCTCTCTCTCTCTACCTCTTCTTTAAGGCCAATAACTCTTTTTTTTTATTTCAGATTAAAGTCAGGGTACAAACACCTATGGTACAATGTTTGCATTTGTTAGGTAGACTCCCTGCTGTACTTGTGTCCCGCATCCCAGAGGTGTACCATATACTAAGGCCAATAACTCTTAGATTGACTCTTTCAAGGCTATTTTCTAGCTCTTATAGCTGTAGTTTATTCTTATTTATTCTATATTTTTTCTGCCTGTGTATTTTCAAATAGAAATAGACTGTTTTCAAGCTCACTAATGCTTTCTACTGCTTGGTCAATTCTGTTGTTGAGAGACTCTGATGCATTTCTCAGTCCGTCAATTTAATTCTTTTTTTGAGACTAAGTCTCTTGTTCTGTCACTTGGGCTAGAACGCTGTGGCATCAGCCAAGCTCACAGCAACCTCAAATTCCTGTGTTCAAGTAATCCTCCTGCATTAGCCTCCTGAGTACCTAGGACTACAGGTGCCCATCACAATACTCAGCTAATTTTTTCTTTCTTTCTTTTTCTTTTGAGACAGAGTCTTATTTTGTCACCCTCGGCTTGGTAGAGTACTGTGATGTCACAGCTCACAGCAACCTCAAACTCTTGGACTTAAGTGATTCTCTTGCCTCAGCCTCCCAAGTAGCTGGGACTACAGGCACCCACCGCAACACCCAGCTATATTTTGTTGCAGTTGTCATTGTTGTTTAGTTGGTCCAGGCCAAATTTGAACCCACCAGCCAGATACACCACAGCCGTAACCACTGTGCTATGGGCACCAAGCCATTTTTTTTCTATTTTTTAGACAGGGTCTTGCTCTTGTGCAGGCTGATCTCCAACTCTTGAGCTCAAGCAATCCACCTGCCTAAGTCTCCCAGGTGCTAAAATTATAGGCATGAGCCACCACACCCGGCCCTAGACATTTCTTTTCAAAATTGAAATAATTGTTTTGGGGGCGGCACCTGTGGCTCAAAGGAATAGTGTGCCAGCCCCATATGCCGGAGGTGGCAGGTTCAAACCTAGCCCCAGCCAAAAACTTCAAAAGAAAAAAAAAAAAAAAAAGGAAAGAAAGAATCATTTTTGTCCTGTTGATAATTAAAAGATGTGGGCAGTACCAATAAAGACTCATTTTATATATGCTATTTGGTAATCTACTTTGCCCAGAACACATAATCTTTTCACATAAAATTTAGGTCTATATCATTATTTGCTTCCTGCTAGTACCTGGATTAAAATGAAAAAGCTATGAGCATCTCCTTTGGTGTTGGATAACCATAAGTAAACTCCCAACTCCACAATGTACTAGCAGTGGGAACTTGAGCAAATTATTTCTTATCTCTCAGCCTTAGCTCCATTAACTGAGAAAGGGAGTTGATAACATCTACCATAAATGTTGTGAAAATTAAATAAACTTAGAAGATCTGATCTGGCAGCACTGGATATGCTCTCCTCCTTGAACCAACCTGCTGTGGCAGAGCAAAGCCTGGCTCCCTGCAGCTGGCTGTTCTCCCTGTGGCCTAAGCCTGGCCAGTGTCGTCATTCACATCAGACCATTGGACTCGTTTTCTGTAGGCACTGAGATTATGATCTGTAGTTTCAAATAATAAAGCCTACTGCCCATGCAATAAACTACTGTCCACAAAAGCAAATGATGTTTCTGGTGGGAAAAAAGCAGAAATTTTTCCCAAAAAAAGTAGTCATAAATAAACTTTCAAATTCTAGAGAATCTAGTCCTAAGATTTTTTTTCATACTCTGTAAGAATTTTAACTCTTGTTTTCCCTGCCTGCTTCTACCACAAGAAGGATATTAGAAGTCTTGGAGAAATGCATATATCTCCTTTTGCATAAGGTTAGAAGGCTCTGGATTCAAAGGAGAATTAATTACTCTCAGGGGCCCAATATCAGGAGCTATGACCAAGACAAACTTTGGAAATTCTATGATAAGATAAATAAGAAAAGGCAATGTTTTGCTCATCCTAAAGTCATAAACTTCACACTATTAGAAAATGTGGTTGCTAATTAAAGATAAAAATTTGGGCTCAGTGCCTGTGGCTCAAGTGGCTAAGGAGCCAGCCACATACACCTGAGCTGATGGGTTTGAATCCAGCCTGGACCCGCCAAACAACCACAGCTGCAACCAAAAAATAGCCAGGTAGGGCAGCACCTGAGGCTCAAAAGAGCAGGGTGCTGGCCCCATATACTGGAGGTGGCAGGTTCAAACCCAGCCCTGGCCAAAAACTGAAAAAAAATAGCCGGGCAGGCACCTGTAGTCCCAGCTACTTGGGAAGTGGAGGCAGGAGAATCACTTAAGCCCAGGAGTTGGAGGTTGCTATGAGCTGTGATACCATGACACTCTACCCAGGACAACAGCTTGAGGCTCTGTCTCAAAAAATAAATAAATAAAATAAAATAAAATAAAAGTAACAATTTGAGAGCCAAACTTACCAGTCAACTTTGAGAAGACAATTAAAGGTAAAACCAACTATCTTTGCTACTGTTAGCCTGCCACATTCCAAAACCTTAGCCTCATGAAGACGCAGGTAGGAGTTCTCCCACTAGAAGGTATGATTTTTCTTGGTGATAAAATGGGAGAAGAGGATGTGAGGGATTAGAAGAATGTGGATAAAGCAGGCTTTGTGGTGTAAGTGCAAAAGGCATGGGCCCTGGAGCTAGGAAGACCTGGATCTGATTCTTAGGGTCATCCTTATTCATCCTGTGACTGACCCAGAGCAAGTTTCCTCAATTCATTTTCTTATCTGTAAAATGTAAATAGCACTTACTTAGCAAGGTTACTAGGGGACGATGGAATATTCAGTCTGCTCTGCTCTAAAGCATGTGTCTGTGACTCAAGTTAGCTTCACATGACTAGCAGAAGAATGAAGCCATTATTGCACAGAAGTTACACTGGTTCCTACATACATTTTCCAGAATGTTAATGTTTTGCACCATCAATAAACAGCATCTACGTTTAAGGACACAGTGACTAAACACCGCAAGCTAAGAAGCAATTGTATATGATCCATTGTGTCCGTCATACTCACTCCACATTCCTCTTTTTGGCCACAGCTGTGTCATGGAAGTAATTGAAGTGAGTTTCTCTCCACTATTTATGCAATTGGAGGTTGCTGTGAGGTATGAATCCACAGCACTCTACCTAGGGTGACAAAGTGAAACTCTGTCTCAAAAAAAGAAATTACATTTATTTTTAGCAATTTACGCTTTAGTATTTTATCTTTTTTTTTTTTTTTTGTAGAGACAGAGTCTCACTGTACCGCCCTCAGGTAGAGTGCCGTGGCGTCACACGGCTCACAGCAACCTCTTAACTCTTGGGCTTACTCGATTCTCTTGCCTCAGCCTCCTGAGCAGCTGGGACTACAGGCACCCGCCACAACGCCCGGCTATTTTTTTGTTGCAGTTTGGCCGGGGCTGGGTTTGAACCCGCCACCCTCGGCATATGGGGCTGGCGCCCTACTCACTGAGCCACAGGCGCCGCCCTTAGTATTTTATCTTAATTGGAAATGTTGGGTATGTTTACTTACTCCTATAATCCTAGCACTCTGGGAGACTGAGATCTGTGGATTGTTTGAGCTGGGGAGTTTGATACTGAAAGACTTGGGGCAGAACCCCCCACTCTGCCCGGAGCTCTGACCACCCCAATCAACCGCAAGAGACGTCGCTTGATGCAAAAACGCAAGAGGATTTTTATTCCAGCATGCTGGGACTTGACTCACAACTCTTTTAGAAGCCGAGGAGTCAAGCCCCGCACAGCAGTTTTTTACAAGCTTATAAAGGCAAAAACTACAAAGTAGGCGGGAATAGCAGACATGCCAGGGGCTCTAATAAAGTAAGAGGGAATAGACACAGCTGGGGCTCTAATCAGATAAGAAGAACTCTGGTTCACTATTCAACTGTCTTAAGACAAGACTAACAGTCAAATATTTGCTTAATAGTAAACATTTGCTGCAGCTCCTGGGGCTATCTCCTGGAACAGTTACAAAAGGTCACATTCCTATGGTAGGGAGTGAGAAGTGGTCACATTCTCATGGTAATATTTTCTTTCAATACCAGCTTGACTTTTTCTCTACAAAAAATTTTAAAAAACTAGACAGGCATTGTCCTTATCCTCATAAAGCAACACCTACATCCATTCTTTACATCCTTTGCACCAAGCTACCTTCATCATTTTAAGCTAAATTTCTAAATTCACAGTTATCTCTTTATTCATTAGGAGTTCAGCATTTTTTGGGGGGGTATGAGTTTTGCATTACAATTATTTTACATTTGTTACTGCTGTGCTCACACAAAGCTGCAATGGTTTTGAGAGGTCTTTCCCAATCCCATTTTCCCCATATATTGCTATTTTTGGTGCCATATTTTGTACAATGCAAGATTGTTCAGGATGCAAAATTATAGCCAAAGAACCTGAACTTTGCTGACACACACACAAAAAAAAATGGGAGTTCACTTTCCCCTACTCCAGAAACAAAACTAAAATGATACAATGATAATAATAGCTAACAAGGGCGGTGCCTGTGGCTCAGTCGGTAAGGCGCCGGCCCCATATACTCAGGGTGGTGGGTTCAAACCCGGCCCCAGCCAAACTGCAACCAAAAAAAAAATAGCTGGGCGTTGTGGCAGGCGCCTCCCAGCTACTCGGGAGGCTGAGGCAAGAGAATCACTTAAGCCCAGGAGTTGGAGGTTGCTGTGAGCTGTGTGAGGCCACGGCACTCTACCGAGGGCCATAAAGTGAGACTCTGTCTCTACAAAAAAAACAAAAAAAGGCTAACAAGTTGGGTTTTGGGGGTTTTTTTGAGACAGTCTCACTATGTCGCCCTCAGTAGAGTGCTGCGGCATCACAGCTCACAGCAACCTCCAACTCCTGGGCTTAAGCAGGCATCACAGCTCACAGCAACCCTCAACTCCTAGGCTTAAGCAATTCTCCTGCTTCTGCCTCCCAAGCAGCTGGGACCACAGGTGCCCACCACAATACCTGGCTATTTTTTGGTTGCAGCCATCATTGTTGTTAGGCGGGCCTGGGATTTGAACCCGCCAGCTCAGGTGTATGTGGCTGGCACCTCAGCTACTTGAGCTACAGGCGCCAAGCCAGCTAACATCATTTTAAGTACTCCATTTTTAAAAGGAGGCTGGGGCAAAAGGATCACTTGAGCCCAGGAGTTTGAGATTACTATGAGCTATGATGACTCCACTGCACTCTACCCAGGTGACAGAGTGAGACTCTGTCTCAAAAATAAAAAATAAAAATTTTATAAGAAGACTAAATATATTGGGGTTAGTAAACATTAAAAAAGTGTTCTATGAGGAAGCACATGTTTCTAGGAATTATAAAACAATGAGTGATAATACAAGAAAGTTCACAGTTGTCTGGGCGAGGTGGGTCGTGCCTGTAATCCTAGAACTCTGGGAGGCCGAGGTAGGTGGATTGCCTGAGCTCACAAGTTCCAGACCAGCCTGAGCTAGACAAGACCTCATCTCTAAAAGTAGCTGGGCATTATGGCAGATGCCTATAGTCCCAGCTACTCAGGAGGCTGAGGCAAGAGAATCACTTGAGCCCAAGAGTTAGAGGTTGCTGTGAGCTATGACGTCAGAGCACTCTCCAGGAAGCGATAAAGTGAGACTCTTGTCTCAAAAAAAAAAAAAGAAAGAAAGTTTACACTGTTTACTAGTTTTTACCGGGAATTAAAGTTCCTAAGAGTTCAAAAACAAAAATTCTAATCAGGCTGGCTGTGGTGATTCATGCCTATAATCCTAGCACTTTGCTAGGCTAAGTTACAGTGTTTACAGAATAAATGACACGTGAGGCATATCTCTAAGAAACAATGGTGATTTTAGTATCTTTTAACAATAGTAAGATCATAATCATAGTGATAGTTTATATTTATTGTGTTTAATTTTGTATTCTTCTTTAAGCAGGTGTGATAATATTTTTAAATTCATAACAAATTTTTAAATCATTTACTATTATGCCATCTTTCTTATTTTGCAAGTGAATAGGACTTTGCCCAACATCACACAAAGTTAAAATATTATTTCACTCCCATTCATTTTTGAAGAGTTCAGTGTTCAAAATATTGAAAAAAAGGGTACCTCTGCAATTTAAATGATTGACTTAAAATCTATATTCTTTTTTTTATATTTATTTATTTTTATTAAACCATAGCTGTGTACATTAGTATGATCGTGGGGCATCATACACTTGGTTCATAGATCATTTGACATATTTTCATCACATTAGTTAACATAGCTTTTGTAGCATTTTCTTAGTTATTTTGCTAAGACCTTTACATTCCACATTTACTAGGATTCACATATACCCTCGTAAGATGCACCGCAGGTGTAATCCTATTAATCTCCCTCCTTCCCCCTCCCTCCCCCCTCCCTCCCCTCCATTTCCCCTTTCTCCCTATTCTTAGGTTGTAACTGGGTTATAGCTTTCATGTGAAGGTCCTACATTAGTTTCATAATAAGGGTGAGTACATTGGGTACTTTTTCTTCCATTCTTGAGACACTTTACTAAGAAGAATATGTTCCAGCTCCATCCACGTAAACATGAAAGAGGTAAAGTCTCCATCTTTCTTTAAGGCTGCATAATATTCCATGGTGTACATATACCACAATTTATTGATCCATTCGTGGATCGATGGGCACTTGGGCTTTTTCCATGACTTAGCAATTATGAATAGGGCTGCAATAAATATTCTGATACAAATATCTTTGTTATGGTGTGATTTTTGGTCTTCTGGGTATATGCCCAGTAGGGGGATTACAGGATTGAATGGCAGATCTATTTTTAGATCTCTAAGTGTTCTCCATATCTCTTTCCAAAAGGAATGTATTAATTTGCATTCCCACCAGCAGTGCAAAAGTGTTCCCTTTTCTCCGCATCCACGCCAACATCTCTGGTCTTGGGATTTTGTGATATAGGCTAGTCTCACTGGAGTTAGATGATATCTCAAAGTATTTTTGATTTGCATTTCTCTGATGATTAAAGATGATGAGCATTTTTTCATATGTCTGAAGCTTTTACTGTTACCTAAATTATCCTAACCTAGTTGGCCTGTTTGGTTTGCATACAGAAAAGATCAAGACTGTACATTCTTTTTTTTTTTTTAATTGTTGGGGATTCATTAAGTGTACAAAAAACCAGGTTACACTGATTGCATTTGTTAGGCAAAGTCGCTTAAGCCCAGGAGTTGGAGGTTGCTGTGAGCTGAGATGCTATGGCACTCTACCCAGGGCGACGCCTTGAGGCTCTGTCTCAAAAAAAAAAAAAAAAATCCAATGTCAGATTCTTTTTTTCCTTTATAAGTAACCTGTTCTCTGTTTATAAGAGAAGTTTATGAAGTTTTCTCTTTATCCACGAAGTTGAGAACTGTCAATGGAAGTCTTTTTTTGTTTGGTTTGGTTTTGGTTTTGGTTTTGTTTAATCATGCCCAGACTTATTTCATCCCTTTCAATCTTACCTTTTTTTTTTTGCTCTAATCTTTTAGTGACTTACATTAGAAGTAAGTCACTAAAAAGTTTTCATCTCTAATCTTTCTTTTCTTTTTCTTTTAATTATATTCATATGTGTTTTTCACATGTAGGCCTGAGGACCAGAATTTGCCTGGGCTTTTTAATGATAAAATAAGCCCATAATCAACTAAACAAAGCTGCAGTTTTTATTTCTGTTTTAATTATTATTTCTCCATCTATTGCTATTTTCCTTAGTTATCCTCCATACGCCTTTTTTTTTTTTTTTTTGTAGAGACAGAGTCTCACTTTATGGCCCTCGGTAGAGTGCCATGGCATCACACAGCTCACAGCAACCTCCAACTCCTGGGCTTAAGCGATTCTCTTGCCTCAGCCTCCCGAGTAGCTGGGACTACAGGCGCCTGCCACAATGCCCGGCTATTTTTTGGTTGCAGTTCAGCCAGGGCCGGTTTGAACCCACCGCCCTCGGTATATGGGGCTGGCACCTTACCAACTGAGCCACAGGCGCTGCCCCTCTATACTCCTTCTATTTGCATGTTCAGCCTTCTAGATCTATCCTCTGAGTCAACTAACAGCTATCAAATTCTCACTCTGTTCTAGGCACTGTTTTGAGCATTACATAGCCTTATGAACAGCTCTGGAGTGAGGTACCATTATTATCACTTTTTCACCAATGGAGCTAATAATACTGACCCAAAGGTCAACAATCATTGGGGACATCTTAAAGATATTTATATTAAGGCCAGGTGCAGTGGCTCATGCCTGTAATCCTAGCACTCTGGGAGGCCAAGGCAGGTGGATTGCCTAAGCTCAGGAGATGGAGACTAGACTTAAGCTATAGAAAGACGCTGTCTCTAAAAATAGCTGAGCCTTGTGGTGGGCGCCTGTAGTTGCAGCTACTTGAGAGGCTGAGGCAAGAGAATTACTTTGTGCCCAAGAATTTGAGGTTGCTGTGAGCTAAGATGCCACAGCACTCTACTAAGGGCAAAAAAGTGAGACTCTGGCTTAAAAAAAGAGAGAAAGAGATTTACATAAATTATCTGCTGCTTCGAAACAAATGACAACAAAACTTAAAGGCTTAAAGTGACAAACACTGGCCGGGAGCAGTGGCTCATGCCTGTAATCCTAGTGTTCTGGGAGGCTGAGATGTATGGATCACTTGAGCTCAGGAGTTCGAGCAAGAACGAGGAGACCCTATCTCTACTAAAAATAGAAAAACTAGCCGGGCATTGTGGTGAGTAGTCCCAGCTACTTGGGAGGCTAAAGCAAGAGGATCACTTAAGCCCAGGAGTTTGAGGTTGCTGTGAGCTATGATGCCACGGCACAATAACCAGGGCAAAAAAAAAAACACCCAAAAATGACACACATTTATTATCCCATAGTTTCTGTGAGTCTTGAATTCTGGAGTTTCTTAGCTGGCCGTTCTGGCTTGGGGTGGACTTCTTGCAAGGTGGGCTACTCCCATGGCTGGTGGCAGGCAGACTCAGTTCTTCAACACTTAGACCTCTCTCTCTCTGGGGCTGCTTGACTGTCTCTGTGATATGACAACAGCAGGACCCCCAATAGCAAGTGATGGAAGAAGGAACAAGGTGAAAGCCATGTTTTCTATGATCTAGCCTCAGAATTCACACACCATCATTTCTGGCACATTTTATTCATTAGAAGTAAGTCACTAAATACAGCCCACACTCAACCAGAGGGAAATTAGGTTGCAGCTCATAAAAGAAGGAGTATTAAAAAAAAATGTGAAATACCCCTTATCTGAAATTCTTGGGACCAGAGGTGTTTCAGATTTCAGCTTTTTTTAGATTTTTAGAATATTTGCATAATCATAATGAGGTATCTTGGGGATACAACCCCAATCTAAATATGAAATTCATTTATTTTTCATATATGTGTTAGGTACATAGCCTAATGTTAATTTTATAGAATATTTTGAATAATATATATGAACCATCACATGAGGTCAAATGTGAAATTTTCTACTATAGCATCATGTCAGCACTCAAAAAGTTTGGGACTTTGGAGCATTTTGGATTTCAGATTTTCACATTACACATGTTCAACCTATACCACAAATACCATCCCATAGTTCTGTTACACAGATTAGCAGATTTCCTCCTGCTTCCCATTGGTTCTGTGCATTTGCTTGGTGTTTTCTTTCTCTGAATTATATTCTTCTAAAAATTTCTCTCTGGCCTTTTTACCTTAAGCCATTTCTGTGGCTTTCAACAAACAAAAACAAAATCACCTTTGACCCAGTCACTGCATTTCTGGAGTTCTCTTATCTTAGCCCAGGTCCCCTATAAAACAGAACCTGAGGCATGGTGTCCATGCTAAATCTTTCTGGGAAAAACAATCCCAGGGCAGCAATAGTGAGGGGGAAATAGAAGTGAAGCAGGAGAAGAAGAAAGCAAATACAAGATGGTGCATCACTAAATGGGCTATAATTTCACAGGAAACGCAGCCAACTTGGTCATGCAGAGCACTATGCCAACAGTTTGTCCAGAATACTACATCCTGAACACAGCCTGGTAGTGTTGGGAGACAAGGCATGGGACAGGGTTTTCCACTGAACAAGCACCTGGGGGCCAGGAGCAGGGCGGGTGAGCAAATCTAGGGAGGCACATCAAATGAGTTGGATACAACCCACCCCCTGCATCATTCAGATCAGTTCATACCCTGGTATGACATGTGGCACTCACATCCATATTGGAAAAGGGGACACTGCTAGTCCATGGCATGTAGTGGCAATATAGTTACTTCAATTATTACCTATAATTGGCTATAATCAAGGGCCTATAGAAGGCTTTGGAAGACCAAGAAGCTGTAGTAACATTACAGACATTATGGTAGAAATAAAGAATAAAAGGGCTGTGGGATGGGCTGGCTTCATTTGAATGTGCCAGAAAACTTAACAAAAGAACATGGCAAGGTCATGGTTATAATTTCTCAGCTTATTACGTAGGTAGAAAGCCAGGAAACATGGGTGCCTTGTGGGAATCCCTGGCTTCTTATAATACGAAGTCTGAATTTCTGAAAACCAGAATCTGTTCCTGTGGTCGACCAAATTACATATAAGTTAAATTCAGAGCCTTGCATTTTAAATAGAATTAGTTATAATGTTGGATTTTTAATATACTTTTCAATTTGTTATTTAGCTTAATATAAATTTTCAACATATGATCGGGGAAGACCGCAAACGTAGCCCCACGCTACTACAAATTGTGCAATCCAGTTTCCCACATTTGGAGAAATTGCAGAGGTCAGCACATCTGGAGTGCAATGGGTAAGACTTGTCCTGGGAAAACCACCTTCGTAATCATGGTATCTCCCCTGCTAGGTAAGTATTATAATGCTGACTTTTTTAAAAAGTCTTGGACTCTGAAAATTGGGGCATTTGGGTAGATTACCAGCCCTTCTCTCCCAGGGGGAGGGCTGACAGCTAGCACTCCTGCCTTCCAGGACATATCCACACATAGAACACCAGGGGGCAGCAATTCCCCACAGATGACGGTACCCGGTACAAAAAGAACTAAGCTGAGCGGGAAATTGGCCCCTCTTCCTTTTAAGGCTTGCAATGCAAAGATTCATGTGGCTATTGTCAGGGGGGAGATCTGGGCTTAAATCTCAGCTGTACCACCTACTACCTCTGACCCTGAGCCAGTGACTTCATCTCTGCAAACCATGGCTTCCTTATCTGGAAAAATAAGGAACAAAAATAGTACCTACCCCATAGGAAAAAAAACATTGTCCAAATATGTTGTTCTTAGGCAGCATAAGAATTATCCTAATTTGATTCTCACCCGTTTTGGCAGACAAGGTAGTCATTTTTCAGATGAAGAACTGAAAAATCATGGTGGCGATGCAATTTCATTTTCTAAAACTCTCCCTCAATCATTTTAGAGTTGGCAGTTGCTTCGAAAGACTTATCTATTTTGAGATTCTGAGGTTCTGAGGATCACCTCAGAAGGGCAAATATGTTGCCTAAAACTATGCAGCGAATCAGTGGCCAATTCAGGGGCCGAAGAGCCAGCCCAGTGTGCCCCCAGTCCAGGGGTCCAGCCACTGCCCCCACTGCCTTATTATTCTGTTTTTGACTGCTTGCTACAGGGTCCTGTCTGTGAGTCTTACCTCCCAGCCTAGGCTATGAGCTAGAAGAGAAAAACAATTCTCAAGGAATATGTATTACTATGGAAAGGCATGCATGACATGTTGCTAAATGACACAAGGGCTTTAGAAAACAGTTGGTACAGCATGATACCAGTGTGTCCTTATGCAGAGGAAAAAAGTAAAATGTCATGACACACAACAGGAAAAACGCTTCTCTCTGTGTGGTGGAATTACAGGTGATTTTTGTATTTTTCCCTTTCCCTTTTGTACACATTTCTAGATTCCTCCAATGAACATATTTTACTTCTATGATCAGAACAAATATCTGTGTGTGTTATATTATTTTGATTGTCTGTTTAGAAAATTATGATATTAAGAGTCAGGCCTGCGGGGCAGTGCCCTAGCACAGTGGTTATGGCGCCAGCCACATACACCAAGGATGGCGGGTTCAAGCCTGGCCTGGGCCTGCTAAACAACAATAACTGCAACCAAAAAATATCCAGGCATTGTGGCAGGTGCCTGTAGTCCCAGCTACTTGGGAGGCTAAGTCAAGAGAATCTCTTAAGCCCAAGAGTTTGAGGTTGCTGTGAACTGTGATGCCACAGTACTCTACTGAGGGCTACATAGTGAGACTCTGTCTCAAAAAAAAAAAAAAAAGTTAGGCCTGCCCAGTGACTCATGCCTATAATCCTAGCACTCTGGAAAGCCTAGGCAGGAGGATTGGTTGAGCTCATGAGTTCCAGACCAGCCTAAGCAAGAGTGAGACCCTGTCTCTACTTAAAAAAAAAAGAAAAAAGAAAAAAAATTAGCTGGGCATGGTGGCACATGCCTGTATCCCCAGCTACTTGGGAGGCTGAGGCTGGAGTATTGCTTGAGCCCCAGAATCTGAGGTTGAGCTATGACACCAGGGCACTGTAGCCTGGGGCAACAGAGTGAGACTCTGTCTCAAAAAAAAAAAAAGTCAGAGTCTTGGGCTGTCCTCCCTCCAGGTTACCTAACACCTCTTAATTCCCCCTTCCCCACAAGGCTGAGAACCTGCCCTGTCTAGCAGCCTCAAGTCATTTCCCCTCTTGCCAGGAAAGCTTTTGGGCAGCTGTGAAATACCTGCCTCTGCCTCCACTTCCCCAGCGCATTAATTAATCCCTTACCTAGCCACAGCCTGGGTTTTATGCCCTCACCTGCAGAGTGGACTCTCCAGAGGTAATCTCCTTGTTACCAAACCAATGGCCTCTGTCTTTCCCTCTCTTCCTCCTGTGTAAGTCCTGCCCTTTCCCCAGCATGGGGCTCTCTTGATTATTCCCTTCTTCTGGAAGCATGTTCTTCCCTCACCCCTCTGACCACAGCTCACCTGGGCTCCCACAGCCCCTCTGGCCTACTCAGGAGGAGCTTCCAGGTTGTCAGGCCCCTTTCCTCCATCATTCGTTCATCTCACTTGGATAACTTCACCAGAACCAACAACCCCCAGCAACCACAAGCTTGAGTGGCCTACATGCCCAAGTCCAGCCCAACCCTCTCCTCCAAGCCCCAACCTGACAGGGAATCTGGTGGTCCACCCTATACCTGGCATGTCGGGACCTAAGCCCCCTTCTCTCCTAAGTCTCCTGGCCCAGCCCCCTAATCCTCCTGCCTTGTTCACTCTGGAAATGGCTTCCCAGGAGCTGGTCATCCAGGGCCAAAACCCACGCCACTCCATGGCAGGGTTTGGCCCTCTTCCTGCAGAATTGAGGCCCTCTAAGGACTCCATCCAGTTCCTGGTCCATGCAGAGGACATCCTCATGGGCCACCACACCTCTGGGCTATATGATTCCCACGGACTCCCACTGGTCTCCCACCTTTGTGCTTTCCCTCCAGGTTGGCCTAAATAAGTTGCATCTTCAGGATCATCATGGCTTTAACCACATCTGGGCACTGACCATGTCTTTACCATCCAGGTCTTTACCTGACTTCTCATTTATTCTCCACCACAACCATGTGAGGGACGAACTATTACTATTACCTCCATTTCAAAGATGAGAAAAGTGAGGTACAGAGAATTAAGTACATAGTTATCTAAGCCTTTTTTTTTTTGCAGTTTTTGGCCGGGGCTGGGTTTGAACCCGCCACGTCTGGCATATGGGGCTGGCGTCCTACTCCATTGAGCCACAGGCGCCACCCATTATCTAAGTCTTGAGGTAATCTGATTTGACCGCAAAGGATCTGCCCTTAACCACTCTGTAACATTACAGTTCTGCCTCTTGACCAGAATCGCCTATAGGATAAAAGTATACACCCTGCCTGGTGCGGTGGCTCACACTTGTAATCCCAGCACTCGGGAGGCCAAAGTGGGTGGAACTCAGGGAATTGGAGACCAGCCTGAGCAAGAGGGAGACCCTGTCTCTAAAACATAGCCACGTGTTGTGGCAGGTACCTGTAATCCCAACTACTTGGGAGGCTGAGGCAAGGGGATCGCTTGAGCCCGAGTTTGAGGTTGCCGTGAGCTGTGACGTCATAGCACTCTACCAAGAGCAACCAAAAAAAAGTCCACACCCTTCCACCTGGTTCTCAGGAGCCTCCTGGTATATAGATCTCACATACATTTTCAGCCCTGTCACCCAATGTGCCCACTGGTACCCTCCCTTTCTCCGTCCTGATTGCACACCTCACTGACCACACCTTAACCCACATCTTCTTGCCACTTGGAACAACTACTGGCTCAAGCCCACTTCCATGTGTCCAAATGCCCCCATCCTTCCCGGTGGCTCACACCTGTAATCCTAGCTCTCTGGGAGACTGAGAAGGATGGATTGCTTGAGCTCAGGAGTTCGAGACCAAATACTCCCATCCTGAAAGGCCATTAAAATGCCTTTTGCTCCATGCAGAGCAGGTCATGCAACCTGTGTGTCCCCCCACAATGGGGGGCAAACTGTGACAACTGAGAGATGGTAGATGGAGAACATGTCCTTACTGTTGCAGAAAGTCACTAGGAAATGTGGACCCCCCCAACTCTGGGCCTCAGTTTTCCCATCTGTAAAATGGACAGGTAGGACCAGATCATCTTTAGGAATATTTCTTGCTCTAACAGCCCAAGACCTATGCTTTCATGATCCCCTAAAATGGAGGTGAACTTGTGTTTTTTGGAATCTTTTTAAACATTCACAGAATGGAAAAAATGTCAGGGCTGGGAAGTACTTTAGAGAAAAAACAATCCCACCCTCTCATTTTCCCCCAAAGGACTGGCAAACCATCAGGGAGTGGTGGGAGGGAGGCTGTGCTCTCTGCTTAATGGAGAGCCCATCTCAGCAGGTCCCCAGCCTGACAGAGAGATGGTAGGAGGAGTCTCAGCAGCAAAAGCTGCAGAGCCTGGCTGGGGCTGGGCTTGGTTTGCCCAGCTCCAGGAGGCCTCGGTAGTTTTCCATAACCAGCAGGCCAGCAGCCCAGGACTCATGCTCCCCTCTCCCCTGGCCCCTTACATTACTCTGCACATTCAGGCATCAAAATGGCATTCAGAGCCCTGTTGGGGGTGGAAGGAGCAGAGGGAATAGGGGCAGAGGCACACATAAAGACTTACAGATGCAGGTTCAGCCACAAACACACAGACCCAGAAAAGAACACAGATCCCGATAAGGCAAAAGTTCTCAGACACACACAACACACACAGACACAATACACCAACTCCGCCCAGAGACATCATAGACCCACGCACAGAGGCACACACAAATCACAGACAGAAATATTCATTCTATGCACAGACACATACAGGCACATTCACACCCCGAGGTCATGTGTGCACTCAGCAGAGGCCCCACGCACCCTTCCAGGTCAAATGTTGGTCAAGGAATGGGGGGAAAGCCCTGAGCTGCCCCAGTCCTGGGAGGCAGGACAAAAGCTAGACGAAACCCCAACACAGCCAAACTCCCTCTGCCCTGAGAAAATGCCATTTTTTAGTTCCAAAGGATTGTCTGGACAATTCCCACCCTGTTCCCAGGAAGCCAGGGTGGGCTAGGTCCTGGGTGGCCCTTTCCCCAGCCCTTGGGGTTCCAGCTTCCTCCCGAGCTGCAGGTACAGAGCAGAGAGGCTTCTGGAAAGTCCTTTCCCTGATTTATTGCCCTTCCAGTCCTCTATTCATGTCATCTGATGGCTCCAACTTCACTTCATCTGTCCTCCAAGAGGCTAACTGAACGCATCCCTAGGCCCACCCACTGAACAAACCAGACACAAGAGCAGAGGGACCCTGTGACTTGTGCATGTGACAGGGCTTTCCACTAGCTGTCCGAAGACAGCTGTTTTCAGGTCCAGCTGGGTGACTGTGGGTGTGTGGCCCCCAAGTTTGGAGGGGGCAGTTGTGGGCTCCAGGCCCAGCCTCACTCCCTACTTGTCTTCAGACTTTGGGTAGGTGGCTTCAACTCTGAGCCCCAAATCCCTCAATTTACAAATAGAGAACAATAATGCCACCCAACTCTCAATAATATGTGTACATAGGAAGAGAGTGTCATGGGAACTTATTTAGAACCCTGCTGTTAATCAAGAAAGGGGTTGTGCAACTTGGGCTAGTGATTCAACCTCTCCTAGCCTCAGTTTCCCTATCTAGGAGATGGTAACCCTTGCTACCCTGGGGTGTTAAATGCCCTGTCCCAGAGCAAATGGCCTCTGGGAGGGAAGGGTCTGCAGCCAATGGGCTCTGCTCTTCCTCTGTCTTCCTTTCCCCTAGCCCCACTACAGGTTCCCAGCCTCCTGGCCCCAGCCCACCCCCATCAGCCGGAAGGGATTTGTGGCCTCCAGAGGAATCAGCTGGGTCAGCACAGAGGCCGCCTTGTCCCTGAGGGAACCTGGGGCCTCTCGGTCACGTTGCTGGCAGACTAGAGACTGTGGTGCCAGCACCCAGCCCTCCCTGCAGCCCCGCCCATCCTGGGTCCACTTCAAGAGCCAGCTCTGGATTTCCTGACTCTGTGCCCACTGCCCTGGGCTGTTTGGGGGCACACCTATGGAGATTGCTGGGCCTCCAAGGTGCAAGGATTCCTCCCCAGCTACCCCAACTGTCCACACCCACTCCAGCCCCCAAGCTGGACCACCTCCCTTTTCCTGGCCTCTTCCCCAATCCCAGGTACCACAGAGTTCTCCAGAAAAAGCCTTGTAACTTGTGAGACCTCTCAGGGTGAACTCCAAATGCAGGTGGGTGGGGATGAGGCCTGAGTGAGTGGGTTCCAGGTTGGCACCAGTCTGAGTTGGAAACTCATCTGGGCATACCTGGTCCATGTATAGGGTCTTCTCTCTTGGGGTTCGGGGTTTGGATGTTGGGACCCTCCCTGGGTACTCTCATCTAGATATTGGGCTCTTGTCTGAGTTTCTGGATGGAGCTGTAGGGATCGCCCCTAGGTTTGCAATGGAATCCTACGTGGATGGAACTTGTCCAAGGGTGAAGGGCTTTTAGAGAGGTGTATAGTCCACATATTGTGTTCTTCTCCAAGTCAGGCTGCTGAGGCTGTTCCTCAGGTGGCTATCACAGTCCATTCAGCACATATGGCCCACTGTTGGGTTCCTCTCTGGGAATCCAGAGTCTGGTTTAGGGCCTACGCAGGCGGATTGTTTGGGACACTTGACAGGGATAGAGTGTCCACCCTGAGACCTTCCTTTTGGCCTGAAGACTGATGTCACTTAAGCCCCTGCTCTGGCTCACCAAGACCCCTATGGGGACAGTGAAGGGAGAGCCCATGGCAGCTCAGCTTGACCCAGAAACTGGAGACAGACCCTAGACTTGAGCTGAAAAATCAGTCGTGATCTCACTGTGATTGGAGGCACATCCCTTCCCTTCTCTAGCCTCAGTTTCCTTGCAAATAAAAGACAAGAGTTGAATCTGATGTTGCCTAGGCCCCCATACCACCCTGTCCCTGGTACACACACACATACACACATTACTTCCCACTTTTGTGCACACCTACCTTCCTACCTAAAATGCCCTCATCTCTCCTTTCCCTTCCCAGTCTCTACCAGTCCCTCAAGTCCCTCCTCTTCTAGAACATCTTTTTTGTTCTTCCTTCTCCCTTTATCCAGGGCCAGATTGTGAGCAATTCCTGACCTGAGGCCACAGATGGCAGAGATTCAGCCTGACTCTTCTGATGCTCCCTTGAACTCTCTGAGATCAGGGCTCTGTCTGCTTCTTGCTCCCAGCCTGAATTACCATTTTATGTGGGCATGAGGTCTCATGCTTGGCACAGCCACCATCCCAGGCTCACAATTGACCTTTTAAGAAGAAGAATCTCTTTAGTCTCTAACACCCCGGATGGTGGGGTGGGCACTAATCGGATTTCAGAGCCTGTCTCCTGCCCACTCCAATCCTCCTTTCCAGGCCACTGCACCCATGTGATAGCCAGTCTGGGGCAGGAGGGAGTCTTCAGGACCACATGGGTCCAGGCAGGTATCTGGGAAACTGTCTGCCCAATTCTACCTCTCTTCAGTGGCTGTGTACCTGGCACAGACAGAAATCAGGAACCCCAGAGGAGACCCAGAGCAGTTACATTGTTCTCTAGACCAACAAGCACAGGCATGTGACCATGAGTGTGCACATACACACCCCTCACAGAAAGGGCACTGAGCCGGATTCTGGGCTAGATGCTTTGCAAACAATATTTCTTAGCCTTTAAAGCAGGCTTGTGGAACTTACTGGCCCCATCTGGCAGGTGAAGAAACTGAGGCTAGGAGGAGAAAGGGGCTAATCTGAGACCACAGAGCTGTTAGGTGTGAAATCAGGATTCAGAGCTGTGCCCTTCTCATAGCACCACCCTGCTGCTCTCACACACACAGGTGCACACACAGCTTTCACACACTTGAGCTCAACCCCTAAGCCAGTCTTTAAATATCAAAGCTGGAAGGAGATTTGTGAGATCCCCTTGTCCTGTCTATTCTATTTTATAGAAAAAGAAAGTGGAAGGGGTTTACTTACCTTTTCAACAGTTATGAAGTGGCCAAACCAAGACTAGAATTCATGTCTTTGTTGCCACATGGAGTCACCTGTTTATACATGCACATGCCACACAGTTCACCCATGGACTCTTACACACAAGCTCAGACATTCACACTTCATGTACATATACACTTGTGTTTGTGTGCCTGCATACATGTACTCATAACACAGACACGGAGGAATACACGAGCATGACATATCATATCACATCACATGCCATGCACATTCATGTACACTCCTTTACACACAGTCCTTATACTCACATATCTACTCTCATATACACAAACAAAACACACACCCATGTTCCCTTACTCCCACACTCACATGTGCCTGCCCTCCTGGTATAAAAGAGATAGCTGATCCGAACTGGGGACCCTGTACAGCTAAGGCTGGACCCTGGGGTGGGAAGTACACACTGAGCCTTTAAGAGGGGGGTGCCCAAGAAACAGCATGGCATTGCGTGGATACACCCTGGCATCACCATCTGCAGCCCTGGAGGGCATACTCTGCCAGCGGCTCCCCACAGGCCCAGGCAACTCGCCCCGCATCACCTTGGCCAAGCCTAGCAGGTAGCCCTGGAAAATGCCAAGTCATGGGCCAAGGGTGTCTGGGCAAGCTGGCAACAGGGCTGGTCCCAGCTTGTTCGCTAATATTTTTCTTCTGACTGGAGCCCTACTGGGGACTCTCCTTCCTCAAAGGGCCAGACCAGAGTCATGAAGCCTCTTCCTATACCCACTGAAGATGAGGATGGAGGTGGCAGATTTGGGGGCAGAGCACCCAGAGCTGCTAATGGGATTTGCCAAAGTTGGTGAGCCCACTAACTCAGTTGCTAGGTCAATTAAGCCAATTATGTCTTCCTCAATGAATGAAATACAAGGTACACATCAAATACAAACTAATCACTAGGCCATGAACAGGGAAAGCTGTCAGTGTCTTCTAACACATGATCACAGGGCGGGGAGCAACAAGTTGGACCAGAGGTGGGGCCACTTGAGCTGGGTCGTGGGTGGAGTGGTGAAGAGGATTTCACCAAAAAGACATCCAAGCAGAGGAACATTCCTTCAGGGAATAGACAACAGCTTTAAGTGTAGACTAAAGCGCAGGATGGGCTGAAAGTACAGGAGATGAGACTAGTTAGAGCTAGCCATTCAACAAACATTTATCAGGTATCTACTGTAGGCTAGATTATGTCCTGTAAAACATATGAGCCTCTCTGTCAGGTGCTCAGGCAGGTGATGTAGATGAGTGAACAGAATGAGTGTAAGATAATAAGGAGTGGTGGGACTTGTGGCTAAGAGGGGAGTCCATGCTCTAATGTTTTTATGTTCAAGAATATTTGCCAGTCCCATGACAGCGAAAAACACCAAACTGTGGACTGGGTTCATCAGTAGACCCTGAATTTGCAGCCACAGGTTCTGGACTCCAGACCCTAAACCCTAGACTCTGGAGGAAGCCTTGCATGTGGAACTAAGGAGCTTGAGCCTGACTCTGTAGATGAGCCCAAGACCCATGGAAGGTTTTTGCCACAGATGGCCATTTGTCATGGGAGCCTCCCAGGACAAAGCTTTCACACTATTACTGTTGGACATGACAGGACTGTATCTGTGTTGCCCAAAACCTTGAGGACAAGGACAATGTTTTGCCATGCCCCCTCACACCTACTTCCCAGCAGAGGCCACTCTGTCCTCACATGGCTCTTCATCTTCACCAATCTTCCCACCTCTGACCAAAAATCCTCCTTTTTCTTCCCATGTGTCAGAAACACTGACTGAATCGTTCCCCCCCAACCCCCCATTTCTCTATCTGACCTGAGGCCCCCACAAAAAGAACACATAGCAGCTCCCCACAGGGTTAGGGCCAGAGGGGCTTTGTGAGGCCAGCCAGGGACAGGGCTGACTAAGCGTCTCCTCATTGTCCCCCTGGCTGTGGGCACCAGGAAGGAGCCTCCATTCGGCAGAGGTGGGTGACCTGGGAGGAGGGAGGTGGCCAGGCCATAGAGGCAGAGGCTGCAAATAAACAGCCTTGGAATATGCTAATTTTTATGTGGGTAAAGATGTGGAAAGGTCACTGGACTTATATTCAGAAGTTCCTGATTTTAAGCCTGGTCCAGCCTCAATTTTCCTGGGGGACTTCAGAGAATTCCCTGCTCTACTTGAGGTCTCAGTTTCCCTTCTGTAAGGTAAAGAGGTTAGACTAGTTGATCTAGGAAGGATTTACTCATGGAAATATCAGAATGGCTTTAGAGATGAAAGTGTTTACTTGGTGTTTTGGTTCCCTTGAAGTTCCCTGGGACACCTAGGGACTAGATTGGTGTCCAGTCAGGGATGGGACATCCATAGGTTCAGATGTAGTTTTTCCATTGCAGAGAATAGGAATCTTGGCCAGGCACCCAACACAGCCCTCCCCCTCCCCAACACACACACAGACCCCAGAGCTGGGCTATGGAGCCTGGGAGCTGCCCTGGGCAGAAACGGGCATACATCTTGCCCCCTACCAGCTGCAGCCTCTGGATCCTCATTAAATTATTCTGCCCCACTGGTCTGACTCAAGCTGCCTTTGATGTGTACCCATCTATCTGCTGAGGCCAAGAGCAGGCCTCTCATGCCAGTCAAGGCTGATGGGGTCTGACAGCCTCCCTGGGACCCACCAAGGCCCATGCTCACTCCCACAGGGACACATGTTCAGGCCTATGCACAGCCAGAGATTCTCTCATACACACAAGCTCACCTAGTCTCACAAAGACACATGGGTCCTACCCTGCAACACAGACATGCATACCCTGGCACATTTCACACGGACCCACGCACACCCACGCATACCCCATGCACAACACTCTCAGCACATGGTCGCTCATGGCCTTACACTCTGTCACTCGATGGCACCAAGCTTCTTTCAGGGGCCACCTGCTGCTTTCTTATTCTTTTTTTTTTAATTGAGCAATAATAATAATAATAATGCAAAAAAAGTAACATTCACATTGTCATATAAGAGTATGTCTATTATAGAATGCTTTGACTCTGAAGTTCAGAATGGAGTCATCAATTAACTTCTTATTTTTTTCCAAAGTCACAAAAAATACACAACTAATATTTATAAATAAAAACAAAAGATAATTTCAAAAAACAAATCATGCCAAATCTTATACACAAAAAGAAGAAATACTTAAAAATCATTGAAGTATTGCTGCTTTCTTCCTTACCATTCAGCTGACATTTAAGGTCTTCTGCAATTTCACCCCTAACCCTCTCACCTTCCTCATCTTTTGGAGGTCACAGTATTATGATGAGGATCCCAGGCAGTTTGATGCAGTTCTTGGGCACCTCATTTATAAGCTGTGTGTCTATGTCCAAGGTCCTAACCTCTGTGGGCCTCTGTTTCCTTTTCTGTGGAATGGGAATGATGACAGCGCCCTCCCAGGGTTGTGTTGTGGCCTGAAAGAAGTTCAGTACTTACTCACTTAACACATGAGGTTCAGTACTTACTCACTTAGCGTGGCACATGCTAAGAACTCAACAAATGCCAGCTGTGGTCTCTTGCCCCTTTGCTTTCAACCCTTTGCCTCAGGCATAACAAAATCATTAAGTTTCCTAAGCATGCTAAGCTGCTATATGCTTCTTTTTTTCTTTTTCTCTCTTTTTTTTTAAATAGAGAAGGGACCTTAGTATGTTGCCCAGGCTGGTCTCAAACTCCTGGACTCAAGGGATCCTCCTACCTCAACTTCCCAAAGTGCTGGGATTATAGGCGTGAACCACTGCACGCAGCCTACTATGTGATTCTGATGCTTTGCATTTGGGCTCCCTCTATTTGTTATCTTTCCCATACTCCTTCCTCCATGCTGTCCACCTGGTGAGCCTCTATTTATCTGATAAAGCACTACTCCAGTGGCTATGCCCTTAGAACCTAGCCTTGCCCTCCACCAGCATAACTAATCACTGACTCCTCTGAGAACCAACCCCGTCCTGAACTTTCCCTAGCTTCTCCAGGACATGGGGCCTTCTAAAATCTCTCTCTTGAACCCTACATTTGACATGGGTCACAATAGCATCAGTGGTGTGGGAGGGAGGGAATTGTAATACATCATGAAGAGGTATAAACAAGAAGCACTTGTGCAACTGATTGTTAACCGTCCCAGACGATGTAGCTTAAAGTATTGCATTGAGTGGGGACTTTGGGCAGGCTCAGGGTAGAGGGCTTTCTGTGGAATACTCTTGGTGACCTCATGCAGCTATGATGGAGATGTGTCTATGCTCTGGGGATGAAGGAATGATGTACACTGGATGCTTATGTTGGAACACAATGCAGTAGCAAGGGGGAATGGCTCAATCCATGTGCGGTACCACAAATGGGTATGAAGGTCATAAGAAAGATGGTTCACACCTGTAATCATAGTATGCTGGGAGGCTGAGGCGGGTTGATTGCTTAAGCTCAGGAGTTCAACACCACCCTGAGCAACAGCAAGACCTCATCTCTAAAAATAGCTGGAAGGCCAGGCTCAGTGGCTCACACCTGTAATCCTAGTACCCTGGGAGACAGAGATGAGTGGATTGCCTGAACTCACAGGTTCAAGACCATACTGAGCTAGAATGAGACCCCTTCTCTAAAAATAGCCAGGCATTATGGCAGGTGCCTGTAGTTCCAGCTACTTGGGAGGCTGAGGCAAGAGGATCACTTGAGCCAAGATTTGGAGGTTGCTGTGAGCTAGGCTGATGCCATGGCACTCTAGCTTGGAGCAACAGAGACTGAAGAAAAGGGAAGTGGGGAGGCGCCTGTGGCTCAAAGGAGTAGGGCACCGGCCCCAGCCAAAAACTGCAAAAAAAAAAAAAAAAAAGGCGGGGGCGGAGGGAAGGGCAAGAAAGGTTTACAGCACAATGCTGTTGGTGTAAATTAAACCCCTCCAAATGAATATTTTATAAAGACAAACACATTTTAAGGACATATTTTAAAAGGGATATTGGAGTGGATTTCTAGAGTAAGCAAAGGAGTGTGGAATGGAAATGAGTGTCTGGGAAGAAGTGGAAACTTAATTAGCAAAGAGGAATCTAAGGAACACACCTCTGTGCACCTGAAATCCACACAAACAGAAACAAAACTGTATCATTTGGATCCCTTTTACAGCTGAAGGGATCAGCTAATTACATAGTTGTTCTTTCATTTAAATGTCAATTCTTTGTTATCAAACAGTATCATTGTTGATAGTTTTCCTTTAAAGCAAAGCAAAGTTGAATTTTCACTTGTTGTGCCTTCCTCCCTATCTGTCACACGCTCAGAATCTCTCAGTGAAACGCTGATTGGAGGCTGAACCATATTCTGGAGTTTCTGACTTAATATGATTTCCACGTTCTACAGATGAATGAATGAATGTGTAAACAAGACAGCAGAAGAAGAAAGAAAAAGAAAGCGGAAGCTGGGAATGAAGGAATGGAAAAAAAGATTCCATGGAAATCTCAGTACAGGAAAACTCTCCCAGAACATCCTCTGCCTTTCTCTACAGGGGGAGGAGAGCAAGGGGCTGAAAACTGAACTTCTGGTCTCCCAGATCCTCCCAGTTGTGAGAAGTTGCATCCATTTTCAAGAGGCAACTGGGCCTAACACAAAAGCCTGGAATCCTAAGGGAAGGATCCAAATCCCTAAATGGCCTTCGAGCTCCTGCGCCTGAGAGTATACTGGGGCTGGCCCTGGTGCTAGCAGCAGCAAAGATAGTAACCACTAATGTATTACTTTGTACAGGGAGCTTTTACCCATTTAATCTCTTTTAATTTTCACATCAAGTATGCATATTAAGAATTATCCCTATTTTTTTTTTTTTTTTTTTTTTTTTTGTAGAGACAGAGTCTCACTGTACCGCCCTCGGGTAGAGTGCCGTGGCGTCACACGGCTCACAGCAACCTCTAACTCTTGGGCTTACGCGATTCTCTTGCCTCAGCCTCCCGAGCAGCTGGGACTACAGGCGCCCGCCACAACGCCCGGCTATTTTTTTTTTGTTGTTGCAGTTTGGCCGGGGCCGGGTTTGAACCCGCCACCCTCGGCATATGGGGCCGTCACCCTACTCGCTGAGCCACAGGCGCTGCCCGAATTATCCCTATTTTTATTGGTTTTGTTTTTTTGCAGTTTGGGGCCGGGGCTAGGTTTGAACCCACCACCTGTGGCATTTAGGGCCAGTGCCCTACCCCTTTGAGCCACAGGCGCCACCTTCCTATTTTTACTGGTGAGAAAACCAACGCTCAGAGTGTATAAGATTCTTGTTTAAATTTACTGAGCTCTTAACAGTAACAATAGCAGCAAACACCTGTGAGTGCCAGACCCTCTTCAAGCACCTTATATTTCTTAACTCATCTAGTCTCACAGCAGCCTACGAGCAGCACAATCACTGTCCCCATCCTACAAATGATGGATGCACAGTTGACACATGGAAGACCTGGAAATTGAATTTAGACACTAGAGTTTACTACCTTCACCCCCAGGCTGTACTGCCTTTTGCGAAGCAGAGCTGAGCAGGGTAAAACAGCTTTGTGGAATGGGTTTGGTGGGAGTAGGGCAGCTAGACCTCCTGATACTTGGAGAGCTTGGCTCCCTGCCAGCTAAATGGGGCCCACTAGGAATAAAATTGAGAGCACATGGGGTCAGCCACCAGCTCCATGGTCTCCCTATTCTTCCCCTACCATGGGCCCCTAAGCCTGGGGAGATGGGAAAGGCCTCTTCCTCACCCTCTTCCCAGCCAGAGCTACATGAGCTAATCCAAGGGAGAAGACACATTAATCTGAGAGAATTGGTTCCCACCTGCTCTGCTGAGTCAGCAGGAAGTGCAGCCCTTGCTCTGCCAGCTACGTGAGTCTCTGCACGCCTGGGGCCACCACCGCCTGCCTGCCAACCCAGCCCCAGCTGGCCCCTGCCATCAGCATGTCCCCACGTGCTTCATTCCTGCTGACCTGCCCCCTAAAACTCCCTCCAGCTGAGCAATCCTCTGCCTGCCTCTCTGTTTGTCTACTTTCCCAGCAACAGACCTGTTTCCCCAGCACCATCCCCACTGACCCCCAAATAATAGCCATCTCCTCCTGCCCTGAGAACTCCAGGACTGCAGCAAGTAGGAAGGAAGGCTGTAGGGGAGCATGATAAGCCATTTTCCCCATATCCAACACATTGCCAGCTAAAGATGGGAGTCTGTGGTCAGCTCACATAATCTAGGGGTCACTGCCAGAATTGGTACCACTCTCAGTCCACCATCCTGTCCTCATCTCCATTTCCACATCTGCCACTATCATCAGCCATGATAGCAAGATTACTTCCATCAATACTACCAACTAAGACAGGTTGGTGTCACCAATACCATCAAAAACATTACTGTCGGGCGGCACCTGTGGCTCAGTGGGTAGGGCGCCAGCCCCATATACCGAGGGTGGCGGGTTCAGGCCAGCCCCGGCCAAACCGCAGCAAAAAAACAGCCAGGCATTGTGGCAGGTGCCTGCAATCCCAGCTATTCGGGAGGCTGAGGCAAGAGAATCGCCTAAGCACAGGAGCTGGAGGTTGCTGTGAGCTAAGATGCCATGGCACTCTACCAAGGACGATAAAGTGAGACTCTGTCTCTACCAAAAAAAAAAAAAAAATTACTGTCACTAGCACTGGTATCAATACTCACCATCAACACAAAGCACCATCAAGAACATTCTGACCAACAACACCTGACCATCCTTATATCAACCCCACCATCACCATCACCATCTCAAGACAGTTGTCATTTCACCTCCAAAATCATGACCATCATTGGCAACACCAACACTACCATCACCTTGACAACCATCATTCATGTCAACATCATCATGCCCCCACCCCCACTACCACCATTTCCACTACCGCAATCAATATACCATCATCGCCACACTCTCCACCACCACCACCATGGCTTCCATCCTTACCATAACTACAATCAACACCACTAAACTTCACCACAGTATCACTGCCCCTGTACTCGCAAGCCAATACCAATGTCACCAAACTACAACCAGCATCACATCTGCATAACCACCACAGAGTTGTCACCAATATCTCCACTGCCATGAACACCCCATCACCTCAACACTGTCGCTACTACCCTACCTCTTCAATAGGGTGAGAAACTTTTACTGCTTACCTGTGCCTGTTTTCTGTGCCAGGCAGAATGTGAAAACAGCAGACTAACTTGCTGTTCTGGCTATACAATAATACACCCTTTCACATTCTATTAAGTGCCCTTTTACATAAACATAATTGTTTCACTAAACTGGTGTATTTACCATTCTTGTTGTTGTTGTTAAGTAGGCCCAGGCCAGGTTTGAACCCAATACCCTGGTGCATGAGGTTGACACTCCAACTACTAAGCCCCCATAAAATGGTGCATTTATCAATTAACAGAGGAATAGCCATGCATGCCTGGAAAACATGGCAGTGTGGTTATGGGAGTCACTCCCTCCTGCCTGTGACACCAACGAGCCCAGGTCTCAACACTACACTCTTTTCTACTTCCTACCTCCCCCAAGAAACTGCAGATTTTGCTGCCTCTCCAATATAGACTTTTTTCCTTTGCTCCCCAAACTTTAACCTCCTCAAGAGCAGAAGAGTATATAGAAAAAAAAAAAAAAAACACGCTTTTTTAGAAACACTGAGTTTTGCTTTATTACAATGAATTGAACTCTTTCTCAGAGGAGTCTGCAAGCACGTGTTTAGAACATGCCTTTGAAGGATGTTTCTTACCATTGTGTTTATGGCCTTATTGTGAGGGGTTTATATTTACACATGCAAAAGCGGGAGTCAGAAGCCTGGATCCTGGCCACAGTTCTGCAACCAACTCTATGTGTGGCCTTGAGAAATTCACTTTTTATTTCCTTCACCTCAATTTTCCCACCCAGAAAAGTTTGACCTTCTGACTCCAGAGCTTTACAAATTTTTTGAACTGAGACCCTCCCAGGTTGGGCCTGAACCCTTTTGCCAGAATGTCCTTTTGAATGGACAACCAGAATGTCAAGTCCAATTGGTTCCCTCTTCCCATCAGCCATCACTCCCCTGGCCAGCGTGTCCTGGAGTCTCTAGGTAAATCACCATGATCCCTGAGATGCTTCTGCCTGAGCAGAGTGCCGTACAAAGGGTTAAACCAGTCAGGGCTGTGCATGACCAAGTATCTCAGATGAAAGGTTGGTCCAAGAGAGAACGCCATGTGGCTGTTGTGGTTGGCAGGTCTGGGGCAGTGGGACCAGGCTAGGTCCCGAAGGAAATTCCCTCCTGGTCTCACCAGAACAAAGTGGTGTTTTGCAAAAATGCCATTGTTCTTGGGCAAGTCTTTCCCATCTCAACATAAACCAGGAAGCAGTGTTTCCTCTATTTGGGCGAGACCCCAAGGTCCCCCCACCAGTGGGAGTTTTTCCTGACTTGAATGATCTGCCACAAAGCTTGGGCTGAAGAAACCCTTACCTGGTTGTACCCAGGGTTCCCAACACAGTGTGTGTGTGTGTGTGTGTGCATGTGTGTGTCCCCTCTACACAAGGAAGAAGAAACAGGGTGATCTAGTCCAGTCTCTTGCCACCAAACAAGGACTCTGTACCTAAGCCAGGCTGTGAATGAGGTTTCACTGCTCATACATCTTCTCTGCCTGCTGGGCCACACAGGCTTCCTCTGTCCACCAACACCCACGTGTGGCCTTTGTATGTGCTGTTCCTTCTGCTGGGAAATCTCTTCTGCCCCTCACCTGCAGGCTCCTTCTCTTGGTCACTGCTCTAACCTCAGAGAAAGAATAACTGCCCCACTACTTTTCCGTGTCTGCTCTTCCTGACATTCCCAGCTCCATGACATCAAGGACTAAGGACCATGCCTGTGCTGCTCATTGCATTATCTCCAGCACCTAGCTCACAATGTCCTCCCACCTCCACCCCTGTGTATGTGTGTGTGTGTGTATGCATGTCTGTGTGTGCACGCGGGTGTGCATGCATGTATGTCTGTGCGTGCTCTCCACTCTACAGCCCATGAAGACTACAAGTCACAGTCTCTAAGGCAAGGATGCCATTTCCCTTCTCAAACCCAGAAGACCAGAGCTGCCAGAATTTCTGGAAATTGGCTGTATTTACCTGGGGGTAGGAGGGCTAGCCTGGGAATGGTTACCTTTCATGAAATCTATCCCTGGCAACAGCCCCTGAGGGCACCCTGTCCAGCCACATCATTTTTTGAAGGGAAAACTGAAGGCCCATAGTTGGTCAATGACAAAGCTGAGCCAGACTCTGGGACTCCTGATGTTGGTGTTACCTATACAAGGCTCTTCATTTAGCCTCTCTCCAAACCTAGGCACAGCCTCACTCTAAATCTCTCACTTCCTCAAGTTACAAGACCCAGCACATTCAGACTCCTTCCTGATGAAATCCCAGCACTCACCCAACCCATTTTACTCACCTTGCAGAGAACTGATTGACTGGAAGACTGAAGGAAAGAAATTCCTCCCATGGCTCCACCCAGCTGAGAAGTCAGAAACTGCCTCCCCACATGCCCCCAGGGCATACAATTGAGCCAAGGAAGCCAGACTTCCAGCTTTCTAAGACTTTCCAGCTTTTGATGTCATTTTTGATTTCTTGCAATCAGCATGACCACTTTTGTTTCCATAATTTTTGCTCAAACTAGAAAGGCTCATTTCCTTAAATATCTGGGGATGAATAAATAGAGAAAGGGTAGTTCTGCCTCCTCCTAGGAGGAGTGGGAAGCTTAAATGAGATGCCAACCCCCATCACAAGTAAATGCTTACTTAATGCTAGATCCCTTTGAAAGTGTAAAGTGCTTTGCAAATATAAGATACTGTTACTTTCAAAGCAAGAAGAATTTACAGATTGTTCCATTTATAAATGCGCTTTAGGGTATACTGAGGAAGGAGGTGAAGTCCCTTTTAAGAACTCTTTCCCAACATTGGCTATATTTACCTGGAGGGCCAGCCTGGGAATGGTTACTTTCCTGCACTCAACCCAGGACAACAGATTAAGACTACTCTGTCTCAAAAAAAGAAACAAAATAATTTGTACTTCCAGGTAAAATAATGTTAAGCAAGCAAAGCAAGTGGAGATGGAAAGGTAAACAAGCAGAGTTGACTCTCAAGCAGTTTAGCAAAAGACAAAAAGAGCTGAGCTCCATGGTTTTTCATAATTTCTTGGTTTATCCCCACCCCCAGCCCCAGGCTGTGGTAGGGGTGGAGACAGGGGTACTTAAAGGCAAAGATAAGATAGCAACAGATAAAATTCCAGGCAAAGAAATTGAGATAAGCAGCTAGTCAAGGGATTTAAGCTGCTGCCCCTCGGCACACACACACCCCATGAGGAAGAGGGTCTGGAAAAAAGGCCTCTAACTCCCAGCCCCCCCGCCCCCCACCAGCTTCTCAGAAAGTTCAAAACTATGGATACAAATACAGATAATTTCTCACCCAGAGCAGGGATAACAGATGGATTCCTTTTGCTAAATCCATCCCTAGAGCCAAGAAGGGGTTAATAACCCCACAAAAATGCAACTTAATCTGGGCAACAGCTATGTGTTAAGAATCATAAACTCAAGTGTGCGCATTCTTTCAAATAAAATTAGAACTGATAGGAAGGACCCTGCCTGCTCCATGAACGCAGGAGCCTGGAAAGCTATGCCCAAGAAACATAGAACCAATACTTTTACTTCCTTGCTGCTTACTCAGAGTGTGATCTAAGGACCAGAAATATCAGAGTCCCTGGGAGCTTGTTAGACATTTAGAATCTTTACACCATAATTAAAAACTGTAAAAGAAAAAAAGAGAAAGAAATGCAGAATCTCAGGACGCCACTCAGGCCCACTAAATCAGACTGCATTTTATCAAGAGTCCCAGGTGACTTGTGTGCCCATAATGTCTGAGAAACACTGTAGATGCCAATCCATAATGGTTTTTGTTAAAACTCAGGTACCCCTAGCCGGGCGTTGTAGCGGGCGCCTGTAGTCCCAGCTACTCAGGAGGCTGAGGCAAGAGAATCTCTTAAGCCCAGGAGTTGGAGGTTGCTGTGAGCTGTGTGATGCCATGGCACTCTACCGAGGGCCATAAAGTGAGACTCTGTCTCTACAAAAAAAATAAATAAATAAAATAAAACTCAGATACCCCAGGGGGCTGACAGCTGTGGTTTCAGCTGATCAAATGCACCTAGGTACCTAGTCTGACCCACTCAGCCTCTACCCTATGGAATCCTGCCAGCTCTTCTCAGGACCTCACCACCCACTCCATCTCATTCCTTCTTTCCTTCATCCCAGCACAATCCCCTCAATAAACTCAGGCTTTCAATCATCAAAAGCCTGAAAGACCAGTTGTCTGGTGGGGGAGGCAGAGGCAAGGGAGCACAATGGTACTGCCCTTCACTTGGAATGGAAAACAGAAACTACCAACACAAAATAACATATCAAATCATTTTCCTGCCACACTTGTAATTCTTTAACTCTTGTTCTCAATTATATCTGGCTTTAAGGGTCCAAAACAAAGGCTTATGCAGTAATTTTAATGCACTTGTTTTTTTTTTTTTTTTTTTTTTTTTGTAGAGACAGAGTCTCACTTTATGGCCCTCGGTAGAGTGCCGTGGCCTCACACAGCTCACAACAACCTCCAACTCCTGGGCTTAAGCGATTCTCTTGCCTCAGCCTCCCGAGTAGCTGGGACTACAGGCGCCCGCCACAACGCCCGGCTATTTTTTGGTTGCAGTTTGGCCGGGGCCGGGTTTGAACCCGTCACCCTCGGTATATGGGGCCGGCGCCCTACCGACTGAGCCACAGGCGCCGCCCAATGCACTTGTTTTTAAAGAGAAAGAGTCCCAGAATCCTAGAAATGATTGCTTCTAAAATTCCCAGGGATATAATGAGTTCCTAGTTTAGATATTAAATAATTTTTTCAGCAGCAATGGAGTGTTCAGGGGGATTTTTTGCCCCTCCTCCACCCCAAATAAACTAAATTCTATTGTATGAAAAAGAAATGGAGTTGCTTTGGTGGTAAGGGAGGGCTTGGAACCCCAACTGCCTGCTTTCCTTTCCACTCTCATAGCCACCCCAGTTAGTGGCTGCCATGGGTCCATAAGCTTGGGGGTAAAAGACCAGCCTCAGCCATCACCCCACCCAACACTGAAAACCTTTCCCACTGCTGATCACTTCCAAGAAAGAAATCTCAAAGGGCAGCCAGACCTATAGTCCAGGGACACCCAGGGCAGGAAAGCACTCATGGAAAGCACCTCGTCTATGGTGACACCACTGTGCCACCTTAGCATTCTCACCCAGGGAGGACTGCAGGGACACAAATATTTCTTCTTTCCCAAGAGTTACAAAGCATATCCATTCCTGGAATCTCTTTTCCAGGTGAAAGAGGAACTTAAATCTATGACAAATGGATAAATAATGAATAAGTGAGTGAAGAAATAATCATTGAAGGAGTGGATGGGTAGGGGGAAGGGAAGGAAGAGAAAACACAATTGAACATTATAATATGCTGGCCATTGTCTTCTGGACACCCTCTAGTTAGATATTGGTTCTCTTTCCAGCCTGGGCAACATAGCAAGATCCTGTCTCTAACAAAAATGAAATAATAATAAAACAATTAGCCAGGTGTGGTGGCCTGCACCTGTAGTCCCAGCTACTCAGGAGGCTGAGGAAGGAGGATGGCTTGAACCCAGGAGTTCAAGGCTGCAGTGAGCTATGATCACATCACTGCACTCCAGCCTGGGTGAAAGAGTGAGACTGTCTCTAAAAGAAAAGAGAAGAAATGGTTCTTTTTACATGTGACAGGGGTTAGAAAATGGTAGCATTTGGAACTGAATATGTTATTCCAGCTGGACCTTCACCCATTTGGGAAATGACCCATGTGCATGGCAAAATCAGTTTAATGGCTCTCAGCTGGCATTTTGCTTAATGAAAAAAAGAAAAGTATAGGATAGAACAGAATAGATTATCATCAACCAGCATTAAGGCTAGGGATTGTTTGGAAAACTTTTGTTTCCAGTTCTATATACACATGTATTTTTATATATGTAGGGATGTCTTGATATAAAATGTATTTCTTACTGAGGGTCACAGGTCAAAAAACAAAATCTAATCCTCTAATCTCATGAATTATGCACTATTATTTTCCCCACTTTCAGATGAAGAAAATCAGGCACAGTTAAATTAACTGGTCCCAAGTTCACCCAAGTAGTAAATGGGAGAGCTGAACCTGGAGCAGGTCAGGGACTATTTGAAAAACTGACTCCAGAACCTGAAACTTGAACCCCTCTACTCCACAGCCTCCAATAGAAGTGACTGCTTGAGGCTGGCAGGCCAGGGGTAGTGCAAGACCAATCCCAGAACTGGGAAATGTCCTTTCACACATTAGACTTATATTCCCTTCCTCTGCACCCAGCCACCCACGGTGGTGCCCCCAGAGTAGACATCAGTGACCAGGGCCACACTATCTGGTGCTCTGGGGCATAAAGAAGGCAGAGCCCAACCCAACAGAATCCATCAATTAATTCCTTGAGGGGCACAAACAGCCATGCAAAGGCTGAGCTACCCTAAGATTTACTCCATATTTCTCCATTTACCCTGAAAGAGATGTGCGAGAGACATTTCAAAAGCCAAAATTGACCTCAATGCTGGGGGTGTCTGGAAGGAAACCAGCCCCTCCTTACCCTGTATACCTTCACATCATGTATTCTGAGGACCCAGTGTCCTCTTCCCATGAACAAATTTAGCAAAGCCCTTTCTAGGTCCAGAAGTGGACAAACGCCACCACCCCTCTCAAGTGTATGTTATCAGTATCCTTGGCCTCTGGACTCCTCATCTTCCTCACTTGAGTGTCTGAGTGTCCTGAGGCCCCTCCTCACCTGACTGTGAGACAAATTCTGGCCACACACACAGATCTCCCTTGCTATCAAAAGAAGCTTACAGGGTCAATATGTCAGGAGCTGGGGTATAGCGCATCTCAGCTCTCTCCTTTCTTCTTCAATATACTTCTTACTTTTTTATTTTTTTATTTTTTTTCTTTTTTTGTAGAGACAGAGTCTCACTTTTTATGGCCCTCGGTAGAGTGCCGTGGAGTCACACGGCTCACAGCAACCTCCAACTCCTGGGCTTAAGCGATTCTCTTGCCTCAGCCTCCCGAGTAGCTGGGACTACAGGCGCCCACCACAACGCCCGGCTATTTTTTTGGTTGCAGTTTGGCCGGGGCCGGGTTTGAACCCGCCACCCTCGGTATATGGGGCCGGCGCCTTACCGACTGAGCCACAGGCGCCGCCCTACTTCTTACTTTTAAATCCTGAGTCTGTGGGTTCTTTACCCACAACACACTCTGCTTACCCTTCCCAGAAGAGTAATCTGGGGAGTTAGTCATGCCTTGACCCAAGTGAACCCATCTTGGCTCCTAATAATCCTGCTTAAAAAAGAAACTTCTGGAATTTTGCCTAGGACAGTCATAAGCTCACTGCACCATACTTTCCCATGCTTAAATTGAGACAGTATTTTTCTGGCTCTGTCTCCTGGCACTTCTCACCTCACCAGAATGGCCCCTAGAATGGACCCATCTCTGCCTGGAGGAGCCTTGAATGGAGCAAAGGCAGTTGGGGGCAGTTGGGTTCCAGGCAAGCCTGGCCCTCGGCTTCTGGTAGGCCAGACTTGTTCTACTTCTGGTTTAAGGAGCTTTCTCCTTGAGAGAGAAGGCAGGGTCCTTTACGTTATGTTCTGTTGTCTATGAATATTCAACCTACCCCTTGTTCTTTCTCTCTTGATCTGAACGGGGTTCAAAAACTCTGCCACCTTCTTTAGGTCTCTGTGTTTGAGGGAGGAGGGACTCAGCTACCTCTAAGAAGGGCTTATCCTTTCCATATTCCAACCTGCAACCAGGGCAGAGTCCTGAGGAGCAAGAACAAGGGAGTGGAGGGGTGGTGGGCAAACCCTACATGGAGCCTTCAGGGAAGTGCAAGTGAGCTTTGGAGTCACATAGACCTGGGTGGGGAATTCTAGCAACAATCCTTCCATCTCAGGTTGCTGGGAAGATTAAATGAGATCTGGCATGTAGTAAAGATTTAGGAAACCACAGCTGATGTTGTTACCATGACTTTTGCTATTATCCAAAGAGCTCTGGTAGTCCCAAACTCTCCAAGGAGCCTCTAGGACCTGCCCAAGACTTCCCTGTCTCCACAACATCCTTGATGCCCAACCCTAGAATTCAAACTCTTTGTCCCTGAGTCCTCTGGGAAGCAAGCACTCAGAATTGTGAACTTGAAAGTTTGAATGTGGGTAACACTTATAAGACAAAAGGGAGGAGACAGGATCTGGCAGGGAGAAGGTTTAGACTATAATACAAGACCGCAAAGTTGGCTCAGCATCTGTAGCTCAAGCAGCTAAGGCACCAGCCACAAGCACAGGAGCTGGCAGGTTCGAATCTAGCCCGGGACTGCCAAACAACAGTGATAACTACAACCAAAAAATAACCGGGTGTTGTGGTGGGCACCTGTGGTCCCAGCTACTAGGGAGGCCGGGGCAGGAGAATTGCTTAAGCCCAGGAGTTGGAGGTTGCTGTGAGCTGTAACACCATGGCACTCTACCCAGGGTTCTGTCTTGAGGTTCTGTCTCAAAAAAAAAAAAAAAAAAGACCACAAAGTCCTACCATGTCAATAGGGAACAGACTGCACAGACTGAGAAGAGTCCCACCAGGGAGAAATGGCCAGGTCCTAGGGCCCAGGTCCTGCTCATTGGCTGGGTGCTGCCCAGAGACATGATCTTGGCCTGCAGGCCCCGCAGCTTCACACTGTCATCTTACTGCACCCTCACAGCTAAATGGTAACTTCTTCATTGAAAGAGATCCGAGTAATGCACCTCCGTGACCCCCACAGGTCATCTATGTGCTGCGAAGATACAGTACTCCAGGCTTCCCTGGAGGGGAACCTCACTTCCCAAGAGGGAGAGACTTAGCAGGGAAAGGTCAATGGGACAAAACCATAGTCCCCATCACTGCCATTGATCTTCAACTGGCACTCATCATCTTCTTCCACGATCCATTCTAAATTCCTCTCACCCTCAGCTATCATCTCAGCAGATCAGACGGTGTAACCCAAACCCTCATTCTTGGGAGTGGCTGCCCTTGTCTGTTCACAGTCACAATTAGATGAGGGAGAACAAAGAGGTCCTCAGTGGGTCATCTTGGTTCCACACATATTCCCTTATTTTATTTTCATAAATTTGATCATGTATCCCCCTATTTTGCAACAGCAGTTGCCTCCTCCTGAAGCTCAGGGCCAATTACTTTCTCTGAGGTGGCGACTTCTCTTTTCCCCTGATGATTTCTGGAGACAAGAAGTCTAAAGTACCTTGGCAATAGCCATAGTTCATAGTTCAATGAGGCCATTGCTATGTTTTCTAGGAGGAATGCACCATTACTGGGACCAGGACCTTTGACCCTGAAGAGCCCAGATTACAGAGATGGAAGTATAAAGTCCCCTATGGGTGGCCAGAAGTGAGAATGAAACGGGATCATCCTTGCTTCCTCCTTTGGTTCCCAGGCTCATGTATTTTTCTGATTTCATGTAACCATAAAGAAGTTTCTGATTCATGTGTATACTGCACCTAGGGGATGGTCCATCTTTGCAGAGTCTTGCCATAAACAGGCTCAAGTTTTTTCCTTCTCTTTCAGGCAGTAGTAGCACAAGAGCCCCCAGAGAGTCATAGGTGTGAGCTGAGTGAGGGGCACTGCTGTAATTGTGCTGGTAGCATGGGGATCTGAGCTGCTTGCTCATGCAGCTGGTGTGCCCTGAGACCCCACGAGGGGTAGATCCCAACTGCACTGTTTCTAACTCATGGTGCATTGCAGCTGCACTTGCTAGACTTTAGGACTTGGTGGTTCATTCCAGACACATGGTCATTGGTGTTCCATGATCAACAGTTCTGTCTCTAGCACATCCCAGTAGCATGCAGGACCTGTTTTTCAAAGATGTATAATTTGTTCTTGTGGATGGCGTGGCCTTACCCCGAAACCCCATTCCTGCATTCCATTTCTCTCTCTGGGGCTTGCCATAAACTCCATACCACCCACATCTGTTTACATGCTGACATCTTTTTTTTGTTGTTTGTTTTTAAGACAGAGTCTCACTTGGTCACCCTCAGTAGAGTGTAGTGGCGTCATAGCTCACAGCAACCTCAAACTCTCGGGCTCAAGCCATCCTCTTGCTTCAGCCTCCCAAGTAGCTGGGACTACAGGTGCCTGCCACACCGCCCAGCTGTTTTTAGAGATGAGGTCTTGCTCTGGCTTAGGCTGGTCTCAATCCTGTGAGCTCAGGCAATCCACCTGCCTCAGCCTCCCAGAGTGCTAGATTACAGGCATGAGCCACCTCGCCTGGCTCCACACTGACATCTTTAACATCAAGGACTGCTGGATTGCATGGCCCAAATGGCAGGGCTACTTGTCCTACAGTCTGGACCTACTACAGAGCCCTTTTCTGCTCCAGGCCCCACTCAGAGATGGGTGCCTTTCCTGTCATCCAATATAAGGACTGGAGCAGCACCCCAGGTGAGGAATATGTGCCTGCAGAACACGAGACCTAACTTTATGGTGGCAGAAGCAAAAGGCAGTCATCTGTCTTTTGCTCTGGATTGGATGTTCTAATATGCCTCTGACTCCTAGATCTCTAAAATCCTTACTGACGTGGCAGACGCATGAGTGTTTATATGGCTTGTCTCTCACTCTCTGGAGCACATGTCTTTCCAAGGCCTCCAGTGTGCTAGTTACTTCCGGCTCATCAGTGTAATAACCCTGCTGTAGGGGATCAGTGTGGTGTTCTGTGGTGTGTCCAGGTAGTCAACCGCTCTTTGCCTGTGTTGTGACAAGGAGCTAGAGAATTAACAAGCCCTGGATGAAATTAGGAATGTAGATGTTGTTCATTTGGTGTGACTATGAATTGCCTTTTTATCTTTTTCCTGACTGGGATAGAAAATAACATATTTATCAAATCAATAGCTGCATACAGTGTACCTAAAACCATATTAATCTTTTCTAAGCAGAGAGAAAAGACACAGCAGCCATGTCTGGCTTCCTATTTGGTAAAGTTTTCAGTTGTCCACAGTCACATTCTAGGTATGACTCAGCTCAGACCTCTAGCTCTCTGGGGCTCTAGTACCACTGGGTTTTTTTGTTTGTTTGTTTGTTTTTTGTTTTTTGAAACAGAGTCTCACACTGTCAGCTTGGGTAGAGTGCTATGGCATCATAGCTCACAGCAACTTCAAATTCCCAGGCTCAAGTGATCCCCTTGCCTCAGCCTCTTAAGTAGCTGGGACCACAGGTGCCTGCCACAACACCCAGCTAATTTTTCTTTTCTTTCCTTTCCTTTTTTTTTTTTTTTTTGAGACCAGCCTAAGTGAGAGATGGGTCTCAGCTCAGGCTGGTCTCAAACTCCTGAGCTCAAGAGATCCACCTGCCTCAGCCTCCCTGAGTCCTAGGATAACAGGTGTGAGCCACTGTGCCCAGCCAACACTGCATAAAAGAGAAGGGAAGAACTTGAGCCCAGTTATGGCAAGACTGTGCAAAGATGGGACCATCCCTGAGATGCAATATACACACGAATCAGAAACCTAGGCGTAATTTATCGATCTGTCTCCTGCAGAAACCAGATGGACCACTGCATCTTGAGACCTTTAAGGATAGGATTACAATAGGCCCTCTTTAACCCCAGGAGATATGTTCCAAGACCTCCCTGCCCCCCCGCACCCCCCCCCCCCCGTGAATGCCTAAAACAGCAGATGAGACCAAGCCCTATAGACACCATGTTTTCTTATACAGAAACAGGCAGAGGCATAGTCATCACAGATGCCCTGGACAAAGGGACCATTAGTGTCCTGGGTTGGATAGAGCAGAGCAGGACAACACAAGATTTCATCATACCACTTGGAATGGTGCACAATTTAAAACTTAAGAATTGTTTATTTCTGGCGTACACTGAGCTCCATAGAGACAGCACCAGGGCAAGTGAGAGCCGGATGGGCACTGGGCGACTATATGCCTCGCTGAGGAAAAATAACTAAACATGGGCAAAGGAGATCCTAAGAAGCCGAGAGGCAAAATGTCATCATATGTATTCTTTGTGCAAACTTGTCGGGAGGAGCACAAGAAGCATCCAGATGCTTCAGTCAACTTCTCAGAGTTTTCTAAGAAGTGCTCAGAGAGTGGGAAGACCATGTCTGCTAAAGAGAAAGGAAAATTTGAAGATATGGCAAAGGCGGACAAGGCCCGTTATGAAAGAGAAATGAAAACCTACATCCCTCCTAAAGGGGAAACAAAGAGAAGTTCAAGGATCCCACTGCACCCAAGAGGCCTCCTTCGGCCTTTTTCTTGTCCTGTTCAGAGTATTGACCAAAAATCAAAGGAGAACATCCTGGCCTATCCACTGGTGATGTTGCAAAGAAGCTGGGGGAGATGTGGAATAACACTGCTGCGGAGGACAAGCAGCCTTATGAAAAGAAAGCTGTAAAGCTGAAGGAAAAATACGAAAAGGATATTGCTGCATACTCAGCTAAAGGAAAGCCTGATGCAGTGAAAAAGGGAGTCGTCAAGGCTGAAAAAAGCAAGAAAAAGAAGGAAGAGGAGAAGGAGGAAGAGGATGATGAGTAAATTGGTTCTAGCGCAGTTTTTTTTTCTTGTCTATAAAGCATTTAATTCCCCCGTACACAGCTCATTCCTTTTAAAGAAAAAAATTGAAATGTAAGGCTGTGTAAGATTTGTTTTTAAACTGCACAGTGTCTTTTTTTATATAGTTAACACACTACCAAATATGTCTTTAGATAGCCCTGTCTTGGTGGTATTTTCAACAGCCACTAACCTTGCCTGGTACAGTATGGGGGTTGTAAATTGGCATGGAAATTTAAAGCAGGTTCTTGTTGGTGCACAGAACAAATTAGTTATATATGGGGATGGTAGTTTTTTCATCTTCAGTTGTCTCTGATGCAGTTTATACGAAATAATCGTTGTTCTGTTAACTGACTACCACTCTGTAATTGCAAAAAAAAAAGTTGCAGCTGTTTTGTTGACATTCTAAATGCTTCTAAGTAAATACAGTTTTTTTATTAAAAAAAAGAATTGTTATTTCTGGAATTTTCCATTTAATATCTTCAGACTGCTGTTGACTGTGAGTAACTGAAACTGCTAAAAGCGAAACTGCAGATAAGAGGGAACTACTGTGATATCTATCTCCCCTCCTCCCATTGCAATATTGTTTTTTGACTTAGTATCTTGGAGAGGTGGGGGGATGTAGAGAATAGAGGGTGGGAGGAAGGCATGGGGGGGGCAGTTTCAGAGGTTGCCACTTGGCCATCTCTACTATGACAGCTCCTATCCCACAGGTCAAGGACCCAAAGTGGGGATTACTTCATCTGCCAGTATGTCAACCCCATTATACATTCAGAGACCATAGACATGGCTTCTGAGTAGTCTCATGTGCCCAGTGGGTCCATTCTAAGCTGGACTCCATTTATCATTACTTGGACCTCAGATGTCTCCACTTTAACAGATGGGCCATAATGATACCTCAGGTCTCTAGGTATCAGCGCCTACTCAGACCCTGGGTCCGGTGATCCTAAAAAGGTCTCAGTATTGCCATTTCTGCAGACACTGAGTAAAAGACCATCAGTCTCTCCAGTGAAGGACTGGGAAGATCTTTACAGTACATACTGGCCATTACAGTCCTCTCTCCTAGATACCTATCCACCTCTTCAGTCAACAGGTTCTCCCTTCTACTTAAACAAAGATCAAAAAACTGAATCAGAGGCTGGGCACAGTGGCTCATGCCTGTAATCCTAGCACTCTGGGAGGCCGAGGTAGGCAGATTGCTCGAGCCTAGGAATTTGAGACCAGCCTAAGCAAGAGTGAGACCCCATCTCTAAAACATAGCCGGGTGTTGTGGTGGGCGCCTATAGTCCCAGCTACTTAGGAGGCTGAGGCAAGAGGAACACTTGAGCCCTAGTGTTTCAGGTTGCTGTGAGCTATGATGCCCTGGCACTCTACCAAGGATATCAAAATGAGACTCTGTCTCAATAAATAAATAAATAAACTGGATCAGGGCCAAGAACCAGGCAAGAGATTTTTTTTTTTTTTTTGGTCGTTTTTGGCCGGTTCTGGGTTTGACCCCGCCACCTCCAGCATATGGGACCAGCACCCTACCCCTTTGAGCCACAGGCACCGTCCCAGGCAAGAGATTATGATATTTTACTGGGACAACCACCCTGAACCTCCTGCTTAAATAGTCTTCCTTTCTTTGATGATACCCTCATTGGCTGCTCATTTATTTTGCCTGTAGTGATGCTGCATAATTCTTTTTTTTTTTTTTTTTTTTTTGTAGAGACAGAGTCTCACTTTATAGCCCTCGGTAGAGTGCCATGGCATCACACAGCTCACAGCAACCTCCAACTCCTGGGCTTCAGCGATTCTCTTGCCTCAGCCTCCCAAGTAGCTGGGACTACAGGCGCCTGCCACAACGCCCGGCTATTTTTTGGTTGCAGTTCAGCTGGGGCCGGGTTTGAACCCACCACCCTCCGTATATGGAGCCGGCACCTTACCGACTGAGCCACAGGCGCCGCCCTGATGCTGCATAATTCTTAATCATCTCCACAGTCTCTCTGTAGGTAAAGCTCCTTAGCTCTCCCTCTAACTCTGCTGGTTGTTAAAATAAGCATGACCTCCTGACTTTTATAAGGAGTCCCATCACCCCTATAGCTACCAATGAACCAAGCTCTGTGACCACCTCATCTCCGTGTGCCGGCTTGCAAGAAGAGAGTCACCTCTAAACTTCTTTTTTTCCCCTTAAGACAGAGTCTCACTCTGTCACCCTGGGTAGAAAGTGCTATGGAGTCACAACTCACAGCAAACTCACACTCTTAGGATTGAGCAATCCTCTTGCCTCAGTATCCCAAGTAGCTGGGGACTATAGGCATGTGCCATGATACCCAGCTAGTTTTTCTATTTTTAGTAGAGATGGGGTCTTGCTCTTGCTCAGCCTGGTCTCAAACTCCTAGCTCAAGCAATCCACTTGCCTCAGTCCCCCAGAGCACTAGGATTATAGGAGTGAGCCATTGAGCCCAGCCACCATTGAACTTCTTAATGACATTTGTTCCCTTCTCACCAACACATTCCTGATGCGTTTATGAATGATATCTCTTGTGGGTTTTTCTTTTTCTTTTCTTTTTTTTTTTTTTTTTTGAGGTAGAGTCTCTCTATGTCACCTCAGTAGAGTGTCACGGCGTCACTGCTCACAGCAACCTCCAACTCTTAGGCTTAAGCTATTCTCTTGCCTCCTAAGTAGCGGGGACTAAAGGTGCCTGCCACAATGCCCAGTTACTTTTTGTTGCGGTTGTCATTGTTGTTTAGCTGGCTGGGGTCGGGTACGAACCCGCCAGGCTCAATGTATGTGGCTGGTGCTATAACCACAGTGCTACAAGTGCTGAGCCTCTTGTGGGTTTTTCCATGGACTTTAAACCTCTAATGGGTCTTCTAGCCTTACATAACATATCCACTCTGACATGTCCACTTTTCTAGACTTTTAATCCCTTTCTACACTCTTTGGCTTAGCAATTGAGGTATTTCAACCTACCAGAATGTGTCATCACTTTCTCCAGGCTTCTAAGAGCCTCCTGAGTAGCAACTTTGCACCATTCCCTGGAATTTTTGCAGAGACTTAAATCTCAGGCTTAAGTTCTGGACCCCTTGACTCAGCACCCTTAAAATACAGTCTGTTGCATTATATGTTATGTAATTCTTGCAGTCCATTTGGGGTATAATCTCTTTCCTCTTAGATAAGACCCTGATTGTGTCATGATGCAACTTAACTCTAGTAATCAATAGCAGCCAGGAAAGGAAATGGTGGTAGACTTTGGAGTGGGGGGAGGTTGTTTGTTTTTGTTTTGAGAGAGAGTCTCACTCTGTCACACAGGCTAGAGTGGCATCATCGTTCATAGCAACCTCAAACTCTTGGGCTCAAGCAATCCTCCTGCCTCAGCCTCCCAAGTAGCTGGGACTATAAGCCCCTGACACAAAACCTGGCTAGTTTTTCTATTTTAGTAGAGATGGAGTCAGCAACGGGGTCTTGCTTTGGCTCAGGCTGGTCTTGAACTCCTGAGCTCATGCAATCCACTTGCCTTGGCCTCCAGAGTGCTAGAATTACAGATGTGAGCCACTGCATCCAACCAGGGGGTGAACTTTTGAAGGGGGATCTGGTTGCCTGGTGGGGGAGCAAACTCTGCAGTGTTTACGGCACAAAGATGGAGTGGGGAGCTGCAATCTCTTGTTAGGGTGAGCCACTGGCATGCTCTAATAGTACAGAGGAGCCTGAGAAGCCAAAATATATGGGTCCTGATTCCATGTGTCCCCATATTATGTGTCAGGTCCCAGGTTTTCCCAACCAGGGACATGACTTCGGCTTAAGAGACCTGCCTCAGTCAAGCATTCTATCATCATTGAAGCTCCATCCTCTTAAGCTTTTTCTGCTAGACCTCTGCAGGAGATATGGACTTATTTTAAGCCACCCAAGAGTCCTTTCACACTTAATTTTTGGTTGTTGTTGTTGTTGTTTAGACAGAGTCTCACTCTGTCATCCTGGGTAGAGTGCTGTGGAGTCAGCCTAGCTCACAGCAACCTCAAACTCTTGGGTTTAAGTCCTCAGCCTCCCAAGTAGCTGGGACTACAGGCTCCCACCATAACACCCAGCAATTTTTTTCTATTTTTAATAGAGACAGGGTCTCACTTTTGCTCAGGTTGGTCTTGAACTCCTGAACTCAAGGGATCCTCCTGCCTTCACTTCCCAGGCTCATGGTGTGAGTCACCAGGCCCAGGCTAATTTATGTTTTTTAAATACCTTCAGTTCTTCATTATCTCTATGTGGGATCAATATAACTTAACAGAGCTAGCTAATTCCAGTGTTCTTGTCTACATCATCCTCCCACTCTTTTCTTTTCTTTTCTTTTTTTTCAGAGACAGAGTCTCACTTGGTCACCCTTGGTAAAGTGCAGTGGCGTCACAGTTCACAGCAACCTCCAGCTCTTGGGCTTAGGCAATTCTCTTGCCTCAGCCTCCTGAGTAGCTGGGACTACAGGTGCCCACCACAACACCCAGCTATTTTTTGGTTGCAGTTTGGCTGGAGCCGGGTTTGAATCCACCACCCTCGGTATATGGGGCTGGCGCCCTACTCACTGAGCCACAGGTGCTGCCTCTCTCACTCTTTTCAAACACCTGGATCATTGCATTGTTCCCTCTACTAAAGACCTCTTCCAAGTCATTACCAAAGAAACCATCACCTCATGCCAGTGACTATCCATGCTCCACACACAATTGGAGTGGAATCTTCATTGACAGCTGGGCAGTGAAGTAAGTGATCCAGTAAATAAACCTATCTTACCTCCTATACCAGTTTTGGGCTTTAGAAAGAAGACACAGTGATAGAGTTAGGAGTATAAAATACTGGGAGACAATGGCTTTGAAAGATGAAGGAGAAGGAACAGGATGAGGCAAGGAGAGCATTCAGACTCTGACCCTGGACTTCCTTGGACCCACTGAGGGTCTTCCAGGACAAAGACGATCCTAGCACTCTGGGAAGTCAAGGTGGGTAGATTGTCTGAGCTCACAAGAGTTTGCTACTAGCCTGAGCAAGAACAAGACCCCATCTTTACTAAAAATGTAAAAAAGAAAAAAAAACTAGCCAGGTTCTGTGGCAGGTGCCTGTAGTCCCAGCTACTCGGGAGGCTGAGATAAGAAGATCACTTAAGCCCAGGAGTTTGAGGTGGCTGTAAGCTATGAGGCCATAACTTACAGGGGCCTGGGGGCAACAGAATAAGACTCTGTGTCAAAACCAAAACTGCCTGTGAGAGGAGTCCACACTAGGCCCTACCTAGTACCCTTGTTGTGCTCAGCCACTGGTTGGGAGGTGGGGACAGTGTGTTCACTCAAGGGTGCTGCAGCTGGAGTGGGTCGCCTAACAAGCCTCCCGGTAGTTTGCTATGGGGTTGAATTATATCCTCTACAAAAAGATACATTGAAGCCCTAATTCCCAGTTCCTCTGAATGTGACTTTATTGGAATTAGAGTCATTGCAGATATAATTAGTTAAGAAGGATCCTATTAGAGTACGGTGGGTCCCTAAACCAATATGACTGCTGTCCTTATGAGAAGATGGCCATGTGGAAACAGAAACACAGGAAGAACACTGTGCAAAGATGGAGCATCGTAATGATGCACCTGCAAGCCCAGGAACATCTGAGGCTTCCAGAGGCTGGGCGAGACATGGACTAGAGCCCACTCTAGTACCTTCACAGGGAGCATGGCCCTGCTGACACCTTAATTTCAGACTCTGGTCCCCAGAACTGGGAGACAATACATTTCTGTTATTTTAAGCTGCCCAGTTTGTGCTACTTTGTTATAGCAGCCCTAGCAAACAAATACGCTGCTGAATAGCAAGTTATTTTTTGAAGGGAGAGCTGAGTGGTGCAGTTCTATGGCTGAAACAAATCCCAAACTGGCTACAAAGTACACATTCTTTACCATCCCAGGAGTCCCTATGAATGGGAGAGAAAGGGTGTCAAAGCCCCACGCCTTTCCTTTGGAAGTCCTACCACCTTTCTGTCCCCTGATTCTGCCCTCTCCACTCAAAGATTGGAGTGATGGAGACTTGGGGTAACCCCACACCACTGGGCAAGACAGGCTAGGTTCTAAGGGGCCTGAGGCTCATCTAAGCCACAGAGGCCCACCTGGCCCCATCCTTTAAGTGACAGGGAAGTAGCTCAGCAGGCACTTCACCTGCCACCTCTCACTTCCCCTATGAGTCTGGCCCCAGTTCCTATGAAGCTAGACACACTTGCTAAAGGGCAGTGGCTGAGAAGGGAGCCGTATACCAAACCCAGCACCTCCAGGGAAAACCCAGGTACAGCCTCTACCAGCTATAGACACATAGATTTTTCTGGGGAGAGAGTGTGGGTTTTTTTTTTTTTTTTTTTGTAGAGACAGAGTCTCACTTTATGGCCCTCGGTAGAGTGCCGTGGCCTCACATAGCTCACAGCAACCTCCAACTCCTGGGCTTAAGCGATTCTCTTGCCTCAGCCTCCCGAGTAGCTGGGACTACAGGCGCCCACCACAACGCCCGGCTATTTTTTGGTTGCAGTTTGGCCGGGGCTGGGTTTGAACCCGCCACCCTCGGTATATGGAGCCGGCGCCTTACCGACTGAGCCACAGGCGCCGCCCGAGTGTGGGGTTTTCATCAGATTTTCAGATGACCGTCCATTCAAGAGTAGGAACCCCTGGCTTATTACAAATCTTCCTCTCAACCAAATCTCTTCTTAGCTCTGCACTGGGCCCACTGACATCCCATCCTACCTACATCCCCAAAGACCTCTGATATTGTGGGGCCAGGTTTCATTTTTCTCCAAAGAAGACTTTGGCCACCTCTTCCACATGGTTTGTTCTATCAGGGGTGTCCAACCTTTTGGCTTCTCTGTGTCACATTGGAACAAGAAGAACTGGCTTGGGCCACATATTAAATACACAAACACTAATGAAAGCTAATGTGCAAAAAAATAAAAAAGTCTGTACATAATTTTTGTGACATCTGCCACCATGGCTAGGCAAAAAAAGTCTTTACATAATCAACATGCAGCCCATGGGCCACAAGTTGGACACCTTTACACAAACAAAACTCCATCCACTTGAGTTCAGGTATCAGAGGTATAGAAGCACCATGGAGCTGAAATGGGCAGCCTTTGCTACTGGAAAGTACTGACATGCCTTAGGAAGGTTTGGGACTAGTTTCAAGAATAGGGAAAGAAAACCCCTGTATCTTGGGGTACCCAGTGTGAGTTGTTATTGGCTCCACTTTGTAAGTCAGAAGTTATGGGCTCAGAGAGAAGTGACTGGTCCAGGGCCCCCTCAACTACAGAGCAGTGAGGTTGAACCAAAACCCAGTCTCCTGGGTAGTAGCTCAAGAGCATACTACCCTCTTTTGAATCATCCATATAGAGAAAAAAGATGGAAATCTGCAATGATTCAGGTCATATTTTCCAAATAGAATCGAGATTTTCATAAAGATCCTTGGATGTATTGGCCAAACATATATTGTTGGCATCAGAAAAAAATTATAAGAATGACTTTGTCGGGCGGCAGGGCGACAGAGAAAGAGTGTCAAAGCCCCACGCCCCGGCCAAACTGCAACAAAAAAATAGCCAGCCGTTGTGGCGGGCGCCTGTAGTCCCAGCTGCTTGGGAGGCTGAGGCAAGAGAATCGCGTAAGCCCAAGAGTTAGAGGTTGCTGTGAGCTGTGTGACGCCACGGCACTCTACCCGAGGACGGTACAGTGAGACTCTGTCTCTACAAAAAAAAAAAGAATGACTTTGTCAAGGCATTAAAGATTACTGGGTATCCTCCTGTCTGGAGTTCTCCTCAGGGTGTTATGTTCACCTTTTATTGTCCTTGAGATATTTTACAACTCCCTAGGTTGTGGGAAATTGATAATAATGCAAATCATTCTTTTCCATAGAAATGCAAGTAAATTGTGTCCAGTGGAGTGCAAATGGTTATCACTCTATTGATAGGTTGGTTTTGCAAATACATTTAAATTCATCAAAATTCTTATAGCCTATACATGTGTAGTTCTTTTAATTCTTTGAACCAACTGTAACAACTTCTTGGTTTCCTCATAAATTAATGAGTTAAATGACACACATGTTCATGATATATTTGTGCATGACTGGGAAATTCATTTTATTGGGTGACTGTGGGGTTCGAGAGGCAAGACTTTTGCATTATCAAGAGTTAACATTTTAAGGTCTCTTTCAGAGTCCATAAACATTCTTTTCCTTTTTGTTCTTTTCTTTATTTTTATTACTATTTCCTGTAATGGAATTATCATGTAAAAATGTAATGTTTATTCTTGTGTGTGTCATAGGAAGGGCTGCAAGCACAAATTTACCTGTGTCTCTTAGTGGAAAGGCATATGTGCTAGCCAAGGCTGCACAGGAGACATTTATTGACTCTGTCACCTCCTCTGTTTACTCTCTCTCTGAAGACAGACTGTAACCCAGCAGGATGGGAAGGGGCAGGAGGTGCAGGCTCCTTCTTGGACACTTGGGATCTGATAACAGGAAAGGCTGTTGGAGGCTCCAGTACCAATAACCTCCTAAGCCAGCATGAGCCAGACAATCTGGAATCTGGGGAGGGTGGACAACTCTGACAAGGCTGAGGACCACAAATGCTGAAAAATGATGCCGCTGGTCTCTGCTGGCCCCCTGCAGGGAACCGGCCTGAACTGAGCAGGAAGGAAGCCATCCTGAAAGCCGAAGTTCAGGATGGTCCCCTAGAGCTGTGGTCTCCAAATCTCTTTGATCTCATACCATTATTGGTTAAAAATAATCTGAGCATGTAGCTTCAATATAGATATATTTTCTTTTCTTTTTGCAGTTTTTGGCCAGGGCTGGGTTTGAACCCGCCACCTCCGGCATATGGGGCTGGCGCCCTACTCCTTTGAGCTACAGGCGCCGCCCTATATTTTCTTTTTAAATTTTAGATTCATTCATCTTTATATTAAACATTAATAAAACATAATTACTTATTGTTACAAAAATAAATCTAAGGAGACATTTTTCCTGCAGCCCAGAGGATCATCTTACACAAGCACTTAAGACACAGAGGGAAGTGTGGCAGTAGGGGACATACAGCCTGGCCCTACCACCCACAGCTTCAGACGAGCTGTGTCTTCTCCCCAGGCCTGAGTCTCTATTCATTTAACCTAAAAATTTGTACCCTCATATTAATTTGAAAAAAAATTTAAAAATAAATAAAATCAGGACTAGAGCATCTGTCACTGGCACACTTCCCTTAAGGTCTTAGCATAAAAACCAATTTATGTGAAAAATGCAAAGGATTATAATAATAATTAAATCTGCTGTGGGATGTCATTTCCAGGATCCTGAAATGGTGGTATGGTTTAACAGCAGACAAAGCCCTTTGAGCCAGAATTAAAGCTCAGACCTAAACAAGGAACATCCCTCAGAGGGTAACACCTGGATGGTATAAACTCAGCACCTGTGAAGCTACAACACTAAATGACTGCAACCAGATCCTCTTCTATGAGTAGGTCATGTTGAGGGTGAGAGAATCCTGGAGGGGACAAAAGCATATAATCAAGGACCGACTCAGAATAAATGTTGTTGTTTTTTCCTCTTTGCCTCCAGCAATACCCAAAACTTTGTGGTAAGGTTATTTGCCAAAAGTAATAATACATAGGTAAAATGGGAAATTATAGTTAAATGTAATTTTATTTAAAAACATCCATTACAATATTTTACAAAGAGGTGGCCAACGTGTACATAATATTTTGTTTTATATATATATATATATATACATATTTTTGTTTTGAGACAGAGCCTCAAACTGTCACCCTGGGTAGAGTGCATGGCATCATAGCTCACAACAACCTCAAACTCCTAGGCTCAAGCGATTCTCCTCAGCCTCCTGGGTAGCTGGGACTATAGGTGCCCACCACCACACCTGTCTAGTTTTTTCTATTTTTAGTAGATACAGGGTCTCAATCTTCCTCAAGATGGTCTTGAACTCCTGAAATGAAGCAATCCACCTGCCTCAGCCTCCTAAAGTGCTAGTATTGAGCCACTGCTTTTTACTCACAGAAAAAGCAATTTCATATGGTTCAACTCTAGTATTCTTTGAACTCTTTATTAACCAAGCTTCTCCAGAAAAATAGAATCATAAGAGGTGTCTGTGTGTGACTGAAAAACAGGTTCATGTGAATGTGATCATCAGGGCCAGACAGCAAGTCTGAAGTCTGAGAGCAGGCCTGCTGGCTGAGAATTGACATTGCCATCTTGAGTCTGAAATCTACAGGGAAGGCCAGCAGGTGGGAAACTCAGACAGGGTTTCTATGTTGCAGTCTTGAGCCAGAATTACTTCTTTCAGGAAACCTCAGTCTTTTTTCTTAAGGCCTTCAACTGATTGGGTGAAATCCACCAGACAATTTGCTTCACTGAAAGTTCATTGATTTTTAAATCTTAATCATATCCACAAATTCCTTCACAGAAAAATCTAGACTTGTGTTTGATCAAACAGCTAGGCACCATGGCCTAAGCCAAGGTGACATAAAATTAATATTGTAATCCCTGGTTGTCTAGTGGTTAAAAGATATTAATATTAGATTGATCCCAAGAGTTTGAGGTTGCTATGAGCTATGACACCAAGGCACTCTACTGAGGGTGAGAAAGTGAGAATCTCAATTAAAAAAGTTATTATTGGAAGTGTGAGGCATTCTTCCAGGCACTCAGGGGACATGAGTGAATAAAATCAGCAAAGCTGCCTGAACTGGTGGAGCTTCCATTCTAATGATAGAGAAGGTCAATAAGCAGCCTCATAAATAAGTAAGCATAAGCTACATTAAGAGGCGACAGCATGGTAGGGCAAGGGGGAGTGAAGTTCAGGGACTGGGAGGACACCCTGAAGATCCAGAGCCTAAAGCGGTCCAGGGTGATGCCAGAGCATCTGTGCAGAGCGACGGTCAGCGTGGAGACATTCATTCAGGTGTGTGCGTGTCTGATGTGTTCTAAAGCTATGAGGAGCTCAAGGGAACAGCTGAGTGTAGTGAGCAAAGGGAGAGAGAGAAGAGATGAATTCAGAGAGGTCCTGTAGGGCATTGCAGACTATTGTCCAGTGAGAAAAGGAGGGTTAAGTTAGAGACATATGTGGGTTAAGTGACCAGCATGGTATTTGGTAGAATGTAGGAAATATCATTACTCATTTTTTTCTTCATTTTGAGACAGGGCCTTACTTTGTCGCCCTTGGTAGAGTGCGATGACATCATAGTTCACAGCAGCCTCAAACTCTTGGGCTCAAGCAATTCTCTTGCTTCAGCCTCCTGAGTAGCTGGGACTACAGGCACCTGCCACAACACCTGGCTATTTTTAGAGACAAGGTCTCCCTCTAGCTCAGGCTGATCTCAAACCTATGAGCTCAGGCAATCTACCCCCCTCGGTCTCCCAGATAATTTTTCTTTCTTTTTTTTTTTTAAAGTAGAAATGGGTTCTCACTATTGCTCTGACTCTCACTATTGTCTCGAACTCCTGAGATCAAGCAATCTACCAATTCGGCCTCCCAGAGTGCTAGGATTACAGACATGAGCCACCACACTGGCCTATTCCTCTTAATGAACTAAACTCTAGAGCACAGGCCAGTGGACTCCGGGTTCAGGACTCTTTCCTCTCTGCCTCTTTGATTCCAAGTCCTAGACTCCAGTTATACTCACTTCATTTACAAACAGAGATTTTTGGAGCCTGTTGACTGTTGTGATGGCCTGGAAGCCTAATAACACCTGCTGTATACTCGAGTGAGCCAGGACCCACCAAGAAAGGAGCTCAGGACAGCCCTGGGTGGGCCAGACCAAGCAACCCGAAACATGCAGACCCTGCCCCCACTGGCATTTCAGCCCTGACCCGTCTGCCCACACAGGCCTGCAGGCCTGTCCAGCTCTGTCCCAGGCTTTGTTCCTGAGTCTCCAAGGTCCCCCTTCCTGCCAAACAAAGCCCCCAGCCCCCACCTGCCGCCTAACAGGCACCTGGGGCCTCTGGGCCTGGGAATCAAAGCCTGTTTTGCAAAGGAGTCCCTGTGTTTGGAGAAACACCCATCCCCTGCTGCCCAGCCCTTCAAAGAGTCGGCATTGTTCTGTGCTGAGAAGGCGCCTCCTGACGCGGGCAAGGCCCGGGGCTGACGCGGGTGGACCTCTGATCTCAGGCCAGACCCCCATACCACTTGTTGTGGGGGAGGACATAGTGGCCAAGGCAGGAGCAGTCTGTCCTGTGGCACTGTGCCCCTTTTCTGTCCTCTGCCCACCTGAGCCCCCATCCCTTATGTCTTCTTGAAGGCCTGAACCTGGCAACCCAGACAGCAAGGTGGGCCCAGAGGAGCACCAAAACAAGAACGAAGGGAGAGACAGGGCTTTAGCGTATCAGGAAGAGTATGTAAAAAATGCCCTCATTTTACAGATTACACAACTGAGGCCAGAAAAGGAATAAAACTGGGCCTAGAGCCCAACTCAAGCTGGGGGCAGACTAAGACTTGGTAAGCACAGGTCTAAACTAAAACCCAGACCTTCTTACCTGAAATTCAGGCTCCTTTTTCTTTCTTAAAGAAATATTTTGGCCATGCCAGTGGCTCCTGCCTGTAATCCCAACACTTTGTGAGTATGAGGCAGAAGGATTTCTTGACCTCAGGAATTTGAGACCAGCCTGAGAAAGAAGGAGACCCTGTCTCTACTAAAAATAAAAGAATTAGCCAGGCTTTATGGTGGGAGCCTGTAGTCCCAGCTACTTGGGAGGCTGAGGCAGGAGGATCTTTTGAATCCAGGAGTTTGAGGTTGCTGTAAACTAGAATGATGCCACAGCACTCTAGCCTGGGCAACAGAGTGAAAAAAAAAAAAAAAAAATCATATATACTTTTTTTCCCAATGTTGTTTTCATTACAACTTAACTTTGGCAGAGATAACCTTCACTTTAGATAAATCTTAACTGAGAATTGAGGCCACAGAACCAGACCCAGCAGTGGGGCCCAGGTATCCAGAGCTCCTCCCCTACTGCCTATTTCTCTTCTGTCACATGGCCCAGAGTTGACTTTGGGGCCTCTTAGCCTCAGTCCTATTGTACAAACCAAGCCTCTCAAAGCACAGAGAACCTACACAATCTGCCCAAAGTCATACAGGGAACCAGGGACAAAAATCACACCTCAGATGCTATTTCCACAATCTTATTTTCCTCTGGCTACACTCCTCCTACAGCTGTGTCATTCCAGGTCCCTGTGCCACAGTGTCCCCAGTACCAACATTTACTTTGTCATGTAGGATGGTGATTAAGAGCAGGGGCTCTTCAATCAGACACACTGGGGTCCAATCCAGGGCCACTTCACTGCAGAAATTTAAGCCAACTGTTTATCCACTCTGATCCTCCAATTCTTCCTCTGTTAAACAGGAGCAAGGAGAGCTGCCAACCTCAGAGTCTGTTGTGAAGATTAACTTGAGGGACGACACACAAATAAATATTATATTAGCACATAGTAATAAACACCTGATAAGTATTATTATGATAATCATCATTACTCCTACTTTCACTACTTGGAGGGGAGGAAAAGGGAGGAGCCAAGGTAAGATGTGGACTGTCCTTTTGTGTGAGCTGCTTCCTGAAGTAACAACTCCTTCCTGTTGGGCCAAAGAGAGAAGGAAGGGGCAGGGAGAGAAGTGGGGGCAGGGTGTGCAGAGAGACACTTCTGAGCCCCAGCCTGGGATTCTTGCATTTCACCTACTTGGCCCTCTGGAGACCAAATGTGATCTTTTGACAATCAGGATATTGCTGTCCTGGTCATCTTTGTCAAACATTTAATGACCGTAGAGGTCACTTCCAGCCCCAGAATCCTGGAAAATTCCACAAGACTATTTAGGGAGGTAGTTTAGCAGAGCAGAAACTGTACTGATACTTTGAACTAGCTGCTTAACTCCTCTGAGACTTGCATGAGAGCTAGGTGGGCACAGTAGTCAAAGGTCACAATCCCAGCCCTACCATTTGGTAATCGGGTGAGCTCAGACAAGTCCCTTAACCTTTGTGGGTTGCAGTGTTTCTTCCACTAAGTAAGGATAGTAAAATCCATACACTATTATGATTTAGGATATGACAGAGTATCACTTTATGTAATTGTCTAGAAGATTATATGAATTAATATACATATAAAATGCTGAGAACAGAATATGTCCAGCATATTTTTCATACTCAACAAATACAAGTTGTTATTATTAATATTGTAAAGAAGATGTTTTAGGCCCTGTTTATAGACGGGGAATCATACAACAAACAAATAGCTGAAGGGACTTGCCCATTGGCACAACTTCAAGAGAGTCTAATTCTGTCTCCCTCCAAAGGTAACTAGAATATGTTAAGTTCCTATAATATACCACACACTGTATATTGCATATGTGTGGACATTTTGAATGTTTTTGGATAACATTATCCTTGGCATCATTTAGGGTCTGGTAGCATGGCCTATAGGCCATATTCAACAGAGATGGCAGGACACAGCTGTCACATCATACCAAGTCCTGTTCTAGGCACTGAGCACACGATGCCTCAGTCACAGGCCCGGCGTCCAGGAGCTGACAAAGCCAGACATACACAGTCCAGTGTGGTCAAAAGCATAGCAGGAGACCTGAGCACCAATGAGAGAGCTGCTGCCCTGGGGAGTAGGAAGGCATTATGGAGGAGAGAACAGACAGGTCCAGGGTGCAGGAGGACATTCCCTCAGAGCTCTTGAAGAATTTTCACACATACCCCAGTTTCTTGAACTAGGAAAGTACAGCCACTGAGAACAGGAGATAGTGAGAGATGAGAGAGTTGGAGAGTTCAAAACCCAGAAATGCAGTTTGGAACAGTTTGGATTAAGAACTTTAAAATATCCATGTTCTTTGATCCATTTATTCCACATCCAGGCACTTATAGCAAAGGAATGACTAAGGATGTACACAAAGATTTAGTGCTAGTTATGTTCATTTGAACATGAAGAGGCAGTAGAGTAGAGGGATTACACCTGTAGTCTTGGGATACTTGCCTGCATGGGTGCTTGCTTTTCCATTCTTGTGATGCTTTGTTTGGAGAAGCAAAGTCGTATGTCCATGGTGACCCAGCCAGTCCTGGGGCAAGCTAGGATTTGAACTCAGCTCCTTCTGGCTGAGAGGCCTTAAGCCTTTTACAGCAGGACCCACTGCCTCCCTCCCTTTCTTTCACCATCATCAAGGCTCCAAAGCACTGTGTGCCTGGCATACTGCTGAGAGCTGTGTCTCTGAGAGCTGTGGGGTGTACTCCCCTCCTCTATGGTGAAAGTATGAGGTAGGTGTTTACTGTGAGAAGATGGAGACTGGGAGAGGTCACCACCAGCCCCAGGGCATGGGCTGTGAAGTGGTGGGGCTGAGACACACAACCTATCCTGCTGGGTTGCAGAGCTCTGGTCCTGCACTCCTGTACCACCTCGCCTCTTACCCACCTCCGGTTAAGCCCTCTCTGAACAACACAGAGCATTTTGGGTGCAGCATTAAGGAGCATTAAGAAGTGCTAGCTTTTCTTTCCCTTTTCTTGCTTTTTACAATATTTATTGTCCTCTAGCAAGAAATCTGCATAGTAGTGGAAAGAAAAGGCCGAGGAATCCAGGAGAAGGGAAGATGTAGGAAGAATGTTTGACAATTTATCAAGCTATGAATCAAAACTTCATTCTTTTACAGGAACAAAACAATCTGTTTCTGAAAATAAGTAAAGAAATATGGTAGGGGATGGCACTTGTGGCTCAACGAAGTAGGGCTCGGCCCCATATGCCGGAGGTGGCAGGTTCAAACCCCAGCCAAAAACTACAAAAAAAAAAAAGAAAGAAAAGAAAAGAAATATGGTAGGGAAGGAGAATGGAGAAAGAGCTTGAAGCCAAATTCTTGGAGATATAGTTAAAGGAATTAGAGATATTTGACCTAGGGCTGTGCCTGTGGCTCAAAGGAGTAGGGTGCTGGCCCCATATGCCAGAGGTGGTGGGTTCAAACCCAGCCCCAGCCAAAAGCCACAAAAGAAAAAAAAAAGAAATATTTGACCTGGAGAAAGGTAGTTTGTTCATTTAACCAACAGATAGGTATAAGGCTTCTCCTTTTGGGCAGTTGTTGTGCAAGGTGCCAGGGACACAGAAATAAATCAGACAGACGTAGCCTCTGTCTTTATGGAACCTAAAATGGGTGGATGTCATGATCTCTGCCTGGAAACACCCAAAGGGGTGCCGGGAAAGAGAGAACGGCCTTGTTCTGCAAGGGTCTGGAACACAGAGCTGGGATTGTTGTGGGGAAGCCTCAGTAGGTAAATTTTCTTCCCAAAGGAGGAAGAATTTGCTAACAGGCAGAGCTTTGCCAAGATGGACAGGCTGCCTTGGGAAAGTTTCAATCTCCTTTTCATGAGGGGAAAGGAAGTGCAATGATATGGAAGTGGGGACTTGTTAGTCAGCTGAGGCTGCCATAACAAAATACTATGGCCTGGCTGACTTAATCAACAGAATTCATTTTTCACAGTTCTGAAGGCTGTCCAAGATCAAAGTACCAACTGATTCAGTTTCTGAAAAGGGCTCTCTTCCTGGCTTGCAAACAGCCACCTTCTTGCTATGTCCTCACATGGCCTTCACCAGCTTGCCATTTTAAACTTTTACCTCTCTCCTCAAACCCTTATTCTCATCAGTGACTCCATTTTCTACTTGACAGAGAAAGAAGATGCTGTCCCTTGTCATCTGCCACTGACACATGCATATACATATGCACATACCCCTACATCCACCTTCCTCTCTTTCCCTTCTGTTTCAACACTGGAACTGTCATTCTCATCTAAAGCCACCACTCCACCTGGATTTGGGCACCTTCTCTTCCTATTTATTGGGAACCTTTTATTTCTGGGTAGAGTGTCATGGCATCAGAGCTCACAGCAATCTCAAACTCTTGGGCTTAAGAGATCTTCTTGCCTCAGCCTCCCTAATATCTGGGACTACAGGCACCTGCCACAATGCCCAACTGGTTTTTCTATTTTTAGTAGAGACAAAATCTCTCTTGCTCAGGATGGTCTTGAAGTCCTGAGCTCAAGCAATCCTCCCACCTCAGCCTCTCAGAGTATTACGATTATAGGTATGAGCAAAGACGCACAGTCATAACTGCACACATTTAAAATGTACCATTTGATGATTTTTGCTGTGTTTTTACATTTGGGAAATCTCATCACAAATAAGGCAATGACCATCTCCATCACCCCCACAAGTCTCCTTGTGCCCCTTATAAGCGTCATGCTCCATCACTCAGGGAAAATGCTCTTACTAAAGATACCAGTGAGCTGCATCTCACTAAATTGTTGGGAATTGGTAATTACCTCTTAGATGTCTCAAAAACACCTTGAATTCAATCTTTCCAGAACCAGACTCCTGCACTTGTCCCCCAAACCTGCTCCTCTTCCAGTGGTATCACCACTCAAGCCAGGAGCCCAAGAATTGTCCTTGGCTTGCTTGGACAATGCCACACACACTGCTATCCATTTCCCTCCATCTCTACCATCACCACCTCAGTCCCAGAATCCCTCATCACTCACCATACCATAGCAACATTCTCCCAACAGCCAACTACATCAGGTTGGCACACACACTTCACCTCCAAGCTGCAACCAGAGGGGTTTTTTTGGAAAACAAGTATGATTGTGTAATCCCTACCCTCATGTAAAATGCAAACAAAAACTAAAAGCCATCACATGGCCTACAGGGCCTGCAAGGTCTGGCCTCTTCTATCCAGCCCCCTTAACCCTTGCCCCTCGCTCTCCAGACTCTCCTCTCACCACACTGGCCTCTTTTCACTCCCTTTAGCTAACTGGTATCCTCACTACCACAGGGCTTTGCAGCTGTTGTTCCTTATCCAGAATGCTCTTCCCACTCCTACTTAAGATCTTGACTCAATTAACTTCCTGGGGGAAGCCTTCCTGACTTTCCTAAATTGATTGAATTATCTTGTCCCATCATCACTTAGTACTTTGCATTTCCCCTTTGTAGTAAGTGCCACAGTCGTGATTTGATTATCTGTATGCCTGTTTCCCTTACAGTTCATTTCCCTTGCTTATTTCCTAGGGAAGGGACAGAGTCTGTCTTTGCTTAATGCCTGACCTAGTCAAGCTAGTCCCTGGCATTAGCAATAAGTATATGTTAAATTAATGAGTGTCTACTGTGTACCACATTCTTCTGTATATTTGGCTGCATTTATTCCTCACAACCAACCTGGGGTATTTTGCTCTTTATAAGGGATCCCTGAGGCTCAGAGAAGCTAAGACATGTACCCATTGCCACACAGCTAGAAGTGACTGAGTGAGCCAGAGTTCTTGCCACCTTCCCTGAAACACTCTCATATCTACATGCACGAGGTGATTTGCAGCCTTATCTCAGTCACCATCAGAATCAGCCTGCAAGGTGGGTATCCTCACCTTTTGCAGATGCAGTCATTGAAAGACAGAAAGGTCGTGTGAACAGCCCAAAGATAACAGCCCAAGACAGCAGAACTAGTCTTCTAACCCAGAACACTGGGGCTCTTTTCACTGCACCAGGCATGACAAAATGGCCAAGTCAAACCAGCATGGAGGGATTGTTACCCTGAGGACTGAATTGGCTGCTGAGCCTCTTTAGGTCACACTTGCCATCCTGAGTGACCTGGGTTTTAAGAAATGCTCGTGCCCAGAACTGCTCTGTTGACCCACAACCCCGGCATCAGGGAGTTGTCCAACCGAGGAGGAAGCAAGGTAGAAGCTGTGCCACGTCCCTCCTGCCAGCCCCAAGAAGCCCAGCCTGGAGACAGAGGTGGCAGCATGCTCCTAGAGCTGACCTTCCACCTGAGCTGAAAAATACACCAAGGACATCCTGTGGTAGCCATCACCTCCCGTCTAGTGCACAGTGTGGGAGCACGAGGTAGGTGGGGCCCTGGCTGTTGACACTAGGTGCCCATAGTCTCTGGGAAGAGCCCATCCAAATCCAGCTAGACTAGCACCAAGAACCTTGGGCACTGGAGCTGCTTGTGCCTGGGCCTCCCTGACTGCCTTTCATACATGGTGGGAGAGGCCCATGCTCAGAGTGGGGCTCCAGGCAGGCTTCTCTTGGCTGGCCAAGTGACAGAGCCAAAACCTGACTGGACACGTGGAACACTCTGCGCGCTTAGGCTTCCCTGTGGAGGACCCACTGCAGGCGTCCTCAAACTTTTTAAACAGAGGGCCAATTCACTGTCCCTCAGACCATTGGAGGGCTAGACTATAGTTTTAAAAAAAAACTATGAACAAATTCCTATGCACCCTGCACATATCTTATTTTGAAGTAAAAAAACAAAAGGGGAACAAATACAATCACACTGCCTCATGTGTCCCGCGGGCTGCAGTTTGAGGACCCCTGCACTAGAGCTACCATGGTTTGCAGGCCCACGGCTCAGGCCTTCCTTCTAGATAAAACCAAATAGAGCAGTGTTTCTCACATACTTTACAATCCATCTCAGACCCGTCTTTTTATATCGTCACACTTGGATGTCATGGCAATGCCAAATTACTACGAAATGTTTTTAAATGCTTATTCAGAATTTTGGTTCTTAACTCAGTGCAGACCAGTAACAAAGAGTTTACAGATCAGCATGGTCCATGGACCACACTTTAGTAGCACTGAAGTAGACTCATTATGGGCTAAGATCTGAGGGGTGAATGAGGAGTCCCAGGAATGAGAAAGACCCCATCTGCTGCCCTGAAGGGACACGGGCTACAGAGAAAGGCATCTGGATTCAAATCCTGCCATATCACCTACTAGCTTGTAACATTTGGCAAGGCATTTCTGTTCACTGAGCCTCAGTTTCTTTATCTGGAAAATAGGATACCTATTGTACCATGTGGAAGATATCTACTGTTTCTTTCTGTCCAGTGTCTGGACAAAGATAGCATCTGATTTTCTTTAAGTTTGGGTGGGCTGACCCTTCCCTTGGCTTCAGAGATGGGTATTTAACCTGAGCATGGCTCCTTAGCAAGTCTGATGGCCTAGACCATAGGATTGGCCTAGACATGGGCACATGCCCAAGCTGACCCCTGAAAGTCTGTCTTGGGTCCCCCACTGGAGATGTTAGGGAAGAGATTGCTAAGTACAAGGTGCACCTTTCTAAAAACGAAGATAATACAGAAGAAAGCTGAGCCAAAAGTAGAAGAGAAAGGTTTCTGGTAACAGCATTTGAGTGCCTGGATTCAGATGAGCCTGAAGCCAGACTGAGCTGTGGAACCTTCAGTTAGGTACTTACTACGTATCTTTTTTTTCTTAAGTTGGTTTGAGTTTAATTTTATTATCTGCAACCAAAAAAAAATTTAATATGCCTATGACAAGATGAGGCAATATGAAGAGGGCTCACCAGTGTCTGACACAGACTCAATACCCAATAAATGGGAGCTATTGTTACTATCCTTATCATCAAGTATTCATGGAGTATGTATTACGTGTACTGAGGATATGGAAATAAATTAGATATAATCTCTATCCTCAACAAGTTCCCAGTCTATGGGGGTGGGTGATGCATCAAAGAGATCCAATTCCTGGAGTCACCAGTGAAAAGCTATCAGTATGGCAGAGCAAGATTAGCCAAGGGCCATAGGACTTTAAGAGAGACTGTGCTAGTTGGGACCACATGTGGGGTGTTCACCATCCCCTCCTCCCTCTCCCATTCACTCTCCTTGGCCACACTGCATTAGCTCTCCTCCTCTACTTGGATCTCTCTGCTGACACACACATCCAGGATGGGTAAGATCAGAGAATGCAATTTGAGGTCAAGAGGCAGGAATCAACACTGGGACTTTGGACAAGCCATTTCATGATGCTGGCCCTCTGGGCCTGTCTTCTCATCTGTCCTTTGGGGATGCTGTCTGTCTCTGCTCTCAAAGTTCTCTCAAAGACTCAGCACAGTCCTGAGCAAACATGATTTAGAAGCTTCAAGTGCTGGGCATTTATCCAGGCTTATTGCTGGCATTTTACTGATTTCCCTGAAGCCATGTGATGTGGGCAGGTAAATCAAGTCTAGAGAAAGGGCTTTGTCAGAAAGATCTGCGCTCTACTTACCAGCTACATGACACTCTGCTCATGGCTAAGCCTTATCCCCCCACTTATGAAATGGGGTCAATATTAATACCCATTGGACAAATGACTCTTAGAGAATCGTGGTAATGTAAAGCACACGACACATAGTAGGTGCTTTAAAAAATAGATTTTATTATTATTTCTAAGGAGGCCAACATTAGGGGAAATTCAGTGGAGTAATGCTCAGAAAAGGTTTCTGATCTGTTCAGCATGTGCTAGCTTTACCCTTTTGATGCTTCCTGAACAAGACCCATCATGGAGACATTAATAACTTCCTCTGAAATGCACCACTTGATATTCTTCTCTCTTTCCCAGGTTCATTCCCCTAGCCCCACCAAATCCTGTCCATTCAAACTCTACAATGGCCTTTTACCAGGCCATCCCCTGCCATCCATCTTCCCATTTCCTCTGCCCTGCTGCACAGCCTCCACCCTGCATCCTCTATGTCCCGTCTCACCGCCTCTGCCCAGAGCACATCCTGGAGCTGAGAGAGGCTTTCCATTGCCTGACAAATAAATAATAAATCTCTAGCAGGGACTGCAGGGCTCCCACAGACCTTCTCAGCTTTCTTTTCTATACCAGTTATTATTTATACCGCACATAACCCCCTACCCAACCTGGAAAGTCTCCTACAGCATTGCTAGAGAGGTCCTGTACACACTAGTGGTTTCCTACCTCAGAGTGCCCACACCTCTCTGCCCAAGGCTTTCCCTGGCAGCAGGAGCCTGCTCACCTACCTGGGCAGGGTTGAATAGGCAGGGAGTTAATGTTCCTGGGAGCAACCCTCAACTATGCGGGACTGACCAGAGCCGGCAGACAAAAACCCAACTTCCTTGCCTCTCTGTGGAACAATTCCAAAGTTATGTTCTACACAGTCTCTCAGAGGGTCCCTTGTGACACCAAGCCCCAGTTACACAAGGGGTAACCTGCTCATCTTTTATTGATTTTCTTCCCTTCTCTCTTCCCACTCCTTCGCTGCACTTCCTTGAACATCCTCTCAAATAAGGGGTTGTTACACCCTTCCACACACCCTTAACTACAGCCAACTGCGACTACATGCCCCATGCCTTCCCCCTTCTGTGTCTTTATTCTTGCTGTGCCCTTTACCTAGAAAATGTACCTACTTTCACACCACTCCTATCCATTTTTCTAGAATCAGCTCAGGTTCCATTTTTTTCATGATAAGCCCAACGAGTGATCACTCAATCCTTTGAACTCCCAGAGAAGTCTGTTGTATCCTTCAGCATTACCTAGTTATTGGAGTTTCCTGACAAATACCCTTTACTTTTGTTCCACTGCTTACTCCCATGACCACAGCTAGACCTATCATTACTCAGAACTGCTCCAGCTCTGGGATCTTAGACTCCAGTGTCCCCTGGGTGACCACGGACACCTTTGGCTCTCTTGCTCCAGGCGTATCTGCTCTATGAAGTCATCAAGGTCTCCAATTTCAACTCTATCTCTCAGCCCCTGCAGGCCAAACTTACCCTACCAGTTCCATGCTGGTGATCTTTCCCTCAAATTCACCAGACCCTTGGCCTCTTCTATCTGGTTGCACAAAACCCAGATTTTGGTGAGCTCACCAAAGGGCTTCATTGATTCCCTGCCCACCAGCGGCCTTAGAAGTGCACAGTGGTTAAGAACAGGCACAAGAGTCACTAGGGTTGCCTATTATATTCACTGTATGACCTTGAGTGAGTTTTTGGCCTGTAGGCTCCTCATCTATAAAAGAGAAAAATAATAAAACATTATTATATTACTCTTAGGTAAAATTCAATATTGTTATTGAAACTTAGAGTGGGAAGCAAAGGTTCAATTTTTAATGCCAAAGACACAGCAAACCCTCAGTGACTGGTTATTTTGATATTGTTTTTATTCCTACACATCTATGTCATTGGGTTGGGGGGATTAAATAAAATAATGCATGTAAGACACTTAGAATCATGGCTGGCACTCCAGAAATGTTAGCTGCTATTATTATTACTACGTTAGTTTCCTTGGGCTGCCACAACAAATTACTGCAAACCGAGTGTGTTAAGACAGCAGAAATGAATTGTCTCACAGTTCTGGAGGCCAGAAGTATGAAATCAAGGTGTCAGCAAGGGTTGGCTCCTCTGAGGCTCTGAGGGAGTGTTGACTCACGTCTCTCCTGTAGCTTCTGGCAACTGTTGTCAACCCTTGGTGTTCCTTGCTGTGTGGCTGTATAACTCCAATCTCTGCCTCTGTGTTCATAAGACCTTCCCCCTTGGTGTCTCTCCCACCAATCTCCCCCAACTTGCTCCTATAAGGATACCTGTCATTGTATCTAGGTCCCACCCTAAATCCAGGATGATTTCATCTTGAGATTCTTTTTTTTTTTTTGCCAGGGCTGGGTTTGAACCCACCACCTCCGGTATATGGAGCCAGCACCCTACTCCTTGAGCCACAGGAGCTGCCCCCTCATCTTGAGATTCTTAACTTAATCTGCAAAGATCTTTTTTTCCAAATAATATCAGAATCATGGGTTCTAGGGGTCAGAGCTTAGACATGTCATTTTGGGGGCCACTGTTTAACCCACTACAATTTTTATTTTAGTGGAGAGGTGGAAGTAGAAGCCAGACCACAGAGAATTAAGAAATAAATGGAGATAAAGAAATGCAGGTGGTTATTTGAGACATTTGTTTAGGAAGGAATGAGATGGAATGGGTGCTAGAGGAGGACTGGGAGCAGAAGAGAGATTTTTGTTACCATTTTAGAATATGGCAAACCCTTAAGACTCTTAGGGGAACAAAAAGATGACAGAGATGGAGGAAGATCTTAAAGATCAGGAAACCAAGGAGGAACAATGAAGTGAAGAGCTTGCCCAGAACATAGTCACTATCAATAAATCAGGGCTGACTCAGTGAACAGCAGGATGGGCCAGCCACAGACTGACAGCAGGCCACCACTGAGCAAGCCGGAGCAGGGAGATGGCCAGAGGAGAGAAGTGTGAGCCAAGGAGCCACCAGAGACAAGAGAAAACATAACCAACCAAGCTTCTGGTAGAAGAGCCCGAGAATTAAAAAGACTGAGTCAGAGATCACTCACAAGGCAGTTTATAAACCAATTTTCTCAGTCAGTTTCTCTTCTGAAGGACCAAATAGTGCCATAGGGCAGGCAGAATTATGCTGCTCCTTGTATGGAGGAAGAAATTGAGGCCCAGGAAGGTGTTGAGGCTACTGAGGGACACACAGGCAGCTGGGGTGCTCTTCATAACCCCCGCTGAGGAGGTCCTGGAGGTCCTGTGTCTGACAGCAGGAAGAGCCAGTTATTGAGGCCTCCCCCAGAAATGGGTGCTGCTTGTGTACTGCTGTCCTTGTTCCCCCTTTTCACTCTCCTCCCTGGACTTCTGTGAGATGACTCTTCCCTGGTTTTTCACTTCTTGCCTCTTTCTCAAGACCCTTTCCAGAGTGCCTGCTCTTTATCATGGGTGCCGTCAGGTCCTCCTCCCCTGCTCAACCCTCTCCCAGGGTGGGCTTCAGCAATCCTGGGCTCTAATACCTCCAGCCTACAGCTTCCAAAACTCATCTTCTGCCCAGGGCCCTCTGCTGAGCCCCAGACTCCCATGGCCAGCAGCCTGCTGCACTGTCCATCCAGGTGTCCCAAACCCACAAGACCCAAAACTGGATTTATCTTGTTCTCCCCACACTGGCTTCTCTTCTCATGTTCCCTACTAGCATTTGACACCACCAGCCACAAACCTGATGTGGCCCTCCTCCCTCCACATCCAGGCAGTCACTAAGAGCTTTCTGTACCTTCTGCCTCAGGCCTTGTCACCATGTCTTACCTGGACTCTGCCTCCTGGCCTCCCAGTCCATCCTCCAAACTGTGACAAGAAAATTTTCCTAAATCACAAAGAGCATCCTCCTGCTTACCTTTTTTTTTTCTTTTTTTGCAGTTTTGGCCAGGGCTGGGTTTGAACCCACCACCTCTGGCATATGGGGCCAGCACCCTACTTCTTTGAGCCACAGGTGCCACCCTTTTTTTTTTTTTGAGAGTTTCTTACTTTGTTGCCCTTGGTAGAGTGCCATGGCGTCATAGCTCACAGCAACCTCAAACTCTTGGGTTCAAATGATTCTCCTGCCTCAGCCTCCCAAGTAGCTGGGACTACAGGTGCCCACCACAATGCCTAACTATTTTTAGAGATGAGTTCTCACTCTGGCTCAGGCTGGTCTCCAACTCCTGAGCTCAGGCATTCCACTTAACTCGGCCTTTCAGAGTAATGAGATTACAGGAATGAGCCAAAACACCCACCTGGCCCTGCTTAATTCTTTAAGGATCTTTGTTGACTTCCTTAGATCTGCTAGATCAGGCATCCTCAAACTTTTTAAACAGGGGGCCAATTCACTGTCCCTTAGACTGTTGGAGGGCCAGACTATAGTTTAAAAAAAAAACTATGAACAAATTCCTATGCACACAGCACATACCTTATTTTGAAGTAAAAAACAAGATGGGAACAAATACAATTCACACCGCTTCATGTGGCCTGCAGGCCACAGTTTGAGGACGCCTGTGCTAGATAAAGCACAAACTGTCACTCAAGGCCCTTTCTTTCTTTTTTTTTTTTTTCAAAACCCTTTCTGACCTGACCTCTGCCCTTGTTCTCCAGTCTTATTGATATTATCCACCCCACACAGATCCCACCCTCCAGCCACACCTCTGATTTCCTATTTCTCAAATGCTCCCTACTTCCATCTAAGTTGTTCCTTTTTCTCACCACTGTCACCCTAAAGCCAGTTCAGGCATCTGCTCCTGCCAGAAGCTCTCCTGAACCTCCTTCCCAGGGAGTTAACCCCTCCACACGGGCTCTCTCCACTCCTCCTGTCACTTCGTCACACTGCTCACACTGCTTACCTGCCTGTCACCTGGGTTCCCAGGGTGGAGTCCAAGAACACACGTTGTGTGTTCTCTACTAGGTTAATGTTTCCTGGACCGCACTGAATTGTCACAGTGTATACAAATCTGCCTTAGTTTGCCGTTTCCTTATTCATTCATCGCTTTGTTGCTATTTCTACTCTTCTTCATGACACTTAGCTCAAAGTATCTTTATACAAATAAGTCTTTGTATTATTTACTTGGAATATATTCCCCCAACCGGTTTCATATGGCCAAAGGTTATACTTAAGTGTGTGGCTTCTATGAGGCATTGCTAAACACCTCTAGAAAAACTATCGATTCACTGTGTGTGTACACGTATGATTCCTGGTGTAGGGGCAGGAAAGCTAGGATCCATTTCCTGACCCACCATTAAGGTCATGACTGATCCTCCTATAACAAAAGACTGCTTAACTAGAGAAAAGCATAACAAGTTTATTTAATCAAAGTTTTACATAACAAAAATAAGGACCCAAAGACCCAGGAAAAACTATTCTTATGCTCATGTTTGATAAAGAATGGACAGCCATACAGACATGAGATTAGACAAAAGTGTGTGATCTAATGATAACAGTCTGAGGAGCAAGCCCAGCAAGGCCTGTCTGTTCAGATCCTTCCTGATCATTCTGTACAGCATTCCTTCCTCCTGGGTATGGGGTAGGGCTCCTCTGGAATGAAGGTCTTTAAGGGATAAGGGAGAGAATAACATTTCTAGATTTTATGACTTGTTTTGAAGGAGAAGGGTTCTAGTTTCTATGACCTGCCTCAAGAAGCAAGAATTCTGGGTTCTCTGACTTCTACTTAGGGTGTAAAGAGGAACAGGAGACAGGAGGGCAGGAGAAGATCAGAGAGATTTTGCTTCTGACACCTCATCTCCTCCAGTTCAAAGTACTCATCACATGGGCCAGGCATGGTGGCTTATGTCTGTAATTGTAGCACTCTGGGATGCCAAGGCAGATGGATTGCCTGAGCTCACAGGTTCAAGACCAACCTGAGCCAGAGCAAGACCCTGTCTCTAAAAATAGCTGGGGGCAGCGCCTGTGGCTCAGTCGGTAGGGTGCCGGCCCCATATACCGAGGGTGGTGGGTTCAAACCCGGCCCCGGCCAAACTGCAACCAAAAAATAGCTGGGCGTTGTGGCGGGCACCTGTAGTCCCAGCTGCTCGGGAGGCTGAGGCAAAAGAATAGCGTAAGCGCAAGAGTTAGAGGTTGCTGTGAGCCGTGTGATGCCACGGCACTCTACCAAGGGCGGTACAGTGAGACTCTGTCTCTACAAAAAAAATAAATAAATAAAAATAGCTGGGCATTGTGGCAGGTGCCTGTAGTCCCAGCTACTCAGGAGGCTGAGACAAGAGAATTGCTCTTGCTCAGGCTGATCTCAAACTCAAGCAATCCCACCTGAGCCTCCCAGAGTGCTAGGATTACAGGTGTAAGTCACCATCCTAGCCTCATATTTGCTATTTTAACAGGTATGCAAAGGTCACAACCTCTTCCTTTAGGGAGCTTCTGTGATCTTACAGCTGCATCTATGGGAATGTGTTGTAAGTGCTATGACAGAGTATAGCAAAGGGGATGGGCTGGAGGGAGATCTAATCCAGCTGAGGGATTCAAGGAAAACTTCACACGGGAGAGGACAGCTAACTCAGACTCATCAAGGTTATATTTATAATAACTTCATGTCTTCTGTGACACCCTTGCCTGCACTACCTTTCTAAACTCATCTCTACCTTCTAGCAATTTTCTTCCTTTCCTGCTATGAACTTCCCCAAGTCCTAGGGATAGCAAACCACAGTAACTCAATGGGAACTGATGCTTTTTCATCTCACAAATGAGGAAATTGAGGCCTATGAGACCACATAGCTAGGAACAAGACTAGAACTTCCTACACCCAGCTGCATATAATTGTCCCCAGGCCAGTGCTCTCCCACTGCTCCTGCTGAGAAAGGACAAGAGGGAATAAGAGGCTTCCTGAGAAGCCTGGTCCCACAGAAGGCACAGTTCACCTATTACCTAAGTCAGTGATAACAGCCCCAGTCTATAAAAGAGAAAAGTGTAGCCCATAGGGTCTAAACAACCTCCCCAAGGTCACACAGTGGAACAAGTCCTGAGGGTCCCAGAATGTCCAGCAATGTAGACTCTCATACCTACGGGGAACCCACCTGCCACACTCATCTCAGAGACAGCACCCCAGTTGAGAAGTGCTAGCAGTTCAATTATGCCTCAGGACTTCAATCCATATATTGAAGGCCTAAGTACCTTAGAATATGATCTTATTTGGAGATAGGGTCTTTCAAGGAGTAATCAAGTTAAAATGAGGTCATTAGGGTGACCCCAATCTAACACAACTGGTGTCTTTTTACAAAGAAGGAATTTGAACGTAGAGACAGACAAACACAGAGGAAATATTGAAGAGACACAAAAAGAAATAAGAGGAAGAACACAGGAGGCTACCGGAAGCTAGGAGAGAGGCCTAGAAGAGATCCTTCTCTCATAGCCCTCAAAAGGAAAGAATACTGACAACACCATGATTTCAGATTTCCAGCCTCTCAGAACTATGAGAAAATGAATTTTTGTTGTTTAAGTCACCCAGTTGGCAGTACTTTGTTACAGCAGCCCCAGAAAATGAATGCAAAGAGAAAACTGCCACCCACCCCCAAAATAGGGGATCCTGAAGACATTTTGGAACAAAAATCATTTTTGTAATTTCAACGTTTTTAAATGTTTTTCTTTTTCAGGGTAACAAAGAGAGATTTTATTTAAGAAGAACAAAGAGAAAGTTTAGAGCACTTCCAAGGAGAGTTAAAGTGGCTGCCTCTTGTGAAGGAGAGAAGGTGAGAGAGAGCTTTTTTTTTTTTTTTCTTGGTAGAGACAGAGAGTCTCACTTTATGGCCCTTGGTAGAGTGCCATGGCATCACACAGCTCACAGCAACCTCCAACTCCTGGGCTTAAGCGATTCTCTTGCCTCAGCCTCCCGAGTAGCTGGGACTACAGGCGCCCGCCACAACGCCCAGCTATTTTTTGGTTGCAGTTCAGCCGGGGCCGGGTTTGAACCCGCCACCCTCCGTATATGGGGCTGGCGCCTTACCGAATGAGCCACAGGAGCCGCCCGAGAGAGAGCTTTTTTAATGTTTTTTTATTACATGCTTTATTGATGAAAAAAAGAGAAAAGATTAGAAAGTATAAAGAAATCTATGAACCAAGTGTATGGTGCCCCATGATCATACTAATGTACAAAGCTATGATTTAATAAAAATAAATAAATAAATAAAAAAAGAAAGTATAAAGAAGAGAAGCAAAAACATATGCCTTCTCACTTTGTTGTTAACAATTTTGTGAGTTCTCTTGCAGCCTGTATGTATGTATGTATGTATGAATCTTCTCACAGTGCTGCTGTAATGCTTAAATGGGAGGCTGGGGAAAGTTCCCAGCTCCGGCCCAGCACCCAGTCAGCACTATACATGGTAAATATTATGCATATTTATAAAGACACTGTATAAAACCGGAGTCATGCTGTTTCATCACTTCCTCTTTCCACTTACCAGCTTACCTTCAGTGTTTCCCTATCTTTTTTCTTTTTTTTTGTAGAGATAGAGTCTCACTTTATTGTCCTGAGTAGAGTGCCATGGCGTCACACAGCTCACAGCAACCTCCAGCTCTTGGGCTTAGGTGATTCTCTTGCCTCAGCCTTCCCCTCAGCTGGGACCACAAGCACCGGCCACAACACCCGGCTATTTTTTTTGTTGCAGTTTGGCCGGGGGCTGGCACCCTACTCCCTGAGCCACAGGCACCGCCCATTTCCCTATCTCTTTAATATTCTTTGAGGGCATGACATATTTCTGCACAGCTTTCCATCTGTGAATGTGGCATAATCTATTTACCCAATTGCTTGTCTTTGAACCTTTGAAGAAATTCTAATTTTTCCCAGTTATAAATAAGCCTGGAATATAAAATAAGTAAAACTGGGATAGATCATCTCTGATTTTTGGATACACACCAGAAACAGAACTGCCAAATCCAGGTATAACTCTTTTCAAATCTTTTGTACATACTGTGTAATGGTCCTACAGTAAAGTCATACAATTTACTTCCTCAACGGTTGAAAAAGGCACTCACTTTCCCACACCTACCAACATCTGGTGTTTTCACTTATTATCTCGACCAATTCTATAGATAGGAAAAACCAGACTTTCTTTTTCATTTGTACTTTGGGATTTCTAGCGTTTTCATAGGTTTTTGTATTTCTTCAGTGAACTAAGTTAATCACCCTTTGTGTTGTGTCCGTTGGTCAATTCCTCTCATTGTTAAGGTTTTAGCAGGACTTGAAAGGGCTGCTGCAGATGGGAGCCCAGGGGCAGCTTCCTCCCCACCCTTCTGACCCTTCTCCTCCCACATTCTCATCCTCTGGAGCATTCCTTGACTCTCCAGGGAATCTTTGTCATTCAAACTGACCCCTGCAGCCAGGGGCCCTGGGATAGCCACCTCTCCAAGCCTGCTCCACCTTTTACAGCTTTCCCTTTGCAGCCCCACATTCCTCCTCACCTCTCCCAACATCCTGCACATCCTCCCTTGAAATTCTTCTAGGAGGCCCAAAGCCACTAGGGACCCAGACTGACCTAGCCCCAGAGTAGGAATCCCAGTCCTGCCCTGCTCTGGCCAGAAAGGAGGAAGGAGGAGGGAGATGGGGCTAAGGTTCCAAGGAACAGTTGTCCTTAGGGGAAGGTCTGGGGGGGGGGGGGAAGGCCACAGTGTGAGATGAAAGAAAGAACCTGTTCTTGATATTTCATGAAGTTTGCGGTCACTCACTCTAGAACAGAGCTCAAATCCAGGTCAGCAGCTTGCAGGCCGAGTCACCTCACTACCTTACAGGGTTGCAGTGAAGGGGGTATTCAACACGGTATGAAAAGCATCTGGCACAAAAAGGTTCACAGATCACCACAAATCCCCAAGAGTCAGGAATGGCTTCTTCAGGAGAAATGGGCCTTGGAAAGGTCAGGTTTGCATTTGCAGCTGGAGAGTTAAAGAGCTAAGGAAATTTCATCACAAAATATGAGTCCCTGATATAAAGAATATTTTGAATGAAGGCCGTTCAAGGTTAAGAAACCCCAGAGGAGGCTTTCCCTCTGTTCGTTTAAACTGGACTGGCCTGATCAGAGGATCAAAGGAGACAATTGACTCCCCTTGCCCCTTCCTGTTATCCCAAAATATTTCAGGAATGAGAGTGAGTAATATAGGTAAACCCAGCCCAAATCATTTGGGTCCAGCATGGGTAATATAGGTAAACCCAGACCAAATCATTTGGTTGGTTAATCTACAAGTCAATCTACTTCATTAGTCCTTCCTATCAACCTTTTATCCCCTGTGCTTTTATCGACTGTGTAAAGATATCTGAATTCCATTGGAAAATTGGGTCTTCACTCCGTGATTTCTCCCCATGTACACGGTAAATAAATCCTTTCTCTTATTAATCTTCCTTAATTGATCTCTCAATCTCTCTTCCTCCTTGATCTCTCAGCGAACTTTCAGGGGAAAGAGCAAGTTTCCCCTTACCCCTACAAAAGGAATGGTTTGAGCAAAGACTGGGAGGCCAGCCGTGCTGGGTGTATAGCGACACTGAGCACCGCCACTAAGTGAAGGGTCACCAAGGGTACGCAGAAAGGGAAGGTCAGACCGCAGCTGGGTAGAAGACAGGATTCCATGCCTGGCCGAGACCGCAGCTTTCATCCCCACTGGTCTCTAACTTCACTAATTCAACCACCCACTGAAGATAGGATCGTGGCAGCCAGGCAAGGTGCTGTTTCTGTCCAGGACCAGGAGGAGAGATGAGCCTCAAAAAAAGTGATGGGGCAAAGAAGGCGCCCCAGGAGAGTTAAGACTGAGATTTAGAGGAGGCTTTTGAGATGGGCCTTGTGCAATTTCATCAGGCAAGTGGAGAATCGGGAAAGTGGCATCGTACACCCGTATCACCTTAACTCGGGCGGGAGAGAGAGGTCTTTGAGGGTGGCGGTGCAGGGAAAGGGGCCGGTTGAAGCGGGCGGGTTGGGGAGGAGCGTTAGGGACCCAACCCCGAAAGCCCATGCGGGCGAGGAGTGCCAGGGCCAGGTTTCACAAAGTCCGGCCTGCAGGACGCAGCGGCCCCAGGCCCGGAATGTGCGGCGGGGACGGGGGCGGGGGGAGGACCCCAACCCCCAGCCCAGGCCCAGCGGGCCGCCGGCACGTAGCGCTCGTAGCTGGCGCGCCGCGGTAGGTAACAAAGTCCCCTGTGTGCGGCGGGGCGGGGCCTGCCGGCTACCAGCTGGGGACCGGGCGGGGGTGGGGTGGAGTGAGGGCTCCAAGTTGGAAGCGGGGTGGGGGTGGGGGTGAAGAGCCTCCAGAAGATCCGGTCCCTGCTGTGGCCTCCCCTCTGCCCCGCAGCCAGAACATGGAGGCGCGTTCCGTTTCGCAGGTGGGATGGCCAAAGCCCAGACACCGAAGGGGACTGTCCCGGGGTCGAGCAGGGAATTGTGAAATGTACAGTCCTGAGCTGGGGGGTGGGGGCAAAGGGAGGGCTCTACCACTACTGTCAGAGGTCCCAACAGCACCCCCTGCCCCAGGGGGGAAGCCAGGGACTCTACTCCAGGCCACCAAGCTGAATTGGAATTCGATATACATGGACATTTAGGTGCTAAAGTATGCGCTCCAGAGAATCCTCTCTAGGAGGTGAGAGGAGGCGACCTAGACGGTCTCCAAGAGGCTCTATACACAAGATTAAAAGCTGTGTGGTCCGTGTCAATGAAAGGGGCCGCTGAGGAGCTTGGGCGGTCACCAAAGCCTCCGCAAGCCATGCGTGGCGCCACATTGAGGGTCCCCATGCCCACAGGAAGCCTTCATAGGTGCTAACAGACCCCAAACTCGGGAACAAGCACCATGCGCGCGCACGTCTGTGTAGTCCCACAGTCCGTGTCCGCGCCTGACCGCACACGCGTGCACAGGTCTGCTGCTGCTCTCTATACGGAGAGATCCTGGGGAGCCTGGAGTGCTGGAGAATGAACCTGAGACCCAGGCTTTGGGATCATCTCACTCTTCCCCCATCCCACTCCCACCCCTTTTGCCCTGCGCCCTTTGTTCTCTGTGCTGGGCAACCTAAGGGCAAATGGGGGAGAGAAGTGGGCCAGACTCTTGGAAAACAAAGAAATGTCCGTTCTACTGGGGACTCCCTCGCTCTTGGCCCTCACAGCCCAGCCCAGCCTCCCATCCCCCCACCAAAGCTGCCAAATACGGTACAGAGGACCACCCAAGATAGGTCTGCAGACCCAGGGGGAACAGGGAGCTGAGAAGCCGGGCCCCAGCCCCAGCTTGGGGGAGGAGGAGGGGGAGGGGTTGGTGACTGCACAGTGGGGCACAGGGCTGCGCTGTGCTGTGGCCCTCCAATCTGCTCTTGCAGACTGCTTTGGAGCTAATCAGCAGACGTGGGGAGTGGAGCCCAGATGCTCATACCTTCTCTCCTCCCTTGGCAGCCTGGCCTAGAGACCCCATTCCCGGAAGGGGAGCCCTGAGAGCCACAGAGGGAAACTCTGAGGCGCCAAACTGTCTACAGTCTCAAGTCTGCTAGGGAGGAGTGAGACCAGGCCCCTGCCCTGCAGGCTGTTCAGGCCACTGACAAACAGGCCAGTACACAGGTGCTGACAGGGACTACCACCCAACCTGGGTAGGGCTCAAGACTGGTTTTCAGAGAAAGAGTAGGCTCCCTGCACAGACAGGGCTGAGAAAGAAAAAATGAATAGAGGGATAAGTGAATGAAGGGACAATTGTCCAAGGCCAAGGATCCATTTGGATAGAAAAGCTTTGGCATGTCCAGGCTGGGGCTTCTTGCAGAGTGTCATTGCTCTGACCCTGATGTAGTCAGGCTACAGTTTGCTGAGACCCAGGAAGCTTTCTGATTCAGCCCCCCAGTCTAAGGTCTGACATCCTTCAGGTGGCCAAACTGATTGCTGGAAATCCTGAATAGAGTGTTGCTCTGTCTGCCTCCCCACCAAACTGAGAACTCTTCACAGACATATTCAGTGTCTGGCTCAGATTCCATCCCAGGAACTCCATGCCAGTGTCCCCTAAAATGTAGGCAAACTGTTCCAAAGGATCAAAGACAAATGTGAAGACCGGCTGCTTCCTGGGTGTATGCCATAACATGTAAATAGAGACAAAGATTGCAGTCACCTGAAGCAGTGCCCCCCTCCCTGAACATGTGCTTACCTACTCTCCCTTTATATCTGCATTTACACCTGCACTAGCAGCTCCCCTGGGGCAGGAACTGGTCTCCATCTTTCTGTGCCACTATTGTCCTGTGTCACCTAACACATGGCCAAGCACGAGTCAGTGGAAGTCAATGTTGGTGGAATGGTAAGTGATGACTGAAAACATCTTGTTAATCAAAGAGGGTTGTGCAAGTATAAGAGCTTATGTTGTTTAAATCATAGAGGGACTTGAACATCATCTTTCAAATTAACTGAATCCCCCCATTTGACAGATGAGGAAAATGAGGCCCAGCATGTGAAACAGATTATCAGAGATCACTCACAGAGGCTGTCCTGCTTCACACTCAGCTGAAGTCCCCTAACTCCCAGGGGAGAAGGGCCTCCCCACGCCCCCTCCTTAAGCCATGCTTGTCAGACCATCCCCTCCTCCAGGCATTGCTTCAGCCAGTGCAGACACCACCTGGGAAGCCCATCACATTGAGCCAAATCTTCCTCTCTCCAGTGACTGCCTTCCCAAGAAAACTTGAGAGCCATAAGTGTGTCTGAGGTTCTTGAGAGCCAAAGATAGGGTGCTGCTGTAAAAAAGGTTGTGAACCCTGAGTGTGCACTCACAGTGAAGGCAAGGCAGTGTTAGTACCTGTGGCCACTGGAGCTGGAAGGAGGAAGGAATAGATTCTCCTCAAGTCTTGGGAGGGAGTGGAGCTCAGCTGACACCTTTACTTTCACACTTCTGGCTCCAGAACTATAAGAGAGTCCATTTCTGTTGTTTTAAGTCACCCAGTTTGTGATAACATGTTACAGCAGTCCCAGGAAACTAATACAGCTCTATCAGCTCTGGCTGTAAATCAGCCAGCATTCCCGCTTCTGTACATGTCATCTCCTAGCCAAACCTGGGCCTATGCCCCCAGGCATTCACCCAGTAAGCTCTGAAAACTGATCCTGGGTAGACTGAGACCCCTGCTACCCGCGACCTAGCCTGGGTCACAGGCATCACTTACCCCTCACCCTGCCTGCCTCCACTGGATGCAGCACCACCCTCTCTGCCCCATCAGGCCCCTGTAGGAGAGGGTGGGGACATGCCTACTAGCTACTGGTGTCAAGTACTGGCTAGTGGGGAAAAAACACTAACAGGAAAATCAGGAGGTTGATATTCAAATTTTGCTTCTGCATTAACTCATTGTATTAAAACGAATCATTTGGACAAGTTAATTCTTCTCCCTGGATCATGGTTTCACCCCTTGTCAAGTACCCAGATTGGATTGCATGATTTTTCTGGGCTCTTTCGGTTGTGACTATGAATGAGCAGTGGCAAAAGTGCAAGGGTTATAAGGAAGGAGGAAGATATGCCCAGGAGTAAAAATGTGCAAGCCTACAAATGGGATTGGATGAGGAGCAGTGTCAGTAACAGAGTGAACTTCAAGGCTTGGGAGAAGTAAGGGCTTAGGGCCAGAGGTCTGCATAAAAGACGTTCATCTTCAAGAGAGAAGTCCATCTACAAGAGCGGTATCCATCACAGGGTCTGCCTCAACACACTCCTTTCTAGGGAGATGGCTCTATCCACAACCCTCACAGTCCAACTGGGTATATTTGGACCATAGAAACTTATCCTCTGCTACGATCTGAATGTTTATATCCTCCCAAGATTCCTGTGTTGAAATCCTAACCCCCAGGTAATGGTGATAATATTAGGAGTTGGGGCTTTTTGAAGTAATTATGCATGGGGTTAGTGCCCTTGTAAAAAGGTTCCAAGCCAGGCACAGTGGTGCACTCCTACTTCAAGATTGCTTAAAGTCAAGAGTTCAACCTGGTTCTGTAAAATACAAAATTTATTTAAAAAGAAAGAAAGAAAGAAAGGAAAGACCAGCTTGAGCATCATAATGAGTCCCCATCTCAAAAAAATTAAAAATTAGGAAAATTTTTTTTTTTTTTTTTTTTTTTTTTGTAGAGACAGAGTCTCACTTTATAGCCCTGGGTAGAGTGCCATGACATCACACGGCTCACAGCAACCTCTAACTCTTGGGCTTACGCGATTCTCTTGCCTCAGCCTCCCAAGCAGCTGGGACTACAGGCACCTGCCACAACGCCCGGCTATTTTTTGGTTGCAGTTTGGCCAGGGCTGGGTTTGAACCCACCACCCTCGGGCATATGGGGCCGGCGCCCTACTCACTGAGCCACAGGCGCTGCCCAGGAAAAAAATTTTAAACTACAAAATAAAGACTGGCAGGTTGTGGTGGCTCATGCCTGTAATCCCAGCACTTTGGGAGGCTGAGGTAGGAGGATGACTTGAGACCAGGAATTTGAGATCAACCTAGGCAACATGGTGAGATGCTATCTCTACAAAAAAATTAAAAAATGAGGCAGGTATAGTAGCACATGCCTGTAGTCCCAGCTGTAACTACTCCAGTGGCTGAGATGAGAGGATTACTTTAGCCTAGGAGTTGATAGCGGTAGTGAGGTCCAAGCACTATGGCTCCTGCCTTTAATCCTAGCATTCTGGTAGGCCAAGGCAGGTGGATCGCCTGAATTCAGGAGTTCAAGACCAGCCTGAGCAAGAGTGTGACCTCCATCATTAATAAAAATAGAAAAACTAGCCAGGCATTATGGCAGGCACCTGTCGTCCCAGCTACTAGGGAGGCTGAGGCAAGAGAATCGCTTAAGCCCAAAGAGTTTGAGGTTGCTGTGAGCTGTGATGCCACAGCACTCTACTGAGGGCAACAGCTTGAAACTCTGTCTCAAAACGTCATGGCCCTCTACCCGAGGGCGGTACAGTAAGACTCTGTCTCTACAAAAAAAAAAAAAAAAAAAAAATGAGGTGAAACAAATGTAACTGGTAGTTGAGTTGTGCTAATGTTCAAAGCAAAGTCCACACACTTCTGCTACTGACGGTCCTAAAGATTTACAGACTTGGGCGGCGCCTATGGCTCAGTGAGTAGGGCGCCGGCCCCATATGCCGAGGGTGGCGGGTTCAAACCCAGCCCCGTCCAAACTGCAACAAAAAAATAGCCTGGCGTTGTGGCGGGCGCCTGTAGTCCCAGCTGCTCAGGAGGCTGAGGCAAGAGAATCGCGTAAGCGCAAGAGTTAGAGGTTGCTGGGAGCTGTGTGATGCCATGGCACTCTACCGAGGGCGGTACAGCGAGACTCTGTCTCTACAAAAAAAAAAAAAGATTTACAGACTTAAAATTTGTAAGAACTTTTTTCCTAAAAGTGCATTGCAAGAAAGAGGGAGAAGAGTACTCAGCAGCCACGATCTGGGGACCATCACAGAGATAAGAGTTTCTTAATATGTCAAAATTACAGAGTTCTTAGGTACTAGAACTAATAATGAGAACCAATAAGTGAGTTTAGCAAAATCACAGAACAACAAAGTCAACTGTATACTAGCATTAAAAAATTAGAAACTGGAATCTTAAAAATACTTTTTAAAATTACATTTAAAAAATCAAATACTGCCTGGGCATGGTGGCTCACACCTGTAATCCTAGCACTCTGGGAGGCCAAGGTGGGGGGATTGCCTGAGCTCACCACTTCGAGACCAGTCTGAGCAAAGGCAAGACCCCATCTCTACTAGAAATAGAAAAACTGAGGCAAGAAGATATCTTGAGCCCAAGAGCTTTAGGTTGCTGTGAGCTATGATGCCACTGCACTCTACCCAAGTTGACAGCTTGAGACTCTGTCTCAAAAAAAAAAAAAAAAAATTAAATACAGTAGAACCTCCATAGTTGACCACCTCCCTACAGTGGCCACCTCCTTAAGTTGACCTAATTTTCATAGACCAGACATGCTCCACATGGTACCCATCAGTATAGTAGGGCTAGTGAATTATGTTGACACCTCTGTATGTTGACCAGTTTGTTTAACCCTTTGGGTGGTTAACTTACAGATGTTCTACTGGTACTTAGATATTTAAGAAAATATGTGTGAGATATACTAGATATCTATTGCTGTGTAACAAATTATCCCAAACTTAGTGGTTTAAAATAAGCATTTAGTATCTCAGTTTCAGGAGCAGCTCAGCTGGGTGTTTCTGGCTCAGGTCTCTTATTAGGTGGTAATCCAGATGTTGGCCAGAGCTGCAGTCATCTGAGGGCTGGACAAGGTTGTTACAGAGGCCTCAGTTAGTTCCCCATCCTGTGGAACTGTCCATAGGGCTGCTTACAACATGGCAATGGCTTTCTCTTCACTGGGATACCACTACACATTCTACAATAGACAGTATCTATGATTCTTTCACACCAAAGAATTATCTGGGCCAACATCCCCATACTACTGAGCTTGACAAATCCTGGGCTGAGCAAAGACTTAGTCTTAGAGAGGACACAAAAGACAGAAATCATAAAAGAACACAATTGCACTTATAAAAATGGAAAAACTTCTGCTTTTGCACGGTGCCCATAGATCAGTGAGCAGGGCAACAGCCACATACACCATGGGTGGCAGGTTTGAACCCAGCCTGGGCCTGCTAAACAACGACAACTGCAACAACAAAGAAAAATAATAGCCAGGCATTGTGGCAAGCGCCTGTAGTCCCAGCTACTTGGGAACCTGAGGCAAGAGAATCGCTTAAGCCCAAGAGTTTGAGGTTGCTGTGAGTTGTGACACAACAGTACTCTACCCAAGGCGACAGATTGAGACTATCTCGAAAAAAAGAAAAAGAAAAACTTCTGCTTTTTAAAGATGCCATTAAAAGAAAAATGTAGCGGGGGCAGCACCTACGGCTCAGTAGGTAGGGCACTGGCCCCATATACTGAGGGTGGCGGGTTTGAACCCAGCCCCGGCCAAAAGTGCAACAAAAAAATAGCCGGGTGTTCTGGCAGGTGTAGTCCCAGCTACTCAGGAGTCTAAGGCAAGAGAATCGCCTAAGCCCAAGAGCTGGAGTTTGCTGTGAGCTATGATGCCATAGCACTCTACCAAGGGCAACAAAGTGAGACTCTGACTTTAAAAAAAAAAAAAAAGGTGACTGGGTGCAGTGGCTCACACCTGTAATCCTAGCAGTCTGGGAGGCCGAGGCAGGTGGATCACTTGAGTTCATAAGTTTGAGACCAGCCTGAGCAAGAGTGAGAGCTCATCTCTACTAAAAATGAAAAACTGAAGCAAGAGGATCACTTGAGCCCCAGAGTTTGAGGTTGTTGTGAACTCTGACATGATGGCACTCTACCAAGGGCAACAAAGTGAGATGTTCTCTCTCTCTCAAAAAAAAAGGCAAGCCACAGATGGGTGAAAACATTTGCAAAATATATATCAGATATAGGAACTGCCAGTGAATACACAAAAAAGTTTATTATTGTTATTCAAATGTCAACCATAATGAAATACCACTACATATCCAGGAGAATGACTGAAAGCAAAAAGAACAATCTTGAAAGGTTAGTCAGGAAATGGAAAGGATACTTCTCATTTGTTTGTTTGTTTTTTTATTAAATCATAGCTGTGTACATTAATGCAATCATGGGGTACAATGTGCTGGTTTTATATACAAATTTGAACTGTTTTCCTCAAACTGGTTAACATAGCCTTCACGGCATTTTCTTAGTTATTGTGTTAAGACATTTATATTCTACACTTAGTAAATTTCACACGCAGGATACTTCTCATTTTGAATTAGCAAATTTTGGGGCGGCGCCTGTGGCTCAAAGGAGTAGGGCGCTGGCCCCCTATACCAGAGATGGTGGGTTCAAACCCAGCCCTGGCTAAAACTACAAAAAAAAGAATTGGTAAATTTTTAAGATTTTTATTTTTTATTTATTTATTCATTTATTTATTTTGTAGTTTTTGGCCAGGGCTGGGTTTGAACCCACCACCTCCGGCATGTGGGGCCAGCACCCTACTCCTTTGAGCCACAGGCACCACCCAAATTTTTAAGATTTTTAAAGGAATTCTAGGGCGGCACCTGTAGCTCAAGGAGGAGGGCACCGGTCCCATATGCCGGAGGTGGCGGGTTCGAGCCCAGCCCTGGCCAAAAACCACAAAAAAAAAAAAATAAATAAAAAATAAAGGAATTCTACTATACATTTGAAAGAGTTTATTGTACTTGCCCGGATATTAAGGATCTATGTATGGATTATAGTATTTGTCCAATGGAGGTTACCTATTAAAGATCTATAAAAGTAGTCACGAAGTCTGTCCAGCGAATAAATCATTTAAGGATTTCTTTGTTAGATGTTTTTCTTTTTTTTTTTTTTGACATTTAGAACCTATGAGGTAGGTAGTAGGTACTGGTAGTGGACACTGGTATTAGACCATATAGCATATGGAAAGGAGAAGTGAGAGCTAAGTTCGGAACATTCAGTAATCATAAGAAACACCTTGGTGATAAGGGCATGGGGGAGAGTTTCAGCTCTAACACGAGAACACAAGAGCTCCCAAGAGAGCATTAGTGATTGGCTGTCTCTACACCTGTGGTGCTAAGAGCCACAGGGTCACCTCTATAAGAAGCTGCAGAAGAAAGCAATCAGGGAGTGCTCATTCTTTTACGGACCACTCACTCTGACTCTTTTACTTCTCCTGCCAGCAGAACACCTGTATGGTATCTATCTATGGAAGACCACTAAGATTCATTCTCTTACTAAGACTGCTTCTCTTCCTCAAATACTGTCTCTCTGTCTCTCCCTTCTGCTAAGGCAAATAGCCCTAAGGCATCTAAGGGTAATTGTTCCTGAGCAAGATGATAGCAAAGCCGTTATCATCTGGACACTAGATAAGCCAAGGCTGAAGACCTGGCCAGTCCTGGGTGGCAACCCAGATGGAACCCCACAAGTGGCAACCACAAAGGGACAATGGAAGCCATCAACAAGATACATTTGACATCTGTTGAGTAGGGAGAGACTGAATTCCTCACCATTAAGGCCTCACCTCTATCTAGACCTCACAAGGCCCGCTTCTAGTAGGATCTTTGTACCACTCCAGGGATTTCACTTAGCGCTCATGCATATCCTTATACCAAGGCCCTTTGAATGAGTCAGCATGAATGATCCAGTCCTGTTTTACTTGCCACTAAAATCTCCTCACTTGAAAAGGGTTAGAGTTCTAGTTTATGATGAGAGGTTACGTTAAGATTGAATTTAGAATGATGCTCACGGAAAACCTAACTCAAATGGCTCTTAGAACTGTCTATCACACACATAGTGAGTGATCAGTACATATTGGCCAAATAAATAAATGAATGGAAACTGGTTTACACAAATGGCTTCTGTGACTTCACATGGCTCAAACAGTATCACAAAGAATGGGGAAGGGGAGTCTCTCTCTCTACCTGCTCCAACTTCTGCAGTGTTATGCACAGACTTCCCACCACCCATCACTATCCTGCTACTTGTCCCTCCTTGTGCCGTCCCACAAAGGGAAGTCTGCCTGGAAACACCCCCCTTTTTTTTTTGAGACAGAGTCTTGCTTTGTCACCCTTGGTGCCATGGCATCACAGCTCATAGCAATCTCAAACTCTTGCCTCAGCCTGTAGCTGGGACTACAGGTGCCTGCCACAATACCCAGCTATTTTTAGAAACAGGATCTCACTCTTGCTCAGGCTGGTCTCAAACTCATGACGTCAAACAATACACCCTCCTGGGCCTCCCAGACTGCTAGAATTACAGGCGTGAGCCACCACGCCCAGCCAGGAAGCACCTTTAGAAAAAAGAGTCCACTTCTCTTTCTCAGGAATGCTAGGAAAAGTCTCCTGCTTTTCCTTGGCTCTGATTTGGTTCAGGGTCAACCTGGACACATGGCTATAGACAGAAGGTGGGATGTGTGGGTTGGCTAAGACCAGTCAGAACCTATGCCTGGTGCTGGGCCATGAGCTGCTTCCTACAGGAATAGGTAGATTGGATGCTTGGTGACCAACAATGACAAAGGTCACAGGAATCTCAGGGTCTGGTGCCAGGAAGGCTGCAGCCTAGGCTAAGCAATAAAAAGGTTGAGTTGTGGTTTGGGAGGGGTTGTTTTTGTGTGTGTGTGTGTGGGGGTTGTTTTGTTTTGTTTTTGAGACAGAGCCTCAAGCTGTCACCCTGGGTAAAGTGCCGTGACATCACAGCTCATAGCAAACTCCAATTCCTGGGCTTAAGTGATCCTTTTGCCTCAGCCTCCCAAGTAGCTGGGATTACAGGTGCCCGCCACAATGCCCAGCTATTTTTTGGTTGTAGTTGTTTGGCAGGCCTTGGCTACATTCGAACTCACCAGCTCTGGTGTATGTGGTGCCTTAGCCAGTTGAGCTACAGGCACAGAGCCTGTTTTGTTTTGGTTTGTTTTGAAAAAAAAAAAATCCTAACAGTTTGAGGCCTGCATCCCACTCTTGGAGCTTTTCTTAAAAACAAAAATACACCTTCCTAAAAGTTGTTCTTCATGTAGAGGAGTATAAAGCCACATGTAAAGGTATTTAAACTTATTGAATTATGGTGGTAAAAACATTGCCTATAGAAAAATCATTAGATATTGGCTGGTCTGAGTACAGTGGTATTTGCAACTAATTGATCACAACCAGTTACAGATTCCTTGGTTCCTTCTCCACTCCCAGAGCTTTACTTGACTAGCCTAAAAAAAAAAAATTATTAGATATATTAGGGCATTGGGTGATGTATAGGGGTTGATTGGAGGCAATAGAAACATTTTTTACTTTGTTTTCACAGCTATTATAATGTTTGCATAATCATAAAAAACTAGAATGCAGTTTTGGACTAAGTTAGGGATAATGCTGGAGCTGGGATTCAGTCTCAAGATATTTCCTTGAAGAAGTGACTTAAACCTTTTGAGCCTCAGTTTCCTCTGAAGTTAAACAGAGACAACGATACTAATTGCCCCACATTATAAGGCTATTGTGAGCGAGAGGTGAGAATTTTCTATGGAGTACACAGGGCCTCGCATGAAGGACTCCTTCATGGTGTTCTATGAGTTGTCACAGGCTGTGGTGCACAGAACTGACATCAGACTTTTATAACAGGTTTACTTAGGTATAATTGACATACAGTAAACAGCACACACTTTAAATTATATAAGCTAATAAGTTTTGACATCCCTGAAACTTTCACTTCAAACTAGATAATGAGGCCCAGTGCAATGGCTCATCCCTGTAATCCTAGCACTCTGGGAGCCAAGGCAGGTGGATTGCTTGAGCTCAGGAGTTTGAGACCACCCTGACAAAGAGCGAGAACCTGTCTCTACTAAAAATAGAAACTCTGGAGCCCAACAGCTTGAGGTTGCTGTGAGCTATGAGGCCAGTGCACTCAGGGTGCCTGAGTGAGACTCTGTCTCAAATAAAAACAAAACAACAGGGCGGTGCCTGTGGCTTAAAGGAGTAGGGAGCCAGCCCCATATGCCAGAGGTGGGGGATTCAAACACAGCCCCGGGTTTGAACTGCAAAAAAAAAAAAATTACATAATGAACATACCCATCACCCCCAAAACTTCCTTATCTCGCCATATAATCCCTCTGTCTGATCCCCTCCACCACTGCCATCCTGAGTAACCACTGATCTCTTTCTGTCACTGTAGATTAATTTGCATTTTCTAGAATTTCATATACTAAATGAAATTCAGCTGGTTTTGAGATTCACCCTTGCTGTTGCATGTATCAAGAGTCCATGCCTTTCTATTGCTGAGTAATATTCCATTGTATGAATATATCACAAATTTTCATTCATTCGCTTGTTGATAAACACTTGTATTCTTTCTAATTTTTGGCTATTACATATAGAGTTGCTATAAGTGTTTACTTAATGAGTCTTTGGGCAGACATATGCTTTCATATGTCTTAAGTAAATACCTACTAGTAGGATTGCTGGGTTGTGATGTAAGTGCAGATCTTTATTAAGAAACTGGCCAGAAGTATGACTCATACCTATAACCCTAGTACTCTGGGAGGCCAAGACCAGAGGATCACCTGAACTCAAGAATTCAAGGCCAGCTTGAGCAAGAGCAAGAGCCCCATCTCTAAAAATAGCCGGGTGTCATTGTGACGATTGCCTGTATTCTCAGCTACTTGGGAGGCTGAGGCAGGAGGATGGCTTGAGCCCAGGAGTTCAAGGTTGCTATGAGCTGTGCTGAGGCCATGACACTCTAGCCTGGGTGACAGTGAAACTTGTCAAGAGAAGGGAAGAGAAGGGGAAGGGAGGAAGGGAGGGAGGGAGGGAGGGAAGGGAGGAAGGGAGGGAGGGAGGGAGGGAGGGAGGAAGGAAGGAAGGAAGGAAGGAAGGAAGGAAGGAAGGAAGGAAGGAAGGAAGGAAGGAAGGAAGGGGCATTAAATGTGGCCATTAGGGATCACCTATTCTCCACCTTCTCAAGCTGTCTACCAAATTCTTTGTTGTTGTTGTGAGGGAAGGAGGGAAGGAGGGAAGGAGGGAAGGAGGGAAGGAGGGAAGGAGGGAAGGAGGGAAGGAGGGAAGGAGGGAAGGAAGGAAGGAAGGAAGGAAGGAAGGAAGGAAGGGGCATTAAATGTGGCCATTAGGGATCACCTATTCTCCACCTTCTCAAGCTGTCTACCAAATTCTTTGTTGTTGTTGTGAGGGAAGGAGGGAAGGAGGGAAGGAGGGAAGGAGGGAAGGAGGGAAGGGAGGGAGGGAGGGAGGGAGGGAGGGAGGGAGGGAGGGAGGGAGGGAGGAAGGAAGGAAGGAAGGAAGGAAGGAAGGAAGGAAGGAAGGAAGGAAGGAAGGAAGGAAGGAAGGAAGGAAGGAAGGAACTACCTGGCATTAAATGTGGCCATCAGGGATCACCTATTCTCCACCTTCTCAAGCTGTCTACCCAATTCTTTTTTGTTGTTGTTGTTGTTCAATAAAGTTTTATTTTTCTAAATATATGGTTGGTTGGGCCGTGTTCATGCATCTTCACCAGCAGCTGGGACATCTCCACCCTTGGTATTTCTGGTGTAAATTACTTGAGCTCTGTGCTTTGAAACCAGTTTGATAAGTCCTTTACTAAGGAGCTCCTGAAGGGCTGCCCTGGCCAGGGAACTCGAATCTTCAGTCTCTCAGAGACCACAGCTGGAGTGATAAGCTTATAGTTGGGAACTTCCTTACAGAGTTTGTCATACGTAGCTTTGTCAAACAAGACTAGGTTATTGAGCTTGTCCCAAATTTTGCCTTTGGACCACTTCTTTTTGCCCTTGCCTCCAGATTTGTTCACTGGGTCTTTGTCTTTCTTGGCCAACTTTCCGGCATCTTTTTTCTTTTTGTCATCCTTGGGCAGCATAGCGAAGCACAGAGGAGCTGCCACTACCGTAACCTGGCTAAGATGTCAGACAAAAAGGCTTTTTTTTTTTAAGACAGAATCTCACTACGTCACCCTTGGTAAAGTGTGGTGGTGTAACAGCTCACAGCAACCTCAAACTCTTGGGCTTAAGCAATCCTTTTGCCTCAGTCTCCGAACAACCCTCAGCTATTTTTTTGTTGAAGTTGTCAATGTTGTTTAGCAGGCTGGGGCCAAGTTCGAACCCGCCAGCCTCCGTGTATTTGGCTGGTGCTGTAACCACTGTGCTACAGGCGCCCAGCCTATCTGACCAATTCTTGGAGGTCCAGGGTTGGCATCACAATGGACCCTCTTTCTGCTTAAAGACAACTTCGCCTCTGTCCCTGGTGGCCATCACAATTTCCTCAGAAGCTTTAAACAATGAAGATTCCTGGGGCCCACCCGAGATCTACTGACTCAGAATATCCTTTGGTGGGACATAAAATGTATTTTTTTTTTCATAAAATGCATTTTTGTTTGTTTTAGTGCTTGTGTGATTCCACTATATTGACAGGTAGGAACTCCCTACCTACCAGATCAAGTTTAAACTCCTAGGTAAGGCATTTGCAGCCTCTGGGATTGGGCCCTGATGCCCCATGCAGCCTCACACCTTGCCCCTCCTGTAACCTCAGGGCCTCATGAAACTGCTCCATGTTCCTCTGATATGCTCAGTCTCTCTCACAGCCAAGTCTTCACACACTCCATCTTTGTATTGCCCTTTCCTCTACCCAGAGGACTTCTACGTGACCTGGGTGGCCCAGCTAAAATGCCACACCTTTCTTCCATCAGCCAAACAGAACTCTTTTCCCTTACCCATGTGTCTTCCAGCACCTCTTACCTCCTTTTGTCACAGCACCCATCACTCTACCGCATAACTATTTAATGGCAGTGGTGCTTGATAGTTTGTACAACCTGCCTCCCAAGAATCCTTTGAGGTAGATGGTGATGATCATGATAGCAAAGACTTAGCAGGTACAAAGCCTCTGTACCTGCTGCTAGACACTTTCATCTTCACAACAGCCTGGTGAGGGAGGTTCTATTATTATCAGGCCCTTTTACAGATGGGGACACCGAGTCTCAGGGAAATCACTTGCTCAAACTCACTATTCTCATAAATAGCAGAGTCACAGTTTGCACCCAAGAGCCTCTGACCCCAGAACACCACACTCTTATCTGGTCCCTGTTCATACCTTTTACCAAATAATCCCTAGGCCAACCCTTTATTCTTTTTCCTTGTCCCTGGGATCTGGATTATTTCTAGGTTTTAGATATTACAAAGAAAATTGCTATGAATATTCATGTATAAGTTTAAAAACTGCCAAGCTGGCTAGGTGCCTGTAGCTCAAGTGGCTAAGGCGCCAGCCACATACACCAGAGCTGGTGAGTTCGAATCCAGCCCAGGACTGCCAAACAACAATGACGACTGCAACCAAAAAATAGCTGGATGTTGTGGTGGGTGCCTGTAGTCCCAGCTACTTGGGAGGCCAAGGCAAGAGAATCTCTTAAGCCCAGGAGTTGGAGGTTGCTATGAGCTGTGATGCCATGGCACTCTACCCAGGGTGACAGCTTGAGGCTCTGCCTCAAAATAAAAAAACAAAAACAAAAAAAAACCTGCCAAGTTGTTTTTCCAAGGTTATACCATTTCACTTCCACCAGCATGTGTAAGAATTCCAGCTACTCCCCAACATTTGAAATCATCAGTCTTTTTAATCTTGGCCATCATAATAGATGTGTAGAGGAATCACATGGTGGCTTTAATTTGCTGCCCCTAATGACTATGATATTAAGCTTCTTTTCATGTCCTTATTAGGATTTATGATCTTTGGTGAAATGTCTGCTCAAATCTTGCCTGTATTTTAATTTATTTTTTAAATATTGATTTGTAAGGGTTCTTTTTTTTTTTTTTTTTTGTGCAGTTTTTGGCCTGGGCTGGGTTTGAACCCACCACCTCCAGCATATGGGGCTGGTGCCTACTCCGTTGAGCCACAGGTGCCGCTCTGTAAGGATTCTTTATATAGTCTGGAAACAAGAATCTTGCCAGATAGTGATTTTTTTTTTTCCTCCCAGTCTGTGGTTTATTTTTTCATTATCTTAACAATGTCTTTCCTAAAAATAGTTAAGTTTTAATTTTGATAAAGTCAGATTTATTTTTTCTTTTATGAACAGTGCTAATTCATCTTAGCAATATTTTATCATTTCAGTGTATAGGTCTTACACATATTTTATCAGACTTATCCCTAAATATTTCATAATTTTGATGCCATGGACAATTTTAAAATTTTAATTTCTGATTGTGTGTTGCTAGCATGTTGAAATATAACTGACTTTTTTATATTTATCTTGTAGCTTCTATCCCTGCTAAACTACTCATTTATCTGTTCCAGTAGTTTTTTTTGTACATTCCACAGGATTTTCTACATGTTGTCTGTAAATAAAGAGTTTCACTTCTTCTTTTCAATCTTAGGTACCCTTTATTTCTTTTTTTCTTTATTGCACTAGTGATTTGACTGAAGTAGTCCTTGTTCACTAAAATATTGGGTTTTTTGAAGTCTTTTTTCTCTGTAAGTTTTATTTTACGTAGTTTCCGTAACTATGCCTTCAAGTTTCTAATATTCTCTTCTGCAGTGTCTAATCTTCCATTATTTCTATCCATCGTATTTTTCATGTCAGATATTGTACTTTCCATTCCTAAAGTTTTCTTTGGCTCTTTAAAATATTTTTCATGTCTCTACATGTCAATTTTTCTTGCAGCTTAACATATGCAGTACATCCATAATAACCATTTTAATGTTATGTCTACTAATTTTACTATGGGTGTCATTTCTACGTCAGTGGTTATTCTTATTCCTTTGCATGCCTGGTGACATCTGTAACCATTGATACCAAACATTTGTGAATTTTACTTTGTTGGATGCTATATATTTTTTATTTCTATAAATAACTATATTTGTATATATGTGTGTATACATAAAAATAATCTTGAATATTGTTCTGAGAAGTAATTGTTACCTGGAAACTATTTGATCCTCTGGTTATGTGTGTCCAGAGATATACAAGTATTTAGTACAGGGTTACTTTTTCCCCAGTGCTTAACCAAGACCCTTCTTATACTCTAATGCCCCTTGAATTATGAGGCTTTCCACTCTGGCTATCAGGAACAGGCTTTATTTGCCAGCCTTGTGTGAGCTCTGAGCACTATTTCCTCTTATCTTTTAGAGTGGCTCTTACCCCAGCCTTGGTCACTTTCCAGTTGATTAATTCTCAGCTGAAGAGTTGAGGGGAATCCTCTGCATGTCTCCAGTGTACTTTCTCTGTAGCTCTCCTCTCTCCAGGATTCTGCCTTACAAACTCCAGCCTCTTTAGTTTTCTCCAAACTCTCAGCCATGTTCTGTTAACTCAGGGAGACAGCTCTGTCTGAATCCCCCCTACCTTTGCACCATGGCCAGAGAACTTTCTTACTCCAAGCATTAAGTCTATCATAGAACTCACCTTGTTTTCCCTTCTTCCATTCATCACTGTTCATTATTGCCTAATGTGCCATGTCTTGAATGCTACTCTTTTTTGGGGTGGGGGGGATCATCCTGTTTTGTTTTGTTTCTTAAGATGCTTCAGAAGGGAGGGTAAATCTAATTTGTTACTCCATTCTGGCCAGAAGCTGAAGCTCCTGGCATCAGAGTTGGCATTGGACTTGGTCAGGAAGTGTCAGGGTTGGCTCTGTGCTACAGCTAAAGGGTTTCCTTCTTTATACTAGTTGGCACACCTTACCCCTGGGAAGGACTGATCTTACTATGCTCTCAACCTCTCAGGCACTGGGTGCCAACCAGGTCAGTAGCCAGGGAGAGGAGGTAACCAGTGTGCCCTGTGGGAAGCCAGAGCTGGCATGTCTCATAATAACTTTGTCAACAAAATGATTCCTCTCTGTCTCCACCTCTCCAGCCATCCCAGCTGAGGTCAGGATGCCTTCCTCTGACAGCTCTGACCTTGTCTCCAGTTACTGACCTCAACTGGCCAGAGCTGGAAGAGGATTAGTACCTACAGCTTCCCAGCTGGCAAAACTGACCCCTACCTAGCAACAGCAGTTTGAAGATTCCAATTTTTGAGCAGTCACCACTTGCCAGGTCCTGGGCTACCAACTAAAACTCCAAGTCTGGGAGAGGTAAAGCAGCTTACCCAAGGTGACACAGCTAGAAAGGGGAAGAAGGAATGGCCTGCCAAAAATAAGTCCTGGGAAGTTGGCCAGGGTCTATGTCTCTATCTCTGACTTCTGTCTCCCTCAGGGCCTGAAATCCTATCCTGAATCTGCTTAGTTCTGGGGGGTAGCATGGTGGGTAGGACACAAACAGACCCAAGTTAAAATCCTATTTTCCTTTCCTTTCTTTTTTTTTTTTTTTTTTGAGACAGAGTGTCATTCTGTTGCCCTGGGTAGAATGCTGCAGTATCATCAGAGCTCACAACAATTTCAGTCTCTTGGGCTCAAGAGCTCCTCCTGACTCAGCCTCCCCAGTAGCTGGGACTATAGGCTCCTACTACAACATCCAGCTAGTTTTTCTATTTTTAATAGAGATGGAGTCTCACTCTTGCTCAGGATGGTCTCAAACTCCCAAACTCAGGGGATCCACCCACCTTGGCCTCCTAAAGCGTTAAGATTACAGGCATGAGCCACCATGCCTCACCTCCAAATCCTCTTTCTTTCCCTCCTTCCTTCCTTCTGTTTGACAGAATCTCACTTTATCACCCTCAGTAGAGTGCTGTGGCATCATAGTTCACAGCAACCTCAAACTCGTGGGCTCAAGTCATCCTCCTCTCTCAGCCTCCCAAGTAGCTAGGACTACAGGTGCCCACCACAACACCTGGCTATTTTTTTTTCCTTTTTTTTAGAGACGGGTTTTGAACTTCCTCAGGCTGGTCTCAAACTCATTAGCTCAAGCAATCCACCTGCCTCAGCCGCCCAGAGTACTAGGATTACAGGTGTGAGCCACCACGCCAGACCCCTTTCTTTTTTTTTTTTTTTAAAACAGTTTCACTCTGTTGCCCCACTAGAGTGCTAGGGTGTAATCATAGCTCACAGCAACGTCAAACTCTTGGCCTCAAGCCATCCTCCTGCCTCAGCCTTCTCCTGGCCTCAAGCCATCTTCCTGCCTCAGCCTTCTCCTGGCCTCAAGCCATCCTCCTGCCTCAGCCTCCCAAGTAGCTGAGACTATAAGCACCTGCCGCTATACCTGGCTAATTTTTCTATTTTTAGTAGAGACAAGATCTCGCTCTTGCTCAGAATGGTCTGGAATTTCTGAGCTCAAGGGATTCTCCCACCTAGGCCTCCCAGAGTGCTAAGATTACACCATGCCTGGCCATCCTATATTCTAACTGTATGTGCTTCAGAGAGTCTCTCAACTGTTATTGAGCCACAAGAATTGCTTCTACAAATTGGGGTAGTAGTATTTACTTTACCAGGTTGACAGAAGGATTAAATAATATCTAAAAAGTACAAACTTCAACAAGGGTGCTCAATGTGTGGTCCTGAGACTCCTGTCAGGTGTAAAAGGACAGTTGCCTTTCTGTCCTGACAAGTAAAAGGCTAAACAAACTGAAAAATCAACAGTTCTTTTTAGATCCATCAGAGAAGTGAGGCCACTGCCCTAGAAGCTGGAGAGGCAGACAGGCAGACAGAGAATCATAACTTAGTGAAGCTTCTGCAGAAACTCACAAGGAGAAAACTCCACAAGAACTAGCACTAGAGTGGGAAAACCTAAGCTACAAGTGATGAATTGCTGGCAGTGCCATGTGGGAATGAAAATCTGAAAGATAAAAATTCCAAGAAGATCCAGTCATAGGGGCGCCCCCACATGTTTATGAGTTTTATCTCCAGAATCTTTCCCAGGTCCTCCCCATGAATATCAGAGAAAAATCCCTTCATGCTTCTGGCAGGGGGATGTGAAAGGAACCATTTTAAATATGTCAGAGCATGTTATCCTTAAGAAGGCCTGCTCTCATGAGAAACTATTTTACCAGAGCCCAGTCCTCTGGAGTTTTCCCAGAGCCTAAGTAACCTGGGGGAAGGAGACACCCAATTCCATTCCCTTCCAGCCATCTTGTCCCACCTAAGGAAAGGAAAAAACTGAGCAGCACCAGGGGGGATGGATGTGCTCCCACTCACAGCCTAAGGGTATATGGCACATCTCTTGGGTTCAGAACACAACTACAAGAAGGAATCGAGGGCAATGCCCATAGCCCAATGGGTAGGGCGCAGGCCACATACACGGAGGCTGGCAGGTTCAAACTCAGCCTGGGCCAGCTAAAGCAACAATGACAACTGTAACAAAAAAAGTGGTTGGGCATTGTGGCAGGCACCTGTAGTCCCAGATATTTGGGAGGCTGAAGCAAGAGAACTACTTAAGCCCAAGAGTTTGAGGTTGCTGTGAGCTGTGACACCACAGCACTCTACCCAGGGCAACAGCTTGAGACTCTGTCTCAAAATAAATAAAATAAATAAATAAAAGACTGAGACCTAGAAGAATCCTCAAAGAACTCAAATTAGACCTCCCATTTGACCCCGCAATCTCACCACTAGGTACCTATCCAGAAGAAAAAAAAATTTTTTTATCATAAGAACACATGCACTAGATGGTTTGTCGCAGCTCAATTTACAATACACAAAGATGTGGAAACTACCTAAATGCCCATCAACTCGGGAATGGATTAATAAACTGTGGTATATGTATACCATGGAATATTCTTCAGCCATAAAAGAGATGGTGACTTCACATCTTTTGTATTAACCTGTATGGAGTTGAAACACATTCTTCCCAGTAAAGAATCACAAGAATGCAATGAATCCCCAACAATTAAAAAAAAAAAAAAAAATCACAAGAATGGAAAAGCAAATATCCAATGTACTCAATGCTAATATGAAGTCAGCAGATGATATAATTCATGCTCACATAGGAGAAAATCTCATTTCAATTCAAGTTAGGGGAGGAGGAATGAGGGTAAGGGGAGAGGGGTTGGGGTGCTCCCACTGAATAGGCACAACGTAGGGGTGTATGGCACACATTTTGGGTGCAGAACATAACTACAAGAGGGACTCAACCTAACAAATTCAAATATTGTGACTTGGTTGTTTGTACCCTCACATTAACCTGAAAAAAACAAACAAAAAACAAGACAGACCTACAACATCCACAGGACTACAGTGTGCTTCATCTTCCCTGCACCTTGCTGCCACGGTACCAAAGGCCCATTTTGCTGGAATGCTTTTTACCCAGTGTAGGGATCATGGGAAAACTTCCCCTTCGCCATCTGAGGGCTTGCTGAAAAATCAACCCACAAAGGGCAGATTAATAGAGGAAACAGGATATTAATTTGTTAGTGTGCTTAGAGGAGAATTACAGAGTCTGCCCAATATCCCAGTGGGGTATAAATTGTTCTAAATCCCTCTTCTTATGGGAAAGGGAGATGTGCAAGTGTGGATGATTTTAGAGGGATAGTAAATGATTTGCAGGGAAATTCAATAGGCTTGAAGAACACACAATGGCTTGGGACAAAGTATGTTGGGCCCACAGAGAAGACAATGGTTTGTGTCAAAAGTCTGTCCAGGTTTATTGACAGACTTCAGTCTTTCTTCCTGTGATATGAGTTCAGTTAATGAAAACTCAGAGAAGGGACCAGAGGTGATTGTTTTCTTCTTCAGCGGATCCAGACTTAAAGTAGATAAGGAAACTTCAGAAAACAACTTCATCCTGTGTGTTGGGAGGGACAGAGAAGGAGAGATGGGAAGGGAGACAGAGACCCTGAGGCTTCTTCCCCAGTTCAGCTTCATCAAAGCAGCGGATTTTAGGGTGTGGGTTCCTAAGCCCCAACACCAGTATACCATGTGCAGCTTTCAACAAAAACTTAGAAGGCATACTAAAGGCATGGTTTGGAGAAAAACAGCAAGTATCAGAATCTTCAGATAGGACATAAACACAGCTTAACAAACTTAAAATAATAAAAACCATACAATGCTCTCAGACCACAGAGGAATTAAACTAAGGTAGTAGGATATTTATTCACCATCAATTTCCCTGTGCTATGCACATTAAAATAAAGTTGTGTATGCCTTTTCTCCTATTAATCCACCTTTTTTCAATTGATTTTCAGTGAACCCTGAGATGGCAAAGCGGAAGTTTTCCCTTGGCCCCTCCAATAGAGTGGGCTAGAATCAAACCAATCCTAAGTGCCATAGCTAATCACATTACAGTGAGGTCTCAATGCAATGGAAAATTGAAATGCACCTTCCACATGTCCCATCTTGGAAGACTTTAAAAGATGGTTTTTTTTTTTTGGAGACAGAGTCTCAAGCTGTCACCCTAGGTAGAGTGCTGTGGCATCACAGCTCACAGCAACCTCAAACTCTTAGGCTCAAGTGATTCTCTTGCTTCAGCCTCCCAAGAAGCTGGGACTACAGGTACCCGCCAGAATGCCCGGCTATTTTTTGGCTGTAGTTGCCATTGTTGTTTGGTGGGCCCCGGCTGGATTCAAACCCACCAGATCTGGTATATGTGGCTGGCGCCCTAGCCACCTGAGCTACAGGCGCCAAGCCAAGATGTTTTTTAATGTTTTACCAGAGAACATGAAAAATAGCCTGCCAGATCCAAAACCCAAAAGCTTTATTTGTACAGTGTTTTTTAACAATTTTTATCTCATGGTACACTCGAACCTATAGTTAGATTTCCACAGCACATTTAAATTATGTTGATTAAAAAAAAAAAAAAAAGAGTAAATGGCCGGCCTCTGCACTCTGTGGCTCACGCCTGTAATCCTAACACTCTGGGAGGCTGAGGTGGGTGGATTGCTTGAGCTCAGAATTTTAAGACCAGCCTGAGCAAGAGCGAGACCTCTATCTCTAATAAAAATAGAAAAACAGGCTGGGTGTTTAGTCCCCGCTATTTGGGAGGCTGAGGTGAGAAGAACTCTTGAACCCAACCAGGCGTGGTGGCTCATGCTTCTAATTCTAGCACTCTGGGAGGCCAAGGCAGATGGACTGCCTGAGCTCAGGGTTCATGATCAACCTAAACAAGAGCGAGACATCTCTAAAAATAGCCAGGCATTGTGGCGAGTGCCTGTAGTCCCAGCTACTAGTGAGGCTGAGGCAAGAGAATCACTTGAGCCCAAGAACTTGAGGTTGCTGTGAGCTGTGACACCACAGCACTCTCCCAAGGGCAACAAAGTGATACTCTGTCTCCCAAAAAAAAAAAGAACTCTTGAACCCAAGAGTTTAAGGTTACTGTGAGCTATGATGATGCCACAGCATTTTATTCAGTGCGAAAGAGTGAGAGTCTGTCTCAAAAAATAAAAAAGAGTAAAAAAAAAAAAAAAAAAAGAATATGCTTAACTGTGCTTTGAATTTCTTTAAAAAATAATTTAATTAATGATCTTTAAAATTTTTAGCAGCACACCTAAGATCCTTTCTTGGCACACCAGTTGAAAATCACTGCATTACGGTGGCGCCTGTAGCTCAAGCAGCTAAGGCACCAGCCACATACACCAGAGCTGGCAGGTTTGAATCCAGCCTGGGCCTGCCAATGACAACTACAACCAAAAAAATAGCTGGGCATTGTGGCGGGTGCCTATAGTCCCAGCTACTTGGGAGGCTGAGGCAACAGAATCACCTAAGCCCAAGAGCTAGAGGTTGCTGTGAGCTATGACGCCAGGGCACTCTACCCAGGACCATACCTTGAGGCAAAGAAAGAAAGAAAGAGAAAGAAAGAAAGGAAAGAAAGAAAGGAAGGAAGAAAATCACTGCATTAACACTTTAAATCTAGTTAAATGGAATATGTACACTGGTGCTGGAAGTTCTGCGTGTCTGAGAAAGACAAACATAGCAATACACTAACAGAGGACAGCTATCCAGCCAACTATAAGGCTTAAGGTTTCAGAAGGAAGCAATCTTTTCCAAGTTTTGTTGTTACCATTTTGCATTTAGATTTATCAAGTAAAACATGCCATTTTGGGGTGGTGCCCATAGCTCAGTGGGTAGAGCGTCGGCCACATACACTCAGGCTGATGGGTTAGAACCCAGCCTGGGCCAGCCTAACAGCAGTGACAATTGCTACAACAAAAAAAATAGCTGGGCATTGTGGCCGGCGCCTGTAGTCCCAGCTACTTGGGAGACTGAGGCAAGAGAATCATTTAAGCCCAAGAGTCTGAGGTTGCTGTGAGCTGTGACACCACAGCACTCTATCGAAGGCCACATAGTGAGACTCTGTCTCAAAAAAAAAAAAAAAAAGAAAACAATGCCATTTTTCCTAGCATTCTGGGAAGCCAAGGTGGGAGAATTCCTTGAGCTCAGGAGTTCAAGAACAGCCTGAACAAGAGCTAGCCCCTGTCTCAACTAAAAATAGAAAAACTAACTGGGTGTTGTAGTGGGCTAGTGGGCACCTGTGGTCCCAGCTACTCAGGAGACTGAAGGCAAGAGGATCGCCTGAGCCCAGGAATTTGAGGTTACTGTGAGCTAGGCTGACGCCATGGCACTCTAGCCTAGGGTGGCAGAATGAGACTCTGTCTCAAAAAAATAAATAAAATAAAATAAAAATATGCCATTTTTTATCCTTTAGTTTAAGGGAGATGTCATTTCCCTTCTTGGAGACAAGGAAGACTCTAACAATGAGATTATTCAAGTCTATGCATAGTTCAGATAATAAATAAACCATCCTCCAATTCTTCTCAAAAGAATTTTTTTCTTTTTTGCATAATTTTCTCCCCAAGTAAGGACATGTTATTTCAAAATGTTTCCAGATCACAACGGGGGAGGGAGGGTGGGCCGCACAGGAGAGTCTATTAAGTTCCCTACTACAGAAGCTCAACACGGTGAACTGAATTTGGAACTCTTCATTTATTTATTTCCTCTCAATTTTCCTGATGACAGTGATTCCAAAGTAACATGTAAGAGCATGGCTATCCTTGTTTTAATTTCCAAAAATTAAGGTATCTTAGTTTGATTTAGAGCCAGCTGTGAATGTCATACATGAATTTACCTTTTGTTTTTATTAAGCTGTTTGTTTATATTTTTAGCTTGTGACACCTCTTGAGATAATGAGTTCTATGTTCCACATGGGAAAAAAATCATTCATCTTTTACAGATAGAATAAGTAAGCAGGGAAAGAAAAGATCCAGCATATACTTTTCTGTTCTAGCACTCCAAACATGAACCCGACCTTGAAACAAGGAACTCTGGCAGCTGAGGAAATTTTGTAATTTTTGGTTCATTTTCCTCCTCCACCCCACCCCACCCCACCCCAGGGCACAATCTGTGTCTTTGTACTTGCAGCACCTAAGCAGTACCTGGCCTATACTAGGCCCATGAAAAGAAAAAAGAAAAAGAAAAGCAAGGCATGGTGGTATGCCCTCTTATAGTCCCAGCTACTAAGGAGACTGAAGCAGAAGGTTCACTTGAGGCCAGGAGCTAGAGGCTGAGGTGAGCTACGACTGTGCCTGTAAATAGCTACTGCACTCCAGGCTGAGCAACACAGCAAGATCCCATCTCTCTTTTTTTTTTCTTTTAAGAGATAGAGTCTAATTTTGTCGCCCTCGGTAGAATGATGTGGCGTCACAGCTCCCAGCAACCTCCAGCTCTTAGGCTTAGGTGATTTGCTTGCCTCAGCCTCCAGAGTAGCTGGGACCACAGGTCCCCACCACAACGCCCAGCTAGTTTTTGTTGTTGTTCAGTTTGGCCGGGCCAGGTTCGAACCTGCCACCCTCGGTATATAGGGCTGGCACCCTCCTCTCTGAGCCCCAGGCGTTGCCCAAGATCCCATCTTTAATAGAAAAAGAGCAATATAACACAATGATAGTGGGAAAAATTTCAAAATACTTGGAGATAAAACAATATACTTCTTAATAACAGTTGGGTCAAAGAAGAACTCTCAAGAGAAATTCAAAAATATTTTAAATGAAATGAAATGAAAATACAGCTTATTAGCACCACCATCATCTTATTGTTCTTATTCCTCACCCTCTGGCCACAGCCCTGCCCTAGTCATGGGTGAGTTCACCGTAATTATCATGCACTGGACCACCCAGGCCCCAGCTCTTGGGTCTAGCTATTGTTTCTTGGCCTTCCCAATTGTCATTGCTCTAAAATCTTTATCATACCTTGGGTTGGAGTCTGTCTGAGTTGCCATACGTACAGAAGAAAGTTAAGGACCTCCTTATGGCAAGCATTTCTGCAGGGAGCTGATGTAGTAATCCCACAGATTGCCTGGTGAGAGAGTGAGAACCATATTCAAGCAGAGGCAGCAGGAAGAGCTGCCAGCAAGGCTGTTGAACAGATGCTTGTGTTGAATAAGGTGTGGACTCAGTGACCCCTTTAGCCCCTTTCAATAGTTAAGATTCTTGGCTCCGCACCTGTGGCTCAAGTGGCTAAGGCACCAGCCACATACACCTGAGCTGGTGGGTTCGAACCCAGCCTGGCCCACCAAACAATGATAATGGCTGCAACCAAAAAACAGCCAGGCGTTGTGGCAGGCACTTGTAGTCCCAGCTACTTGGGAGGCGGAGGCAGGAGACTCATTTGAGCCCAGGAGTTGGAGGTTGCTGTGAACTGTGATGTCAGGGCACTGTACCCAGGGCGACAGCTTGAGGCTCTGACTCAAAAAAAAAAAAAAAAAACAGAACAAAGTGTGAAGACACAAAGAGATGGTGCCAAGAGGGAGGAGAAGAAGTGGCCCCAAGAGCAATTCCCCCCATCTCTCTGAGGGGTCCATCCTGGACCTGAGCTGTGTGCTCTGAAATTCCAGGCATCCCTGTCATTTCCTCATGTTTGTTGTTTCTGCTATCCCTGTGAGGAAATGATCCTTAACCCTGCCCTTGGGAAGAGTTGCTCAGGCTTTGCCTAAGGCTGTTGTCTTCCACATAGGCTGCAGGCAGGAAGGCCCAAGCTAGGACAGGGGCTGGCCCTGTTGGAATATGTGGCCATCAGAGTCTGGGACTCCTTTGGAGAGGAGTGGAGGCCAGGGGTCACCTACTCTCCACCTTCTCAATGCTGTCTGCCCAATTCTTGGAGGTCAGGGGTTGGCATCCCAATGGATGCTCTTCCTGCTTAAAGGGAACCCCATTCCTATCCGTGGCAGGGGTTCCCATTCCTGAGTGGGTATCATAATTTTCCTGAGCTTTAAATAATGAAGATTCCACAGTCCAACCTGAGACCTACTGACTCAGAATATCATTCAGTGGAACCATTAAAAAAAAAATTTTTTTTTAAGTGCCTGGGTGATTCCGCCATATTGACAGGTAGGAATTGATCTGAATCTACCAGATCAATTTTAAACCCCCAGGCAAGACATTCCCAGCCCTTTGGGATCTGGCCCCTGACACCCCATGCAGCCTCATGCCTTACCCCTTGCCCTAAATACATGGCTTCCTGAAATTCCCTCACACCTTTAGGCTCTTTCACAACCAAGTTTTCACACACTCCATATTTCCATTTTTCCCCAAGACTTCTACATGTCCTGGGAGACCCAGCTAACAATGCCATTTCCTCTGGGAAGCTTTTGAAGAAAATCAAAATATTTCACTCCCAAATATACTTCTTTGACATATTCTGAGATGGCTGTTCAGAGGGCCTAACTTTGTGGAGATTTGCATCTGTAGAGAAAATCTGCATTGACAAGTCTGGCTTTCTCTGAGACTTTCCCTTATCCAGTTTAGGAAAGATTAACTGGGAGTCTGACACCTTTAAAGGTCTGAAAGCAGCATTCACCATCTCTTCTCTCTGAGGACTGCTGCCAATGAGGTTTCAACTATATGACAAGACTTCCTTTCTGGCCAGGCTGTTCTTCTCCCCCTCCCGTAACTTGTTCTGCTACCATAACCTGCTTTGTCACAATCCAAGCCCCCTGTTCTTTCTATAACCTCAAGATGGTACATAAGCTTCTGATCCCCACTGGGGGTTTGGGTGTAATCACTCCATGGTTCTTCCCCACCCCACTCCATCCCCATATGCATGTTAATAAATTTGTGTCTCGTTTCTCCTATTAACCAACCTTTTGTCAGATTTATTTTTCTGTGAATCTTCAGAGGGCAAAAGAGAGGTTTTCCCTTGGACCTTACGGCTTCCACACCCTTCTTCTCCGGCCAGATGGAGCTCTGTTTTTCCTGTTGAGTGTCCCAGGGGCTCCCACCTCCCTATATATGTGGCACAGCACCTGTCACTCTGCCTTTTAGTTATTTAGTGATGCCAGTGCCAAACAGTTTATACAACTTGCCTCATTTAAGCCTTCCCAGCATCCTTTGAGGTAGTGATGATGATGATGACAGCAAAAACTTAGCAGGTGTAAAGTCTGCTCTAAGCTTCTAATATGCTGCTAGACCCTCCCATCCTCACAACTGCCTGCTGACAAGGTTTTGTTATTACCGGGGCCGTCTTACAGATGAGGACACTCAGGCCCAGAAAGGTGAATTCACTTGTCCTAGGTTACATGATAAGTGGTACAGCCAGGATCTAACCCAGGAAGTACTCCAGGTACCCATGAGGCTTTGGCCTTTTTGCAGATCAGGCCACTGAGGCTCAGAGAGACCATTTGCCCAAACTCACCCTTCTCATAAGTAGCTATCACAATTTGCATCCAAGAACTTCTGACCCCAAGGCTCCACAGTCTCACATGGCCCCTGTTTAAACCTTCTGCTAAGGAATCCCCAGCCAAGCCCCCATTCCTGGCCTGTTTGATGTTCTCTTCCACTCTCCCACAGGCCCCTAGAGTTTGTTTGTCTTCCCATCTTCCCAACCTGGCCTCTCTCTGATCTCACTCCCTACCCATCCTGCCCCACCTCCAATTCCCAGGAAGGAACAGCCAGGCCTTGCTGAGGTCACAGCTTCCCTGGCCGGCAGAGATCCAGCAACACTTGCGAGCTTTTCCCATCATTCCTTTATGCAGCATTCTATATGGAGCACGTGGTGGAGGGAGCAGCCTCCTCCTCTCCTTGGTTCCTCTATCAGGAAGGTGGAAGATGGTTCTGCCCTGGCTATTTTCCAGGGATAACAGGGCACAGGGCTCTGTTAACACTGGTGGTCCAGACCTGATCGCCTCACTCCTGGTCCATGATCAGGAGGAGGGTACAGTCCTAAGTCAATTGGGAACCCAGCCTCACCACCCTGGAAGGTTATCTAAATGCCCAGAGCCCCATTTAAGAACAAGAATCATAACAGACAACATTCAGAAAGCTCTATTATTATGCCTCCTGTAGGCAAACACAGGCTGCCTGGCACAGAGCTCCTAAAGGAAATGGGAGCCACCAGGTGAAGGGCCCTGCCTGCCTCTGCAGAACCACAGCTGTGAATCAGGTACTTTTTAAGAGAATTCAGTGAGAAGCCGGCTCTCCAAGGTGGGTCCAGCCATCCCACCCACTGAGAATGACTCTAATTAGCCATCCAGTTGGGTAATAGCAGGTTTTCAAAATTTCCTTGTAATCACAGATATTTCTTAACTCACACAATTGCAGAGCCCTCTACCCCCTCTTCTTCCCACCCATCCTTTTGAAACCTGTAGAAGAGTTTGCAAGGGCTTCGCTTCCATGCCCACCTGAGCTCACTTGCAGCTCTACTGTTTACTTGGCAGGTGATCTTGGGCAAATTATTTCCTGCTCTGGACCTCACTTTGCCTCATCTGTAAAGTGGGTAGAGTACTCCCAATCTTTGAGGGTTCCTGTGGGGATCACAAGTAACAGCAATAAAGGAAGCACTTAACAGTTCTTAAAGCTCTATTATTATCCTCATTTTCTGAACAAAGAAACTCAAGTTCAGGGAGGCGCCTGTATCTTAGTGGATAGGGCGCTGGCCCCATATACGGAGGGTGGCAGGTTCGAACCCGGCCCTGGCCCAACTACAACAAAAAAATAGCCGGGCATTGTGGTGGGCGCCTGTAGTCCCAGCTACTTGGGTGGCTGAGGCAAGGGAATCACCTAAGCCTAGGAGTTGGAGGTTGCTGTGAGCTGTGACGCCACATCTCTCTACCAAGGGCAACAAAGTGAGACTGCCTCTACAAAAAAAAAAAACAAACTCAAGTTCAGAAAAGCTTCCTTGCTTGTTCTATAGCTAAGAAGAAGCAGGGCTCCCAGACTCATAACTGGCTCTGCTTCCACACAGGAAGGTGTCCCCTAGTTCATGAATTTTCAAGGCCTTGAGGAAGGGCTCTGGCTGCCCAAGGCCAAAGACCAATCTCAGGGGCCTGGCTTATACGCCTCTTGTCACAACTCCTATTAGTCACGACCAGCCTACGTCCTCCAGGTGGGTCAGAGGGGACAGGGTGAGAGTCAAGAAGGGCGTGGTAGATGTGGCAGGTGAGACTGTAAGCCCTATGCCTGCCGGAAGTCCTCCAGACACAGGACAGTAAAGCAGAGGGCTTGTCCCATCAACTACACAGCAAGGACACAGTGACATCAGCCCCACAGCCAGGATCACAGCTGTCAGCACCATACTCTGATTTTGCAGCCTGAGTCAGCCTACAGAGTAATCAGCAGGCAGAGAGACACTTTACATGGCACGGCCCTCAGGCCTGCTGATTTATTAGGGCTGTCTCCAAGTGAAAGACAGAACTCTTTTAAGCATCTGACACTGGGCAACTTATTTATTTTTTTGAGACAGAATCTCTGGGTAGAGTGCCATAGTGTCATGCTCACAGCAACCTCAAATTCTTGGGCTTGAGTAATCCTTGTGCCTCAGTCTTATAAGTAGCTAGGACTACAGGGGCCTGTCACAATGCCCAGCTAGTTTTTTCTATTTTTAATAAAAACGGGGACTGACTCTTGCTCAGGCTGATCTGGAACTCCGAGACCTCAAGCAATCCACCTGCCTCAACCTCCCAGAGTGCTAGAATTACACGTGTGAGCCAGGGCACCTTATTTTTAAACTTCTCTCTTTTGAAGACAATGAACCATTTTCCACTGATCCAACTGACGAAAGACTGAAAAGACAAACCACATTCATTATTGACCAGAGGATTTTATTTTATTTTATTTTATTTGGTTTATTTTTTTTTTTTTTTGGCGGGGGCTAGGTTTGAACCCGCCACCTCCGGCATACGGGACCGGTGCCCTACTCCTTGAGCCACAGGCGCCGCCCGACCAGAGGATTTTAAAAAGGGCAAGTCTCTTAATAGCTGGTAGAAGTGCAAAATGTACTTTTTTTTTTTTTGAAGAGTAATTTGGCAATTACTTTAAATTTGACTGGTTTGCCAGGAGTGGTGGCTCACACCTATACTCCTAGCTCTCTTGGAAGCCAAAGCAGGAAGATCACTTGAGCTCAGGAGTTTGAGACTGGCCTGAGCAAGATTGAGATGCCATCTCTCAAAATAGCTGGGAATTGTGGTGGGCACCTGTAGATGGGAGGCTGAGGTAAGAGGATCTCTTGAGCCCAGGAGTTTGAGGTTGCTAGGAGCTATGATGACACCACTGCGCTCTAGCCTGGACAATAAAGCAAGACTCTGTCTCAAAAAATAAATAAAATTAAAAAAAATACACCTGTTCTTTGACCCTATAATCCAGCTACTCGGGAGACTGAAACAAGAGGATCTCCTGAGCCCAGGAGTTTGAGGTTGCTGTGAGCTACGATGACACCACTGCACTCTAGCCTGGACCAAAGAGCAAGACTCTGTCTCAAGAAATAAAATAAAATGCATCTGTTCTTTGTCCCTATAATCCCTCTCCTATGAAGATTTGTACCAAATTCTCAGCAGAAAGTTGTCCTCCACAGAGTTGTTTATGACTGCCCCCAAGTGAAAACCACCTATAGGGGATTGGTCCAATCAATGATGGGCTATCAGTTAGGATTTACTCACAGAGCAATGTTCATTATAGATTAAAAGACAAAGTGATTTATATCCAAAATTATTTGCATTGATACAACCAGGCTTGATAAGCTTTGCCACACTGGCACTTATCGTCTCTCAGACCCCAGCCACCATTCTATAAGGAAGTACAACAAGGCTTTATCCTGTAGGAGACTGAAGATGATGTAACGTCATCTGGAGAGAATGGCCCCATGAAATGCAGCTGCAGGAGTGACCCCAGCCAATATCATGTGTACCAGAACTGCTTAGTCAATCCACAAAACCATTAGAAATAATAAATTACGGGTGGCGCCTGTGGCTCAGTGAGTAAGGCACCGGCCCCATATGCCGAGGGTGGTGGGTTCAAGCCCAGCCCCAGCCAAACTGCAACAAAAAAATAGCCGGGCGTTGTGGCGGGCGCCTGTAGTCCCAGCTGCTCGGGAGGCTGAGGCAAGAGAATCGCCTAAGCCCAAGAGTTACAGGTTGCTGTGAGCTGTGTGATGCCACGGCACTCTACCGAGGGTGATAAAGTGAGACTCTGTCTCTACAAAAAAAAAAAAAAGAAATAATAAATTACTATTGTTTAAAGGCACTAAGTTTGGGAGTGGTTATTCTACAGCAGTAGATAGTTGAGACAACATAGAGTTCACTCCTAGCTTCTCAGAATGCAGAGAAGCCATAAGAGCCAAAGCACCTGTATAGTATATCCAGCCTCACTGTGTGCTCCCCAAAACAGCCTTGAGTAATCCCAACTCACTGAACCTCCACCACTGGCCAGTCACTATGCAGCTTTCCCAAATACCATCACATACCTGATGCTTAATGAACAAGTGAATAAATGTCTCAGTTAACACACGCTGTGGCCCTGTGAGGTAGGAGTTATTGTTTTACCATTACTTAATTGAAACTCACTTGTTACAGAAAAATCAAAGAAATGTAGATATTACGAAATAAGAAAATAATAATCACCCCTACTTCTACTACCCACAGATAATTTCAGTTAATATTTAGCATGTATCTAGGCAAATCCAAGTATATATGCATATTTACTTTTTAAAAATGTGATAAACATGCTGTTTTGTAACCTATTTTTTTCAATCAAAAATACTTTTTGACTCTCCCTGTCAATGAATGAATATCTCTATTCAACAAGGCTTTTTAATGGATGCATGTTTGCCCAAGTGACCACTGTGGGAGGCACACATTCTTCCTCTACCCCATCCCCCCCACACAGGGGACTCTGCCGTCCTTATTCTTTTTTTTTGCAGTTTTTGGCAGGGGCTGGGTTTGAACCTGCCACCTCTGGTGTATGGGGCTAGTGCCCTACCCCTTTGAGCCACAGGTGCCACCCCCTTATTCTTGATCTATGGGTTTTTGTTTTGTTTTGTTTTTTGAGACAGAGTCTCACTTTGTCATCCTTGGTAGAGTGATGTGGCATCACAACTCACAGCAACCTCAAACTCTTGGACTCAAGTGATTCTCTTGCCTCAGCCTCCCAAGTAGCTGGGACGACAGGCACCCGCCAGGATGCCTGGCTATTTTTAAAGATGAGGTCTTGCTCTGACTCAGGCTGGTCTTGAACCTGTGAGCTCAGGCAATCCTCTCACCTCAGCCTCCCAGGTGTGAGCCACCATGCTCGGCTTGTTCTCCATCTATGATCCTATCACTTGACTATAGCAAGCTGGACACGGGACATAGGTCTCACCCAAACTGTATCTATCAGCTTCTCTCATCTAGAAAACTTAGAATCAAAATCAGCAGACAGTTGAGTCAGCTTCTGAGGGTTATGAAAATGATCCCATGTATACTGTGGTATTGTGTGGTGGTCATTTTCTTTCATGTGGAGCAGAACAGGCCTGTCTGTGGAGAAAAAGAAGAAGAAAACAGAGATGAGACATGTGCCATCCTGGTGGCAGTCTACTCCCTGAGGCCAGATCTTTGTTGGCATCTGACTACATCCCTGACCCTGGTTTATGAGATGCCTCTGCATCCTTTAATACCTTCTCTCTTTCTGAAGTTGGTTTAAATGTGTTGATACTTGCAACAACAACAAAAAATTCCTAACAATCATTACTTTAAGAAAATAGGGAAGGCTCGGCACCTGTAGCTCAGCAGCTAGGGCGCTGGCCTCACACACCGGGGCTGACAGGTTCGAACCTGGCCTGGGCTTGCTAAACAACAATGACAACTACAACAAAAAATAGCTGGGCGTTGTGGCGGGTGCCTGTGGTCCTGGCTATTTGGGAGGCTGAGGCAGGAGAATCTTGAGCCCAAGAGTTTGAGGTTGCTGTGAACTGTGGCGCCACAGCACTCTACCGAGGGTGACACAGAGAAACCCTGTCTCCAAAAAAAAAAAATAGAGAAGATGGGACTTTCAGTCACAAGGCCAGGCCTCTGGGAATCAGGAAGAAGAATTTCTAGGGTAGATGGGTATTGTCTGAGCAGCTTCAGTAAGTAGAGACTGTAAGTAGAGCTGCTTACCAGATGGACAGGTGGAATGGCAGCTTCTTGAGGGGACAGCTCCATAGCTAAACAGTCAGGGCCCCTCCCTCCTTGACATGGTCTCTACCTCTCAGCTTCAGCTGCAAATGTGTGATGGGCACCTGCCATGTGCAGGCATCACATCCAAGGAAGAGATGTACAAGGATGCATAAAGTTCCACATGGGACTTTGGACACATCACTTCTACCTCTCCAGGCCTCAATCTGTAAATGGGTTGAAATGTGCAATCCTAAAACCTTTCCAGCTCTCACATCTATACACCTAAGCCAGGGTCCTACCCTACTAGGAAGAAGGTCTAACAAGTTCTAGTAGTGGCACTGGGCTTCTCAGGCATCTTTATCTGCATTGCCTCCTGTGATCCTCCCTGCAGCCCTGCCAGGCAGGATTGATTAGCACAGTTTTAGGGATGTGGAAATGAGAGGGGCAGAGAGGTTAAGCAGCCTCCCGAAAGATATACATCCAGTGAACAGAAGAGCTAACACTTAAATCCAAGTCTTAGCCAACCTCACCACTGGGAGAAGAATCAAATGACACTTGACCTTTATTATCATAGTCTTAAAGATGAGGAAACTACATGAGATACCGAGAATAGTCAAGTTCATAGGGACAGAAAGTAGAATGGTGTTTGTCAGAGACTAGTGGGAGGGTAGAATGGGGAATGAAAGTTTAATAGTAAAAGAGTTTCATTTTAGGAAAATGGGAAAAGTTCTATAGACAGATGATGGCGATGGTTGTACAACAATGTGAATATACTTACTGCCACTAAACTGTATATTTAAATGATTAAAATGGTAAATTTTATGTTATGTAGATTTTTATCACAATTTTTTTTTTGTGTGCGTGTGTTTTTTTGGTCGGGGCTGGGTTTGAACCTGCCACCTCTGGCATATGGGACCGGCGCCCTACTCCTTGAGCCACAGGCGCCGCCCTTATCACAATATTTTAAAAATGAAGTCTATGGAGATAAAGGTGCAGATCAGAGTTTATAAAAGTCTGGGGACAGACCTTGGACAGATTACACTGAAACTGTGCCTCTTCTGTGAAATGGGGTAACAATTGTACCTGTAGAATTTGTTATGAGAATTAAAAGAGGTAACTCCATACCAATCGCTTAGCCCCATACTAAACACATCATAAACTATCAATATATATGACATTATTATGATGAGGTTTTTCAACCCAGAGCTAGAGTAGCAACTGTGGAGATGCTGGCAGAGTCTCTGAGGTTACCTGGTGCAACCCTTTCATTACAAAGCTAAAGAGACTGAGAGACAATGACTTGCCTCAAATCACTCAGCCAACTGAACAGATGCAACAGAACCTAAGGTTGAACCAAACCTCCTTTTTCTGAGTACGGAGATCCCAGCTCCAGCCAGCCCAAAGTGTTTCCCTTTCTTAACTGCCAGGGATTAGGGGCCTTAATTACAAGTCTCAAGGTGGAAAGGAAGCGCTCCTGGGACTCCCTCCTGGTTTTCACTCTCCCTCTTATACAGCATGAGTCAGCTCCTGTGTTGTGAGTCAGCCAGCTCCTCCATGATGAATGTGCATGTGACTGCCAGGTGGCATCCAGGTGGGGGCTGGGTGGGGGAAGTGGGCAGAGCCAGACACAGGCCAGGGGGTAAGCTGCGTGCTTTCTTTCAGCTCCAAATTGCTTCAAGGTGGTATCTAGAAGTCAAGAGGTCCAGGTTTCATACCTTTAATTTGCTAACAAATTCCTCCTTTACTGTGATCGCGAGCAAGTGGCTTAACTTCTCTGTGCCTCGCTATACTCAGCTGTGGATAGATGAATAATTCTGGTCTTGCCTTCAGCATAAGTTGTGAAAAGAATCCAAGGAATAACTTGTGGGAAGAAGTTATGCACAATTAAAAAGCCAGGTGCAATGGTGCACACTTGTAGTCTCAGCTATTTAGGAAGCTGAGGCAGATCCCTTGAGCCCAGGAGGTCGAGGCAACCAGGGTGAGATAGTGAGGTCAGGGAGTGGGGGAGGAAGAGAAAAAAGAAAGAAAGAGGGACAGAGGGAATGAAGGAAGGAAGGGGGGGGAGGGGAGAGGAGAGGAGAGGAAGGAGAGGCTGGGCAAGGTGGCTTATGCCTGTAATCCTAGCACTCTGGGAGGCCAACCCAGGAGGATCCCTGCTCAGAAGCTGGAGGCCAGCCTGAGCAAGAACAAGACCCTGTCTCTACTAAAAATAGGAAAATTAGGCTTGGTGCCCATAGCTCAGTGGTTAGGGCGCCAACCACATACACAGGGGATAGCAGGTTCAAACCCAGCCCAGGCCTACCAAACAACAATGACAACTACAGGCTCGGTGCCTGTGGCTCAAGTGGCTAAGGCACCAGCCACATACACCTGAGCTGGCGCCTTCGAATCCAGCCCGGGCCCGCCAAACAACGATGGCTGCAACCAAAAAATAGCTGGGCATTGTGGCGGGCACCTGTAGTCCCAGCTACCTGGGAGGCGGAGGCAGGAGAATTGCTTGAGCCCAGGAGTTGGAGGTTGCTGTGAGCTGTGATGCCATAGCACTCTACCCAGGGCAACAGCCTGAGGCTCTTTCAAAAAAACAATGACAACTACAACCAAAAAAGTAGCCAGGCATTGTGGCGGGCACATGTAGTCCCAGCTACCTGGGAGGCGGAGGCAGGAGAATTGCTTGAGCCCAGGAGTTGGAGGTTGCTGTGAGCTGTGATGCCATAGCACTCTACCCAGGGCAACAGCCTGAGGCTCTTTCAAAAAAACAATGACAACTACAACCAAAAAAGTAGCCAGGCATTGTGGCGGGCACATGTAGTCCCAGCTACTTGGGAGGCTGAGGCAAGAGAACAGCTTAAGTCAGTGGTTCTCAACCTTCCTAATGCTGTGACCCTTTAACACAGTTCCTGTGGGTCGCGACCCACAGGTTGAGAACCACTGGCTTAAGCCTAAGAGTTTGAAGTTGCTGTGAGCTGTGACGTTACTGCACTCTACCCAGGGCGACATAGTGAGACTGTGTCTCAAAAAAAAAAAAAAAAAAAAAAACAAGAAAAATTAGCCAGGCATTGTGAAAAGCACCTGTAGTCCCAGCTGCTTGGGAGGCTGAGGTATGAGGTTAATTGAGCCCAGAAGTCTGAGGTTTCAGAGAGCTAGGAAGGGAGGGAAGAGAAAAAAAGAAAGGAAGGAAGGAAGAGAGAGAGGAAGAGGGAGGGAAGGACCATCAGCACAAAAGTTATTGTCATTCCACTTCTCTGAAGAAATATGGTTCTAAGAACAAAACAGAACCACACCAGCCTGTTTCTTCTGACAGTCCTTGGCTTTCTCATGGTTTCAGGGTCTCTAGTCTTGATGCTGGAACCCTACCCAGAGGGTGCCAGGTTAATTCTTCAGACTCAAACTTTATGAATGGCCTACTGTGCAGTAGGCCAGGGCTAAGCCATTGAATCCTCTGGAGAGTTCCCCAAGGTCAAGATTAACCTGGGCCCCATTTGACAGAGAGAAAACAGAGAATAAGCAATTTATAAAAGAAGGCACCACTAGCAAGGTGGAGCTAGGCCGTAAAACCAGACTTTTGGACTGTTCTAGCATTCTGCCCTACCTGTGGGCTTAGAGAAGAGAGCTCCTCGGGGATGCACTATTGTGGAGTCCTCCTGCCAACCCCACAGACTTCCAGAAAACAATACAAGGACACTGAGAGAAGCAGATGCCTGCAACACTGAAGTAAATTGGGTGTTGACTTTTTTCTAGTTTTTGATAAAAACTAGAAACAACGATTAGCATCGTCAAGTATTTACTTTTGTTTTTTTTTGTAGAGGCAGAGTCTTACTGTACCACCCTCGGGTAGAGTGCCATGGTGTCACATGGCTCACAGCAACCTCTAACTCTTGGGCTTAAGCCATTCTCTTGCCTCAGCCTCCCGAGCAGCTGGGACTACAGGCGCGTGCCACAAAGCCCGGCTATTTACTTTTGTTTTTGTATTTAGAGATAGGTTCTCAATCTGTTGCCCAGGTTAGAGTACAGTGGGATCATCATAGCTCACTGTAACCTCAAAGTCCTGACCTTAAGTGATCCTCCAATCTCAGCCTCCCAAATAGTTGGCACTACAGGCCTATACCACCAGGCCTGGCTAATTTTTAAATTTTTTGTAGAGATGGTGTTTTGATATGTTTCTCAGGCTGGTCTTAAACTCTTGGCCTAAAAGTGACCCTCCTGCCTAGGCCTCTCAAAGTGCTAGGATTATGGACATGAGACACTGAGACCAACCTTTCAAGTATTTACCACATGCCAGTCCCCTGACAGTCGTTTTCTAATTTCGTATGCATGATAAATCTTGGAGTTACTTATTAATGGTATTTCCATCTTACAGTTGGGGAAACTGAGACTCAGGTTAGGTAAGATGGCCCAAGACACAATAGTTAGCAAGCCTGTCTCCAAGACCTCTGTCCACCTACTACATGTCACTGTTATTAGCATCCTTCTTCATTCATGCTTTGATTCATTTATTTATTGAACATTTTAGCTTCTTTCTTACGCCAAGGACTTGCTGGGCAGAGGGAAGACAGGAAGGCTTGAACACCGGTCCTAGAGGAGGTTGTTATTTAAAGGGCTCAAATAATTGTAATCTAAGGAATAAGAGCCAGGCAAAGTAATTACCTGTGCTTGCACTGGGTCAAAATAAGCAATGCTAGTTGGAGTTTATGTTTGTTTGTTTTTCTTTAAAGTCAGATGATCTGTCAGCATTTGACTTGACATGTTTCCCTGCAGTCATCTTATTTAATTAATTAATTAATTTACTTACATATTGAGATACGGTCTTACTATGTTGCACAGGCTGGCCTTGAACTCTGGAGCTCAAACAGTCCTCTTGCCTCAGCTTCCCAAGAAGCTGAGACTACAGACAGGTGCCCCCTAGCCCAGTTATGTTTATTTTTTTAATCAAGGAACTTACCTTTAGTGTAATTTTGGGCAAATTACTTCCCTGAGCCTCAATTTTTTGTTTTTTTTGAGACAGAGTCTCACTTTGTCACCCTCGGTAGAGTGCCATGGCATCATAGCTCTTGGGCTCAAGCGATTCTCTTGCCTCAGCCTTCCAAGTAGCTGGGACTACAGGCGCCCACCATAACGCCCAGCTATTTTCAGAGACGGGGTCTCATTCTTGCTCAGGCTAGTCTCAAACCCATAAGCTCAGGCAATTCACCCATCTTGGCCACCCAAAGAACTATGATTACAGGCGTGAGTCACCCGCGCCCAGTCTATTTTTAAGGATGGGGTCTTGCTCTTGCTCAGGCTGTTCTCAAACCCATGAACTCAGGCAGTCCACCTGCCTCAGCCTTCCAGAGTGCTAAGATTACAGTGGGAGGCACTGAGCCTGGCATCTCAATTTTCTACTTTAGAAAATGGAGAGAAGGGCAGCACCCGTAGCTCACTGGGTAGGGTGCCGACCACATACACCCAGGCTGGCAGGTTCAAACCCAGCCTGAGCCAGCTAAACAACAATGACAACTGCAACAAAAAAATAGCCAGGTGTTGTGGTGGGTGCCTGTGGTCCTAGGGAGGTTGAGGCAAGAGACTCGCTTAAGTCCTAGAGTTTGAGGTTGCTGTGAGCTGTTACGCCATGGCACTCTACTGAGGGTGACATAGTAAGATTCTGTCTAAAAAAAAAAAGAAGAAAATGGAGAGAAAAATATTCATCTCATAGAGTTCCAGTGAAGGTTAAATTAACTGAAATATATCCATTCATTCAACCAGCTATGTACTGAGACCTAGTGTGTGCTGTTTTGGGGGCTGGGACACTGGAGGAAGCAGACTGAAGACATTCCCTTGGAATCACAGAAAAATTTTAAGTAAAGAAAAAAAAGTTTTGTTTTGGTTTTTTTTTTAGAGACAGAGTCTCACTTTATCGCTCTCAGTAGAGAGCTGTGATGTCACAACTCACAGCAACCTCCAACTCTTGGGCTTAGGCGATTCTCTTGCCTCAGCCTCCAGAGTAGCTGGGACTACAAGCGTCCACCACAACGCCCGGCTATTTTTTTGTTGCAGTTTGGCTGGGGCTGGGGGGTTCGAACCCGCCACCCTTGGAATATGGGGCCAGTGCCCTACCCCCTGAGCCAGAGGTGCCACCCCGAAAAAAAATGTTTTTAATCAAAGTAAAACATGCATACAGAAAAGTGCAAGACTTGGTAATGTACACAGCTTGATAAATTTTCACAAACTGAACACGCCCATGTAACCATCACCCTGATTAAGAAACAAACATTACCAGTAGGATCAGAAATAGGGTGTGGAAAAAAAGACTCTCTTACCTCCTCTGTAAAATTTAAGGGGGGAGGGTGCCAAAACCTCAGTCATCAAGAAAATAAATAATATTTTTAATGCAATATGTTCCCCAAATCAGATTTAATACAAAAAAATCTATGATGACAAAATACCAAAATTTTTAATTAAAGGCAGGATTAGTAACATTGAGTCATATTAAACCTTGGAGTGAAAGGAAAAAAATCATTATTGCTGATCTCCACCTGCCTCACCCTGATTACCAGCCTCCCCTCATAGTCACAACCCTCCCTTCCAAGGGTAATTATTCTCCACTTCTAATCCTGTAGATGAGCTTTGTGTACATACTGAAATCACAATCTTTTGCAGATGGCTGCTTTCATTCAACATGTGATGTGTGAGATTTAGCCTTGTTGTTGAGAAGATGTTTACAGTGGGGAGTGATGTGGCCATTGTGGGCTGTGTAGGAAGGAGGATGAATAAATAGTGGTCTAGCCTGCCCTGGAAGAGGGGCTGTGGATGGAGAAGATGGGCAGAGTCCACGGGATTGACTGGATATGGGGAAGGAAGGAGAGAAGAAGGAGTCAAAGAAGAGGCCAGATCTCTGGCTAGGGCAATTTGGAGGTTAAGGGAGCCATCTCTGGGGTAGGAACCAAGAAGGATGGGGAAGATAGTGAGTTTCTAGTTCAGCATGGCAAGCGGTGAAGTACCCGTGAGATATCCAAAGGGCAGTTAATGGAGGCAGCTGGACTGACAAGCCTTGTAGAGAACAGAGGAGGGATATTCCCTTCCCTAAACCATTGGACGAGAATTTGACTGAACTTCTGACATCAAGAATTACGATTATACAGTTTATGTGGATAAATTTCTACAACCATCCGTTTTCCACAGGTGGCACCGATGACAGCGTTTGCAGAGGGTTAAGAAGGGGCGCAGAGAAGGATATAAAGAAGGGACGCTGAAAAGCTTTCAGGGAGCAGGTGATTAGAGCAGGTGTGTAAATCAGAATGAAAACATTAAACACACAAAACTGTCCAATCTGAACCATCAAGCCTTCCTGGAGTACAATACTGTGTTTACCTGCAGTTCAGGAAGATTTGAATTGCAAAACATCCTGCTGGATGAGGTCTCCAGTCCCAGCCCCTGCCAAGCCCCCCTTGTATCAGGTGATCATCAGCTGCAGCTGATTCAGCAAAGCCTTATCTCCAGGCTGCCAGGGACGCCTGCCTTTAAAGATAAAAACCAAAGAGCCTCTTCCCAGCCCCCCTTACCCACTCTTAACTCTGGAGCGGCTGGGACCCGCCTCCCACTGCACTGCCAACACCGGCCCCACCCTCTCCCCTACCCCCGCCCAAGTGCGTGCTCCCAGGCACGCCGCAGGCGCCAGCATCCTGTCCACCTGGCACCTCCCCGCCAGTCCAGGGCGCTCTTTTCCTCCCGACTGGCTGAAGCTGGAAGTGCTTGGAATCGGACCGAGAAAAGCCCAAGTTCTGTCCAGGGCTAAAGGCAGCCTCCAGGGAACAAAGTTGCCAGTGTGGACACAGACTGGGAAGGAGAACTGTAGGTCCCTGCAAGCCACATGGTGGGGCTCCATGGAGTCCTCACTTCTCCTTTAGAGCCCCAAGTAGGTTAGGCTGTGGGGAGGCTGAGGTTTCCTCAGGTCCTGCCCCTGCTTAAAACTTCTCCATGGCTCTTTGACAGCCCACTGAATAAAGGCCTCATACCTGGCATTTGAGGGGGGCTTTGTGATCCCCACCTCCTCAGCCTCTTCACTGACTCCAGCCACGTGGGGGGGGGGCAGTGGGGCTGCTTAGCTGCCCCTTTTGCCTCCTGCCTTGCATTTGCTTCTGTTCTCTCTCCTCCTGCACCAACACTTTCCTGGCCCAGATGATACTTCCTCAGGCCTTCTCTGGTGCTCCCTTCCTAGTTGGAGTTAAATTCTGTTTCCAAGGATTGAACCACCCAAATAATAAACCCGTCCATCTGAGAATTTAATCTCAGATCCTGTCAATAGCTTCTAATGAATATGCCTCTGACCAGTGGCCTCCAGGAGTCATAAAATGTTTACAAAGAGAGAACTCAGAAGTGGAATTTCAAGCCTATGGGGGCCTATGTTTGGGCAGGTGTAGTGGATGCAGTAAAGATAAAGCTGGCCACTCTGCTTTGTTTTCAAGCACCCCCAACAATAGAAGGGGGATTTGACTGAACTTCTTACTGACGTCAAGAATTAGTACAGTTTATGTGGATAAATGTTTATAAACATCCGTTTTTCCTCAGGCCTACCCAGAAAGATTGTTATACCCATTTTACCAGTGTGGGTCTTGAGGCTTAGAGAAGAGATTTGCTCAGCAATGTTTGGCAAGTAAACAGCAGAGCTGCCACTGAGGAGTCTGAATCTGGGGCTCTACCATCAGTCTCTGAGAGTGGCCCAGAGATTCTTTTGTCCCTTCAGCAATCACCATCTGTCTGCTGCCTTTGCACATGGTCTTTCCTCTACTAAGAAAGGCCTTCCCTCTGATCCACTTAGTGAACTCATATTCAGCCTTCCAAACCCTCGTCAGCACACACACCCTCCTCCTTCCCAGAAACTCTCTCCCTCTCATTCCCCTGTGGTACAAGTTCCTGTACATACTATCCCAGTACACTTGACTTGGTACCCTTGCTGCTTATCTCCCTCTGTCCCTCCCCCCGTTTGAGACAAAGTCTCACTCTGTCACCCTGGTGAGGCTGTGGCATCATCATAACTCATAGCAACCTCAAACTCCTGGACTTTAGTGATATGCTTGCCTCAGGCTCCCAAGTAGCTGGGACTACAGGCGCCTACCACAGCTGGCTAATTTTTCTATTTTTAGTAGAGACAGGGTCTCACTCTTGCTCAGGCTGGTCTCAAACTCCTAAGCTCAGGCAATCCACCTGCGTCAGCCTCCCAGAGTGCTAGGATTATCTTGAGTAACTACATTGGGCCTCTTATCTCTCTTCTTGCTTCCCCTCCGTGAGGCTAACACTGGGCTTGCATGTCTCTGTCCCTGGGAAAGTGGCCAGCATAGGGTCAGCCTAGGAAAGGAAAAGGTGCCTGCTTGGTGAATGAGTAAGCCTCACCCCATGGGCGGAGTGAGGCTTATTCACACCTGGGAAGAAGCATACACAGTAAGTAGACTTTTCCTCCTAACTGGCTGAGGCTGGAAGTGCTTGGAATGGCTGGATGTACTGGGAACCAGGGAGCTTTGCAGAGATGTGAGAAGGGATGTGGCAAAAGGTGCTACGGAAAGACTGGAAGTGTTGCAGGATGGACTGGTATGGAAGGAAGACTAGAGACAGGTAGACTAGCTGCTCACTCATTGATTCCTTCCTTCACTTATTCACTCATGCGCTTCAGCTGCAGAAGCTGTCCTCAAGATGCTCACAGGCTGGGGGGAAGACAGAGGATAAGCAGAAAACCAAGAAACACCAAATGATAAAGGAGAGAAAGATTTCCAAGTGGGGGAATCAGAATCAGGCTCTTCTGGCATGAAGAGATAGAGGGAGGACTCCCCAGGCAGGGGAAACCACCTGAACTAAGATATGGATCTGAAGTGCTGGTGTGAGAGGTAAGGCTCAGCTTGTAAAGCGATGCCCTGAAGAAGGGCCTTGATGGCAAAGCTTGAGCTTTGCTCCCTCCATGACAATGTCAGACAGGGTCCAGGATTTCAAGAGGAGGCCCTGAAGATAGCAGAGGAGGGAAGGAAGATGAGGTGGTAGAGAAGGTGCAGTCAGCAGTTATTGGCATCCTCTGGTCCCTGGGTAAGGATAAAGGAGGGAGGTGGTTCCAGGCTTTCCCATCAAAGACCATAGAAATTGGAACCATGGGCAAAGTGTGCCCAGAATGGGCCTGCTTTCCTTTCTAGGGATGCCCAACCAGGATGCCTCCTCTACCAGCACTGGACACGTCGCCTGGAGAACTCCAAGGATCACCTGGTCAGTTCAACCTCCCTGTTTCCAACAGACAGTAAGCCCATAATGACATCTTCCCCAGTAAAGGGACCCTCAGCCTAACTTCAGGACTTTCACCAGAGCCTTTCCCTCCACTGCATCTCAAGTAAGGCACTGGTCTAAAAGAGGAAATAAGGTGAAATCAGATTTTAACAATGCCACTACCAGCTAATGAGGATTTAGGTGCTAAGCACTTCATAAGCTTATCTAGAAACTGTAACTCTCATGATAGCATGTGAGACTGGTGTTATGAATTCCATTTTACCCATAAGAGAACTAGCTCATTGGCCCAGAATCACACTAGAGCTAGGAGCAACTTACCCAGGATCATACTGTTGTGCTGGTTCCAACTCAAGGTCACTTGTGTCCTTAACCACTCAGTTAACCTGCCTTCCAAGTTTGCCACACTTATGTGTCACCATAGATTGACCTGAACTGTCAGAAGTGGAGGAAGGCATCACAGAATAGGCGATTTTAAAGCCCAGAGAAGGGGTGGGTACAGATTTCCAGGTAGGGGCCCAGCCAGTGTGGAACCCGGGAAGCTCAACTTGCAAGCAGGAATTTGAGGGGAGAACTCAGTCTCGGAGCAAGACCTCCCGTAGGCTAACAAATACTTAAATACCATTTTCCACTTACCAGACACTGTTCTCAACACTTTACAAATATTAACTCACTTAACCTTCGTAACAACCCCATGAGATGACAGTACGTGTATTATTATCCCTAGTTTACCGAAATTATCCAGTGTCAGAATGAGTACTTCAAAGTTCTAGCTCTTAAGCAATTCTCAGTGTCACTCTCAGCTCCCCTTACTGCCGGGCATAAGCTCCACCATTTTACCAGAGGAGGTCGCAGAGGCTCAGAGAGGTATGCACACTTGTTCAGGTCACACAGCAAGTGTGCATACACCCTACCGGGTCCCAGCGTACCGAAAGCACGGAGACTGGCAGCCCCAGCAAGGCCTCGGATCCAAGCCCTCCCGCCCCCTTCTCGGTCCCTCGCCCCCTCCCCGCCGAACCCCGCCCCGGACGTTCTGACCCAGGCCCCGCCCCGAGGCTCTGCCCACACACCTCCAAGCACACCGGCGGCGCCAGCCAATAGCTGGGGTCCTATAAACGCCACCGCCCAGGCGCTCTCGGACGAGAGGCAAGAGGTAGCACTGACAAGCTTGCTGATCACTGGCCGCGCGTCCCAGAGTGAGTGTGCCAGAGAGTGGGAGACCAAGCGACCGAGCGACAGAAGTCAGAGTCACAGTCGGAGTCTCGGGACGGGAGCAGGATCCGAAGAACGCCGCCCTCCTGCTAGCAGCCATCCGCTCACCCGGCGCTGCCAGAGCCACCAAGCGCAGCGCGGCCATGGAGCCCAGCAGCAAGGTGAGTCGCGCGCTCGCGGGCCCTCCCCGCCCGGGACAAAGGCGCAGGCCCCTGCGGACCCCTCAGCCGGCCTGGGTCTTTCCTGCCCTCCGGCAGCGCTGTGAATCCGGGGAGGACTTTCAGAGCCTGGCTTGGCGCTGATCCAGGGTTCTGCGCCCCGTGGGGCCGGAGGGCTCGATGGAGATGGGTTCAGGATCTAGCAGGCAAGAGGGCCCCACGTGCGTAGTTGGCGCCCGCACTGAGTACCCGGCTTCCTTCCTGGGGCGCCGCGCCTTCCACGCGGCCCAGCGGGGGCTGGGGACAGAGGCCCAGGGCGCTGCACGTCGCACACGACCTCGCCCGCAGCAGCCCTGCGCGGGCTCCTCCCGATGCGGGGGAGGGGGCCCGAGCGCGGCGCCCATTGGCTGAGCAGGCCGAGCCCACAGCGGGCCCTGGCCCCAGCGAGCTTGGGAGGCGAGACCCGCCCCCGCTCCCGGCCTGCTGGGACCCAGGCTCCGCTAGCCCCGGCAGCCTACTAGGTGCGCGGCCTGGCGTGGGGATTCCTACTGGCCACGGTACCAGCATCCCGAGGTGCCGGGGCTCGAGCTCGAGGGTTGATACTAACAGCCTGTCTCTGAGGAGGTCTTTTCCAAGTAGTGCTGGCCCCAAAGCTTTTCTAAGCCCCAGGGAGAAGTGTTCCGAGGAGGAGCGTTTCCCTCCTCGGGTGGGACTGGGCATGGCCGGGCGGGGAGAACACCCTGGAGGGCCGCCGCCCCAGTGCCCGGGGAGCCGGGAGCTAGGAAGGGGCCCCAGGCAGGAGTTGAGCGGGAAGAGCGCACACCAGGGGACTGGGTGCAAAGGACTCGGGTCCAAGGAGATGAGGACTCTTTCTCTGAGGGCGAACAACTGCCTAGATGTCATCTCTCTCTCTCTCTCTTTTTTTTTTTAATCTGTAAACGGGCTTCTTCTGCTGTGGATCTTTGTGACTTTTCCCCCAAAGCAGTTCCCTTTCAACAAGTAGGTATTGAGCTCCTCCTGTGTTTAGGGTATTATTTTTTTCCTCCCTTCCTTCCTCCAACCTGTATTTTCAAGCTACTTTTTTCTTTTGAAACGCTCCTTTTTGTTTGTTTGTTTGTTTTGTTTTTTGAAACAGAGTCTTGCTTTGTTGCCGGCGATAGAGTGCAGTGGCATGCCTGGTCAGGGCTCACTGCTACCGCACTCTCCTAGGCTCAAGTTATCCTCCTACCTCAACCTCCAGAGTAGTTGAGACTACAGGCAGCACCATGGTGCCCGGCTAATTTTCTTTGTTTTTCTGTAGAGAAGGGGTCTCGCTTTTGGTCAGGCTGGTCTGGAACTCCTGACCTCAAACGATCCTCCAGTATCAGCTTCCTAGATTGCTAGGAATACAGGAATGAGCTACTACATCTGACCACACTCCCTCTTATCTACTTAGATTTTCCCATCTCAGCTGAGAAGACACAAAGATAACCCTTTTTTTTTTTTTTTTTTTAACCTGGGACTTGGGCATAGGACTGAATTCTGAACGGTCTTTTTATGGACTGTGGAGGCGTCCAGCAGGACTGAGCAGGGTGACCCTGGGCTGTACTCTCAGTGTAAAAAGGCTCCTTCACACCTGTTGAATCCAGATGATTTGGTTCACCCTGCCTTGGCCCTAACTTGAGATGAGACCCTCGGGTGAGACTCCTTGACAGACAAAGCTGAGCCATAATGGTGCGACATAACTAGATGAAAATGCAGTGAGGGATGGGTGCAATTGTTCATGCCTTGTGATCCTAGCACTCTGGGAGGCTGAGGCAGGTAGATTGCTTGAGCTCAGGAGTTTGAGACCAGCCTGAAAAGAGTGAGGCCCCATTTCTACTAAAAGTAGAAAAACTAGCCAGGCATTATCATGATAGGCACCTGTAGCCCCAGATTCTCAGGAGGCTGAGGCAAGAGGATTGCTCAAGTCCAAGAATTTGAGGTTGCTATGAGCTATGATGATGGCATGGCACTCTAGCCAGGGTGACAGAGTGAGACTCTCTCAAAAATAAGTATATAACAATACAGTGAGAAGCGATTTTAATTAGTGGCCAGGGCTGAGATCCTGCGAGTCCAAACTGTTGTCTCAGGGCTCCGGCAGGCCACTTAACGTCTCTGGGCCTCAGTTTCTCTGTCTGAAAGATAGAGATCACTTTTTTTCACTTCCTCAGGGGAAAGAACTGTCTACTTGGCATGTGATGCCAAATATGAGTATTTATTTGTTGAGCAGTAAGGGGATACTCTGAATGGAGACAGAAAATTGGAAGAGAAAATCAGCAGGCTCTGGCTACAGTATGTTTCAGCATCATCAACTATATAGTCCTGCTGATTCCTCGTCAGCCTGGAGCTCAGGGGAAGAAATAACTTACCCAAAGCCCACACCATAGTGAGTGGCTAAGCTGGATTTGAACTCAGGCCACTCAGGACTTTCATTTATGTCTCTACCGTCTCTTTTTCACAACATGTTTCTTGAATTTTGGGCTGAGGGAAAAGAGTTTGCCTGTCTTCAAGGGTGGCCCTTGCAACAGCTTGTTCTAAATGCTGTAGTGGGCAGGTGTTTTTCATGCAATGTTTTCCAAATTTTCCCTCTCCACCTTGTCAATAAATAAATTGGAGGCAACTTTCTTCCCAGTGGTTTATATTTATAAATTTATGTGGATGTATTGTGATACTAGGAGATTACATGCCTATATGATAGAAATTTCAAACAACAAATATGTACCAGAAAAAATTATGACAAATAGTTACTTTCTAAATCTCCTATGGAATAAAACCTTCTCCTTTGGAGTATGCTGATTTAATCAGTCGGTACAGCCTTTTGTGCAGGATTTTTTTTTTTTTTTTTTTTTGAGACAGAGCCTCAAGCTGTCTCCTTGGCATCTCAGAGTGCCAGCAATACAGCTCACAGCAACCTCCAACTCCTGGCCTTAAGCGATTCTCTTGCCTTAGCCTCCCACGTAGCTGGGACTACAGGCGCCGCCCTGTCCAGCTATTTTTTGGTTGTAGTTGTCATTGTTGTTTGGCAGGCCTGGGCTGGATTTGAACCCTCCAGCTCTGGTGTATGTGGCTGGCACCTTAGCCACTTGAGCTACCCTGTTTTCCTAAAAATAAGACATCCTCTGAAAGTAAGACCTACTTACAGGAAAGATAAGACATACCCTGAAAATAAGACCTAGCGCATCTTAAAATAAGAGCACACCTTAAAATAAGACACTGTCTTATTTTCGGGGAAACGGTATAGGCGCCGAGCCTGCTCAGGATGTTAAACTGAAGCTTGGAGAGGTTGTTTCACTTGCCTCAGGTTTTTTTTTTTTTTTTTTGACAGAGTCTTACTTTGTCACCTTTGATAGAATGCTGTGGCATCATACCTCAAGCAACCTCAAACTCCTGGGCACAAGTGATCTTCTTGCCTCAGCTTCCTGAGTATCTGGGACTAATAGAGTACCCAGCTATTTTTCGAGATGGGGTCTCGCTCTTGCCCACCTACCTTGGCCTCTCAGAGTGCTGGGAATATAGGTGTGAGCCATGGCACTGGGCCTTTGCCAGGTGTTCCTGGCTCTGAAGTCTTGGTTCTGCTGTTTCTTTCTCTTCATTTCCTAGAAACTGGGCATTGACTTAGCTGACTTCCCTGTGTTCTCTGTAGTTTGTAGAGCTTAACTGAATGGGAAGTAGCAGATGGATTCGCCTTGCCTCCTGGCGAGGGGTTTGCCCACAGTTGCTCCTGGGCTGAAGGTGAGGGTGAGCCCTGCCCCAAATATCTCACCCCACACTTTGTTAAGAACTTGTGGCTAGTCGTGGCTGTGCCCTCCAGAGAAGGAAACATTAGAAATCTGCAAGGTTTTTCAGCCCCTTGATGGTGCAAAGAGCATAGGCTTTTAAAGTCTTATGGATGCGATTTAGAATCCTAATGTAGCTCAGCTGCCTCATCCGCAAAATGATACCATTTCTTTTCATCATTAGGATGTCTGTAGAAAGTTAGAAAAAAATATATAGGTATCTGTCCCCATAGATGCTCCATAAATGTTCTTGCTTCCTTGGACTCCTGTGATGCATTGCATTTACCTGGGCCCAGGTGACCTGTGCCTGGGCCTTGCCCTCCATCCAAAAGTCTGGCATTCTGGTGATGTAAGCTTTGGGGGAGCCAAGATCCCAGCCTGTGAGTATTACTTAGGAAAATCATTAAAGCTTTTGCTGACCTGTTCTTCCCCAGCAAGGGCTTGTTAGGAAGCCAGTAGAGGTAAGAGAGTACCTGGCCCAGAGAGGGTCAGCTAATGTGGCTGCCCTGCCCTGCCTCAGGCTTCTTTGCTTTGCTTTTTTGCCTTAGGCTCTCCACTTACCTGCCTAGGACTTACATGTCCAGTGTCTCCAGGGATCCCCACAGCTGCCCAGTGGGGACTACACAAGTCATGATGACTTCATAGTCCAATGAAAAATGACTTTGCCAACGTCACATATTTAGCCTCCCACCCCAAAATATACTGCCAGTCTTCTTAGGATGACATAAGGGGATAAAGGAAAGACAGACCAGGAAGAGACCACCCAGCCCGTGGCCAGCCCTCCATTTGACAGTGGGAAAACTGAGGCCAGAGAAGGGAAGAGACTTATCTAAGATAAAACTATCACAAAAGATATGAGGTGTTCTATAGTGTTTAAAGAAAAAAAAAAAAGATGTTTCTTCTCCATATCCTTGTCTTCTGTTGTTCTCTACCCACCCCAAATGAGCAGGATCCTCCAGACTTAGGGACTTCCCAATTTCTTTTTGGATTCAGTGGGAGTGTAAAAGCTGGATTGGGCATAACTTGACAACTGAAACTTCTGTGAATGAAAACAAAACAGTAGATGTTCCCATGAAACTGTGACCTTGAATAAGTGGTTTTCCAGAGTTTCCTTCTCTATAAAATGGAGGTTTTGCTACCCTGTGTGGTGAGACTGGCCCAGTGCCCTAAATCAGGGTGGTGGCTATTTTAAGTGGAAAGGCCCTTTGTGTGGCCAGTTTGGGTATATAAACCATATAAACAGACCCAAGATGATCCTTGTCCTGTGCTGAGCCATCCAAGCATTCAACCCCATTTGTCCCGGAGCTGGGTCAGTCCCAAATCCCCACTAATCAGCTTGTAGCTTCAAGGAGCTCAGCTTTGCCCAGTGCCTCCTGGTCACGGGGTATCAGGGCCCAGATCTACTCCAGCACCAGGGGAACAGGCATCTAGCTCCCCACTGTCCCCCAGACTGGCAGAGCTGGGGAGGACTGGAACAAAAAGGAAAGTGTACAGCATTGGCTTGGGGCCTATAACCTTATTCCTTCCCCCACCTTACTCCTGGGCATAGATGTGACAAAGACCAGACTCATGGGCTCAGAGAGGTTATGTCCAGACCAGCAGGCTCAGCCCTGGCCACAAGAACAAGCCTCCATTTGTTACTTCCCTCCAAGGGAGGGGTGGAGTGGAGCCTGAGGCTCTGTCACCATGAGGCCTGGCAGTAGCTAATGTAGAAACAGTGGGGTTTTGCAGTGACTGGCAGGGCTCCCAGGCCTCGAACCGAGGCAGAAAGAAGGCAGCGTCCACCCTTTTCACAGCCTCACTGGCTTTTGCCTCTTCAGGGCCTCTGCAGCCTGGAAGGGGAGAGAGTTCTTGCCAGACCCCAGCTGATGGAGCCTTTGGCTACCAGTGCCTCTGCTGGACAGAACATCTATCCAAATCGCCTAGCCCAGAGCTCATCTCCCCTTGCATGGCATTTGGAAGCAGGAAGGATAAGGCTCCATCAGAAACAGCTCTACCATTTGACCCTAGGCCAACCGCTCCTCTTGTGTCACTGGGAATAACACCTACCTCTCTGGGTCAGCTGCACTGAGGCTCGCAGGGAGCATGGGGTTTGTGCAGCAGGCTTAGGTTTTACAGACAGGCCTTTTGAAGTACAGAAGTTATAGAGCCAACTATAAAGAAGGATTAAAAAAATGAAAGAATAAGTGTCTTCCAGTTGTGAAGGTTTGGTATTTACCCTCACAGATCTCTTTTGTGCATGTGTGGATGCATGCCACAAGGGCCTCTGCTGGAGGAAGCAGTCAACTGTCTCAGGATGGAATAGTTCCTTGCTAGAGGAAAGAAAGAAATAGCCACTCTAGACTCCTTGAGTGCCGAGCTATGGCCATTCTTCCTAAGGACCTCCTGCCCCTGGGTAGGTGCCTTCTTGGGCTCCCTGTTGTGTGTGATAAGTTGGGGTGGCCCTCACAGCTATCTAAAGTTACCCCTACAGGATCCTGGCCCTAGATACCTGGTGTGCTGCTCTGGACTCACCTTGCCTCCATCACACAGTTCTGGGCGCTACCTATGGGCACAGCCAAGAGCTCCACTTTATCACAGCCACACCATTCAAGTGGTCAAAGCTGATCGTGAAGATCAGCAGTCCTGGCTAGCATCACCACCATCTACAGCGTGATGGTGGAAGTCTTCATTGCCAGCTCCCTGAACAACAAATGGCATTAGTGTCTTCAGGAGTTCCTTCCAGCTGCATGTTGGCCTGAGTGTGAGATTGAGTAGCCAGCAGCTGGCTTTGCCACGAGCATCGTGGGGGACTCCAGCGTGCAGGGCACTACCCAGAAGCCTGGCTATTTGTGGGGATGTTTCTGATCCTCATCTTTGCTTCATGGTCTCATTGTCACCTGCATTCTTTCCACAGCGAGCTTGAAGTAGCCCCTCTTCCAGCTCACTGGCCACAACATATGACATTGAGATCACTCCCCTTCCTCATTCCTGAATGAGCAGCTGATGGATGCACATGCTGGGGCAGCAGCCCCCTCAGTAGTTAGTCTTAGGAGTGCACAGTGTCCTGTGCCCCGTCCTTGCCTCTGCCTGCCTCTGCCTGCCCTGTGCTGTGGACGTCTGGGCCCACTCATCACCAATCCTGCCCACACCCATCTAGAGTGTCATTTTCCTCTTCACTAAATGTTTCTTTGTAAAAGATCTGGCCTATTCATTCATCCATGGGGTACTCCTCCTTCTCCCAGCTATATAAAATATTTAACTAGAGTATTGCATTGTGGGGTTACCATTTGCTCTAAGACTTCCTTGGATGGAACCACCCTCCCTCTGGCCCTGGGCCTACCAGGCCCTGGTGCCCAAGCTGTGTCCAGTAAAGTTCTCAGACATGACTGGAAAAATATTCTTGGGTTTTTTTTTTTTTTTTTTTTGAAGTACAGAAGTTATAGAGCCAACTATAAAGAAGGATTAAAAAAATGAAAGAATAAGTGTCTTCCAGTTGTGAAGGTTTGGTATTTACCCTCACAGATCTCTTTTGTGCATGTGTGGATACATGCCTATAAATGTCCTGGGTGTGTAATTGGATCACACTTTCTACATAGTTTTGTGTGGCCTCACCCTTAGAGGTAAACGCTTGCAGTGTTTCTCTGCACATACAAGCAAGTATCATTACACTAGTTCATCAACCCCTCCTTCCTTACAAATGTACATCCTATATACATCGTACTTTGCTTTTTATCCCTCAACAATCTACCCTGGGGATCTTTTCATAACAAGTACATACTGATGTGTTGCATTTTTTTCCAACAGCTGCATAATATTCCATTATAGGCATATCTGACTATGATTAAGAAATAGCATTCCAGCTGGGGACAATGGCTCATGCCTGTAATCCTAACACCCTGGGAGGCCAAGGCAGGAAGATTACTTGATATCAGGAGTTCGAGACCAGCCTAAGAATGAGACTATCTCTACAAAAAAATAGAAAAATTAGCTGGATGTGATGGTTTGCACCTATAGTCCTACTTACTAGGGAGCCTGAGATGGGAGGATTGCTTGAGGCCAGGAGTTCAAGGTTGCAGTAAACTATGATGACACCATTGCACTCTAACTTGAGTCACAGAGTAAGACCCTGTCTCAAAAAAGAAAAAGAAGAGGCCAGTGCAGTGACTCACACCTATAATCCTAGCCCTCTGGGAGGCCGAGGTCGATGGATTGCTTGAATTCAAGAGTTCAAGACCAGTCTGGGCAAGAGTAAGACCCTATTTCTACTAAAAATAGAAAAACTAGCCAGGCATTGTGGCAGGCACCTGTAGTTGCAGCTACTGGGGAGACTGAGGCAAGAGGATCACTTGACCCCAAGAGTTTGAGGTTGCTGTGAGCTATGACGCCATAGCACTCTAGCCAGGATGACAAAGTGAGACTATGTCTCAAAAAAAAAAAGAGGCTCTGCACCTGTGGCTCAAGCGACTAAGGCGCCAGCCACATACCCCTGAGCTGGCGGGTTCCAATCCAGCCTGGGCCCACCAAACAACAATGGCAGCTGCAATCAAAAAATAGCCGGGCGCCTGTAGTCCCAGCTACTTGGGAGGTGGAGGCAGGAGAATCACTTAAGCCTAAGAGTTGGAGGTTGCTGTGAGCTGTGAGGCCATGGCACTCTACCCAGGGCGACAGCTTGAGGCTCTGTCTCAAAAAAAAAAAGAAAAGAAAAAAGCTAGCATCCTCACCTTTTTTCTTTATACCACTCACTACCTGATGTACCAAATGTCTTTATTTTCTGCCCCAGCCCCCGATTAAAACATCAAGTTCCATAGGTAGGGATTTGGTTTAGTTTATCACTGTATCCCCATGGACCAGGACAGTATCAGGGACATGCATTCAGGTATACTGTTTGCTTAGTAATGTGATTTATCCTTAGAATCTTCTCTTATGAAGAACTGAAGCTTTAGGAGAAGGGACTTCTTTTTAAGGTCACACAAGTAGAGAAGCTAGGACTTGAATGTGTCTGCTGAGAGTGACAGTGACTGTTGCATGTACACAGTCTTAGCAAATTAATTTTATCTTTGTTTAAGTAGTGTCTGTCTCACACTGATTGTGTACTTTCTCAGGGGTATCACTTTCTCTAGTGTCCAGATCCTGATTTGAGGCCCTCACTCAAATTCATTTTCTTATTGTAGGATCCACATCTTTCTTCTCAAGTTACTTAAGGAGGATATTTTTTTTTGCCTGGAAGTCTTTGGAAATCCAGTGCAGCTCATGCATTGGGTTTGCTCAGGGCACCTGAGGCTTAAAGCAGAGATTGACCAACTTTTTCTTTCTTTCTTTTTTTTTTTTATTAGTATTAGATCACAGGCTGTGTACATTAATGCGATCATAGGACACCATGCACTGGTTTTATAAACAGTTCGACACATTTTCATCACACTGGTTAACATAGCCTTCCTGGCATTTTCTTAGTTATTGTGTTAAGACAATCATATTCTGCATTCACTAAGTTTCACATGTACCCTTGTAAGATGCACTGCAGGTGTAATTCCACCAATCACCCTCCGTCTGCCCAACCTTTCGACCAACTTTTTCTATCAAAGGGCCAGATAGTAAATATTGTCACCTTTTGGGGCCATCTGGTCTCTGCACTAGGCACTCAGCTTTGTGACTGTAACACAAAAGCAGCTGTAAACAATAAACAAATGTGGCTACATTCCATTCAAACGTAATTGTTAGTCACACAAATTTGAATTTAATATAATTTTTACGTACCCCCAAATACTAGATGATGTCTTTTCTTTTTTTCCCAAGCCACTTAAAAATGGAAAGCCCATTCTTAGCTGGCAAGTTGGGTTTGGCCCATGAACCATAGTTTGGCTTGGAGCAAAATGCAGTAAAGTGTCCCAAAGGTGTCTGAGCTTGAGCCTGGGTGGTCTTGGCTCAGAGCGGGCAAGGCTCAGAGAGTTGCTGGAATGGAATGTGACCTACATAGAAAGTACCAGGTAGAAACTTTCTTTCCTTCAGGAACCAACACCCAGAAGAAAGGGGGAGGACCTGAGCCGGAAAGGCATATAATTTGGCTTCAGAGGCCCTAAACTGGAAACTTCCTGAAGCAGAGTTATGCACTTTTTCCTCACTGAGCCTCCCATGTTATTATCCATGAAGTGAGAGCAATCTCTCTCCCAGAGTGTGTTCATGGTGATTAAATCAAGACTTGTGAGCAGCCCCTGGCAGAGTGCCTATCACCTGGCTGGTGCTGCTGATAAACAACTCAAGGCTGAAGTAGGGTAGCAGGAGGCTTGGTCTTGTAAGAATCTTGAGATCATTGGAAGGCTTGAAGGATATGGCTTTAAGAGTAGCCAGTGCCTGAGGTCACCTGAAGGTCAGGCTTCCAACTGTTAGCCCATCACTCTACTTTCTGAAAAGACTTGGCAGGATGGAAGGGGTCAGATGGTAAAAACACCAGGCTAGGAAACCAAAGACTTGAATCTTAGCCCTGGCTTCTGTTTGCTGCCCTCTGACCTCAGGCTACCCATCTATCAAATGAGAATGTTTGAACAATCTGCAATTTCTGGAGCTTCTTTCTTTGTTCAAATGAAACCTTAGAAAAGACACATACAACAAAATAAAAAAGGAGGTGGCATGGAACAGGTAAAGCCCACCCCTGGTATATACTAAGCCCATGTCCCGCCATGCTCCAGTGTACCTCAGGAAACTGGGCAGCAGTGGGAGGAGGACAACATGGAGTGACATCTCAATTCTGCCAGCTCTGGGCCCCTACTCTCACTGAGAATACCCTGAGTGGCGGTGGCCATGTGCCCTCCCTCTGCCAATATTGACTAGAGGACACAGTCCTCTAGGAAAGACGTATGTATAGGTCAGAAGGCCATGTGATGGGGCCAGAGCCATCTGGCATCCCAGTCTGTGGGAGGAGGGGTGCCTGAAGCTAACATCTGGGTGATGGCTTCCTGGAAGAGGAAGAGCTCAGTGGGCCTTGGGACACCCAAAATTGGGATAAGGTGGGCAAGGAGTTGGGAGATGAGATAGATAGTCCAGGCATTTACTGAACTGAGGGGACCATATCACTCCTAGGAGAGTCAGGATTTGATCTGCGTCTATCTGACATCAGAGGTCTGTCCTCTACAGACAGCCCTGTAGGCTTGGGGTGAGGGTTTTGGGGGTTGCTTTTAGCCTCTTTTCCCAGAGCTCTGATGTTCCAGCACTCATCATGGCTTGGATAAATGGCTGAGTTCAGTTGAACACTGGTCTGGCAAAACTGATAAACATAGGACCAGTTTTGCCCAAAAGTCCAATTGAGAAATAATGGGGGCGGCGCCTGTGGCTCAGGTGGTAAGGCGCCGGCCCCATATACGTAGGGTGGCGGGTTCAAACCTGGCCCCGGCTGAACTGCAACCAAAAAATAGCTGGGCGTTGTGGCGGGCACCTGTAGTCCCAGCTACTTGGGAGGCTGAGGCAAGAGAATCGCTTAAGCCCAGGAGTTGGAGGTTGCTGTGAGCTGTGTGATGCCATGGCACTCTACCGTGGGCCATAAAGTGAGACTCTGTCTCTACAAAAAAAAAAAAAAAAAATTCACTGTCGGGTGGTGCCTGTGGCTCAGTGAGTGGGGTGCTGGTCCCATATACTGAGGGTGGTGAGTTTAAACCCAACCCTGGCCAAACTGCAACAATAAAAAAATTAAAAAAAAAAAAAAGAGAAATAATGGGTTTTCAGGTGTTCTTTTGTTTGTTTGTTTTTGCAATTAATCTGTGCTGCCCCTTCCCTGGTCACTCTGGCTGCAGAGATGATAAGACTCAGGTCCTATTCTTAAAGAATTCCCAGTCTGAGTGGCAGATAGGCACTAAGCTAGAAATTGCAGAAGATGTAGCAAGGCAAAGGCCTGGACAAGCATGGAATGTTCTGGAAGACAGCTCCATCCTCCAGGTGGTGATGGCTGCAATGGGAGGGGTTTCTAAATTCTGAGCTCTACATTGCTCACCACCTCTAAAAAAGGCTTCCACAAGAAAGCCACAAGCTGTGGGGTTTATACCCTTTCTCTAAATTGTCACCAATGAGTCTATCACTGTGACACCAAAAAGAATTCATATCGAACAAATGGACTTCATTCCCGTGGGTCAGTTCCAGCCACAGGAACTGGGGGCAGTGTACATTTGCCGTGGGAACTCTGTCAGGCTCCATGGTGGGCACTAACACAGACACCTAGACAGCAGCCCTTTCAGGAAGGAACTTGCACCTCCATTTTCTAGGTGAGGAAACCAAGGCCCAGAAGTTACCACGTATCCCAACCCCAAGGTGAAAGGAAGCAGCTCCCTGTGTTTAAACCTGGGTCTGCTAATTCCCAATCCGGTTCAGCAACGATCAAGCTGGCTGTGGTGGGTGCAAGGAGGGACGGTGGGAGATGGGGGCGTGGCTATGTGACTGGCCTTTTTGCCATGTGCCTGCAGAGGAGCTGGGGCCATGCCGCTCCCCTTGCACCTAGCATCCTGTTTCTTAATCTGGCCGATCGGCCCGTTTCTTCCCCCTGCACATACTGTTCTGTCTACCTGGAACATAACCTCGCCACTGCCTTCCCACTTGGCAGGCTCCCTGCATGTCCTTCACGGTCCAACTCCAATGTCACTTCTTGAGAACCCATCTTTGATCACCCCCAGGCAAAGTCAGAAGTCTCTCCCTCCAGGGTGCCCACCATGCCTGCCTCATTCTGCCCCCTTATCATTCTACCTTTCTGGTGAAGCCCAGACTGCACTAACCATCCCACTGGACTGCAAGCCCCTTCCTTTATGTCAGAACTGGGGCCTGTTTCAGCCAGGGCAGCAGCTGGAGCATGGGTCGCTGAGTGTGTCGCTGAGTCCTAAATCAGCAGCCTGGCTGGGTGGGTGGATGTAACACGGGACATGGGTGGGCAGGTTCTCTAAAGTGCAGTTTGTCCTTTGCTCAACTCAGCAGCCCCCACTGCTCAGCAGCGTCCCCAGAATGACCTCAGAAACCCAAGACCCCTGGACCATCAGAGCTGGACTTAAATAAAACAAGCCTGTAATGGGTGGCGCCTGTGGCTCAAGGAGTAGGGCGCCGGTCCCATATGCCAGAGGTGGCGGGTTCAAACCCAGCCCCGGCCAAAAAAAAAAAAAAAACAAGCCTGTAATAACAGTACCTGCATCACACAGCCACTGCCTCGGTGTCATTCATTCTAACAGAGTAATTTTTGCCATATCCACGAAGCATCTGCATTATTTTTCACTTAACATTTTATTTAAATTGCTTTGTTCTAAGTAATATGAAACCACAGGGTTTATAAAAAGTATATTTTGAATAGGTGATCTAGTCACATGGTTCAGAGTTCAAAAAGAATGTAAAAGGACATATAATGAAGTCTTTCACCCTGCCCCCAAGTAGTGGTCCCCCAGGGTACAATGTTACCTTTCCTGTGCATTCTTTTAAATAGATGTATATGTTCTCCCCATCCCCCAATTATTTTTTGATTATTTTTTGTATTATTTTGTATACACAAGGTAGTATACAACACACACTGCTCTGAAGTTTGCCTTTTATTTAATGCTCTAATTTGGAGAATATCCCAAATGAATATAAAAAGGAGTTTTATTTTGATTTATTCCATCAAAATCATGGGTTTGCATTCCTCATTTTTTATCTATTCTTTTTTTTTTTTTTGGGCCGGGGCTGGGTTTGAACCCACCACCTCCGGCATATGGGACCAGCGCCCTACTCCTTGAGCCACAGGTGCCACCCATATCTATTCTAATATATACTAGAAAAATACAGTATATATTTTGCATATCGTAAGTATCACACTCTGGACAACCCTGGGCTAACGCGTATAACGCACCAGACAGCCCAGCACATATTGGAGTCCAACAGTCACTGTCCCTTGACACTATGCTTTCTTGGGTAAAAATGCTTAGTGCCTTACCACAGCCTCTTTTTTAATCCCAACGTCCACCCTATGAGTTAGGCTTGGCCCAGTGTATGGTGTGGGCCCATGGAGGGGTGGGGCAGATTGTCAGGTGCTCCATGCCCACTCAGAACCAACAGACCTGGGGCTGAAGCTCCCCAGAAAGTTGAAAGAAGGGAAACTTTCTGGGCATGCTGGGGGGAAGGTCTTTTAAATTGGGCGATAAAGGATAGGATTTAGAAGTAAT